>NC_091262.1:50270000-51470000 GCF_042477335.2 Ovis canadensis
GAATGGCACTGGCAGCTAGGGGAGAAGCAGCTCCAAAATATCCATTGGTTGCAGCAGTAGCAGCAGCCAGGCTACCTAATGCGAATGTCCCCGCCGTACCACCAGCTGTGCTGCCACTGGCCGAGGCTTCACTGGCATAGGTGGCCAACAAATTGGCTGCTGCTGCTGCTGGGTTGGCACTGGCAGCTGCTGCAGCCAAAGCCCCTGTTGCTGCTGCTTGACTGAGACCTAAACCTAATGTGTTGAGATTATATCCATAGCTGGCTAATGTATTAAGTGCAGAGGTGATGGCCACCAGGTCATTGCCTGTGAAGCCAGATAAAACTGCTGGAAAGGCTGCAACGCCAGCAAGGTTAGCATGTCCTAATAGCCCTGCAGCTGCTGCAGCAGTTGGTAACACTTCAGCAGTGTTTGCATAAGGAGATCCGGTTGGGTTGGAATTTGCCACGGGACCTGTAACATTGGCATAACTGATATTGAGGCAGCTGCCACTCTGTGGATCCTCTTGTATCTTCTGGATGATAAGTTCAACAGCTTTTCGGTTTTGTTCAGGTTCTCCACTCACAGTGACAACCCTCTCTTGCAGGTTGATCCCATCAGGTTTCTGGGAAAGCTGCACCCAAGCCCCTGACTGCTCCATTATAGCCTTCACAGTAGCACCTCCCTTCCCTATTATCAGACCTGCTGTGCTGTTGGGAACTATAATCTTTACCTGTAATTAAAAAAAATACGTATAAATAATACTTCTGTTTTGCGCACATACATTATATTACTTTGCTATCCTACAAAAAGTAAAATAGTAAACTGAAAATTAGTTTAAACATAATTTATGAAAGATAGAAATACCACAATTTCTAAAGTGACCAATATCATATTGTAATAGTTATTTTGCGAACTTAGAATTTTCAAAGGAAAAGGCAATTTTCAGTTTTAAATTATTAAAAATTTTCCTTGACTGTGAATTTTGCAGAAGTTATCAAAAAGAGGAAATCATAATATGTCATCAATGGTAACATTTTTATACAGCTCCAAAATCAAAATGCTGTTCATGATTCACCTACTCAGCTTCAAGAATATCTTTGCTTTAAAACATAAAAACAAAGAGCAAGGATTATAAACCAAAGGTAGTAAAGATAAAAAGTAGGAAAGTTCTACCTTGAGACCCTTTAAAACATTAATTTCATGTTCCTCATAATTTTTCTGTTGTTCAATACCTTACTTCATGACTAATATTTTCAGAGATGAAGGGCAATATATTTAGGTAGTATTTTAGTCTTACAACTAGACTGACACCAACTTGTAACCTTAACAATAACTTAAAACAATTAGTGATATAAAAAAATTCAGTAGCTTTTAGGTAGGTTAGGGGCTATTTGAGAGTAATATTACAATCTATCTAAATTTGTAAAATGACTATTTTGATTAGGTAGATAATTCTTTTTGGCAGCAATAGCTACATTTTAAAAAATAGACCTTATAACCATACTGCCGAAGATTAATTAAAAATTACTGCAGTCACATGAATAGTCACAATGATTCACTGTGACCATACGAAGTATAGGCACTTTAGCTAATTTGAACAGAAACATCCAGCCACAAAACTCGGCATGTTTTAAATTATTTAATCATAATCAGATACTATTATAAGATGTATAAAATCAGGATGGTATTTTCCATAACCCTTTCAATTAAAATGTAGATATTAACATTTAAAATTATATTTTGGTAGCACAAAAATACATATGGCACTTTTTATGACTCACCAGGAGATAAAAAATTGTGACTGTTCTATCACTGACAAAGCACTGAAGTAACTGCTTTCCTTGTCCCAGACATTTAAATGGGCAGAAATTTCAGCAAAAATTTAGTTGAGATACTTTATGAGATATCTCATTAGTTAATTTTTAGCAAGTATTGCCATGCTGTCTTTAAAACAGACTTGGGTAAGAATTAAAAAAATAAAAAACAGAGTCATGCATTTTTAGGAAGATAGCAAGCAGTGAAAGTATAAACTCAAATTCTAGAATGGGTTACCTCATAAATATATTTACGCATATTATATATATATATCCCACACAACTTTTCTTCCCACATATATAAAGTCACAGTAGAATTTTGTTTCATTACAATTTGTCTATATATAATTGTATTATTTTACTGAAAAAAATTAAATTTTCTAGAAACATTTCTTTGGAATGTCAGATATATTTCTCTTGTTCCCCTGATTAAGTTCATTGATGTTCAAGAAGTCGACTGAGAGACAATTTTTCTTAACAAGTTAATTTGCTTTTGTTCTCAGACTTTCTGGCAGAAAATTATTTGTCTGAAATATTGAAATATGTTAAAGTAATACAATTAGAAAGTTAAACCATGAATACATCTTACACCACTTAAGATGAGTTAGAATCACCCTTATAGTTTATTCTGTGCACATGAAATATTAAGAAAATTTACTTTTAAAGATTTATAAATTTGAATGGTAAATATGTTTATATTTCATAAATTATGATTTCTTTTCAAAATTAGAAAAAGTTTTGCAATAAAATATTGCTGAAAACACATATACTGACAAACTGAGGTGTTTTAATCTAATCTTTTATGAAGAAAAACATATTAATCAACTAAGACTTTCAAAAGTGCTATTTTAAAATTTAATATCACTATTATTTTGCTCAGTGTAGTGACTGCCTGCATGATTATAACCCAGGAAGAGACTAATAGCACATGAAAGGTTAATGGAAGCTATCTAACAGACTGTTAATAAAAAGTAATGAAACATATAATTTTATAACATCCACTCTAAAATAAGCTTCTATAAGTTGTGTGAAGATTTTGTTAATTTCTACCACACTGCACACCAGTTACTGCAGCTGTAACTTTTTTTTTAACTCTAGGACTAATTTAACTCAGAACTAATTAGTTCTGTCTTTCTAGAAGAACTTGCAAATGTGTACACAATACTTACGTTACTTATACAAGCATATTACCTCATCCTTCCTTTTTAAATTTTTCCCTTTAATCATTTTTTTCCTTTTAAATACTCAAAAATACTAAAAGAATGTATTTTTCAGAATTAGTATGTGAACTTTTGATAAAAATAAACATCTTCAAAAAAATATATCTTTGTAAATTGAAGAATTATACCACATCATTTATCCTTATTCTAAAGATGTCTTTATGTAGTAAGTACACTTTCTGGATTTTAGTTTAAATTATTAATGTTTGATATAATCTTAAATACTGTCAGCCATATTTGTTATTTTATCAAATACTGATGCAGCTTCCAAATTTTGCTGGTATAACTGATATAACTGGTATTCGTCCACATGTAACTAAAGGTGTGTATGAACAGAAGACAGTAGTGATTGAATATTAATATTTATACAAAATGAAGATCATGGCATCTGGTCCTATCACTTCATGGGAAATAGATGGGGAAACAGTGGAAACAGTGTCAGACTGTTTTCTCGGGCTCCAAAATCACTGCAGATGGTGACTGCAGCCATGAAATTAAATGACGCTTACTCCTTGGAAGGAAAGTGATGACCAACCTAGATAGCATATTCAAAAGCAGAGACATTACTTTGCCAACAAAGGTCTGTCTAGTCAAGGCTATGGTTTTTCTTGTGGTCATGTATGGATGCGAGAGTTGGACTGTGAAGAAAGCTGAGCGCGGAAGAATTGATGCTTTTGAACTGTGGTGTTGGAGAAGACTCTTGAGAGTCCCTTGGACTGCAAGGAGGTCCAACCAGTCCATTCTGAAGGAGATCAACCCTGGGATTTCTTTGGAAGGAATGATGCTAAAGCTGAAACTCCAGTACTTTGGCCACCTCATGCGAAGAGTTGACTCACTGGAAAAGACTCTGATGCTGGGAGGGATTGGGGGCAGGAGGAGAAGGGGACGACAGAGGATGAGATGGCTGGATGGCAAAACTGACTCGATGAACGTGAGTCTGAGTGAACTCCGGGAGCTGGTGATGGACAGGGAGGCCTGGGTGCTGCAATTCATGGGGTCGCAGAGAGTCGGACACGACTGAGCGACTGAAATGAACTGAACTGAACTGAATGTATCATTTATTAACTTTAGATAGCTATAATTTTGCTTACAATGAATGATTTCAGAAATAAAAAATTTTATTTAAAATAAATAAATAAAAAGAAAATGTAAATGTAAGTTTATATTAAACTCCAAATTTAATAAATGTAAATAACTTAGTACCCTAGCCAATGAATATGACCCAACTTTTATTTTTGACATAATGACATGAAAAACCTCTTACTCTATTTTTTTTCTGAAAAATTAAAAAAATACATTTATATTTATTTGCCCATTTAGCATTAATCCAAAATTGAGAGGCAGGAAAGAGGCTCTCTGAAAGGGAGAAATTGAGACAAAAAGAAAAAATAATTCATTTGCATTAATATAGTATCTCAGAGAGAACAGTGTTCTGTTTCCATTTTATGTGCCAGATTACAGCCATAAAGAAGTGAGCCACAAGTGTGGAAGCTTGAAGATGGTGAGCAACTGAAAAATGAGTAGGGGATGAGAAAAGTAGTGTTGAGAATTATGTGAGACATCCTACTTGCTTACTTCTTGGACATGGAAATACAGCATTTACCTAAAGGAAAATCTGTGTATTGACAGTGTTTGCATCCCAAATGAGAGGACAAATAGCTGGTTTTAATTGTATCTATGACTTCATTTTCATTGATGCATTCTGTTAGCGCACTGACATATACATTCTTATTTCTAAAGAATTGAAAGAAAAAAAAAAGTTGTATCTTAGCATACAATTATTTGGTGTAATGAGTATCAGCCATATCAGATATATTCCTGACATTTGCAAATCAATTTTCCCTTCAGAAATATGACCTATAGTTGCTACCCTCCACCCAATCTTTTGTAGAAAGCTTATTAAGTGACCCAGGCCCTTTGTTGGGAGCTAGAGATAAAGGATATATATGATACTGTTCCTGCCTTTACAGAACTCTCAAATCAGTTACAGAAAATAGATGTGTAGATGTATCAGTGCAGTCAAGTCCTAAAGTGTGGGTACAAAAATATATAAAGGGTACAAAGGAGACAGCATAACTGGAAGAAAACGGGGTAAGAAAGTATTTGAGAGATGATCATATTTCATTTTAGTACTATTAGTACTGTATTCTTTACTACAGATACTCTCCCTGGTTGCTGTTATCTCCGTGTCAGAGAGAGTTCCTGTTCAAACCTAAACCCATCTTAGTAGTGATGATCTGCTTAAATAATGGTATTATTTTAAAAGAAAAAAAATTGTATTTAAGTTTTCCTTATTCCTAGATTACAATTGTTATATCAAAGAAACATGAGAAAAGATTAACAATATAATTATACCAATTCCTTGTTTTCAGAAAAACAAGGAATAAAGCAACTGTTTCTTTATTTGCAACCACAAAAGAAGAACCTCAATGGGAATGCTATGAAAAAGTTACAAATACCAAAGAGGTAGGCTTAAAATTGACATTTTTCTAATCAAAAATAAACATTAAGAAAAACACATTTACTCCTTTGCCAAATAATAACTCCAACTCATTATAGTCTTAAAAAAGAATGAGAGTGTCTGTAGGCATCATATTTCTTACGTCAGGAAAATTACTGTATTATTTCATAAAGCCATACCTTAAAAATGCAAAAGAAGTTCAAGCATAGTTTAAGACAGCCCAATTAATAGTATGAGCTATTTTTTTAGGGCTTCCATGTTTTACACTACATATGTACTGCTTTACTTTTAAAGCAATTCCTATCAGTGATGGTTATCTATGACCTCATTCATTCAGTTAGGTGACATCTCTTATGACAAGAGACTCCACTTTGTCTTCAGGAAATATTCTCTCATTCTGAGTACAGGTACCTTAGGTAAGGCTGACAACCTTCCAATGCCTTTAAAAGTGGAAACATGACCTAAGCCTGCATATCTCACTTCCCACACCTCTTAGCAGGTACTGATTTGGGATTGAGCATGTGACACAGGATGGTCCAATAAGAGCCTTAAGAATCTGTGAAATTGTTGGGATGGAAGTAACCGTGTGATCTAATAGAACACAAGCTCGATATTACTAGTGATATCTTGTCAATATATGGAAGGAGGAAGAAGGTGACTGAACATAAATATAACTTAGATAAAAAGAGACTTGGGGAATGGAAAGAGAGAGAGAGAGGTTTCTGATAGCATTCTGGCATCTGAATCTGCTGCTGCTAAGTCACTTCAGTTGTGTCCAACTCTGTGCGACCCCATAGACGGCAGCCCACTGGGCTCCCCCATCCCTGGGATTCTCCAGGCAAGAACACTGGAGTGGGTTGCCATTTTCTTCTCCAGTGCATTAAAGTGAAAAGTGAAAGTGAAGTCGCTCAGTCGTGTCCAACTCTTAGTGACCCCATGGACTGCAGCCTACCTTTTTTTGTTACGTCACTTTGAATTAGATTTCAATAACTTGTAATTGATAAAATCTCCTTCATTTGCCTAGGGTATTACCCCTTGGACTACTGAGACATCACTTATTACTGACCACTGAAGATGCATGTATCATTTGGGCAGATCCACATTGAACTGCCAAGCATAGTAACTTGCAAAAAGTGTATTTTTCTTTTGATTATAGATTTTTATATAAATAACTGCCTTTCTAAAAAGTACTGCTTTGACAAAAAATGTATGACATAGAAAAAGAATGTCTTTTTCTTCCAAAAAGAATAAAAAAGCAGCTCTTCCAACTCTCTACTAGTCTGTTTAATCTACTTACTTTTGATAACCAAATTCAAGGCAGCACCATTTTTCATAAGCACGTCTCAGTATCTATCGTAAAATACCATGCTGTCTTTTCTCATATAGCCTTACCCCCCACCTACTGCCAACACCAGGTTTTAAACCTGGAAGCCATCTGTGCCTTCTCTTACTCCCTAGATCTCTACATCCTGTTATGCACTGGAGATTTTTTTCCCCTGTATGGTTCTTGCCAGTCCTACTGTTTAGCCTATCTAAAGTAACGTGTGGTGTAATAAGAAGAATCTAGAATTGGTAGTTAGGACATATGGACCCTCACCCTGGCTCTGCTGTGTGACCTTTGTCAAATCACTTCAGTTTTTTCATTGATAAAAGTCAAAGACTGGAGGTGTTTTTATTTTAGCTTTATTAAAAAACTACTCAATAGCCTTCAGTGATTTCACTCCAGCTACTCACTAAATTATCCAGACTCCTCATGCAGACTTTCCAAATTCTCCATACCTTGTCCCCAAGTTGTCTTTCCAGTTTAATTCTCTATGACTAGTATCCTATGCTGAAGCCAAACTTTACCTGCTAGTTCTCGAATATACTCTATATTAGGTGTTTTTCTAGGTCTTTGCCTTCGTATATTCATTTGTTCCAAATGACTAAAATGTTACCTGTATTCCCCACACTGTTCTTCCCCTTAAACTCACCTATTTTAACTTTGTGAAATCTTAGGTTTTCCAACAGCAGCTCAAATGCAATGAAAATAAATAGATATACATATAAGAACTAAATAAACTATTTGAAAGATGGCCATGTAGCAGAGAGAAAGTGAGTGAGTGAGTGAGTGAGTACGTGTGTGTGTGTGTAAAGTATGATACTGGGTTCTTACAAAAAAAAACAACTTTATCATCTCTAAAATCTAAAATTCAAATTATGTTACAACCATACTGAAATCTACAAAAGATAAATGTACAGATGTTTTAATCTTATAAAATTATTGAAATAAGTAACATATTTGCTATTTAAAAATCCAATAAAATTACAATTAAATATGCACTCTATGCCTTTTTCTTAATTTTTCATTTATTTATTATTTTTTCCTATGTTATTTTGTAACTTCTTATTCATTAAGCTTGTGGCTAGGCTTCTTCAGCCATAAAAAAAATGTTGTCAGGTTGGTTCTAAAAGTCGAGAATACAAACATTTCAGTGTTTACTTGACTAAGTGATAAACTGGATCAATTAATAAGATGACTCAATGACAGTGTCTATTTCTACTGACTCATAATCACAATTCATAACTGGGGTGATTACCTCCCACATCTTGCCTTACCTCAAGCAACTGCATTTTTACCTTAAAATAACTGACTTTTAAAAGCTTTGTGGAAACTGTACTTTCATTTTATATCTTCTTCCAAAGGGCTATACTTTACTTTCCCCTCTGGCTGTAAGATGTGGTAGAGGATGACAGACAGCATACCTCTATTTTGTGTCTCTTTGAGATAAGACAGAAAATGAATGATAATCACCACAAAATTTCTTAAGGCAAATAAAGTGTAACTGAACAATTTTTTAAAATTTAATAGTTTTTTATTTTTTTTTGCTTTTTCCAACTGAAGAATTATTCCAAGTCTCCCCCCCCCCCTTTTTGGTGACTGCTGCATGTTTTAAAAATACATATGTTTCAGAGAGGGATATGATTAGGAATAAGAAAAACAGGATAAATATATTCTTTATGGGTTAAGAAAAAAGTAAAAAGTAGCCCTTTGAACTATGTTATGTTGAGGAGATAAGCACTCTAGATATATCAAAAAAGACTACTGCTAGAGGTCAAGTAATGATGAAGAAAACATGAGGGTTGTGAATGATAAACTATTATAGAGCAGCTTATTATTTACAAATGAAAATAAGTTGGGGTTTGTCTTGCTGCTTACCAAACCAGATTTTACTAAATTGCGGTTAAATTTCTGGAAATCTCATTTGCTATCACCATCCACGTGTCAAATTATTAAAAAGCTCTTTGAAACTATTATTTTCAAACCTTCTCTTTTTAGCTCAGCTATTTCAGGGTATATATAATAAGTTCAGAGTTCTTAATTCTGATTAGTGAAAAATATATTTGGGCTTTTAATATGAAAACAAATATTTTCAACTTAATATTTTAGAAGTTGTAACAATCAACTAAAAAAATGAAAAACAGCTATGAACATGAAAGTAGGGGCTGTGTTTACTGAAGCAGATGATGGAAAGGTGTGAAAGATAAAGACAGAATCAAAAATTTTGTTTTGGATCTATGAAGTTTGAAATGTGCCACCCATAAGAACATGCCAAGTAGGTGACTGGTTGTGGGTTTGAGAGTTAACACAGCAATAGTATTTAAAGCCAGAGGAATGGACAAGGTAATCTAGTGGAAGGTAAAAGTGAACAGATAATTCATTAAACAGTGAGCAGCAAAGGACTATGCAAGGACAAGAAATATTTAACATCTAAAATAATCAAAGATATTCTGCAAAACAGCAAAATTAATCACACAATAAGGCAAACTAAATGAAGATAAGGGACAGGCTTAACTATCTTAATCTCTTTCTTTTAACCCCTTTTCTGTGGCAGTAAATTTTGGAAATCACCTTATGTAACACATTACATTATAAAATGAGCATAACCTTTAACTTAGTTTCTCTCCTTCTGTGATCTCTCTGGGAAATAATCCCAAACATGGAAAATGTCATATACACAGAACAGTATAAGACACTATATGAAACTATAAAATAATGTGGAAAATTTCTATGTACAATTAAAAAAACATATAAATGTATATGTAGAATTTTAGTTAAATAGTGTAAAATTATACACAGATAAAACGGAATAAAATAATAGAGGCTGGGTTTCAGATGAGCTTTTTTTCTTACCATATAAAAACTTGTCTTATTTAAAAAGTTTTTAAAAGCACTATAACAAAAGGAAATCCAAAAATTATCCCCAAATTAGCCTGCTGAATAAACAAGTCCTGCAAAAGCAGAACGAACAATTCATTTAAAATTTAGTATATTTCCTATATTCACTGAATAATTATTTACTGAGTTCTAGGTACTGTTCCTGGAGATACAGAGTTACACAGAAAGCATAAGATCTCACTTTCATGAAGCTTCCAGACAGACATGTGGCATAATAAATAGTAATAAACATTTAAATGTGTATTATAAAATGAGTTGGCAGAAAAAAAGATTTAGAAAATACCTAAATTTTTTTTTTTTTAAATTTTTGACCATGCCACCTGGCGTGTGGGATCTTTGTTCCCCAACCAGGGATTGAACCTGTGTCTTCTTCATTGGAAGCATGGAATCATTAAGTACTTGATCGCTAGGAAGTCCCAGAAAATACGTGTAAAATTTTAAAACAAGAAAATGTAAAATCATAGTTTTAAATAAGAATGTAATTATGCTAAATGCCTGTTTAGGAAAACCACTAAAGTTAATCTAGGAATATAAAGCCATATAAAATTCTGAGTATGGGTTGACTCAATACCCTATAATGTAAGCAAACTAATCTGATAAGATATTATTGGAAGTAAATGCTGAACTATGTTTAAAAACTGATCTCTATTTAAACTTAGGTAACTCCAGTAGTTAATTACTAAGAAAACTTTCACAATTTGGATTATTACGCCATTTTCACCATTAAAATTCAGCATTATTAATTAACGATAGATTGATGTGCCATATTTTTAACATGATTTAAAATATTATTGAAATCAAATTACAGTTACTTGTAGGTATTTTATTATTACTAATCAAGCTAATTCAACATTTCTTATATTTTAATTTCACCAAGAGTTTTTCTGAAGGCAATATTTGCTTTTTAAAAAATAATAGGTGTCTACATTTCAGTATCTTATTAGTAAAGGGACACTGATAACTTGCTATCACAAATGACTGTCATTGAGAAATGAAAATGTCCTGAATTATTCTCATTATATTAATACTTGGAAGATGAAAACATATACTGACTAATAAATGAAAAGCTACAGAGAATGTCTGCAATTTAAATAAACATACTACTAGTCACAGAACTAAATTCTTCTCCTGTGGATGGACTGAAGTAATTCCCTTCTAATATGTTAATGAAACACCAATAAAAATATTTTTAGAACTCTTATTTGACTAAAAGCCATTTAAAGTTAGTTAACGAAGCAAACCATTTGCATTTTCAAAAATACTTTTAAAATGTAACTGAAGGACTGTTATCACTTAACGGAAGGAAAAAAAATAGCTAAACCAAAGACCAATAAAATAAATTATGAGGTATTAGGTTCAGAAGATGAAAAAGATCAACTGGAATATTCCCAAATCAAAGATTAAAAAATTAGAAATAAAAACGAGAAACAAATTTTTTATCCACAGTGAACAGAAGATCAAACTCTGGCAAAACTCCTCTTATTTAAGAGAATATGCAAAAATATTCCTACTTCTAATCATTTTTGAAAGAAAACGAAAATGTTGAAAATGTTGATAACTACCCAATTTTCCTATTTTGTATATTTTCTATTTTATATGGCCTTAATTGAAAAACAAAAAAGTCTGTTGAAGACTAGTGCACATTCTGGAGTAATGAAGCATTAAGTGCTTTGGTTATATAAAGGCACATGTAATGTTCTGTCTTGAGAACACAGCATCTGCAAGAACTGCCAGAGCTATGACTTTAAGGAGAATGCTGACGAAACCAACAAACCACCTTTACCTACTAGGTAGTAGTACAGAAAAACAAAGAATATTGCCTATCTGCCTACTTAGCAGCTAATACTAGACAAGGCACTCTGTATTTTTATCAGTGCCCAAACCACATATAGGATGTAAAATAAGGTACATTTCACATTTTATTAACTCTTTTTCCCCTGGAGTGTACCATTTTCTTCAATCTGAAAATTTCAAAAGCCCTAGGCTTTCCATAAATACACGTACATCTTCATATGAGATAAAACCTTTAGAAGGGACTTTGGAAGGTCACATAACCTGGTATTCACTAAGAGATATGTTATAATTCTAACCTGAAAATATCAATGGTGTGCTGCTTTCAGCAGAAACTCTTAACTTGCCCTCAGAAAGATCCCCTGATGCCCACCACTGGCTGTGAAGGACACATCATCTACAGCATAGCACACTAACAAAGCTCAGCATCTGCAGTGGAGTGGGTATGATTAGGAAGGGCTCATTTAGCCTTTTACCAAAATTTTTGGCAAAAATATTACTAAATAATCTTTGAAAATAGTAACATAATCTGCATATATAAAGATCTCCAAGGTTAGAAAACCTCTAACTGAATTTGGCAATAGTCAAAAAACTACGATGATCTGAAAAGACAATTATCCTTTGTATGATATTTCTTCACAGATTTAAATTGTAATTATTAGTAAACCTCTACTGTTCTCAGTGATAAAACTAACACCCCTCAATTTCTATACAAGTATGTGTTTCTTTAATGTTTATCAAATAATATTTGAAGTATTTCATAAAAAAATCTTTGTAAAGGGCAAGTGCTATGTAATACACAATTTTATAATTATCATTTTTAATAAACTACTGTGCATTTTCATAAGGTAAATGGTGTTACCCAAATAGAGACTTCAGGAAATGTTTTTCTAACTGTTCAAATATAGATGCATAACCTCATCCTAGATTTATTAAATAAGAATCTCTATTGGTAATTTTGATGAGACTAGAATTGAGACCTTTTGCTATATTAGCAAAGAATAAAGAAAAATATTACAAATATTACATAATCATTTAATTTGGCATAACTTTTAACTACGAAACAACTGCCATTTCCTTTGCCACTTAAGTGTGTCTCTTCTAGTCCTGAAGCCTCTCTTGTGACCCTTCTTGAAACTCCTCAGAAAGCATCTGACAACTAGGAAACGAAAGGGCCAAGTAGTCCAACTATATCTAACATCAAAGATGGTCCCATCTTTCTCAATTTTTGGAAAGTTCCCACTTTAGATTCCTTAAAGCATTACATAACATTGTAACTGAAGCCATTATATTTTTCCATCTTGTTTTAATTTCCCTTAGTTAGCATTTTGAAACCAAAGCAGAAATACAAAAACTTAATAATGTTCATATTCCTTGCCATCATCTGGAAGATACACAAACAAGATATTTTTTGACTATTAAAAAGAAGGCCATATGTTTCTTAGCAGCTTAATTTTCTTCAGTTAATATTATGAACACTATCCTAGGCCAATTTATGTGGCTCTAATTCATTTTTTTAGTAGCTTTATCACATAATATTCTATAATACCATATTTACTTAGCCACTTTCCTGCTAAAGATCAGATGGTTTTCCAACTTTTGCTACAATATACATCTTTGTCTCTATATTTCCATGTACTGGTGCAGTAAACTTTACTGGGTAGATGCTCAAAAGCTGTAATGATATAGCATTTCTTACATCAACACTGTAAGAGAATGATTATTTCCTATATCCTTGACCACACTTTTAATTTATAAACACACATACATAGGCCCACACAGAGGTTAATTTTTGTGTTCTTGATTTATGTGTATTATACATATGCATATAAAATTTTGTCTGTCTGGTGAAAAAATATAATCTTGTTAATGTTGATTGAAATTTTCCTGATACTTGATAAAGTTAAATATGCTTTCATTTGTTTATTGGGCATTTCCATTCCTCTTCTATAAACTTCCTTTTTGTAATCTTGATCTATTTTTTCTCCTGGATTTTTATTTTATACTATCAATCTAGGGGCTCTCTTTATAGTAATTAATTCATTGTCATATATGGTAAACATATTTTTTCAAGGATGCTGTCACCTTTTGCTTGTTAGTGGTGTATTTCACTATATAAAAATATAAAATATTTGTAAATTTGAATGTTTTGACCTATCCCTTTATGTCTCATATTTCCTTCTTGCTCTAGAAAGTTATCCTCAACTTTATTTCACACACCATAATTTCATCAAATAGTCTTACAGTTTCACTCTTGAATACATTAAGATCTATTTCTATATACTGGACAAGGTAGAGGTCAAATTTATTTTCTTTCAGGTGGATAGTCAAGTATGCCAGTACCATTTATCAAATAAAACATCCTTTTCTAAAATAAATAAAATGACACTTAAATGTTACTCTGGACCAAGCAGAGTTCTAAATGCTTCTCATGCACTGATTCACTCAAGAATCATGACAACCCTGTGAAGCAGGCACTGTTATTCATTTTACAAACACACAGCACATGGTGAAGTTAAGGATGTTTTCTCAAGTTAGAATATTAGGAAGCAGCAAAGATTTAATTTGAAGCTAGGAACTATGGCTTTAGAGTATGATTCTCTTAATTTCTAAATTTTACTACCTTTCTTAATGAATGACAGAATATAGTAAGTTCCCATATATAACTTAGGTCTATTTCTGACATTTCTGTTACATTTCATTGACCAATTATATTTGCTTATGTTAATGCCAACTGTGTTTTAACATTAGAGTTTTATAGTTCATTTTAATACTTAGTGAAGTACTTAATCTCATACACATTATTTTGGTAACTATTCGATTAATTGTCTCATGGTAAGTCTCAGGCATTTTTCATATGAATATTAAAATCATTTTGTCTTGCTTCACTTTCCCATAAAACCAGACAAAAAGGGAATAAAAGGGAAATTGCAACAGATTTACATTTTAATTTAAAAGAATTAAGGTTTCTATGATATTAAATTTCCCCCTCCAAGGTTACTGTAAGTCTATCTATTTATTAAGGGAATGTTTTAAGTTTTTATATGAAAACTCCATGTTATCCTAATATGGATTCAGTGTTTTGGTTCAATTTATTTCTAAGAATTCTTAGAGATTTTGATATGAATATGATACTCTATGTTGAGCTATAAGGAAGTACACTCAAATATCAGCAATTTTATAAGGCTCATCCTAATAGCTATGAGTACATAAAATCTAATGTGTATAATAAAGTCAGTAGGTTCATTTAAAAAGAATATTTGAATTTGACTATTTTTCTAGGATTTTATTAAACATATTTCTAAAGAATACTATCGTGACATCACATACAACACTGAAGGAAATAAAGCTTAATTTTTACATTTTGTTGGAGAATTATGACGTATTTGAGGTAAGAGCTTGACTGGTTTCCTCTGCAAAACAAACAAAAAAAATATTTTCAAACTGCTCTGAGTACTGGTGAAGTGAAAAAGTTATCTAACAAAGAAGGCTATGTCCCTTTAACTTAATGTCTTTATACAATCAATAGTATTCCTTTTTCTGTTGGCTTACATTTTTAGAGAACTTCTGTGCAAGATTTCATTTGAAGAAAGGATTTTCAAAAAATAAAAAATGAGTTTTAAAAACCATGCAGACTGTAAGCCTATTCTTCCAACTAATACTAGCCACTCAACAAATACTTATTGAGAATCTATTAATGTTCCAGGCTAGTGGCTCAGTGGAAAAGAACCCTCCTGCCAGTGCAGAAGACCTGAGTTCAATCCCTGATGAAGAAGATCCTCTGGAGGAGGAAATGGCAACCTACTCCAGTATTCTTGCCTGGAGAATCCCATGGACAGAGGAGCTTGGTGGGCTATAGTCTGTGGGGTCACAAAAGAGTTGGACATGACTTAGGGACTAAGCAACAAATGGTTCTGATACATCAGAGAATAGAACAAAGACTACTGTTCTCATGTAACTTGATTTTCTAGGACAGTGAGGCTGATAATATATAATTTTTTTAATATGATGATAAGCAAACAGCTACCTGATTGGAAAAGACCCTGATGCTGGGAAAAAAGAGGGTGGCAGAGGATGAGATGGTTGGATAGCATTACCAGCTCAACGGACATGAACTTGGGTAAACTCCAGGAGATAGTGAGGGACAGGGAGAACTGGCATGCTGCAATCTATGGGGTTGCAAACTTAGCGACTGAACAACAGCAAGCAAAGCATGCAGTGTTCTGTGAAGCAAAAAAAGCAAAAATAAAAACAGCAAGATAAAGGGAATCAGAAGTACTGGGAGAATGGGGAGGCCAGGTTGCAATATCAAATTGGGTGGCTTGATACATCCATCTCAAAAGGGTATTGAGAAGCGAAATTTGAACAAAGACTTGATGACTATGAAGATATTAGCCAAGTAGATCTCTTTGAGATTGGAGAATTTTGTGTAGAGAGAGGCAAGAACTTGCCTAATGTCTGCAAGGCAACCCAAGCAGGTGGGTTTGACTAGGGCAGAGTAAGGAGGCAACTGATATGAAATGAAGTGAAAGTGGTAATCTGGCAAGGATCATATAAATTAATTAGATGTCATTTGGAGGATACTGGCTTTTGCTAAGTTCAATGGAAAACTATCACAGGCGTAAGCAGAGAAATTTTATAAGAAATCATTTGCTCAGTGGAGAACAGATTTTTGGGTGCAAAGGTAGAAAGTCTGGGAAATCTATATAGACACTACTGTAATAATTCAGGCTTGGACTAGGGTAGCAGTAGATGTAATGAGAAGAGGTCAACATTCTGTATATATTTTAGTGATAGAGTCAACATTATTTCTTATAGGAACTGGATATGGGGTATGAAAGAAAAGAGATGAGAATGAATCCAAGATTTGAGATCTGAGAAAACGGTGCATGGAATTGCTTCAATAGAGACTGTAAGGGCTATAGATAGAGCAGGTTTTGGGTAGTTTGTGGACTTCCGAATTAAAGATGTCCAATGCTGAGTGGCAACTTGGATATAGTCTGTAGTTTCACTCTGATATGTGTATTAGACAAATGTGAACCCATGTTATGTGGGATCTGAATCTTTCACAATTTTAGAGGACATCTTTGTCCACTACATTCAAAATTATAAACATAAAATTAGGTAGAGGGCCTTGTAATAAGCTTGTGCAGGTGAAGAATCTTAAGGGTTAAGCTTCACTATATGCGTGCTCAGTTGCTTCAGTCAAGTCCAACTCTTTGTCACGCTATGGACTGTACCCTGCCAGGCCCCTCTGTCCATGGAATTCTCCAGGCAAGGACACTGGAGTGGGTTTCCATGCCCTCCTCCAGGGGATATTCCGAACCCAGGGGTCGAACCCGGGTCTCTTGTGTCTTCTGTATCGCAGGCGGATTCTTTACCACTAAGCCACTGGGGTGCCCCTTAAGCTTCATTAGTTCATAATAAACCTACTTCTCAATGAAAACATAAATTTTACATATGTCAGAATATAAAAGCCAAGGTGGTATATGAGGAAGAAGAAAAGTATACATCCAGAAAGAGTTTCAAATATTAAGACCCACTTACTCCAACATTAAGAAGGATGATGGGAGGAACTAGCAAAGGATTTTGAGATGAAGCACATGGCATGACACAGGAGGAAAAAAAAGGCTGTGCAATAATATCCTGGAAGTCAAGTAATGAAAGTACATCAAATAATGAAAGTACACCAAGGAAGCAAAAGTGACAAATTATAACAAATACTGTTGATAGACCAAGTTCCATGCAGACTGACAACAGACTACTGGAATTAACGGTGGGGTCATCTCTGATATCCTATACAAACAGTTTCAGCAGAATTGTGGAGGAAAAAATCTGACAGGAATGGATTTAAGAAAAAAATGGGAAGACCAAAAATTGGAAAACAGAGAGTAAACACTTTTGTGAGTTTTGCTACAAAGTAGTATAAGAAATAGACCATTAGCTGGTAAGAGAAGTGAGATTAAAAGAAGTTTTGTTTTGTCTTTTAAGATGAGAGGAGAAAACAGATATATGTATGCTGATGGGAATGTTATAGAGGTAAAAAACTCAACAGATGAGAGAGATGGCAGAATTAGTGAAGAGTTGACCTTGAGTAAAGAAAAAATAACGAGCCTTTAACGTGCAACTGAAATTACTTGTTTTAAACAGAAGCAGGGAAAGTTTATCTACGGTAACAGTTGAGAGGTAGAATATGTGGGTATAGGTGAAGCTGTGATTTTGTGAAAAGTTTTTATTGCTTCCATTTTTCTCAGTCAAGTAACTAAAGTTATGAGCCTGGAGTGAGGACAGAGCAAAAGACCTTGGCATGGCACAGACAGTTCTTATACGGCTTCACGATCTCTACACCCTTGGTGTTCTGCCTTGTACAGTTCCTCCATTTAAGTGTGTGGAGAAATTGTGCCCTGATTCTAACCCACAGGATATGGCAAAGTGATGAAATGTCGCTACTCTGATTAAATTTCACTGTATGGTAAAAGAGAAAGCAATTCTTATGTTTAGGTTCAATAAGACTTCATCGTGCTGACATATAATGGGGAAAGATTTTCCTGCTGTCTGCAAGAAGCAAAAACCACACTGTGAAACGCCCATAGAGTGGGTCATGCAGCAGGAAACCTGGGTAGCCTCTAAACTCTGAGATCTTCCTCTTGTCAACAGTCAACAAGAAGTTGGGGTCCCCAGTCATACAGCTACAAAAAACTGAATGTTTCAGTTAGGTCTCCAGATGAAAATAAACCCCAGCTGATACTTTTGATTGCTGGCTTTGACTCTGAGCAGAAGACTCAGCTAACAGTGCCTTTGACTTCTGACCCATTGAAAACTGAGGTGATGTGTGCAGTTTAAGCCAATAAATTTGTGGCAGTCTGTTACACACAAAAAACTAATACAGGTGTTGAAATGAGACAAGAATTTATGAAACAGACATTCAGAGAGTAAAAAAAGTGACTGGGCTTATGATTACCTGACACAATTAGGGGGTCATTTGAGATCTGTGGTCATGAAACTGAGGTGGGACCAGTGACTTCTGTTTGTTTTTTTCTGTAACTACAGCAAGGGTTCTATATATGAGTTACCTACTTTCATTTGATTTGTATATTTTGATATATAATTTCAAATTTATTATTACATAAATATCTATAAAGCACATGTTTCTGAAAAATTTCTTTTTACTTTTTTTGAAATGTGAGAAGAATGTCAGGAGAGCTAACAATCATGAACTTAAAATTAAGACTGGAATTTAATTTTTGGTGCCATTGACTGATTAATAAAACCATTCTGTTGAATCAAAGTGATTGAAAAATGTAGAAAGATAACTTATAACTGGTCAAATCCAACTGATTCTATTTTTTACCTTTTTAGAATTTAATCACATTAAGACTTTAATTTTATTTCTATCCATGTATTTGCTTCTTAAAGTTCCAAAGTGTCAAGCCTGCAATATGCACAAACAAAAAAGTGTAAGTTGTAGAAGTATTAGCCCTAACTTTCTTTCTTAATAGGGAAATAATAGAATTTTGATTTATAAGTTAGACAACAAGTAACTTTGTACTCTCACTCGAGAAGAAAAACTCTACAGAGCATCTAAAGCTATCTTTAAAAGCTTACATACATGTTGATTATAGAAATATTTTAGTGTTGAAAATGCAGCAATATTAGTGTCACAGAATCTTTCTTTAAAGATAAAACTCAGTTTAACTAAGCTGTTTTATTCTGTATTACAATCTTAAAGAATGGTAACTAATTAGTTACCCCTTTTTTTTCCATTATCATTTGAAAGAAATTTCAGAAAAAATAAGTAAACATAGCTTACACTTATAAGGTGAGCAGTACATTCTAGTGCCGTTCTAAATATAATGAATTTATTATCTCAATTTCACAGAAGGGGAAGCTGAGGTCCAATTTACTCAGCAAATAGCAGAACAAAGATTTGATCATAGGCAATTAGGCTCCAGTCAACTTTTAACCATTCTAAAAGGCTTCTTATATGATAATCCTTCAGTTTTCCAGGGGACATTATTACATACTCATAACATTGTAGTCAGATCTGTGAAAACAGTCTGACTTGTGGAAATATGAAGGTAGGAAGGTAAAATTCAGTAGGTACTGAAGCACCATAGTCACTTTTAAAGAGCAGAAAAGATTTTTAAACACTGAAACTACAGGTAAAACTTATTTTCAACATACTTTCTGTGCTTTTTATTTTGGGGTTTTCTAAATATTAATAGTCTCTTAGTTCCTTTTGTTAGTTTGTAACCACAAACCATTTAGCCTAAAGAAAACTCAATCACAAATCACTTAGCCATTACTGATGAAATAGCTGTCTAGATTGCTTTATACTGGTTTATGAAAATTCACATGGAAAAAGTCTGCAGTGATTTTTAGCAGACTTTAGCAGAGGATATCAGATTAGCTATAAGAGATAAACAATAATTTTAACCTAAAACTACAGACATACCTGCTAAATTTCTGGATAAGGATAAAGTAAACATATGAGAAATGAAAGTCATATTATTACAGGTTTAAGAGTCTATTTTAAATATGGAGAGTTTAAGATGATCACATTAGAACCCATTTTTCTACTTTGGTTATTACCCTTATACATCTAAGTCAATTTTAGTGAATCTAAATTAATTAGTACTATCCACAAGAAACAACTGTGAGCTATCTAAAGACTGAATGAACAACAAAAACCAAATTATCTTCTCTACTACAACATGAATAGACTCTACTGGGAAATACTGTAGGGAATGAAATAATTACAAACTATTAATAACATAAAGATGAAAGATAACTATAATTCCTTCAATGAATTTAAGGATTTTGTTTTGTTATTTTATATCTTGCCTCAAGTTATCCAGGAGGTATTATGCTTGTTTGTACAAGAACAGAAGAAAACAAAGTATAAATAAAATACTTTTAATAACTGATGACTGTGGACAGAGTATAAAACCACACATGACTTAATTTTCCAAATTAGAAGAATATCTAGAGGTGGATGTGTTAACATATCTAGAGGGTAAAAATATTATATCAGTAAACTTAAAAAAAAGAAATTTTAATAAATCATTTTATAAAAATCATATTTCCACAAGAAAATACAAATCTAACTTTAAAGACAAAATTTTTGTTGGTTTTTCTTATAGATCCAGAATTTTTTACTTTTTATGTTGAGAAAAATCATTTGTTTTTAATGAGTGTTGTACTCATTTGTCTTGTCTTTATTTGGAAGAGAATGAAGCAGAAGAGGAACACTAAAAATATAAAGTCAGTTGTTTTCACAATAGTTTTCTAATTCATATAATTAAAACTCATAAGAGAAAAAGTCTGAGTGAAAATGTATATACACTTTTCCAACTTCATGCATCAATAATACAAGCTTGCTTCTCACTTCATGTAGCACCATTACCCTTAAAGAAAAAAGATGGGTTTCATCACTAGAGATGTGTACTTTTTAAACCAATTTACCGGGGCTAAAATGTGAGCATTATTAAGGATTTTTGTTTGAAGGGAATGCTACTGAATAAAATAAAAATCAAGTTCCTACCACAGAATAACATTCTAAATGTTAGTTTTCCTTCTAGTTATTTAAAAATTTTTCCTAAAAAAAAAATTTTTTTTCCTGAGGTTGCAAAAGTATTAGAATCAATAAATCAGCAAAATAATTCTGATAGCCATATCTTAGACCATATGCAAAAGCCACATTTAATGTATTTAGCAAATATAGCTCAAAGTTAGTAATTTATTAGTCAAATGCATGAAAAATATATTAAAAAGATAAGCTCATTTAATATTTAAATAATTCCATAAGGCTTTATATTAGTAAAAACGTGGAAATATTAAAGAAGATAACATTTCTCACCTAAATGAAGCTCAATTCAGACAAAATGAAAATGTGTTTAATCATTTTAATAAATATATTTTCAACATTTCTCATGTTAAAGTACAGTAAGGCTCTGAATTACACAGAATATTTTAGATGATTTCCTTAAATGTGCCAAAAACAGCTACATTTTTGAAGAATGTCCTACAAATATTCAGTACCAAAACAATCATCAAGTCAAAACTAAGATATATTTCTCATTGCAAAGTTTGCAACTCCAGCAAAGAAAATGTATTATTAAATTCTAAGAAAGTACCATTTCTTGAGTTATTAAACAGCATTAAAATTATCACAAATACCAATTTCCAGTTACTCTTACACTGCTAGAAATGTTTTTCATCAAAAGTTTTAAACTGTTACACAGTAAGGCATATCTGAAATAAAAAACAAAGAAAAGTGCATTCACATTTAAAGATATACCTTTGCTCAATAACTCATATTTATACATTCATTTTTTTTACATATATGATATTCTTAACTTATATACCAGGAAGCCTAGGAAGAAACAATAAGGGAAATAATAAACACCAACTCAATAAATAACCCTCAGAGCTCCATAAAGTCAAAATTTTAGGAGGAAAATCCAAAATTCTAGTAGTCTATCATCTGAGTCTATTTTTATTATCTAAAGCTAAAAATGCATATAAATTTTCAGGAATAACTGATATTTCTTTCTCAGGTTATTTGGAATCTGATCATGGTGCACAAATGTGAATGAACGAATACATCCTTAACCCACCAGTATCTTTTTCTCCAGTGTGCAGGCAATCACCCGTGAAAAGTATGGTGTAGATGACAGGATGATACTGTACCTGATTAGCTCTGGAGGTGGTCATGGGGTCAGATGGAGAGGACTTGGTGGTAGTTGGGGAAGATGGCAATGTCTGGGAATAAAGCAGTTCAGGAGCAAATCAACCTTTATAAGCCTTAAACTGATTATTTAAATAAAACAAAATAAAATAAAATGTAATATAACGAGAACAAAATCCTATGAACAAATTTTTCTCCTATTCATTTAAATTTAATGGAATTCAAGATCAATTAAATAACTAATGCATGTAAATACGCATGCATAAGCATGTAAAAATAAATTCATGACTTGAAATCATGATGGTGACTGATAAAAATTCACATGAGCATTAAAGGTATCCTGACCATATTCATGAATAGTAGTCTCTTTTCTTTCCCTTTTGTTTTCTTGGGGGAAAAGAGATCTCAAACAAAAATTCAATAAATTTAATGAGTAAAACTGAAAGTCATTTTCCTATCAATGAATACAGTCGGGGATTGAAAGAAGTGGTGAAATGAAGTTTACTTTGGCATAAAAGTATCCACCTACTTAATATGTTGAACATCACCAACAAGTTGATTCCACATGAATTTAGGGTTCCATACTTAAAAGCAATTAAATTTGCAGTTCTGAGTTCTTAATATCACATTATCTTCTAAAACATTAATTTTTAATAAATTTAGAGCCCGTCTGAAAATGTAAACATTAACCTCATATTAATAAACAAGTAACTAATAGCATTTTAACAAATTGCTGTAATATTTTTTATTATTTGTGCTAAATACTAAAAATTTGTATAGATGAGGTATATAACATTTTGTAGCATTATCAGCCTGTGTTGAAAATAAGCACAAAATTATTAGGAATCAAATTTATTATTCATTTCATTTTTAAACACATATACATACTATATATAAAACTATACACAAAACATGTCACATGAGACCATAATATTCTTAAGGTATTTTTAAAACTTCTGATGTCTAATAGAGTAACCTTAAAGTGTATGTAAGATGTTTTTATCTTTTTAAAAAGGTATACTTTCACTTGACAAATTGTATCATTTAAGTAGCCCTCTCAGTAGATAATATTTCTTAATATATGAAATGGGGTAGTTTTATAGTATGGACAAAATTCTATATGCACATTATGTTTTATATTAATACCTATCTTTAAAATTACTCAGACATGAGCAAAAGCATAACTTTAAAGGTTCAGCAGTGTCAGGAAAAGCAGATAAAATTACTTAAGTCAATCATATTTACACATTTAATATTTCATAACTCCTATCTGGGATAGAAAAAATATTTAAGAGTAAAAGAAAGGATAAAAAATTTCACAGGCTCCTGCTTAATTCACTGCTCTCAAGTAACAAACTAAGACTGATTCTAATATCTGATCATGTTTTAAACAGTTCAGGGATTCTTGATTCTTGTTTAAAACCTTGAGGAAAACTAGACAATGCATAGACATATCAAGATTTTTGTTAAATCATATTTTAAAAGGGAAGAAGAGCTGCAAACCTCACAAGAGTAGGAAAAAAAAAACTTCAAGTCCATTGTTTTCTGTTTTTGCTATTTGTAATAAATTCACTTTATAAAGTCATTTCTCCAGAAAGAATTTCACTAATAGTCATTAATAATTACCCTACTATTTTACTTTCCATGCAATACTATGCAGAAACACACACTACTGACTTTGTAAATATTCTGTGTACTGTGAATTGAAGAGTAAATTTTCCCTCCTCTGGTTACTACAACTACTACTGTACAGATTTCCTGGGAGTAGTTAACATATTTTTAAAAATATGTTCTTTATTAATCTCAGCATAATTATAAGACTGTTGACTAAATATATGCAAAATAAATCTAGAGGCCATCTACCCCAACACAGATTAGAAGCTAATTCATTAATCTACAGAAGCATGAGGTATATGTGTTGGGCTCTTCTATTTTCATCAAAGTAAAATCAACTTGAAGGATCACAGGTTCATTATGACAGCCATCTTGACCTAGATATGAATTCTCTTGAAATACTGCAAATAAATACGTAGAAAAAGTAGTAATATCAAGTGACTCAGACTTTGTGATCACTAAAATCAATACTATCTTTTTTCAATTTCTTGAATACCTTTCTTTTTACTTGGTATATATGTGAAATATTGGGCATGTATTAGTAACTGATGCAACTCATATTCATTGACATTGTCCTTAATAATTCTGAGGATGCTTCCTTCTCACAGGAATAAAAATAGTAATTTTAAACTTCTGGGACAATATTACTGTGTATAAAATCATTAAGGCTTTGGTTATTACAAATTATAATACATTAAGACTTTAATATTTTAAATAAAACATAATAATTAAGTTTGGGCTTTAAGGGATTAGATTTTGGAAATGTCACAATCAATTGTTTCTAAATTTTTTTGTTTAAATTCTTAAAATTATAAACATGTAATGTGGTAATAAACACGATTAGTTTTCTAGTTATCTATTACTTATATAGATATTCTTAAACACAAAAACTCTCCTTCCTTTACAAATTTAAATTTGTAAATTTTTTCTAGCAATGAAGAGAATCCAGAAAGTTTGCATTTTAGTTGATTTTTAAAACTACTACTTGTAAAAACTGTTCTGATAAACAGATAAATGTAAATATATTAATGTCTATAAAAGGTTCTAATAATTAGATTAAAAAACAGCTTTGAAAGTCATTCTCAACCACACAAATAGATCAGAAAAAGTCATAGAAATACTTTCATGTTCAATATGTTTATTTCTCTAATATTTTATAAACACGTTTACTCATCTTCACAATACAGACTGAAAATTTAAGTGGTTTCAAGTTTAAAAAAATCCCTTAGTAAAATTTCTGATATACATCTTGAAGATATAACTACTGAATATCCATATAGCAACAATATATTAAAATGTGTTAAGTAATATTTACAATGGATATATACAGTTAAGAACTCTTTTTAAGTGAAAGTGAAATCATTTCAGTCATGTCCAACTCTTTGCAACCTCATGGATTATAGCCTGCCAGGCTCCTCCATCCATGGGATTTTCTAGGCAAGAATACTGCAGTGGGTTGCCATTTCCTTCTTCAGGGGATCTTCCCGACCCAGGGATCGAACCTGGGTCCCTGCATTGCAGGCAGACTTTACCGTCTGAGCCACAAGGGAATCCCTTTTTAAAGTATTTATTAAGAAGTGATTATGAAGGGCACCGGCATTTTTTTAGCATGATTTTATCTTTCAAGTGGAAAAGTATAATATTTTAATTGATAGGACATGAATGTCTAAAAATTCTGCTTTAAATGCTGAAGGCTGAATTACTTATTACAAAAAATTTTGAAGTAGTTTATAATTTTAAAATAGTGAATCCTTTGGAATGTAAGTTTCTAAACTTTAAGATTTAATAAGTTATTTAATTAAATGTAGATTTTTCTAGGTTTTTGGGAATAAGAACTAAAAAGTGATTACACATTGTGAAATGCATTCTTGTTAACAAGTGGCAGTTTTCCTGGACCAGAGAATATAAACTCTACAATAAATAAGCTTAGCTTCAAGCAAATCTATAACAACAGATTGTCAAGGTCTATCATAGGTACAGTGAAAACAGCAATGAACAACAAATTTTAATTTTAATTTGGAACAGGTTTGTTTTGAGTTCTGTTAAATAAATCTGCATACTACTCCATAAAAATAATGAATCATCTATTTAAATATGGAATTGTCATCTTTGATTTTTCATCTTGACACATATCCAGCCTTCTCCCAATATCTGAACTACCTGGAACTACTTAGCCCTAATATAAACTCATGTTGTCTAATTTCAAAAGGTCTTTTACAATTGATTACTACTCCATATCTTATTTTCCTCATAATAACTATTCTGTACTTTTATCCTTCTCTTCAGCTATTCAGTCCCATGTATCTTATATTCTTTTCAATTGATAGTTTTTATTACCTGAAAGAGATCATGATTTTCCAGAATGAGCTTCCTTTATCTACTACAGTTGACTTCATTTCAACCTTCGCAATTTTCTGAACCACTTTTCCCCCATCCTCTCATTCATTTCATGGTAGACAAAACTGTGATATCCCAGACTTCCTACTCCTCATGAGCTATGACCTTAACACCCTATAATCTTTTCACCACTTGACTCATTTTGTCCCTTAATAATCTCATCTGTATTTGGCATCCCCAATTTCTCTTCCTTTTCAAGCTCCTTTTTATTCTTTAACATTAGCCATTCACTCTTTAGTAGCAGGGTAGTTATGTGAATCTTTCTGATCTAACTTGTATTTTTCTCCTTTTATATCCAAACTTTCAAGTCAGCAGTTCCCACACTTCACACCTTCTTTTTCTTTTTACCTAACCAGTCTCTTTACCTTTAGGATATATTATTATTAAGAAATAATGACTGTTTTCCCAACATAGAATTGAAACTGACTTAGAATCTCCAATGATTTTCTATTAAAAAAAGTTATTTTTGAACTTTTATTTGGGTATTTGATCTTTTTTAGCATCTTTCCTTATACTTCCCTTACTTTCTCCTTTTTATCTTTATGATTAATAAGGAGCACTTACTAGGAACCAGGTACAGATATAGTGGGTTAATGCAATACCCTTACAGAAGAGGTTACTATTACTTTCCCCATGTTATAGGTAAATAAGTCAAGGTATACAGAAGCAAAACAGCTTGTTCCAATGTACACAACTGGTAAATTAAAGAGGCAGAATTTGAACCCTGGCAGACCTATTCCAGATCCTAAGCACATAACCATTATACTATAATACTTCCAAGTTATTTTTTTTTAAAGTAACTGCTTCTCTATCTCATTTGTTTGTTTGTTTTTTCTCACCTACAATGAAGGTATAAGTGAAATTATCACTGACACTGCAATTAAGGATCTATATTTTCAGTTTTTTAAATTCTTACCTATGATTCTAATCAAAGACTACTTTAAGGAAAAAAAAAATATTACGTACAACTTATTCAACCTGCCTAAAACAATCATACAAAAATATTGTCTCAAATAGATGCCTGACTGAAATTCATTAGTTGCTTCCTGGAACTTAACATTTTGCTAGGCTCAAAACCACATATGTTCATTTTTTATTCTTTCCTCATCATTTTAGAACTAGAATCAAATGAGTACCAAACTCTTACAGATGTCACTTTGAAATATATTTTAACTTCAAGCATTTGTCTCAACTTTCACTACCAGAGGAGATTAAGTGCTCATCATCTTGTTCTTAAAATATTGCCTAGTCTCTTCACCCTGATACAAGACTTTCTATTTTGAACAAGGTCCTTTTCCTACATATGTTTATTCAGGAGTCTGAAAAGTCCTAAAAGAGAGAAATCCATTGGATTTTGTTTTATCAGTATTATACAAACTTAGAGGCCATACAGATCAGTATTAAGATCAATTAACAGTTACATTTCCTTGAGTAAGTAAATTTCTCTAAACATCAGCTTCTTTAACGTGGACTCTATACATGCTTCAGAGGAATTTTGTGTGGATGAATGAAATGTTTTAATAAATGTTAAGTGCATAGCACAATGGCTAGCACAGAAACAGAGTAAGCACCATATACATCACTATTATGATTATTACTGATTCTTCATTCTTGACCATAAGACATCCTTTTTTCCTGACAAAGATTAATGTCTCCTGGATTTGTACGATGTAAGAGAAGCTTTAAAAAATATTATTTTATAAACCTTCAAATCTAAGATCTGCATAGTAGATCACTCAGTAATTATCATAATTATCTTCCTCTCCTACCAATAGCTATTCCTGCAAGCACTCTAAGAATCTGTGTGGAGCAGCACAGAAGAAAACAAAGTGTAGAAGTACCCCTTTTTCTTTTTTTCATAACCTTCCAGGGAAATTAAAAGGGAAAGTATTAGAAAATCTGTAGTCTGTAGGATACCCTTTGGCCAGACATCCATGAGTTGCCATTATTTGGTTCCACACAACTTTATCTAACATTAATTTCCTCTAAACTACAACACAAATGTCCCACTTCTGTCAAGATAATCTCTTTACTATTCAACAATTATGGTATCTTTCTTCTCAAATTCATATTGCTCCATCTGCCTAAAATAAGCTTTTCTCTTTTTTTCTCCTCTAATCAGGCAATTCCTCTACAGAGTCCAGGTCAAGTTTTTACCTCTTTCACAAAACCAAATGTCACTCTAGCCTACATCTCTTTCACACTCTGCCAAACTTTTATGGTGCACTGTTTATATTGTAGTTTTGGTATATAAATGCAGTTTTATATCTTTATTAGTTATATTGGGCATTTATGATCGCTCATAAACTAGCTTGAAAGAGCAAGGGTTACAATATATTCTGCAATTCACTAAGAATGTATTTAATAAATTTATAATTGAATGAATGAATAATGAACAAATTATGAGCTAATCTTGCCAGTTTTTTATGATGAAAATAAAATTCTTTGTGCTACATGAGATTTTTAGTATCTTAACTTAATTTTTAAATATAAAATAATTATATAGATGCCTATAACTATTTCTTTCTTAATGTAGTTTTTCTTAAAAATACATTGAGCCAAAAAAAAACAAACCCCAAAACCCACTGAAAGTCTGTAATAGACAAAGGAAGTTAACAAATGCCAACTATCTTACTAATCTATCATTTCTACCATGTTTTGGGGTGCATTATATTGACTCATGAGGTATAATAACCATACTTAAGAGGAGGATTTGAGGGACTTATGACAAGAGGAGATTTTTCAATAATACTATGAGAAAAAAAAAATGTTACAAGTACAAAATTAAAAAAAAAAAAGCTGGAAATGCGAACATGGACATCAAAAACCTGGGATAATATGCACTTAGGAATGAGGTTCTAGGGAAAGTCTAAATTACCTGAGGATCACTGAATGTCTCTGCTATTTGCACATCTTGAAAATAAGAAATAAGAATGTTCTATGTCGCAATTAGTATGTTTAATTCTGGCTTATTGGTTCCTCCTGTGTATCTGTTTCTCCGTATACTGACTTAAGAAATGAGCATGACAGTATTATGTACTTCATGACAATCTGATTTTAAAGCTATAGAACAGAAATCATATACTTTGATTATTCAATAAATATTATCATTATTTTGAATATATAAAATATTGGAGTCCCTTCCTATCAGCAAATAAATATTTGATTTAAAACAAACAAATAAAGCACATCTGAGAATGAAGAACTAAATAGTTCACATCTAATATCTAAAGTTGGATATAAGGCTATAATGCTAGATTTCAAGTTTCTTCTGTATGAAAGACTTGTGAGATCATTATGTATTACTTTCCTAAAAACTTACATTTGGCTGAGAATTCACTCAGTTAATAAAGTTTCATTTGGAAAGAATATTCTGGTTCATGCAATTTATTTAGTAACCAACTGTATCTATATCATATAATTCAGAATATTTCATAAAAGTCATAATAATATATTGTATAAAACTATAACTTTTTTAATTTCAAAAGTAGATTTCTTATTTTTTATAACAAAAAACACATAGATTATTCTTGAAATTATTTTCCATTATAGGTTATTATATGATATTGACTATAGTTGCCTGTGCTATACAGTAAACCTTTGTTGTTACATATCTATTTTTTTTTAAATTAGAAATCCAGCATTCTATTCATATGAAGTCAAACAAGTAGAATCAAAATGCCATAAATTTTTTAGTTAGGCAAAAATTCATAAGTTTTCTAAAATATATATATTATACATATATATGTATACAAAAGCTTTTCTACTATATGCATGACAAAATTATAACTTTTAAAGCAAGATTTATTTGTTTAGAACTGACTTCCTATTTTAAGTCCAAGTTACATATAAATTATACTTCTTTAGTAAACAAAATCTTACATTATCAACCATAAAAAACAATAAATATGTTGTAACAAACATTAGGAAAATATAATTTCATATCCAATATTAGTTCATTTCTATGAGGAACTACATTTTCTGGCTCCAGCAATTTTTAAAATTCTAATTGTATTCTTTACATAATCTTAACTAGAAGAAAGTGTTTTAAAAATGTTTAAAGAAGTTACATTAAAAATTAACTTCAGGGTTGAAGTCCAAAGGGAATGTAAATGTTAGTTAGGGTAATGACTATCACTTTAAAAGAAATATTATTATTATTCTATGTATTAAAAGCTAAAAAATATAGAATTATATAAAATATACTTTTATCTATTCCATTATAAAATAATTTCTTTTAGATATAATTATTTTATACTGGATTACCAGCATAATTTCTCTAGAAATGAAATCTTGGTAATTTAAATTTATTTGTTGTGGTTCAGTTGCTAAGTCATTTCCACTTCTTTTGATTAGTTATTTAGACAATGATCCAACAAAAAGTTTCACATTGTAAAATAGGATACCTACCTAGAAAGTGAGAGAATCTCAAATTTAGAGCATAAATAACTGTTGATCTACAATATCGTGGAAATATGCTCAATCTCTCATCTAGATTTTTTGAGTAAATTTTTCAAATTTTACAGTTTTAAGAAACCATTTAAGTATTAAATATATTACTCTACTAAATTTAGAGTACTCTTTTAATGAATCTTTTAAAATAATACTTTCACATCACTATTGATTACATGAAATATTAATCAATAATAATGTCAATTTCATGAATATCTTATAAGGCTTAGAAATAAATGTAAATATGCAAACTTAAATTAATCACCATTATTTTTTAACCACTTATTTTGAATTTAAATAACATTATCTGAACAAGGCAAGTAAAAATAGAAATGAACCAAATATTTTAAATTCTGGCTTTCATAAATCTGTACTGACACTGGACAGATGACAACCTATAAATTTCATTTGCCATAGAGAAAGTTAGTTTTAACAATGACTCATAGACCATTATTTGATGGTATTATTATAAAAAATAAAAATTCATTCATATCATTGTGCTGAATAACTGCCAGTCATACAGTACTCAAAGTATATTTCATGTTTTACCTTTAAAAAAAAACAATATATTCACTGCCTTCCTTAAGTGTTTAAACTTACAGAAACTACAAAAGAAATGTGAGAATTAATAGGCTGGATTAAGTTGAAAATCAATAGACCCTATACTTTAGTGCCAATTCTGTAAATTCTTAGCCCCAGGTGATCTTAATCCAGAGGTCTTTAAACTCATACTTCTAGAATTTAGATAAATTTAGATTAAGTCATGGTACTGCTTTCAATGCATCACATTTTAAATTATTCTTTGCATTTACCTAGCATAGATAAAAATTTCAAAACTATAAATGTTTGTGAAGAATAAAAAATATCTACTTATGTTTCGAAGTTTAAAATATTTACCTTCTGCCATGTGTACATTAAAAGACACTTCCTTGATAAGTTATGAAAGGTTACAAATTGAAACATTTTGATACTGACAAAGAGCATAAAATGAATGATCTTATATGGTGTAAAAGCTACCTACTCATGATCTAAACATGGAAGGATTTTTTAAATAGTATTAAAGGAAAACTGAAACTTGGCCTATAATTTGAAAATATATAATGATTAATTTCTCTATTTGTATTTGATTAGACATCCTTATATTTATCAATATATTGGCAAAATTATAATAAATTCCTAACACTGGCTATTATATTTTTTCAACTCAGAAACATGAAATTAATAAGTTTTTGAGCTACATTTCAAATTTATTACAATGAATATAAATATTCTGTAAATTAAATATTCTGTGAAGGAATGAATAATACAGTTCTTTTGAAGGCATAAAATCTATCAATATGATCACAAATTAAAAAGCTAACTATAAAAAGGCAAATGCAGAAACAATCATATTTAACATAAAGTATCAAATAATTTTGAAGATTTAAAAGAGCTTAAGGGGAAGAATCTGCCTTATTTTTACATTAAAGAATGTCATTTTTTTCCCTACATAGTGTCTGTCATTATTCAATCTTAACTAACATTGTTTTTTATCAAGTAAAAGTTTTGTTACAGAAAATCCCACACATTGAAAATAAACATTGGCTCTTTATGACATATATATAAATACTGTACAAGTTATACAGAACATAATAGCTGACTTGTAACAAAGAACTGTTTGCTAGGTACAAAAATTTACTTATACATATTTGTTGAAAAAAAATACTGAACATGACAATTAAATTGACAAAACAGGAGTTTATATCCATAACTATACTAGAGACTAAAAACATTGAGACTAGGGTATTAGGAATTTTGAGAATGTAGTCTCAATTTTTATACTTCATTTTAAAAGTGATAGAATTTTAAATAGGTTAAATTCTAATAAATTAATCAAATTTGTATCTATAATTTTTAAAAGGGCACTATAAAAGAAATGAGCCATAATTGTTCCTCAGTGTAATACTAATAAATGAGTAATTTGATCAATAAATAAACTGATCAATCTAAAGAAGAGGCTCTGACAGTCTTTAAGTAAATAAGTGACAACTGTTATGTTTTAAGTATTCTTAGGGAAAAACTGTATATGCTAAACCTTTAAGGCTTCTTTTATAAGGAATTCGTACTATATTGTGGATATCTGTCTTTGATTTCCCAACTAAACACTCACTTGTTTGATGCGATCTGGGTTAACGGTGGTCTGGGGTTGTAGAATGCTGACTGGTTCTGTCTTGGCCACATTTTGGGGCATTTCTCGAATTTTTTCTGCAATGAATCCATGAACTGCATTCAGTGCTTCAACTGTTCCCTGGATCAAGCACACTCGCTCAGTAGTACCTGTGAACAAAAGATTTAAGTTTCAGAAAACTTCCTCTCTTACTTTGTACGCTTTTCATAAAAACTATAAAAAAAGGATGATATACTAATGCCAACAAAATCATGTACAATGTAGAACTCTAAATCTCAAAAAGGGCCAGCAAAGCCAGAAACCATGAGAAGTTTTGTATACATCATTCACTGACATAACGAATACTTTCTGAGCATTTATACAAGGACGTAGGGTTAGAAACCAGTATTTAACTTATATGCAGAGTACATCATGAGAAATGCTGGACTGGAAGAAACAAGCTGGAATCAAGATTGCCGGGAGAAATATCAATCACCTCAGATATGCAGATGATACCACCCTTATGGCAGAAAGTGAAGAGGAACTAAAAAGCCTCTTGATGAAAGTGAAAGCGGAGAGTGAAAAAGTTGGCCTAAAGCTCAGTTCAGTTCAGTTCAGTCGCTCAGTCATGTCCTACTCTTTGCGACCCCATGAATCGCAGCACGCCAGGCCTCCCCGTCCATCACCATCTCCCAGAGTTCACTCAGATTCACGTCCATCAAGTCCGTGATGTCATTCAGCCATCTCATCCTCGGTCATTCCCTTCTACTCCTGCCCCCAATCCCTCCCAGCATCAGAGGTTTTTCCAATGAGTCAACTCTTCACATGAGGTGGTCAAAGTAGTGGAGCTTCAGCTTTAGCATCATTCCTTCCAAAGAAATCCCAGGGCTGATCTCCTTCAGAATGGACTGGTTGGATCTCCTTGCAGTCCAAGGGACTCTCAAGAGTCTTCTCCAACACCACAGCTCAAAAGCATCAATTCTTCGGCACTCAGCCTTCTTCACAGTCCAACTCTCACATCCATACACGACCACAGGAAAAACCATAGCCTTGACTAGATGGACATTAGTCAGCAAAGTAACGTCTCTGCTTTTGAAAATATTATCTAGGTTGGTCATAAGTTTTCTTCCCAGGAAAAAGCGTCTTTTAATTTCATGGCTGCAGTCACCATCTGCAGTGATTTTGGAGCCCAAACAAATAAAGTCTGACACTGTTTCCACTGTTTCCCCATCTATTTCCCATGAAGTGATGGGACCGGATGCCATGATCTTCATTTTCTGAATGTTGAGCTTTAAGCCAACTTTTTCACTCTCCTCTTTCACTTTCATCAAGAGGCTTTCTGGCTCCTCTTCACTTTCTGCCATAAGGGTGGTGTCATCTGCATATCTGAGGTTATTGGTATTTCTCCCAGCAGTCTTGATTCCAGCTTGTGTTTCCTCCAGTCCAGCGTTTCTCATGATGTACTCTGCATATAAGTTAAACAAGCAGGGTGACAATATACAGCCTTGACATACTCCTTTTCCTATTTGAAACCAGTGTGTTGTTCCATGTCCAGTTCTAACTGTTGCTTCCTGACCTGCATACAGATTTTTCAAGAGGCAGGTTAGGTGGTCTGGTATTTCCATCTCTTTCAGAAAACGAAGATCATGGCATCTGGGAAATAGATGGGGAAACAGTGGAAACAGTGTCAGGCTTTATTTGTTTGGGCTCCAAAATTACTGCAGATGGTGATTGCAGCCATGACATTAAAAGACATTTACTCCTTGGAAGAAAAGTTATGACCAACCTAGATAGTATATTCAAAAGCAGAGACATTACTTTGCCGACTAAGGTCCGTCTAGTCAAGGCTATGGTTTTTCCTGTGGTCATGTATGGATTGGAGAGTTGGACTGTGAAGAAGGCTGAGTGCCGAAGAATTGATGCTTTTGAACTGTAGTGTTGGAGAAGACTCTTGAGAGTCCCTTGGACTGCAAGGAGATCCAACCAGTCCATTCTGATGGAGATCAGCCCTGGGAGTTCTTCGGAAGGACTGATGCTAAAGCTGAAACTCCAGTACTTTGGCCACCTCATGTGAAGAGTTGACTCATTGGAAAAGACTCTGATGCTGGGAGGGATTGGGGGCAGGAGGAGAAGGGGACGACAAAGGATGAGATGGCTGGAAGGAATCACTGACTCAATAGACGTGAGTCTGAGTGAACTCGGGGAGATGGTGATGGACAGGGAGGCCTGGCGTGCTGCGATTCATGGGGTCGCAAAGAGTTGGACACGACTGAGTGACTAAACTGAACTGAACTGAACACAAAAATTAGTGGAGAGAAGGAGTCTTGGAAAGCTTACGAAGTAGGTAAGTTTCTGAATTTTTACCACCTTTTATTCATGTACCTTGTTTTTTAATCACAGCAATAACACTATCTGACATTTTCTATTTATTTTTTTTGTTTCTATTAGAATGCAAGCTCTCAGAGAACAGTTAATTAGTCTGTTTTGCATTGTACAATAAATAACAGATATTTATTGGACAAATAATCATTCCTGCTTTTACTGATTATGCAATTTTAATAAGATAGCATATCATAATTAAAAACAAAATTTTAAACTATTTTTTATTTGAAATTGATGAATAATTGATAAAAGATAACAGTTTTATTTGCTTCATATCTAGTGAATAAAATGTGAGTGATGTGAGACAAGACTAAAATGAAATTGGTTGGGTCTAAGGCACAGATCCTATAGACTATTTTCTACTCTACAGGTATACCTAAAGACAATAAGAATAAGTGATTAGTTTTTCAGACTATTTTGAGCCTCACTGCAGCAGCCTGCTCTTAAACTGTAATCTTCTGCTCAGCAGCTCAACAGAGCAAACACATAAACTTACTTCTCAGACATCAGTATTCTTTTACTAAACAGTTATCAACAAGTAAAAATAATCTTTTAAAATTTAGAAAATATTTGTTTTTGAGCTAATATGACCTTCCAAGTACTTAACACATATCTGTTTCATACCAGTTTCAAAATTCTAAGCCATTCTATAAAACATTTTAAAGTACATTTTGAAGGAAAAAAATATGACATTACACATTAAAAAAATTGCAAGGAGTTTATATTGCTTTAAGGATTGATTACCATATAGACCATTTCCCTAGCATTAAAAAATTTTTTTAAGAACAGTAACAGATTATCACTCTTACGTTTAGGAAAAAAGACTTAGATCACAAGAATTAGGAGCAGGAATAAAAAAATAATATTTAAGTATACACCTCAGTTGGGGCTTGCCTCACAACTCAGTTGGTAAAGAATCTGCCTATAATGCAAGAGACCTGCGTTTGATTCCTAGAGAAGGGAATGGCAACCCACTCCATATTCCTGCCTGGATAATCCCATGGACAGAGGAGCCTGGTGGGCTATAGTCCTTGGGGTCAAAAGAGTCAGACATGACTTAATGACTACACCACCACCACCACACCTGAATCAAATTGTCCTCTTTTAAACCACAAAGATGCAAGTTTATGAAAAGCTACATTTCCTAATTTGTATAATATATTTCAATAGAAAGCAGTATCTTTTAGTTGTGAGGAGGGAGACAATCTGAAACACATTGAGATTGTGAGTTTGAAGGCTTAATATTTCCTGTTTTTCCTAATCAGCTTTTCTCATCTTTGAGTATCTTGATGTATCTCTGTATCTATTCTTGGGTAAAAGGATGTAGTTTATTAGGGATACTCTAGGGAGTCTTTACAAAGTTGTATTAATTGTCCAATAAATGACTAGAAAGGATGAGAACTGATCAATGCAGCTCCTGTGAAGTGTTCTCATCTAAGTCAGCAGACAATACAAAACACAGATCGGATTACATTCCTGCTTTGGGAGACAACTAAAGAGTGCTCTTCTGGGGATGCCAAGACAGAAAAGGAAATCAGTTAAGCCTCAACAGAGATTTTTAAAAAATAAAACATGGTACTAAATAACTAAAGGAACTATATGATCCATGTTGTTTTTAAAGTTCTAATTTAATAGAACATATACTGTGTCAGACAACGCAGTAACCCCGATACTCTTCAGACTATACAGTCTAACAAGTAGTAAATGGAAATCACTGAGCCATAAAGAAATATGATTGTCTCAAACTGAATTTCACATAGCATGCATGAGACAATTTGGCAATAGTTTATAGGTACAAAGTTGCCATAAATATTCTTTCAAGATTAAATGATATCACTACCATTAGAACTACTACCAAAAAAAAGGGAAAGAGAAAAGGAAATTGTAATTTCCCCAATGGGAACTGCTATAATCCTCAGAAGAGATGCTCTCATATTCTTCCAGTGAACTCTAATGGCCTTTTCACTTAGATAACACAAAACTATAATTTTTTAGGAGAAAGTCACAAAGAAGGAAGACTGTCAGGTATATGACCAAACTGTATAACAAAAATGAGCCTATAACTAATAAAAGTTGCTGGTTTTTTCAGTCATTTTACAGGCTTTTATGCTCCATTAGTGTCTAAAGTGAACTATGAGTTATTTACTATTTTATTTAACAGTATCATTTACTTCTCTTTGCAACAGACTAGTAACTAAATCTGAAAAAAATTATATAAAAGTATTTCCTTATATTTATTATAATGTAAAGATGCAGGTGTATAAGACACCATTAATTTAAAATTTTTCTTTTAAGGGAGACATTAGATAAACTCTTACAAGAAGGGACAAACATAGGCAGTGAAATCAGAAAGACTTTTCGTTTCTACTTCACATGCCATATCATAAACTGAATAGACATGTTTCTAAAATTAGGTACAATTATGAGTTGCCATAGCAAAATTGTGATATACATTTAACAAAATATACTCTACTACTATAGAGTGTGCTACTATAACCTTGGACAAGTCATTTAAACTGTTCCTGCTCCTACCTAAGGCAATCTATCATCTGTGCAGTGGATCTGATCTCTCTTAATGCCCAAGTCCACTGTTTCTCCTAGTATCATTTTTTCCATCAGACCTTGCCTATCAGCAGAAAAACATGTTATACTTTCTTCCATTTTTAAAGATCCCTCCTTTATGACAGAAAGAGAAAATTAGCCTTTTGTAAAGCAAATGAAATGCCAATTCAGGCAAAGATCATAAAACCATAAAATGAAAGGTTAATGGGAAATTTTCAATGGAAACATCTGGAATCACCAACTGACTTCACTGGTCAACATTAGCATAACTAAGAGTGTGAAAATCAAGCACTGACATGATGCAATATGAAGCAGAGGGCACCAACTATAGAGGATGTATCCCCAAATAGCTGAACCTAAATCGAATCAAACATTTAGCCAGACAGAACAGTTTACAAATAATACTGAGGGACTTCCCTGGTGGTCCAGTGGTTGAGAATCCATCTTGCAATGCAGGGCATGTGGGTTTGATCCTTGTTCAGGGAACTAGGATTCTACATGCTACTGAGCAACTAAACTTGCGTGCTGCAACTACTGAGCCCACATCTCACAACTAGAGAATCCGTGGGCCACAATGAAAGATTTCCACATAATCCAACAAAGATCTGACACAGCCAAATAAATATTAAAAGATAATTCTGAAAACAGAGAAACAAATGACACCATAAGAAAGCAAATACACAAATCAACAATGTAAGCTAGTCTTCAGAATAATTAGTTTCTTCAATATAGGAAAGAAAGTTCTCTAGACATAAAGAATCTTAAAAGACACAATAATCAAATATGAATTAGAATTTGACTGGATCTAAATTCAAACAACTTTAACTTTAAAAATTGTGGCACTCTCATAAAAACAATATTAAATAGTATCAAAGAATTACTGTTAATTTTAACAGGTGTGATTATGGCATCAGGGTGTTTTCTCTTTCTTTTCAGGTGCATACTGAAGTATATGTAGCTAAAATGACTGAGATTTGCTTCAAAATATATTTTTTTAATTTTTAAAATTTTTATTTTTACTTTATTTTGCTTTACAATACTGTATTGGTTTTGCCATACATTGACATGACTCAGCCACAGGTGTACATGAGTTCCCAATCCTGAACCCCCCTCCCACCTCCCACCCCATATCATCTCTCTGGATCATCCCCGTTTTTTTGTAACAGCAAAAAATGTTACTCATACAAAATATATATGCCAAAATCTTGATATTAATGACAAATATGTAGGTTATAAGGAGGTTCATTCTTCTAAGTATATCTGAAATTTCATAATAAAACATTTTAAAGCCCTCCCTAGCCTTCTTCTAGTTACATGCAGCTCAATTTCTTTATCTCTCAAAAATCCTTGAGTGACTTAAATACATGTATTTACACTTTTTCACCACCCATTCCTTTTCTCTTGACTCTGAGTTACTCCAGTATGGCTTTTGTCCTGCCACTCCACTTAAACCGTTCATTACAGCCTTACCCGGTAAATCTAATCTTCATGCCTCTTCAATTGGCCCATCAGCAGCATGTGACACCACTGACCACTCTCTTCTTAATACACTCCATTTGGTTTTCAGGATACCATATGGTCTTCATTTAATTCAGTTCATTCATTCATCTGGCAAAAATCTATTGATTCTCCACTAAATGTTAAGTACTATACTCAGTAAAGCAATGACCAAACAGATAAACCTGCTTTCATGGAGTTCTTCTCTAGGTTCATGCAGACAGACACTATACAGAAAACAAATAATATAGAGAATATGAAATAAAATTAGTACTATAGAAAAAAATTGGGAAGAATACCAGGATACACAAAGACAAAAATAAAGTATAAAAGAGAGCTTGTCAGGCTCACGGCTGTATCCTTAGTGTATGGAAGCATGTCTGGCACCCTGTGGATACTCAAAAAGAATTATTTTTTGAATAAATGAATAACTCCCTGAGTCTAATTTCCTTAGCTATGTATTAAAAACATATGATTGATTTTAAGACCTTTTTGTCTATTGACCTTTTGCTTTATAAAATGTCTAAAAAGCCAATAAGTGTCTTTGGGTTTATAAAACGTGTCAATATATGTAAAAATTAGATATATTTTGGGAAATGATTTTAAAAACTACTAATAAGTTATAAATTACAATGTCAATAAAAAGAATAGTTGATTTTTAAAAAGTTCTGAGAAAGGTAATAGGAGAAACAATGAATAATTTAATAGTTTTTTTTCCTTTCCAGAATAGAAAGTAGATAAACCAAAAATGTAATCTACCTAAAAGAATAAAGTCAGCAGAAAAAAGGAACACTTTTTTTCTGTTGTATAAAAGACAGTCTAAAACATTTTAGATACCTGAGACCTATTTCAACAAAAATGACTCTGGTTTGGAATAATGGGCATATAATAACAATATGCTTACTCCTTGGAAGAAAAGTTATGACCAACCTAGATAGCATATTCAAAAGTAGAGACATTACTTTGCCGACTAATGTCCGTCTAGTCAAGGCTATGGTTTTTCCTGTGGTCATGTATGGATTGGAGAGTTGGACTGTGAAGAAGGCTGAGCGTCAAAGAATTGATGCTTTTCAACTGTGGTGTTGGAGAAGACTCTTGAGAGTCCCTTGGACTGCAAGGAGATCCAACCAGTCCATTCTGAAGGAGATCAACCCTGGGATTTCTTTGGAAGGAATGATGCTAAAGCTGAAACTCTAGTACTTTGGCCACCTCATGCGAAGAGTTGACTCATTGGAAAAGACTCTGATGCTGGGAGGGATTGGGGGCAGGAGGAGAAGAGGACGACAGAGGATGAGATGGCTGGATGGCATCACTGACTCAATGGATGTGAGTCTGAGTGAACTCTGGGAGTTGGTGATGGACAGGGAGGCCTGGCGTGCTGCGATTCATGGGGTCGCAAAGAGTCGGACACGACTGAGTAACTGAACTGAACTGAACTGAATAACAATACGATCCACATATTTCCAATCATCAGGTATAATGAAAATTAGCAAACATTTTATTTGGATGTAAGAAAATGCATCAGTTTATACTCCTACTGAAAATATTACTCAGTATTTTGTGATAAGAATGCAAGTACATAACTCTTCAGGAAATATTAGTGCCAATCTAAAGTAAGAAATTTGAATGAATTCCAGTGAAACATCTTAAAATGAAAAATTAATACTTAAAATTTAGTAGAGTATTAATAATTCTATGACAACCTGTAAACAATGTTGTTGGCCTCAAAAAGAACTGAAACAACGAAAGTGCCAATTAACATCGCAATAGGCAAAAACTGAGGTGTAAAACAAAAATGGTACATAATTTTTGGAGTATGAAAACAGCTACTTATAGCACTGAAAAATTGCCAAATCTGGGTAGCTAATATTCTGAATGGATAGGGTTTCTTTCTTTCAACATAATATTTAGCTTCTACCATTTCTAGAAATATCTCCCAATTAGATATACATTTTCAAATACATTTAACATTTCTGTAATACTTGGGAAAAACTATATAATTCTGAACAGAAATAAATGTCAAACTTGAGATTTCTTTTGCTATGTATGTCTATTTATCCTTATGCAAGTGGTGCTCTGTGACTGGTATTTGTTCCTTTAATTTTCATATTCTTTTATTTACTATCCCTTATCCCCTCATCTGATTCTAGCACACTCCTCTCTTTATTTGTACTTTGTTGTATTTAGTCCTCAATGTCTGGATGAGCTAAGCAAAGCTGCTGAAACAACTAGAAACAGATAAGATTCCTAGTGACAACCACAGGGGATAGCTGACCTCTGTGAAATCTATTCTGGCTTTTTTCTGCTTTATTTCTGAATCTGAGGGGTCAGTATCAATAGGCATAATATTTCTTTAATGCTTTCTTAATGTTTAAAATTGCAGTTCAGTTCAGTCACTCAGTCATGTCCGACTCTCTGTGACCCCATGGACTGGAGCATTCCAGGCTTCCCTGTCCATCACCAACTCCCGGAGCCTAATTAAAACTGCAAGTGGGCATTTTATCTTTAAAATATCTTTAAAAGAGTATCATTTTTAGTGAATAAAGGAATTTACAGTAATTGTTTATTCTTGATCTAGTCATGGTAATCTAATTATGTGAATATCTTTGTGGCTTTAAAAAAAGCATAAAGATTAGCCCCTTAGCTTTTCTTTAGTTTAACTATTAAAAGTAAAGTAGTATAGAATATCAAGCAGTAGCAATAATAGGCATTACAAATTTCAGGTTAGAACAAACTCTAAATTTTTTTAAAAGAGGAGAATAGTATATAGACTATATAATTTATAAGACATTTAATATTTTATTAATATGATTATATATTATGCAGCTGTATAACAGCTCATTTAATACTCACAATTACCAAGACACATATTTTCTTCAACTTACAGGTAAAGAAGTGAAAGCACTTGGACCAAGGAAACAAAACTAACAAATGCAGAAAGAAGCAAGATTTTGTCAAATATCGTATTTTTTCCATTACAACACATACCTTCTGAAAATGTAATGTTAGGCCAGCTATCAAATCACATTCTTTGAAGAAAGTCACATATATTTCAGCCTGATAATGGAAAAATAATTTCTACGCAGGCTTGATAATCTTTTTAAAATGCACTGAGTCATATTATTAATATCACTTCACAGGTTTATTTCAAATCTGGCATAAAATGAAAGAAAAGACTGACCCTTCTTACTGAGAACAGACAACCATAGGAGAAGTGGTTAGTAATTGTGTGGCTATTAGCAAATTTTTTAGAATAAATTTTCAGATCAACCAAAGCATTTAGGAAAACTGCCATAAAAAGTAAGTTCAATTTGTAATTGCAGCTTTTATACCATTGTACAGTTTTTGCACATTTGAAAAAGCTTTCTCCTACCCCACAATTACTAAGGGAAAAATATACTATTTCAAGAAGGGGCTTCTTTAGAAAAGGAAATCATAGGAATTGACATATCTCATGATGCAAAGTAAAAATTGCTTCTCTTCTTCTGGTGATTAACTCTCTACACAATCATGTCTCTATTTCTAAACTGTAAAATTTGTAGGGTGCCATTATAACATGCTTTATTCCCAAATCAATATAGTGAAGCTCAAGTTTCTGTTTACATTAAAATATACTCAGTTAAGCCAAAGGATGAGAGTATACTTTTCACAAAAATCTTAAAGTACTCATATTCTTCAAAGAAATGAAGAGGTGAGAATGAATGACAGAGCAGATGTCCAGCTTCTCACTCACTCAATCTCTGTCCCATGCATGCAAATTGCATACTCATTTCCATTTAGCCACTCCCACAAAGTAACATCAGGAATTTAGGAGACCTGAAGTTCTGAAGAACTGTGAGGTTTGAAAGCAGACGTATCTAAAAATTCTAAATAACAATTGTAATTTATCTTCAGTTTTTAACTTCTGAGGTCGTGCAAAAGATCCTACCAATAGGATGATTATGATGATGACTAGCTAGTCATTCATCCTTAGCACAGGTTTAGGCTACCTGTGGGCTCCCTGGTGGCTCAGACAGTAAGGAATATGCAAGCAATGTAGGAGACGTGGGTTTCATTCCTGGGTCGGGAAGATTCCCTGGAGAAGGGAATGGCTACTCACTCCAGTATTCCTGCCAGGAGAGTTCCATGGACAGAGGAGCCTGGCAGGCTATACAGTCCATGGCGTCACAAAGAGTTGGATATGACTGAGCAACCAACACTTTCAGTTTTCACACAGGCTGCTTTTCGATATGTAGCAATCCTGGGACGGAACAAGATGGCAGAGTGGAAGGACTGAGTTCAACTCCTCTCAAGAGCACACCCAAATTACAAGTAACTGCTGAATAATCATCAACACAAAAAACCTGGAACATATCAAAAAAGATATTCTACATTCAAAGACATAAAGAAGAAACTCAACAAGATGGTAGGAGGGGGGGCCGCACTGATAATCTAATTAAATCCAATATCCCCCAGGAAGCAACCCACAAGCTGGAGAATAATTATATGGAATAACTCTCCCACATGACCGAGGTTCTGAGCCCTATGTCAGGCTTCCCAGTCGGGGTTTCTGGCAGCAGGAGTCATTGTTCGCAGAGCATTTGGGTTTGAAGGCCAGTGGGGTTCAAGCGCAAGAGCTCCACAGGACTAGGGAAAATAGACTCCACTCTTGGGAGGGCACACACAAGGTCTCATGCATTCTGGTTGTTGCTCAGTTGCTCAGTCCTGTCCGACTCTTTGTGACCCCATGGACTGCAGCATGCCAGGCCTCCCTGTCCTTCACCAACTCCCGGAGCTTGCTCAAATTCATGTTCATTGAGTTGGTGATGCCATTCAACCATCTCACCCACTGTCATCCCCACCTTCTCCTGCCTCCTTCAATCTTTCCCAGCATCAGGGTTTTTTCCAATCAGTCAGCTCTTCGCATCAGGTAGCCAAGTATTGGAACTTCATCTTCAGCATCAGTCCTTCCAGGGAATATTCAGGACAGATTTCCTCTAAGAATGACTAGTCTGATCTCTTTGCAGTCTCAAGAGTCTTCTTCAACACCACAGTTCAAAAGCATCAGTTCTTCAGTGCTCAGCCTTCTTTATGATCCAACTCTCACATCCATACTTGACTACTGGAAAAATCATAGCTTTGATTATATGGATCTTTGCTGGCAAAGTAATGTCTCTGCTTTTTAATATGCTGTCTAGGTTTGTCACAGCTTTTCTGTTATGCACACTGGAAACCAGGGCAAAAGCAGTAATTTCATTGGAGCCTGGGCCAGACCTACCTGGTGGTTGGTCTTGAGGAGGGTCTCCTGAGGAGGTGGGGGGTGGCTGTGGATCACTGTGGGGAAAAGGACACTGGTGGCAGAGGTACGTACTGGGGAGTATTCATCGGCATGAGCTCTCCCAGAAGCCACCATTTTGGCACCAAGACCTGATTCCATCTAACAGCCTGTAGGCTCCAGTGCTGGGATGCCTCAGGCCAACCAACCAACAGGAAGGAAACACAGGGCTACCCATCAGCAGACAGGCTGCCTAAAGACTTCTTGAACCCAGTCACATCGAGGCACACCCCTTGATACAGCCCTGCCCACCAGAGAGTCAAGACCCATCTCCACCCACCTAAGGGCAGACACTGGTTCCTCCGATCAGGAAGCCTGCACAACGCTCTAGACCAGCCTCACCCACCAGGGGACAGACACAAGAAGCAAGAAAACTTCAATCCAGCAGCTTGCGGAACCAAGTCCACGAATGCAGATCAGATTCTACCCTGGGACCAGTTGGCCCCTTGCCCTTGAGTGATGAGGGGCGAGTGTACTGCTGGAACACGTGGGATACCCTCTACAGACGGCAACTTCTCTATGGTTGAGAAACATAACCAACCTTCCACATACATAAAAATACAAATAGAAATTTACACAAAATGGGGTAGCAGAAGAATATGTTCCAGACGAAGGAAAAGAATTATAGCAATCTAGTTTGGTCAATATTTGTACCCTTTAACTTCCATCATGGATTACAGGAATATAAAACTTCCATAAAATGTAACTACATTTTTATAAATATATATATAACAGCCTTCCTGATTTTTCCTCCATTCTCTATCATTGTCAACATTTTTGACACTAATTAGTACTCTTAAATTTCTGCAGTAAGAAAAGTGGCACTTGGAATTTTTCTAGCTATTCCTTATGGACTAATAGGTATTCACTTGCAGAATTTCATGAATCACACTTGGAAGGTAGGGACACGGCTTTCAGAAAACATGTGATATCAAATCAAGCTCAAAGACTCAAAAAGTATGACCAGTGGTGGAATGTATAGCTAATCAAAGTCACTTAAATCTCAGGAGCAAAACGTACCTCTGGACAAGTAGTAGCATAGTAACCAAATCTGAAGAGTGCTACTGTCAAAAAGTTGAGAACAAAAAGAACTTGATAGCCCTACTGCTGAGAGGGTAAGAAGGCAGGAAGGCCAGGGGTCTCCAAAGGAGGAAATAGGCTGCAAGCCTCTCTTAAAATTCTGTGTTGCCATGACTACACCTGGTTCCTTCTGAATTTAAACTTTCCTCAAACCCTGAGCTAACCAATGTGTTTTTCTTATGGAAATGTTTTTCTTAAGCTATGTTAATGAAACTATGTATTTGCTTTGGAATTTGCCCTTCTTCAAAATGATTCCACCTAAGACTAACTTTTTTCTTTTTCTCAAACCTTGGGCTGATAATAGCTCAACAAACCAGTATTCATATCAATTGTTTTAAGGCTGGGAGATGACACACCTCCTGCCATCATATCTTAAAATTATATATTGTGGGAGAGGGGCCTGGTTAAACTCCTTCAGCCTTGAGGTGTGTCTTTTATTTGATTAATAGCTTTCTAACAGACATAAAACAGCTTGCTGAAACTAGCAAGGAGGGGGAATTCTCCAATCCCCTTCTGATGTCTATGTCAGAGGCTTTCTCTGTCCCCTTTCTTATTTTATAAAACTCTGCTACACAAAAACTCTTGAGTGATCAAGCCGGGTCCCTGGTCCCAAAGTTAAAGCTTCTTCGGAGATCACGAATCTAACACCATTCACCATAAGCCATCATTACCATATGAGTGATCACCTTCAGAGCCAATTCAGATGAACGCATTAGCCAACTTTAAGCAGTGACTTTACTCTGTATTTTTTCTTTTTCTAAATAGAATTTAGGTAAAGGCTCCATCTTTACCATGAACCCATAAATCCAATATGAAAGCAAAGCCCACATCTGCATAGATTTTAAGACAGAATGAATTATTCAAGTCAATGAATGATAACAATTGTCATACTATGGATCACATGCATTCTATCAAACAAACATAGAGGAAGCACAAAGCATCGTGACCCATGAAGTTTTTGGGGAAGGAATACACCATAAAATTAATTATGGCAGTTTCATATATGCTGAGGTAATACAAAATGACAAAATATTTTAAAATTGTAAATTATACATAACATAAAATTTGCCATTTAAATCATTTTTAATCACACAATTCAGTAGCATTAATTATATTCACAAAGTTGTGCAAATGTTATAATTATCTATTTCCAAAATTATTTTATCACCCCAATCAGAGTCTGTAACCCTTAAGGACTACATCACCATGTCTTCTTTACACCCCCCAGTAACCTCTAATCTGTTTCTATGAAATTACCTATTCTAGATACGCCATAAAAGGTGCATGCTAAGTTGCTTCAGTTGTGTCTCTTTGTGACCCTATGGACCAGAGCCCCCCAAGTTCTTCTGTCCATGGGAATCTCCAGGCTAGAACACTGGAGTGGGTTGCTGTGTCTTTCTCCAGGGGATCCTTCTGACCCAGGGATTAAACCTGCATCTCTTTTGTCTCCAGCACTGGAAGGTGGGTCCTTTACTACTAGTGCCATATGGGAAGCCCTCATATAAGGTGACTCATACAATGTTTGTCCTTTTAGTATCTGGCTTATTTCATTTAGCATAGTATTTCCTTCATCCATGTTGAAGCATACACCAGAACTTCATTCTTTTCTGTCGCTAAATATTCCCACTGAGTATATATAAAACATTTGGTTTAATCTATTTATCTATTTATGGACACTTGTGTTGTTTCTAACTTTTGGTTAATATGAATAATGCCACAGAGAACATTAGCATACAAGTATCTCCTTAGGCCCATCGTTTCAGTTCTTTTGGGCATATATATAGGAATAGAGTAAAAAGAAGAGAAGCGAAAAGCAAAGGAGAAAAGGAAAGATATAAGCATCTGAATGCAGCGTTCCAAAGAATAGCAAGGAAAGATAAGAAAGCCTTCCTCAGAGACCAATGCAAAGACATAGAGGAAAACAACAGAATGGGAAAGACTAGAGATCTCTTCAAGAAAATTAGAGATACCAAGGGAACATTTCATGCACAGATGGGCTCGATAAAGGACAGAAACGGTATGGATGTAACAGAAGCAATGATATTAACAAGAGGTGGCATGAATACACAAAAGAACTATACAGAAAAGATCTTCAAGACCCAGATAATCACGATGGTGTGATCACTCACACTCAGCTAGAGCCAGAGATCTTGGAATGTGAAGTCAAGTGGGCCTTAGAAAGCATCACTACGAACAAAGCTAGTGGAGGTGATGGAATTCCAGTTAGGCTATTTCAAATTCTAAAAGATGATGCTGTGAAAGTGCTGCACTCAATATGCCAGCAAATTTGGAAAACTCAGCAGTGGCCACAGGACTGGAAAAGCTCAGTTTTCATTCCAATGCTAAAGAAAGGCAATGACAAAGAATGCTCAAACTACTGCACAGTTGCACTCATCTCACACCATAGTAAAGTAATGCTCAAAATTCTCCAAGCCAGGCTTCAGTAATACGTGAACTGTGAACTTCCAGATGTTCAAGCTGGTTTTACAAAAGGCAGAGGAACCAGAGATCAAATTGCCAACATCCGCTGGATCATTGAAAAAGCAAGAGAGTTCCAGAAAAAACATCTATTTCTGCTTTATTGACACTGCCAAAGCCTTTGACTGCATGGATCACAATAAAGTGTGGAAAATTCTGAAAGAGATGGGAATGCTAGACCACCTAACCTGCCTCTTGAGAAACCTGTACGCAGGTCAGGAAGCAGCAGTTAAGAACTGGACATGGAACAACAAATTCGTTCCAAATAAGGAAAGGAGTACATCAAGACTGTATATTGTCACCCTGCTTATTTAACTTATATGCAGAGTATATCATGAGGAACTCTGGGCTAGAGGAAGCAAAAGCGGAAGCAAGATTGCAGGGAAAAATATCAATAACCTCAGATATGCAGATGACACCACCCTTACAGTAGAAAGTGAAGAAGAACTAAAGAGCCTCTTGATGAAAGTGAAAGAGCAGAGTAAAAAAGCCAAGATCCAAGATCTTGGCAAAGATCAACTTTCAGAAAACTAAGATCATGGCATCTGGTCCCACTTCATGGCAAACAGATGGGGAAATAGTGGAAACAGTGGCTGGCTTTATTTTTCTGGGCTCCAAAATCACTGGATATGGTGATTGCAGCCATGAAATTAAAAGATGCTTACTCCTTGAAAGGAAAGTTATGACCAACCTAGAGAGCATATTAAAAAGCAGAGACATTACTTTGCCAATTAAGGTCCATCTAGTCAAGGCTATGGTTTTTCCAGTGGTCATGTATGGATGTGAGAGTTGGACTATAAAGTAAGCTGAGCACCAAAAGACTTGATGCTTTTGAATTGTGGTGTTGGAGAAGTCTCTTGAGAGTCCCATGGGCTGCAAGGAGATCCAACCAGTCCATCCTAAAGGAGATCAGTCCTGGGTGATCATTGGAAGGACTGATGGTGAAGCTGAACTCCGATACTTTGGCCACCTTATGCCAAGAGCTGACTCACTGGAAAAGACCCTGGTGCTGGGAAAGATTGAGGGCAGGAGGTGAAGGGGACGACAGAGGATGAGATGGCTGGATGGCATCACCGACCCAATGGACATGGGTTTGGGTGGACCCTGGGAGTTGGTGATGGACAGGGAGGCCTGGCGTGCTGCGGTTCACGGGTCACCAAGAGTCAGACACCACTGAGCGACTGAACTGAACTGATAGGAACAGAGTTGTTGGGTCATATGCGAATTCTATAGGCAGTTTTTTGAGGAGCAGCTCAACTGTTTTCCACAGTGGAGCTACTGTACCATTTTGCATTCCCACCATCAATTTATGAGAGTTTTAACTTCTCTACTTCTTCAATAACACTAGTTATTATTAAGTCATTCTAATGACTGTGAGTGTTATGTTATTGTAGTTTTGATTTGCTGTTCTCTGAAGACTAATGATGTTGGTTATCTTTTCATTGATTATTGGACATTTGTATATTTTCTTTGGGGAAATGTCTAGCATAGTCTTTTTCATTATTCCTTTTGGTTGTCTTTTTGTTGTTGAGTTTTAGAATTTCTTTATATATTCAAGATATTAAAGCTTCATCATCAGTTCAGTCACTCAGTCGTGTCTGACTCTTTGCGACGCCATGAATCGCAGCACACCAGGCCTCCCTGTCCATCACCAACTCCCAGAGTTCACTCAGACTCATGTCCATCAAGTCCGTGATGCCATCCAGCCGTCTCATCCTCTGTTGTACCCTTCTTCTCCTGCCTCCAATCCCTCCCAGCATCAAAGTCTTTTCCAGTGAGTCAACTCTTTGCATGAGGTGGCCAAAGTGCTAGAGTTTCAGCTTTAGCATCATTCCTTCCAAAGAAATCCCAGGGCTGATCTCCTTCAGAATGGACTGGTTGGATCTCCTTGTAGTCCAAGGGACTCTCAAGAGTCTTCTCCAATACCACAGTTCAAAAGCATCAATTCTTCAGCGCTTAGCCTTCTTCACAGTCCAACTCTCACATCCATACATGACCACAGGAAAAAACATAGCCTTGACTAGACGGACATTAGTCGGCAAAGTAATGTCTCTACTTTTAAATGTGCTTTCTAGGTTGGTCATAACTTTTCTTCCAAGGAGTAAGCGTCTTATAAATATGATTTGAAAGTACCTTCAGATACATGGGTTTATTTTAGACTCTCATTCATACTCCATAAGTCTATACATCTGTCTTTAGGTAAGTACCTCGTTGCTTTGATTACTGTAGCTTTGTACTGCAGTAATTTTTGAAATTAAGAAGTGTAAGTTCTGAGATTTGTTCCCTTTCAAGAGTGCTTTAACTATTCAGGGCCTCTCCTTTTGTATGGGGTTTCCTGGTAGCTTGCACGGTAAAGCGTCTGCCTACAATGCGGGAGAGACCCAGGTTTGATCCCTGGGTCGGGTAGATCCCCTGGGAAGAAAAATGGCAATCCACTCCAGTATTCATGCCTGAAAAATCCCATGGACTGAGGAGCCTGGTGGGCTAGAGTCCATGGGGTTGGATTTAAGGTCTCAGTTTTCCATTTCTGCATAAAAGGTTCTTGGAATTTTAACAAGGATTTAACTGCATCTGTACATTGCTCTGGATAGTTCTGGCATCTTAACAATACTAAATCTTTTCACCCATGAACATAGGATGCTTTTTCATTTATATACATCTTCTTTAGTCTTCAATCTAAGGAAAAATTTACTACTAGGTATTTTTTTAGATGGTATTGCAAATGAAATTGCTTTCTTAACTTCATTTTGGGATTCTTCATTATTGGCAGACAGACACACACTGTTTTTTTTATCTTGTACCCTACAACATTTCTAATTTTTTTTTATTAGTTCCAGTAGTTTTCCTATAAATTATTTGAGGTTTCTACATATGGGATTATGTCATCTACAAATAGAGACAGTTTGACTTCTCCTTTTCCAATCTGGATACCCTTTAAAATTTTTCCCTGTTCAATTATTCTGTCTTGAACTATTAGCACACTGTTGAACAGCAGTGGAGAAAGCAGGTATTCTTTGTCTTGTTTTTGATCTTACTATGACTCAAGGCAAATATTCAATCTCAAAGAAAGGCAATGCCAAAGAATGCTCCAACTACCGCCCAACGGCACACATCTCAAACACCAGCAACGAAATGCTTAAAATTCTCCAAGCCAGGCTTCAACAGTACATGAACCATGAAATTCCAGACGTTCAAGCTGGATTTAGAAAAGGCAGAGGGACCAGAGATCAATTTGACAAAATCCACTGGATCATCAAAAAAGCAAGAGAGTTCTAGAAAAATATCTAATTCTGCTTTATTGACTATGCCAAAGTCTTTGACTGTGTGGACCGTAACAAACTGTGGAAAATTCCTAAAGAGGTGGGAATACCAGACCACTTGACCTGCCTCTTTAGAAATCTGTATGCAGTTCAGGAAGCAACAGTTACAACTGGGCATGGAACAACAGACTGGTTCCTAATTGGAAAAGGAGTATGTCAAGGCTGTATATTGTCACCTGCTTATTTAACTTACATGTGGAGTACATAATGAGAAACACTGGGCTGGAGGAAGCACAAACTGAAATCAAGATTGCCGGAAGAAATATCGATAACCTCAGATATGCAGATGACACGACCCTTATGGCATAAAGCAAAGAAGACATAAAGAGCCTCTTGATGAAAGTGAACAAGAGTGAAAAAGTTGGGTTAAAACTCAACATTCAGAAAACTAAGATCATGGCATCTGGTTCCATCACTTCATGGGAAATAGATGGGGAAACAGTGGAAACAGTGCCAGACTTTAATTTTGGGGGCTCCAAAATCACTGCAGATCATGACTGCAGTCATGAAATTAAAAGATGCTTGCTCCTTGGAAGAAAAGTTATGACCAACCTAGACAGCATATTAAAAAGCAGAGACATTACGTTGCCAACAAAGGTCTGTCTAGTCAAAGCTATGGTTTTTCCAATAGTCATTTATGGATGTGACAGTTGGACTATAAAGAAAGCTAAGCACCAAAGAATTGATGCTTTTTGAACTTCGGTGTTGGAGAAGACTTTTGAGAGTCCTTTGGACTGCAAGGAGATCAAAGCAGTCCATCCTAAAGGAAATCAGTCCTGAATATTCATCGGAAGGATTGATGGTGAAGCTGAAACTCCAATATTTTGGCCACCTGATGCAAGGAACTGACTCACTGTAAAAGACCCTGATTCTGGGAAAGACTGAAGGCAGGAGAAGGGGACGACAGAGAATTTGATGGTTGGATGGCATCACTGACTCAATGGACATGAGTTTGAGTAAACTCTAATAGTTGGCCATGGACAGGGAGGCTGGTGTGTTGCAGTCCATGGCGTTGCCAGAATTCAGACACAACTGAGCGACTGAAATGAACTGAACTGATCTTACTAAGTGGAAAGCTTTCAAGTTTTTCATTACTGAGTATGATGTTAGATGTTGTTTCCATAAATGCCATTTATCACATTGGAAGAAATGGCAATATTTGATCAGGAAAGAATATACAAACCACAAATATGTCTATACTCTTCCTGCACATTATAGTCTTCCTATGACCATGATGCTGAGAACAAGGAACAATATATCCTAAACAAATAGCTTCAGCAGGCCACAATACATTTAGAGAGAAATGTTAACTTTGAGAATAAAGGTGAGGCTCAGAAGTTCTTCAGAGTTCTCCAGCTCACTTGTCAAACGTTATTTTTGTATTCTCTGATGTGAACAGAGTATTATCACTTTGTTTTTTTTCCCAATATCAAGTATCAGAAAATTATAAAGAATATCAGAATATACTAGTGTTAAAGGGGCTAAAGGTGATATATGAAAATAGATAATATGTATAACACCAGTTTGATGCAGCTTAAAGCTGGTAGCTACTGTTCAGATGAGTTTCTATGATATCACAAACTAAATTTAATTAATTTAACCTGTTATACTCAGGTTTAAAAACGTGTAAGAAAATGGCAAAGCTGTTTCTACATTAAATTTTTATAATTCTTGTTTCATATTACTGCTCTTACTTTTTCTACTGTTCTGAATTATTAAAATATTATGGATAAGACCTGTCAAATGGAAGAAGCCCAGACTAGATGTTGCCTGTAAGATGGTAATTGTCAGATATATTCAAGTCCTCTCATAGTAATACATAACTTTCCATTGGTTTAAACCTCCTGACTTTCTGGCTAGTCCTCTTGACTTATAATCCACTTGAAGACAGATTCTTGGGCTGTTGGCCACCCACTGACCTCTGATCCATGTGAAGACAGATGATTGGCTCTGTGTCATCCTCTGGCCTCCTTCCCTTTAGAAAGAATCTCTGAGTCTTTGGTTTCCTGTCCACTCTCTGGCCTCCTGCCCATACTCATTAACCTACCTATGGGAAAGTCCTTGAGTATCCTTCTTAGTTCATTTGAGTCAACTGTTCCCCTAACCAGTGGCTAGCACATCTCAGTATCTCACTTCCCCTGCTCCTCTTCCATCAAAGACCACTACATAATTTTTAGGACTAGAACAGAAACATCAGTGGTATCACACCTTTAAAACAGTAAGCTGCACCATAACTTTAAATGTCCATCATCCTAAAAGAGACTACCACTCCTCATTATTCCTGTATATCTAAGTTACCAGCAAAAGTCTAAATCTCTCCAGTCACCATAACCAGGTCTCTATGCTTACTGCCTTCTCTGTATCTCTGAATAGGACCCAATTCCCCATCCCCGTCCCCTTTTAGACCTCTTCATTGTGCCCTCTGTTACCTCAGTTTCAACAGATACTCCAAATGCCTTTTCTGAATGTTTCTTTTAGTTTCATCCGCTGATAAAATCTTGCTGTTCCCTACCTCGTTATGTCCCATGGAGCCCTCTCAACTGGGGCAGTTTTTTTTCTCTCTCAAATCTCAGGTTACTTGGGCCACAAACAGTTTAGATATTTTCTTTGTTCCATTTTGCCACTCCCTTGCTTCCTTTACCATCACTTTTTCTTTCAAAGTTTTTAGGAACAAAGGCTGAACAGGAGAACAAACAGAGAGGTAGACAGTGAGTCAGATGGCAAAGTTTTCAGTCAATATGAATGATAAGGATGTTGGTAAACTTCGAGCAATCAAAAATCGCAAGCGGTATACTATTATGGCATTTTCCCTTTCCTCTCCAAGAGGCAGGCTCAGTTAATCATTTCCTCCTTATGGAAACACTTTCTTCCTTTGGCTTTCTTGTTGCTATTCTCTTCCTTGGATAAGGAATCTGGTCCATGGCTGTAAACACCATAATAACATAATGTGAACTAATTCAGTCTTTCTACTGACACCTCCTAGTCCAAGTCACCATTATCTCTAAGCAGGACTATTACAATAGCCTGCTTCACCTCTTGTAACTCTACAATCCATTCCTTGTTCAAAGTGATTTCTTAAACACACCAATCACATGTGATTTACCTATTTAAAAACAATGTACTGTATTCTCATTTTAGAGTTAAATCCTTAACACTGACTTTCAAAACCCATCACATTCTGGCCTTTGCTTACTTCTCAGTCCTCATCTCGTATTACTCTCCCTTTCTTTTTCTTCACTCTAGGGAGATGGGTCTTTTTCAGTTCTTGGAAAATGCCAAGTTTGTTCTTACTTAGGCCTTTTTTCCCGACTGATGTCTATACTAGGAACACTCTTCCTCTGACTTTTCTCAAAGCAGCCCCTTTCTCATTTATGAAGACCCTGGTTCAGTGATACAGCATCAGAGAAGCATTCCTTAACATCTATGAAATAAATAGTTTGCTCTCAATTACTATGTGTTATTTTATGTTCCTCTACTTTCTCCATGATTCAATCACTTTCTGAAATAAAAGTTTGTTGTAACTTGTCTACTTCATCGTTTATCTTCCCCACTGAAACAAAGAGTCCAAAAGGGCAGAAACTTTTGACTATTTTGTTCACAGCGGTATCCCCAGCCCAGTACTTCACAAATTTCAATAAAAATTATTAATTTAAAGAACTAAAACTATGGCATTGGATGAGAAACATTACAATAAGATTTTGTTAATCCAGATCAACTACACTAAAATTTATTTTAAACAATAAAAGAAGAGGAAAAATATATACCGAGGGAAGTATAAAACAGGACTATCAACGATATCAGGTAAACCAGGGACCACTATTACACTATTTTGCTTTACTCAGGATCATTATCACATGTTTCCTAAAGAAATCTACTAATGAATGTATATACCATACATTTCTATTTCAAAAGATTATCTTCCTTCTACTAATCTTTTTACAAACACCCAGGAAAGGAAGCTCAGCTCAATACCCTCCTGTCCAATTATCTGTTGGATACTCCTTTGACGGTACACCCAATACCACAGAATAATTTTACAAAAGGTTTTACTGGAGAAAAAAAGCAAACAATTCCCCACTTTGGAGTAAGGAGTACAGATGAAACTTCATAATTAAACTTAATCACTGTAATGATAGAATAGAAAATCCTGACCACAAATAAGAATTTCTTACCAAAAATAAATAAATAATAAAAGACTTTCTTACAATACAGGTGCATATCAAAGCCTGACATTTTAGCTTTGGCATCTACTAAATGCCAGTAACTACACACTCTTAAGGGAAAAAAAATGCCTTTATCAATTAAGTTATTTGACCAAATTCTGTTATATGACATCAGAACTAAATCAAAATTTTAATATATTGATCATAACCATGTCTATGTAAAAATTATAAACTATGTAACTTTAGATAGACTTTACCTCTATTTAATTGATAAAAAAGAAACTTCTATTAAGGAATATATAAAAGAGACCATGAAACATTATTTATTTACTCAACAAGTCTTTAATAGGCCCAAAGGCACCATGATTTGACAAACTTCTATTATCAACTAAGATATTCTGCAAAGAAAACAATTGGCACTTATTACTGTAATAGCAAAATAATTTTAAATAGAGTAAAACTATCCCTAGCCTTTTCCCACTGTTAAGTCAAGATTTCAGACATTTTCATATGTTGTAAGAGGGTATAGTACATTATGTAACAGGCTGAAATATCACAGAAACATAAATGAATAAAACATAAATTTGATATTAAGAGTAAGTTAGTCTGAAAACTCTACAAAGAATTTTATTTGTCAGTAAGACTTTTAAAAGAGCTCTGGAAGATTGACTTTGGGAATATAAAATAATTTCTGTTAATTTATTTAAAATGATTAAATATTTTGGGAATTTAACCTCCAGTTTTCTTATTAATAATTTGGGTATACTGAAAATTAGAGACCAACAATCTAAAACTATACATAAAGCAATCTGAATGTGTAAAACACAGCAAATGGATTTTTCTTCTCTAATTTCTAATAATGAAGGGGAGAAAACTTTTATTGACAGAAAACTTTTCAGCTATAGGCTACTATGTAACTCTAAAATGGAAAATAAAGTAATACAGAAATTCCATGGATAGGATTAGTATGGCGCCTATTAAAAAGTTTACAGGGGCTTTGACTACTTTTAGTCTGGAGAAGACATACTGTGTTCCTAAGGTATCATGATAGCCAAAGATGTATACATAACGAATCTATTTCAAGTTTGCTGAAAATTGACTCTTTTTTGGAAATCCAGGTAGGGCTTCCTTTCTATTATATATTAAATGGCTACGGCGTGCAGAAACCACCTCAATACATGTTACTTACAGTGTTACAAAGAGCAGAATACCATCTTATTAGCCGCAGTAAATTCCAACATGGTCTCAAAGTTCAGAACTATAATCCCCAAAGCCACTGCATTTGGTAATACCACAGTGCTATGGTAATACTATGTAATTACTTACCACATAATTATCAATGTCTGCTTGACTATTTCCCCTAGTAATTCCATCTGTTTTCATGTAGGTCCATCTCTGTTTTTAACTATTTTCTTAGCTGCTCTAACTGCACTCATCTTTCCACCTTAGTAACTCCTAATTATCTTTTAAATCTCTGGCCAGGCGTCAGTTTCCCAGAGTTTTACCTGGTTTCCATAGCTCTTCCTATGTGTACCCACAGTACTCTGTACTTTCTGGGAATAGCAATTATCAGGGATTAATACAGTTGTCCATTTACTAGCCTATCCAGTCCTCAAGAATATGAGCTTTTTGTTCATATTTACACTGTTCATCCTTACACTCATAGCATCCTGACATATATGTGTGCCAAATACTTAATATTCATGAACAACCGACATAAATTAAAAACTACATATACAGATGGCAAATATTAGCTCAATAAACCTTCAGATAATGTGTTACACTACATCTTGAGTTTTAAATCATAAGAAGTAAGTATTCATCAGCAGATGTGGAGTAAGAAAGAGACATTCCAGGAAGAGAAACCTACATGTATAAAAGTAAGGAAGCTTGAGAAAACAAGGTCTGTCAGAACCATGATGCTGCATATAAAGAGACCAATGTTGCTGGGAAAAAACTTCAAAGCAAACATGGAAAGAAATGATGAAAAAATAGGAAGAACCCAGATAATACAAAGTATTATAAGAAAATATTATTATTATGAGTTAAATAATATGACCATATTGGTAGTAATTTTGAAGTTGCCACATCAAGAAAATTTAGGAATGGAGAGAAGTATTTTTAAAAAGAAAAAAACATGATTGTTATACAATCACCCTGTTTTAAGATAAGCTGAAGAAAAAGATGTGAAAAAATTTTTTAAGTATTAAAACCCCCAAATGCTAGTCTAGCACTTCTCTAAGTATGTTTTATGTAACACTTGCCCTACAATATGCTTCACACAAAAAAGGAATCTCTGGTCAAATACTTATGAGGTGAAATACTGCACATAATATCTTCCTTTCTGAATGATTCACAATGTGTACTGGCATAGTGAAAATACAAAGTCCTATAATAAAGAAACATCATTTAACATTTTCTGTACTCTTGCCTGGCAAATCCCATGGACGGAAGAGCCTGGTGGGCTGCAGTCCATGGGGTCACAAGGAGTCGGACACGACTGAGGGACTTCACTTTCACTTTTCATTTTCAAGCATTGGAGAAGGCAATGGCAACCCACTCCAGTGTTCTTGCCTGGAGAATCCCAGGGATGGGGGAGCCTGGTGGGCTGCTATCTCTGGGTCGCACAGAGTCAGACATGACTGAAGCGACTTAGCAGCAGCAGCATAAATCAATTTATAAAAAAATACCCTGGTGGCTCAGAGTAAAGAATCTGCCTTCAATGCAGGAGCCACAGGTTCGATCCCTGGGTCGGGAAGAGTCCCTGGAGGAAATGGCAACCCATTCTAGTATTCTTGCCTGGAGGAGTCCATGGACAGAGGAGCCTGGTGGGCTATAGTCCATGGGGTCACAAAGAGTCAGACATGACTGAAGTGACTCAGCATATAGCACCATCAGTTTAGTTGCTCAGTTGTGTCCGAGTCTTTGTGACCCCATGAATTGTAGCACGCCAGGCCTCCCTGTCCATCACCAACTTCCAAAGTTTACCCAAACTCACGTCCATCGGGTCAGTGATGCCATCCAGCCATCTCATCCTCTGTTGGCCCCTTCTTCTCCTGCCCGCAATCCTTGCCAGCATCAGGGTCTTTTCCAATGAGTCAACTCTTTGCAGGAGGTGGCCAAAGTACTGGAGTTTCAGCCTCAGCATCAGTCCTTCCAATGAATACTCAGGACTGATCTCCTTTAGGATGGACTGGTTGGATCTCCTTGCAGTTCAAGGGACTCTCAAGAGTCTTCTCCAACACCACAGTTCAAAAGCATCAATTCTTCAGCACTCAGCTTTCTTCACAGTCCAACTCTCACATCCATACATGACCAGTGGAAAAACCATAGCCTTGACTAGACGGACCTTTGTTGGCACAGTAATGTCTCTGAATTTAATTACTCATGATGCTTTTGCATGTAAAACCTATCAGTATCCTGCCCAAGCAAAACATCCTCTCCAAAACTAAAATGCCACAAATTAAATTCATATTTAAACTACTTACCTTAACATTCTAAAAAGGTAGTAAATTCACTGTTATTTGCAGAACATAAAGCCAAGATATAACACCTTAAGGTCGAAAACAATCTCTATTATCATTGCCTTGAGACTGTTAAGATAGTATCATTCTCATTTTGCTAGTATATTTTTGGTTAGAAAAAATAAAGAGGCTGTATAATGATATACAGTTGTACACAGTCCTAAGGATGGGGTGCTAGATGTGGATTTAAATGTGTATGAAATGATATACAAATTCCAAATGCAAATACATGTAGGTGTACAACACACAACATTAAAGGTCGATGTGTGTCAATTATTATGACTGTCTTTTTAAAGATCAATTCACTGGAAGTATGCTTAAATAAAAACAACCAACAGATGTGATTTGAATTTAGGCATAATTCTTTAGTACAGTAAAAGAACGGCTAGATTTTCTTATTATTTACAACACAGCTGGGAAGCTAAGAAGTCAACTTTTAATTATTATTTTACTAAGAAAAAGATATAGGTATTATTGGCAAAGAATCAAGGTACTACCCTTTTTTCACTGAGAGCTCTTCATTCTCAGCATCAGCAAACTTCCAGCAGAACTGAAATTATATTTGACATAACAGATTGTAAAGTTTAATATAATTATTTGGTCAGAATAAAATATTCATTAAGACTATTAAGCTATTAAAATAATCAAACCTTTATTGAAGTGCTCACTTACTATGAAATCTAAGTATTCAATCATTCTTTTCTCATGTTTCTGGTTCATGAAAATGAAAATAAAGGACTTCTCATAGCTTATACATTTTTATCATTGTTACAAGAGAAATAGTTTCAGCAAGGGCTGAAAAATATGTGAAAATATTTCAGATTAAAACACAATGAGAAGTTCAGAATAATTACATTAACAGCTCAGAGACACAGAAACAACTAAATTTCTTCAACTGCTAATATGATGAAAATGGTTTGTTTTCACCGTTGTTCAGCTTTAACAGAAACCAACTAGTTTCTTTTTCTTTTTTTTCTCTTTCATCACTTAGTACCTCCTTTACAGAGCCTGATGTTGGACTGAATTTTAATCGCTTTACTAGTCATGGATATTACACGGATTGTGTTCCATCTTAGAACACGAGCCATTCTGTATTTGTAAGTTTCTTGATAACATGGCAGGGAACGTAAAACCTATGGGACTTTGGGACCTTAATTTAAGCCTGTGGTGCTGAAGATGATGCAGTTGTTCATTTGCAAGTAATCATTCTAGTTATTAAACCCACAGTGAAGTAAAAATATTAAATCCTTTTTATACTGTTTTTCACTAAGTATACAACAGTCATAATTTCATAGTATTAGATTTTTTTACTTACTAACAACAAGTCTTTTAAGAGAAGACAGGTATTTAGAATATACCGTGCATAAAAATATAAATTTTATTACAGGTTACACACATAATTTACTTTAAATATGTTTCCAGAAATTAAAAAACAAACAAACAAACACTTGGTACAGTTAAACTACTCTACAGAATTGGGAGAGTTGAGGATCTGCGGGTCTCTTCAAAATTTATCGTGTCACAAAGTTCAAATATTAACAATTACATAAGTTAAACTGTTCTGAGAACTATAACTTGCCTAATAAACTTTAAGAAAAACATGATATCTAACCTTGAAATGATATGTACAGTGATAACAATGTCTTCAAGCTTTGGGGTATAGTTATTATGATGACATTTTAGAATTATAAGAAATATCATTTAGCTCTATATAAAGTGTTACGTTAAACAATGTTTTCTCTAGCTGTTTTTCCTGTAAAACCAGTCAATTATAAAGGAAATCAGTCCTGAATATTCACTGGAAGGACTAATGCTGAAGCTGAAGCTCCAATATTTTGGCCACCTGATGCGAAGAACTGACTCATTGGAAAAGACACTGTTGCTGGGAAAGATTGAAGGCAGGAGGAGGAGGGGACGCCAGAGGATGAGATGGTTGAATGGTATCACCGACTCGATGCACCTGAGTTTGAGCAAGCTCCAGAAGTTGGTGATGGACGGGGGTCCTGGCATGCTGCAGTCCACAGGGTCACAAAGAGTCAAGACACTACTGAGCCACTGAATTGAACTGAGGATAAATCAAGGATTTAAGTCACAGTTTTTGTCGTGTCTGCTTAAGTCTCCCCTAGTTTCTCATCAACAATATATACTTTTATAAAAGTCCCTGTTTCCATACAGGTGTTTCAAAACAGAGTTTAACTCACATACAATTTATTACTTCTGTATATACAAAACAAAGTTAGAAGGCTAAGATCAAACTGGGAGAACCTGCAATACTGCAAACTGCTAGATTGATAGCTAGTACTTATTCCACATGATATGAAGTAGGGTTCCTAAAAACCCTTAAGAAAAAAACAAACAACAACCAGAAAAAAAATGAGCAAGGTATGTAAATGGCCTTTTCACTCACTCTCTTGTTTGCACATATACCCTCCTGTGCATACTACATATTCTTGTGTTATGATCACACCCAAGAAAAAAAGAAAAGTCAAAGGAAGGCAAAGAGTGAAGAAAGACTTAATCAAAAAGAAAAATATTCCAATTCACTATATTCAAAAAAGCAAATCAAACAACAATCATATATCACTACAAAGCTCAGACTGGCAAATACTTCTAAAGCTTTGGTACAGATATGTAGAAATGGATGAAGTGAAGTGAAGTGAAGTGAAAGCTGCTCAGTCATGTCTGACTCTTTGTGATCCCATGAACTCTATAGTCCATGGAATTCTCCAGGCCACAATACTGCAGTGGGTAGCCTTTCCTTTCTCCAGAGGATCCCAACCCAAGGATCGAACACAGGTCTCCCACACTGCAGGCTGATTCTTTACCAGCTGAGCCACAAGTAGAAATGGATACTGTAGTATAATCTTGCTCTCATTGTGGCTTGGCACATTCTTTCTGGAGGGCAGTCTAGCAACAAGTAACAAGTATTATGACCCAGCAATCTAGGTTTTTTAAAAAGAAAACTTGATGAAACAATTGGAAAACCATACAGATACAAATAATAAGTTGTTCACCAAAGTATTTTTTTTAATGGTAAAAAAATTAAATCAAACTTAAGGTTTAACAAGAATAGGTTGATTAAATAAACTGTGATTATGACAAACCATAATTAAATTGCTGATGAAGATCTTTACTGATATGGAAAGAGGGTCATGATAAATGAAGGAAAAAATCAGGTAACAGAGTAATAGGGACAAAGCAAAACATGAGGTCCCTTGAGCATATTTGGTACCTCTTTAATAACATATTTTAAATAGTTGTTCAGTGTGTAGCGAACATAAATATCTCTTTATATTCAAGTTAAAGAATTGTAAAGCATGAAATTTTCTGAGCCAGAACTTTCTACAAGGCATATAACCATTTGAAGTCTGGATAAAAGTGTAAGTTACTCATTACTTAAAAGCAGTATTGTACCATGTACTACTCACTCGTAGAATTTTAGTTGACTTTTCTAATGTTCAACTGATTTTTCTGACGTCAGCTGAATGACAATTACCTACCTACTGGTCCACAACACAGCCTACAAACTATAGCATTCTATATATGTGTGGACACTACAAAAGTATTTTACAGATTTCAATCCATTAAATAGGTATTTACTTTAATGGTAATGGAACTGCCTTAAATTTTTATACACATTTTTTATACACACATGAAAATATGAGTTAACAAGAAACATATTTTCAATTTTTTCAGTGATACTTTCATGTTTAACACAGGTAGACGTAGCTCAAGATAAGAGGGACACTTCAATGGCGGTCTTTGTCTTAAAATCTTAGAAAGTTCTCTTACTGAACCGGAGTTTATGAAACATTCCTGAATAAGGAAGGTGGCCATTCTTACTCAACTGGGTCCTTTCTATCATGCACACCCCCTGTACACTAGTACTACACTGTGCTTTTGTGAAATCTTATGGATGCTATTCATTATTTGTTCGATTCTTTCTTGTCCTTAAGGTCAGTGAACTTTATGACTTTTTATTGCTGTATTCCCAGTGCTTTAAAGTATGCCCTATGCACATCTGTCCAATAAATAACAGCTGAGTGAACAAATGGCAATGAATGGAGCAAAAAAAATTAAAATAGAGCCCCAAACTCACAGAAAACAGAGGCTAGCTCAAACTCTTAAGCAGTACAGAATTTAAGCATAGGATGCTAGAGGAAGAGACAGGGTAGTTCTTTGAAACATGTGCAGCAGGGAAAAGTGAGTTAATTCCTTGCGTGCCTTGCAAGTTTCCTCTCTCCACTTATTTAAGTAGTAGAAAAATGGGCTTCTCATCCCAGGTGATAGCACTGACTGCAAAATCTTTGGCTTGAGAGTCAGGAAGTGCTTGATTAGACACATTCAGGTTAAACAGTAAACTGCTGCTGCTGCTGCTGCTAAGTTGCTTTAGTCGTGTCCGACTCTGTGCGACCCCATAGACGGCAGCCCACCAGCCTCCCCCGTCCCTGGGATTCTCCAAGGAAGAACACTGGAGTAGGTTGCCATTTCCTTCTCCAATGCTTGAAACTGAAAAGTGAAAGTGAAGTCACCCCGTCAAGTCCGACTCTTGGCGACCCCATGGACTACAGCCTACCAGGCTCCTCCATCCATGGGATTTTCCAGGCAAGAGTACTGGAGTGGGGTGTCATTGCCTTCTCGAAAACAGATAACTACAGATATACTAAAGAGCCTCTTGATGAAAGAGGAGAGTGAAAAAGTTAGCTTAAAATTCAACGTTCACAAACTAAGATTACGGCATCCAGTCCCAACACTGCATAGCAAATATATGGGGAAAAAATGGAAACAGTGACAGACTTAATTTTGGGGGCTCCAAAAATCACGGCAGACAGTGACTGCAGCCATGAAATTAAAAGACACTTGTTCCTTGGAAGAAAACCTATGACAAATGTAGACATTGTATTAAAAAGCAGAGACATCACTTCGCTGACAAAGGTCAGTAGATGCAAAGCTATGGTTTTTCCAGTAGTCATGTATGGATGTGAGAGCTGGACCATATAAAAGGCTGATCACTGAAGAATTGATGCTTTTGAACTGTGGTGTTGGAGAAGACTTTTGAGAGTCCCTTGGACTGCAAGAGATCAGTCAATCCTAAAGGAAATCAATCCTGAGTATTCATTGGAAGGAGTGATGCTAAAGTTGAAACACCAATACTTTGGCCACTTGATGCAGAATCCACTCATTGGAAAAGATCCTGATGCTGGGAAAGATTGAGGGCAGAAGGAGAAGGGGACAACAGAGGGTGAGATGGTTGGATGGCATCACTGACTCAACGGACAAGAGTTTGAGCAAATTCCAGGAGAAAGTGAAGGACAGGGAAGCCTGGCTCGCTGCAGTCCATGGGGTTGCAAAGTACTGGACACAACTGAGTGACTGAAGAACAACAACCACAGACACACTGAAGAAAGGCTCATAGGAAATCCTACTTAGGAAAACAGGTAGCTTATAAATAAAATAAGTACAGACCAAGACATCACTATGCATTTGAGGAAAAATTACAACAGCTGAAAAGTGTTGAAACTGTACATAATTTATGAATTAGATGAACAGTAAACTAGTTTTCTTTAATTCACTTTTACCAAGCACAATTTCATTTTATTACAAAATATATATAAGATATACACATATATGCATGAAAAAAGTAGGAAATAATTTATTATATACCAAATTTTAAAAGAAATTTATCTCTGAACAGTATGGTTTGGTCTAATTTTTATTTTTGCTCAACTGCAATTTTAAATGTTCTCATCATATTCAAGTGTTCTTGAAATTCAATATGTATTAAAAATAAAATGACACCATCGTAAATAATTAAAATAGTGTTTTGAATATTTTATAATTTAGAAAAACAAGTTTAAAGAGCTTTTTTTAAAAAAAAAATCTCATTTTGGGACCTCCCTGGTGGTCTAGTGGCTAAGATTCCACACTCCCAATAAATATATTTTTAAAATCTCATTTTATTTGTATTAAAATATTTAATAATATTAAAAATTAATCATCCAATGAAGTAAAAAAGTTTTAAAAATCAATTGTGCAAAAAATACATGTCCATCTAAAACTTAACGCCCTGAGTAATTGAAGAATGTTAGTAAATATTATAACCAATTGTATATCAGAAAAAAATGTGTTCAAGTAGATACAATATTTATAATACAGCACTTACAGTCCTCTAATCGGAAAAGACTTTGATGCTGGGAGGGATTGGGGGCAGGAGAAGAAGGGAACGACAGAGGACGAGATGGCTGGGTGGTATCACTGACTCAATGGACTCGAGTCTGAGTGAACTCGGGGAGTTGGTCATGGACAGGGAGGCCTGGCGTGCTGCAATTCATGGGGTCGCAAAGAGTCGGACACGACTGAGCGACTGAACTGAACTGAACTGAACTGAAAGCCAAATTCAGACTTAAATTGAAGAAAGTAGGGAAAACTACTAGACCATTCAGGTATGACCTAAATCAAATCCCTTATGATTATATAGTGGAAGTGAGAAATAGATTTAAGGGACTAGATCTGATAGATAGAGTGCCTGACGAACTATGGACGGAGGTTTGTGACATTGTACAGGAGACAGGGATCAAGACCATCCCCATGGAAAAGAAATGCAAAAAAAGCAAAATGGCTGTTTGGGGAGGCCTTACAAATAGCTGTGAAAAGAAGAGAGGTGAAAAGCAAAGGAGAAAAAGGAAGATATAAGCATCTGAATGCAGAGTTCCAAAGAATAGCAAGGAGAGATAAGAACGCCTTCTTTAGTGATCAATGCATAGAAATAGAGGAAAACAACAGAATGGGAAAGACTAGAGATCTCTTCAAGAAAATTAGATACCAAGGGAACATTCCATGCAAAGATGGGCTCGATAAAGGACAGAAATGGTATGGATGTAACAGAAGCAGAAGATATTAAGAAGAGGTGGCAAGAATACACAGAACTGTACAAAAAAGATCTTCAAAACCAAAATAATCAGGATGGTGATATCACTCACCTAGAGCCAGACATCCTGGAATGTGAAGCAAGTGGGCCTTAGAAAGCATCATTACGAACAAAGCTACTGGAGGTGATGGCATGCCAGTTGAGCTATTTTAAATCCTGAAAGATGATGCTGTCAAAGTGCTGCACTCAATATGCCAGCAAATTTGGAAAACTCAGCAGTGGCCACAGGACTGGAAAAGCTCAGTTTTCATTCCAATCCAAAAGAAAGGCAATGCCAAAGAATGCTCAAACTACTGCACAATTGTGCTCATCTCACATGCTAGTAAAGTAATGCTCAAAATTCTCAGAGCCAGGCTTCAGCAATATGTAAACCGTGAACTTCAGATGTTCAAGCTGGTTTTAGAAAAGGCAGACGAATCAGAGATCAAACTGCCAACATTTGCTGGATCATGGAAAGAGCAAGGAAGTTCCAGAAAAACATCTATTTCTACTTTATTAACTATGCCAAAGCCTTTGACTGTGTGGATCACTATAAACTGTGGAAAATTCTGAAAGAGATGGGAATACCAGACCACCTGACTAGCCTCTTGAGAAACTGGTATGCAGGTCAGGAAACAACAGTTAGAACTGGACATGGAACAAGAGACCGGTTCCAAATAGGGAAAGGAGTACATCAAGGTTATATATTGTCACCCTACTTATTTAACTTCTATGCAGAGTACATCATGAGAAACACTGGGCTGGAAGAAGCACAAGCTGGAATCAAGACTACCAGGAGAAATATCAATAACCTCAGATATGCAGATGACACCACTCTTATGGCAGAAAGTGAAGAGGAACTAAAAAGCCTCAAAAGTTGGCTTAAAGCTCAACATTCAGAAAATGAAGATCATGGCATTCAGTCCCATCACTTCATGGGAAATAGATGGGGAAACAGTGTCAGACTTTATGAAATTAAAAGATGCTTACTCCTTGGAAGGAAAGTCATGACCAACCTAGATAGCATATTCAAAAGCAGAGACATTACTTTGCCAACAAAGGTCCGTCTAGTCAAGGCTATGGTTTTTCCAGTGGTCAGGTATGGATGTGAGAGTTGGACTGTGAAGAAAGCTGAGTGCCGAAGAATTGATGCTTTTGAATTGCGGTGTTGGAGAAGACTCTTGAGAGTCTCTTGGACTGCAAGGAGATCCAACCAGTCCATTCTAAAGGAGAGCAGTCCTGGGTGTTCTTTGGAAGGAATGATGCTAAAGCTGAAACTGCAAAATACTTTGGCGACCTCATGTGAAAAGTTGACTCATTGGGAAAGACTCTGATGCTGGGAGGGATTGGGGGCAGGAGGAAAAGGGGATGACAGAGGATGAGATGGCTGGATGGCATCACTGACTTGATAGATGTGAGTTTGAGTGAACTCTGGGAGTTGGTGATGGACAGGGAGGCCTGGCGTGCTGCAATTCATGGGGTTGCAAAGAGTTAGACACGACTGATCAACTGAACTGAATAAGTGCCAGGTTATTTATCATTTCTGAGAAAAAAAAATCTTATTCTTAGAAATCTCATTCTCAGGCCAATGATGCTACCAGTAGTTGCATAAATTACTGTTTCTTTAGTCCTAACATTTTTCCAGGTTACACAGACTGTTTGAATTAGGCTAGATAATCTTTCAGAGCATAAAAGCTACTTTAGTAGATTATTAAAGAATAGTTTTATTGGGGTTCATAACAAGAAGGAAATTCAACATTGTAAGAAAGAATGGGGCAATTTAATATGCTTTAAGAAATCCAAGAATTTTTCTTGCCTAACCAAAATCAGGCCACATTGCTGGATTTAATCATAGTTCTATTCATTCTTCATGAGTCTTCTAGTCCTCAATGATAAAGAAAATCTTGACCAGTGCTGACCCTGCATCTGAATGGCCTCTCGAGACAAGGAGATAAATAACTGTTGTTTAAGGGCTGTCAACACATCATAATTGGTTATCAGATATTTGATACAAAATAAAATTAAAGTCTGGAATTATTTTATTTAATTATTCAACAGTATCTGAAGTTTCCTGAATTTCATTTCTGTACTAAATCAAACAAGCTAAATAATTCATGTAAAAAGATTACTTGACATGTTACAAAGAGCTCATTTGTATATAGTAGTGATTTGAGATGCCTCAGAGTTCCAAGTTAATGTGATAAAATCTACAAACTAGCAGTTTACAGTTTCTTCACTGAAGAGCATTCTGGTTGCTATGCTCTACAGTGAACAGAGTGAGAGATGTGAAATTCCTTCAGTATTGATTTATCGTTACATTAGTTTCATGTTATAAATAAATGCTTAGCACAATTTACACACTTTAAGAAAATTATGTAATTAAATTCAGGTAAAGGGCACATTTACTTAATTAAGATGACAGCAAAAATTACCTCAGTGGAATACATTTTATTAACTTGGAAAAAATAGATTAATGTCAAAACTAGGCTCTAAATGGCATGCCTGAAGATTTCTGCAAATCTTGTCACAGTGGTTAACAGATCTGAATTGATAACTGAAGCACGTTTCCTACTTACTTATCCTTTTGTTCATATGAGACTGCTACTTTCTTAGCATTATGGCTAAAGGAAGCCAACTCCCCTTGATTCAAAACTGTAAAGAGTACTTTTTACAAGCTGTCCAAAATAAATTTTGAAAGAAATAAGTAAAAGAGTAGATACTTAAAACATGTTTGCTTAATTAACATGTTTCAGTATTTCCACTTAATGTCCTGAATCCTATCCTTTGGAAACAGACATTTTTCCTAGGTTCATTTCATACTAAAATCACTATGTTCTTTGGTTTGTCAGATCAAATCAGTATTTAAATAATCATGCAACAGATCAGTAAGAGTATGTTTTCTGCTGTTTTTCCCATCATACTACAGCCAGCCGTATGTTCATCATGCTAATAACTTCTACACTAGAAAAATCCAGACACAACCAAAACATAGATGTGTACTACTTCATAATGATTACCAATTTATACCTTAAAAATTCCACACAAAACCACTGTGATGAAAATCCATTCCTTTGAAGAATAAGGCTATTGAAAGGAATAAAATTCTGTCCTAAACAAGACAAAGTTTTCAGCAAAACAAGAGTTCATCAAATAAGAGAAGGAAAGAAAAGTCTAGTAATGTAAGTGCTCATTAACATTTCCTGTTACTCATGTGGAACTATGCATTATATTTGAGAATTCATATGCTTTTCAGTAAATACAGTAATAGCTGTTGTTCACATTAATGTAATTACTCACTAATTAGTCAATAGCTAATATGGCACTGAGAGAGACAAGTCATTTCTTTGTTTCTCTCATAAAGATGAGTATTACATTTTTATTAACCTTTTTTTTCTAAAAGTTGTATTTTAACTTCTATTGATCATCAAGTAAAATGCTCTTGAGGACTTAGTATATGTAATTTTCCTAAGCATTTTTTAAAAGCAATCTTTTCTTTCTTTCTTTCACTCAGAGAGTGAATACATTCTGGAGTTCAGTGACCTTATAAAGGAATAAAAGGAACTTGGGGTAAATTCATCAGTTTCCATAAATGCTTGTAACAATTTGAAAAAATCTGTAGTTAGGAAGGCTCTAATTGATGATTTGATCTAAGAATACAACAATTCTATATCCTACTTGGGTTTGATGAGTATGAAGATTCAATCAACAAGAATTTCTTATAATACACACAATTTATAAACACACACATAAAAAGCCACTTATTTCTACCATATCTGTTTACTATATATAATTAAGCATATTTCACACTATAAATATTATAAATTATGGACACTTAAGGAAACAAATACATTTAATATGATGGAAAGTAATGTCATAAAGATGATAAAAATTATAAGGCAGCAAAAGATGAATAGGCTATTCAGTCACTAAAATCATTTGTATGTGCATACTTAGTTGCTCAGTCGTGTCCGACTCTTTGTGGCCCCATGGACTGTAGCTTGCCAGGCTCCTTCTGTCCAGGGGAGTCTCCAGGCAAGAATACTGGAGTGGTTGCCATTCTCTTCTCCAGGGGATCTTCCAAACCCAGTCGTTGAACCTGGGTTTCCTGCATTGCTGGCAGATTTGTGTATTATACCCAAAATAGAGAAGATTATAAGGATGGAATTTGATGAACAAATGAAAGGAATAACTTGGATGATTTTTTAAAAATCATCTTTAAATTTTAAAAAAATGAATCTTAAAATTTAAAATAAAAGAGGAAGAGTTATAGTCATAAACATGTTTAAAGATATAAAAGCTAGGTCTAGATTAGTAAAGTAAGCCAATCTAGAATAGTATAAATTGGGAACTGGTATTATAAGTGAGCAAAGCTAGTATTAAACTGAATGTGTGACAAATAATAATGATGATTTCACTTAAAAGTGGTTCTAATTTTATTTAAGGAAAATATATCAAATTGTTATAACAATGCCATGGAGAAATTTTTTCTCTTTCTTTCAAATGTCCAAAAATATTTACTGAATACTTACTATGTCTAACACATTGTGCTTGGTGTTATGATGAAATAAACACAGTAGTTTCTTGTCTTGAAAGATGACAAAATATAGGATATGTCAAGAAAGGTGTCATACAGAATATAGCACTTAATTAGGAAGAATCTTAAAAATCGAGTAAGTCTGAAAACTCATTGATGTGTCTTTAGAGAATAACAGGCAGAGAGTCTCGAATACTACATTAAAGATTCTGAATTTAGTAGTAGACAATGCAAAAACAAATATTTGACCAGGAGAATGGAACATTGATTGTTAAACTTGCATAAGATACACTGAGAAGAGTGAGACTGCTTATAGAGAGATTAAGAAATTATTCAACAATTCAGGTGTAAGAGTCAATGAGAATTATAGTTCTAATGAGACTGAACTTGGCCGACAAAGTCTGTATACTCAAAGCTGTGATTTTTCCAGTAGTCATATATGGATGTGAGAGCTGGACCATAAAGAAGGCTGAGAGCTGAAGAATTGATGCTTTCGAACTGAGTGTTGGAGAAGACTCTTGACAGTCCCTTGGACATCAAGGAGATCAAACCAGTCAATCCTAAAGGAGATCAATCCTGAATATCCATTGGAAGGACTGATGCTGAAGCTGAAGCTCTAATACCTCAGCCATCTGATGTGAAGAGTCGACTCATCGGAAAAGGCCCAACTCATTGGAAAAGATCCTAATGCCGGTAAAGATTGAAGGCAAGAGGAGAAGGGGTTGACAGAGGACCAGATGGTTGGATGGTATCACCACTCAATGGACAGGAGTTCGAGCAAACTTCGAGACATGGTGAAAGACAGGGAAGCCTCGTGTGCTGCGGTCTATGGGGTCACAAATAGACAGGACTGAGCGACTAAACAATAATGAGATTGAACAGACACAAAATAATTTTAGAGATAAAATTGTCAAAATTGGATATTATAAGCAATGGAAAAAAATTAAAAATTAAACTCAAAGTTCTAAATCTTTGTGATGAGGATGATGGTAATGCTATTGACAGAATAAGGCACAAGAAAGAAGAGAGAACTTAAATGGAGACATGAAGTTTCTGGGTACTGTGAACTGATACATTCTCTAGATGTGAAGATTAAAGACGGTACAGTTTTAGTACTAGTGGTTTTAGTACTGCCTGCAGGTCTTTACATACAAGAGCACACAATATAGACAGAAGAGGAGAGATGAAACCTAAATCTTTAGGGAACAGGGACAGACAGAAAACCCAGAAGAAAATAGGTAAAGAGATAAACTGGTTAGAATTGGGAGTTCCAGGAATAATCACTGAAAGAGGGAAAATACAGAAAAAAGATTTACTGTTTTGGCTTCATGTTTGGTTCACTGAATACTGTTTTATTAACTTCCTATTCTGGACCACATGAAAGAAATATAATCTAAGTACATAATGGCCTATGCCCTCAAATAGCTCATAATCCACTTATGATCTAGTTAACTTCCCTCAGTAGTCTTGGTTGCTGTTTTTAGAATAAGATGAACAGTCAAACAATAAAAGAGAATAAGATTATCCATAGTTTCCAGACTACTTCCGGGATACAAAAAATCTTCTGAAGGTTCTCCATTAACACTATGAAATGATACATGTAAACAAAAGTTAAGATTAAAATGAGATAACTGATAGAAGAAAATGTAAAAATTAGACTAAAGACACATTTTCTCTTATAAAGCTTCCATGTACTGGGCAGGAAGCAGTTAAAAAACATTGCAGATGGTGGGCAGTATTTTAACAGTACAGATTAAGAATAAAGTGAAAACAAATCTAAATCAAGAGTCAGCATGAAGAAGTGATTCACTGATTTACCTGAACATGAACAACAAACTAATGGCAAATGTGGAAATACAGGTTTTAAATGCACTTCATTAAAAACCTGTTTCTTACTGCTCACTCAAATACAAAATAGATGATTTGTCACAGTTATTATAGATTTACAATTGATCTTGAACACCATGGGGGTCAGAGGCACTGACCCACCACACAGTCGAAAATTTGAATATAATTTGACTCTCAGTCCTCCCTATCACATCCATGGATTCAGCCAACTGTGGATCCTATAGTACTATAGCACTTATTTACTGAAAACAATCCTCATATAAGTGGGCTATATTTTACACTTAATAAGACTGTAGACACTTTTGATACACTAGTGTTTTAAAAATGAACATCATTTCAAATAGCAATTCACATTAATATATAATTATGACTAGAACAAAGGCTGGTTATCACTGATTCAAAAATTCATTGAACATACTATACATGGAAATACCATTTTCAGAATTAAAAAAAATCATGCTCTGCTGTGAATGTTCATTTAATTAACTTTACAGTACCATCCCTAAGATCAAAGTCCCATGAAACTAGCATCTAGTACAGTGGCTGGTATAACTGAGATGCTCAATAAATATTCTTGAATATTAATAATGAATAAAGAAAACTTCTCATTAGAATCTCTAAGAAAACGGTTAACACCTAGGATTCTGGGCAATACATACAGCTAAGCTGCCCAGATGTACAGAAAAGTATGCTAAATTAATACTTAATCCTCAAAAAATGAGGTACTTTAAAGATTGATGAAGTAGTGGAAATCATACTTCGGGAAAAACCATATCCATGTGTATACTTTCTTGGTCACCTGAAATTTAATCAGTAACTAAAATACATAATGTATCTGTTCTGATTACACCTCAAGTACTTCTTAGATATTAATGGTGTTGCTGTTAAGTTGCTAAGTCATGTACAACTCTTTTGAGATTTCACTGGACTGTAGCCCAACAGGCTTCTCTGTCCATGGGATTTCCCAGGCAAGAATATTGGGGCAGGCTGCCATTTCCTTTTCAAGGGGATCTTCCCTGGCCCAGGGATTGAACTCGTGTTTCCTGCATTGGCAGATGGATTCTTTATCACTGAGCCACCAAAGAAGCCCAGATATTAATATAGTCAACCCAAATTTATAGATGGGTTTTGCAAGTATATTGATAGGCTTTTATTTAGAAAAAAAAAAAAAAGAGAGAGAGAGTGAAGCAGAGGGAAAAGAGAGGAGGAAGTAAGGAGGAGAAAGCCTTTTCTGAGGGAAGATTTCACAGTCAAGTTGACTATTAAGTACAGAAAACAAAGGTATAAACATCATTATACAGAATTGTTTACTGGCTACCTGAAAATTTAGTTCAATAAGGCATACCATGAATTATGGTGAAATTAAATAAATCCAGAAGGAAATGGCAACCCACTCTAGTATTCTTGCCTGGAGAATCCCGGGGACAGAGTAACCTAATGGGCTGCCGTCTATGGAGCTGCACAGAGTCGGACACAACTGAAGCGACTTAGCAGCAGCATCAGCAGCAGCATTTTTCAAACTTGCTTAACTATAGAATACCTTTTCCTTGAAGGATCTCATTCTATTCTAACAACTGTTCCAAAGACTATGTCCTGGGAAATACTATTATATACTGTAAAGATACTTTTAAAAAGAACATACCAAAAGACTGTTCTATACATCTGTGTCTCTTTTGCTACCAATACAATATTGTAAAGTAATTAACCTCCAATTAAAATAAGTAAATTTATATTAAAAAAAGAACATACCAAAGCTTAAATCTGAACACGTACTTTGCTTCAAATCTATCTCACTAGGAAGCTATTTATTCCAGAATTATAGAAGATGTTTAAGTCTTTTATGGAAACTGCTTTCAAGGTCAAGTTTATGAGCTAATAACAAAGTCAGTCCTATTATTAATATGTGAATTATTTACAAATGCTTTTCATACTTTTCAACAGAAGTGTGTCTAACTATAAAGGATCAAGAAGTAAAAGGGGGAGAATGATAATCTGAGGAAATAGTCTAAAGCAGGGGTCAGCAGACTACTACCTGTAGGCCAAATCTACCTTATTTTTTTGTGAATAAAGTTTTATTGAGACAGATCACACTAAATCCTAGTTGTCTTCAACACTATGACATGGCATTGAAATATCTGTGATTGCTACTTATAATGCTGTCATAGATCCGTTAATGATATTGTGATTGCAGCTCATATTCATAATTGACAGAAATCCTAAATTTCAGAGAGAAATTAGGGAAATAAAGATCTAATCTTTCACAGACCAGGGATTAAGAACCTTTGCTGTAGAGGACTGTGAAGAGATGAATGACACTATTAATTAGGATATCAGAAAGAACATGGAAAATGTAAAGTTACAAACTAAATATAGCTATACCTTTAATAAATGAAAAATTAAAGATTTAGAATTAAATATTTTTCATACAATTCATAATATAATCCACAGCCATTAGCATAAATTCTAAGAATCTTCAGCCAAAGTATCACTTGTACTGATTTCCTAAATAAAGCTAATTTTTCTATTCAACAATTAGTTGATTATTCCAATAGCAAATGACTAATTTTTGCTCAGAAGTCATGAAAGAGGTGCTGAAACCAATGCAAATTTTGTTTGTCACCATAACTCATTTGCCATAACTACTATTAGATATGCAAAATAAATACAGGTGATTAGTATACTGTGAAATATAGCATATAAGGATTATGAATGTTTATAAAGATGGTATATATTACACAGATAATACAACTTTTTAAAGTAAAATAGCATGTATTAGGAAATAATTAAATTATCAAATTTCCAATGTTTAAAAGTATGTAATATTAACTGCATAAAAAACATTACAATCAAATTTCACCATACTGCTTAATATCCATACTTAAGGCTTTAAATATGATAAAGAGCTTTGGAAAGAACACAATGAATATGACATAAGAACAAAAGAATTTACATAATACCAAAGTTCTTAAAATTGTGGTTTTACTCTTTCCAAACACGTTATGATTTATGATGCAGAAAAATATGTATATGTAGCTCTTAAAAGTGGATTTTATTTGAAGAGGCATCCAATACACTACTTTGAGTTTACATATTACACAGAAGATATACAAATGTGTTTTAAAATATAATCATCTCATGTTAGATACAAAAAGTTTATATTTCCTCCTTTCAAGTCACTTTTATCTACACCTAATTTTCAACTGTATAAAAGATACTTTTAAAATGACTGATATTTAACGTAATGGCTACTGGCCAGTAATGTATAGTGGTTTCAACATCTACAAAAGTATATACAAAGGCTAAACGATACACGTAAGCCTAATCTTTTTATCTGTAAAATCAATAAAGGATTTTAGGAACTTTATATAATTCTTTGCTGCACTTTGCCTTTTAACAACAGAAAACGATCCACTGATGCTCTTTAGGATAGTGATTTAAAGTTTAGCAACTAGGAAATTTCATTTTTATTTTAAAACATAACTGGTTCAAGCTTTTCCTGGTATTCAAGATTTTATTTAAGGAATTTGTTAGAAAAACTACACAAATTAATTTTCTAAAAATAAGGTAGCATTTTAAAGTCTTAAATGCTACAATAGGCACTAAATTTAATTATTTGAAGTGAAGCAGGGACATACTTAATTAACCAATTGGCAGTACTTAAAAAAATTATTAACATATTAAAGTAGGAATCTGATTTTCTGGAAGCATGCATGGGAAAGCCTGTCGTCATGGAAACAGCAAGTAAAAATGGCAATAATCCAGAAGAAAATGTCAGTGCTTTTGAACAATTAAAAAAACACAAAAAGCTATTTGTGAACTAAAACAACACAATGTTGTTTAAAATACTTTATAATTTTCAATTCCTTTCCATAAATTTTACTTAGTAAAAATACTGATAATATTATTGCATTGTTTTTAGCCAAAATATTCTACAAATTAATGTAATATTTGAAACAGAATTACAGTGTGTAAAAAGACTGCTCTCAATTAACTACTGTCATTCATTTATTTTAAAATATCTAAATAAAATACTTTTAAATTTTAAAAGTCATGGGCTTGGGATCAAACATTAACTCCTAATCCAATTATATATTACCAATATCTTAGAGCAAAAAATTCATGCCATGAGTTTAAGTATAGGCAACAATGTACATACCTGGCCCTCACATCACCTACAGTTTGACAAATTTAAAAAATAAATAAAACCTTCATATATTCTCTATTAAACACAGTTTTCAAGCATAATATCCATGAGGAAAAACTGACTGACACGTTCACAGTGATGGTAAACATTTATTCTCATAGATTAATGTTTTATATATTTGCAACAAAATATTTCGGTAAAATAAGGAATGCAATTCTCCAACATACAAACATTAGCAGTGTGGAAGACTCAGGTTCAATCCCTGGGTCGACAAGGGAATAGCAACCTACTCCAGTATGCTTGCCTGGAGAATCTTATGGACAGAGGAGTCTGGTGGGCTACAACCCATGGCATCACAGAGATTTGGATATGACTAAGTGACTAACACTTTCACTGTTAAGGAGTTACAATGTTTTAAAAGTTGAAACTATAAAATTGGAAGGACTGATGCTGAAGCTCCCATACTGTGGCCACCTGATGCAAAGAGCCAACTCAATGGAAAAGACTCTGATGCTGGGAAAGACTGAGGGAAACAGGAGAAGGGGACAACAGAGGATGACACAGTTGGATGGCATCACCAACTCAATGGGCGTTGAGTTTGAGCAAAATCTGGAGGATAGTGAAAAACAGGGAAGACTGGCATGCTGCAGTTCATGGGGTCACAAAGAGTTGGACACAATTTAGCAGCTGACCAACAATTTATAAAATAGGTAATATTTAAGATTCATTCTTTCTTTAAGAATAAAGGAGTGTGTGCAGTTCTTGTGTCACCTGTCCTTGCCTTTGTCTTTCCAAGAATATCAAATCAAACTCAAAGCTTCCACAGGAATAAACAGGTTTTATGTAAACAGGTTTTATGTAACAGGTTGTTGTGTAAAAACTGTTTTTTTACCAGTTTAAATTAAATATTTCTAAGAGCTTTGGATAAAGAAAAATATATTATACAAAAATAAATATGAATTGGGACAAGGACACTAAATGCTATCCAAATTTCCCTTAAGTATCATTCCCCTAACACATTTGCCCATTTCCTCAAAAGCAAATCCACATCCTGACATTATATTTTTTTCATTTTCTTCTTATATCATTCTACCTTAAATTATATTAATATGCTATCTCATTACTATTTTCATGTTTCTAATCTTTCTACTCAAATCTAACAACTTTCCCTCTTTTTTCTTACTAATTATCTTTCTAATGTCTCTATACACTTTCAAACAGGCTTTCAAAAATGGGCAATAAAAATAAAAATGGACAATATCTGTTACCTTAAAGCTATGGAAATAATCTCTAGAGAAGTTATTTCATTCCTTATGTTCTTGATAGGTCTACCACTTTTGAAAAGTGACTGGTTTCCATGGCTTCTGCTTAAGGTTCTAGTTCACGTAGATTATGATGTGCTACCAGGAATTACGCAATATGATTGCTCCAAGCTTATATTTAAAGGAAAAGCTGTGCAGTTCTAAGTCACTAAACTCAGGTGATGCTACTCCAGAAACTGATTATAGAATTTTCTTACTATATGTTCATCACCCAAAACTGATAAGTACACAATATAAACTTTACTTTCTCTTAGTGTTTGTTAGAAGCACTCAGTTTGCCAGGCACAAAATACATACTCAATTATTATTCATGATTTATTCAATGAAACAGAGATTCCATGTAAGTTATCTAACAAATGGCCAGGCTCAAAGATTTGCAGGCAAATTTTCAGAGTTAGTACTCTCTATAAAGGTTAGTTTTCAGTATATATTGAATATACCACTATCATGTTTATTTTATATTTATAGAAAATATGAGGAGAAGGAAATGGCAACCCATTACAGTATTCTTGCCTGGAGAATCCCATGTATAGGGGAGCCTGATGGGCTGTTGCCCATGGGGTCGCACAGAGTCAGACATGACTGAAGCGACTTAGCATGCATGTATTGGAGAAGGAAATAGCAACCCACTCCAGTATTCTTTCCTGGAGAATCCCAGGGACAGAGGAGCCTGGCGGGCTGCCGTCTGTGGGGTCGCACAGAGTCGGACACGACTGATGTGACTTAGCAGCAGAAAATATGACTTCCCAGATATGCAGCTTTTTTCTATTAAAAAGTATGATAAAGAATAAATGATACAAGGAAAAACATAGATTAGTTATTTATTTTTCCGTAACAATTACTGCAACACTTCATCTGTAAAGAAAAACAAATCATGGCCATTTCTTGAAACATTTTACAAAAGCTGAAAATTTACCTTCTCACATTCACAAGTTTCAACAAATTGTATTACTTGCTATTTTTAACACTTACAAATATATATATATAATGTACATAAAGTAAAAAATCAGAAGTATATGTTAAATCTTCAAAGATATCGACCTAGCAAGGCCCCAGATCATCAATAAGAGCATTAAAAGAAGCAGTCTCTCTGTGCCCCCTTCCAGCACTGCCTGCTCTCCCCAAGACTAAGCACTATCCTGACTTCTAATATCAGAGATTAGTTCTGTTTACTTTAAGTGATATATAAATAGAATTATATAGCATTTTCTCTTTTATGACTTTTTTTTTTTTTGGTCTTAATATTACATTTATAAGATTCAGCTATTGTGTTTGTTGGTTAACTCATTCCTGTTTCCACTGTGTGAATATGGGCGTACTAACTTGCTTCAGTCGTGTGTGACTCTTTATGACCCTATGGACTGTAGCTCACCAGGCTCCTCTCTCCATGGAATTTCCCAGGCAAGAAGACTGGAGTGCATTGCCATGCCCTCCTCCAGGGGACCTTCCCAACCCAGGGATAGAACCCAAGTATCCTGTGTTTCCTGCATTGGCAGGTGGGTTCTTTACCACTAGCACCACCTGGGAAGCCTTCTGTGAATATAGCACTGATTTATTTTACATTCTAGTGTTGATGAGTATTTCAGTGCTTTTCAGTTGGGTCTATTGCTAATAGTGCTGCTGTGAACATCCTTGTATATGTGTTTTGGTGAATACAGGTTCTCATTTCTGCTGTTATGTTGTAGGAGTAGCACTACTAGGCCATATGGGAAGAGTGAGGAGCCTGGCATGCTACAGTCCATCAGGTTGCAAAGAGTAGAACCTAACTGAGCAACTAAGCACAGCGCACATGGGAAGTGTATATTCAGCTTTATGACGTGCTCCCTGATGATTTTCCAACATTTTGTACCAATTTATACTTCTTCTAGCAGTGTAAAAAAGTTAATCTACATTCATGGACTGTCAGTCATTTTTACTTTAGTCACTCTAGTGGGCTTTGAATGGTATGATATTATGGTTTAAATTGGCACTTTCCTGAAAACCAATGGATTTGTCATTTTTTAAGGAATTCATTGGCCACATTTTTGTGAAATTCCTATTCCATTGTTTAGCCCATGTTTTACTAGGTTGTAACTTCCCTATTGATCTTAGAAGCATTCACTGCATATTCTGAATATAAGTTCTTATCAGATATATATATATATACACACACACATATATACGTATATATGGAACTTCCCTGGTGGCTCAGATGGTAAAGCATCTACCTCCAATGTGGGAAACTTGGGTTCAATCCCTGGGTCAGGAAGATCCCCTGGAGAAGGAAATGGCAACTCACTCTGGTACTCTTGCCTGGAAAATCCCATGGATGGAGGAGCCTGATAGGCTACAGTCTATGGGGTCACAAAGAGTTGGACACAACTGAGCAACTTCACTTTCTTTCTTTTCTATACACACATACACGTATGGGTGTGTGTGTGTGTGTGTATATACAAACATACATATATAGCAAACACATGTGCTCACTTTATGGCCTATTTACTCTGCTAACGGAGTCTAATGAAGAGCGTTCTCAAATAATGATCCAATTTATAATTTTTTCCTTTATGGTTAGAAATTACATCTCACTTTAGACTCATCTGAAAAGACCCTGATGCTGGGAAAGATTGAGGGCAGGAGGAGAAGGGGAGGACAGAAGATGAGATGGTTGGATGGCATCACCGACTCAATGGACATGGGTTTCAATGGACATGGGTCTGGGTAAACTCTGGGATTTGGTGATGAACAGGTCGTAAAGAGTTGGACACAACTGAGCGACTGAACTGAACTGAACCTACTTTAAGGTCTTTATAAAGATATTCTTCTATGTTTTTTTCCCAACACTTTAATAATTTTCTTACCACTGATATTCGTATCTGCAATCTGTTATTTATTTTTTCACAATGGTGTGACTAGGGGTGCAGATATGTAGTTTTTCCCATTTGGCTACTTAATTCACCCAGATTATATTTTCACAACAGTACTAGAGTCATCTTTGTCATTAATAAACTGGGTTAGTTTGGGTTCATACCTGGTCTCTTTATGGAAGAACTTTTTCTATTCCACTGTTCTACACTGTTCTACAGTATCACTTTTTCTCAGTGGGTCTGGGTACCTGGTGATGTAACACAACATCTAGCTGTATTTGTGTTTATGTTTTGAAAAAAATGAAGACAAGATCATTTTCCTAGTCAAAGTTCTGGTGTGTTTAGAGTAAAATCCAAACTCTTTACTGTGTCTTACAATGTCCTTCATGTTCTGGCCAGTGCCTACTTTTCTGACTTTCTCTCTTGAAACCTATTCCTTGCTCTGTTTGCTGCAGCCATATTGGCCTTCTCGAAATACCCTAGCGCTCTCTGCTAGAATGCTCTTTCCCTAACCCCCGCCATGTCTGCATGGCTTATTTCTTCGTAAGTATCACTCCTTAGACAGGTCTTTCTTGATCAGGTCTGCCTACGTACAATGCTTCCTTCTCCTCTTGAAATAACATTAGTAATTTAGTTTCTTAGTTTTCTTGGCTACGAGAATGTTTAAGCTTCATAGGAGCAAAAATTTTTGCAGGTCCTGTTTTACTGTTTTATTTAAGGTACCAGGGCATATAAACACTCGTTACCTATCTATAATGTAAGTATTAATTAAGGGAAACAGTATAACACAGTTGAAAGAACATAAAATTATAAGTTAAAAAGACCAAATAATATAAGTACCTAGGAATGCTAAGATAATTTAACAATTAATTTTATTATAAATGCCAATATTACTGTTTGCCACGTTCCAACTAAAACTGAAACACTGACTTCAGAAACAACATATGTTTTAAAAATGTACTCATAAATAGGTTACATATGTGATACAATGGTATAGTAGCATATAAATCACTAGTCCATCTCAACAGGGACATCCTTTGAACTCTAAGACACTGACAAATTCCTCAGTTTCCTGTTTCTCAATTTAAAAATAGGTAGTCCATCAGCAGATGAATGGATAAGAAAGCTGTGGTACATATACACAATGGAGTATCACTCAGCCATTAAAAAAATACATTTCAATCAGTTCTAATGAGGTGGATGAAACTGGAGCCGATTATACAGAGTGAAGTAAGCCAGAAAGAAAAACACCAATACAGTATACTAACGCATATATATGGAATTTAGAAAGATGGTAACGATAGCCCTGAATGCGAGACAGCAAAAGAGACACAGATGTATAGAACAGTCTTTTGGACTCTGTGGGAGAGGGAGGGTGGGATGATTTGGGAGAATGGCATTGAAACATGTATAATATCATATAAGAAACGAATTGCCAGTCTAGGTTTGATGCAGGATACAGGATGCTTGGGGCTGGTGCACTGGGATGACCCAGAGGGATGGTATTGGGGAGGGAGGTGGGGGGGGGGGTTCAGGATGGGGAACACATGTACACCCGTGGTGGATTCATGTTGACGTATGGCAAAACCAATACAATATTGTAAAGTAAAAATAATAATAATAAAAGAAACTTAAAAATAAATAAATAAAAATAGATAGTATGTCATTTTTAATTCTTAAGAAATATTTGTTGAAAAGAGTACACAAAATGTGTGCTGGGAACAGGACTGAAAAAACCCTAACTTTTCTAATGAAATGTCACCTGTAAATTGTACTCCCAAATTTAAACTCTTACCATAAACATGGTATAAATTCATTACTGTGATTTATATCAAATAGTTTATTTCAAAGGGATGATAAATCTTAGTGTTATTTGTAATAAAATATCCTTAAATGTGCTTGATCTGAAATGAAGAAAAATTTTATGTAATCATGTTAACTCTATTTCTGAAAAGTATGTTATTCAGTGGACCATTTCAGTCATAGTGAAAAGAAAAAAATATTTAATCCCTATATACTATTCATTTAAATACATGTGGATATTTATAAAATCTTAATACTATCATCATAATTATTAGCTTCCTAAATATCAAATATTAAGAATCATTAATGACATTATCTAAAATGAGAAAAATAAACATTGCTTTCTTTAAATATTTTTATGATAAAAATTGAGTAACTGGGTTTTTCTTTGCAATTCCAAATCCTAACTGGAAAATATACTTTAAAAGTTTTAAAATCTAAATATTTAATTTCCAAATTCACAAGTATTAACTGAAAAAAACTTTAGAAATAAGCTAAACATGTTAAACAGTTCTTCAAAAATAAATTTCTATAAGCAATGATCAGCTTAGAATCTACAGAAGATAAACTATAACATATAATACTTCATTGTTATCTCTAGAAGGAAAACTAATATTCCCAATTACACTGAATCCAGAAATTAAAAAAAAAATTCCTACAGGGGTTGATATTACAGGTTGAAAAGTTGACTTTAATGCTCATTTGGAAATCAAACACAATTTTTTATTTTTGAAAAAGGACAAGATTAATATGCACATTATGCTACCAATTCTAAATCTATAATAATTAGAATATTTTAGTATTTCTCCACCACCACACCAAAGGCAAAAATGGATCACCCAGAAGAAACAAGGTTTGAAACATATTTTGGAAATAAAAGAATCATGTATGTGATAAGGTATTAAAAACAACTGGGAACTGAAATTATTCTTGTCAAAATGAAACTGGGAGAGCAATTTTCAAAAGAAAAAAGATTTCCTGCTTATACCAAAAACATTCTAGGTGTATCTCTTTAGGGTTAAAGGTTTACCTTTTTAGAAAGCAATTTTGCAACACAAGTTAGGAGCTTTAACTTTTCTTATTATTTGCAAACTAATCTTTCTCTTAGGAATCCATACAAAGAAATATTCAGATGCAAGTATTTATAGATGAAGGAGTTTATAAACACTGCAAGAAAAATCATCTGAACAGCTAATTTTCAGCAAGCAGTGATTAATAAAATGTTTGACATTACACAGCTTATGACATGTGAATGAAAAAATGATCAATTCCTATGAGAATCACAATTGTTTACACAGAGAAAGGAAGAGAAAGTAAGCTTTTTATTAAGAAGAAGAGTTAAAACTTTACCTCTTGCACTGGGATCATGGGGGCTTTTTGTTTTTGTTTTTTTTCTATAGTTGTTTATGTTGTCCAAATTTTGAATAAATAAGTGGACTTATAAACTACAATAATTACAGTAAAAGTCTTTTAAAAGAAAAGAATTTCCACTATCTTTATATATTAGAGAGCAGATGTCAGCTTAGAGAGTTCTCATTTATGAATAACTACCTCTTTTATAACTTTTATGATATGATAAATTGAAACTTCACCATTATTTCCTGGTTTAGAATAAACATATTGGTATAAAAGATTACATTTTAAAACTTTCATTTAGAAATAAAGAATTATTGCTAAGAGTTCCAATTTGTAAGTACTGGATTACATTCTTTTTCAAGTTTGTTTGAAATTAAACATTCTATAGTCTGTGCAGTTTTTTATGAAAGTACATTCAATACTGAAGTAATTTTTATCAAAATTTTATAATGGATAAACTAACATACAAGGAAATATTTCCTCCCGGTAGGATAGTGCTTTCTTTTAACCTTAAATGATGAACTCAAGTCTTCTCATGTAAAATCAGTACTTTTTGCCACTTTATTTTTTAACTGAAGGATAATTGCTTTATAGAATTTTGTTGTTTCAAGTAAAATTAGTATTTTAAAAATATATTTAGATGGACCTGCCTGGTAGTCCAGTGGTTTAGACTCCACTGCGTTTCCAATGCAGGGGACTTGGGTTCAATCCCTGGTTGGGGAACTGGATCCCACATGCCACAGCTAAAGGTCTTATGTGCTTCAATTAAGACCCAGCTCAGTTAAATAAATATATAAATATAAAATACATATATGTATATACACATATGTATTTAGAATATACTATATTTCATCTAACATACTATAAATTGTAAAATTTTTTAAAGTTAAAGATACTGTCAATACCGAAGCAATCAGGTAAGAACTTTTTAGTTATGTTTACAAACGAAGCAATCATATTACAATTTGTGAACTAAATTCCAAGTTAGATTCTGGAGGATATCAGGAGACAGCATGAGCAAAAGCGTCTACAGAGCAAGTGAAGAGGAGCAGTGAGATCGTGGTTGTAGCAAATAATGTGCGTTAGAGAATAAATATGAGAGACTAAGAATAAGTCAAATAGGGCCAGTTTATAAAGGTCTTTGAATTTAAAGACACAAAATTTTGGATTTTATGTATCAGTTCCTAGATAAGTGATGTCATTCAAGTTTGATTTAGAAAAATTATAGACTCTTAACACGTATGCAAAAGAATGAGGAAAAGCAAGGTCAAATAATTGAAGAACGAGGCTTCATGTAAGTAACTCCTGAAAAGATGAATTACAATAAAATGTGTCTTTCTGATATGTTGTTTTCCTAGTAATGCTAATGGATTTGCATGACTCAATTCCTGTCCCCCTGGATTCCTTGTGAATAATGAGAGGTACTGGTAAAACACTACAGTCAGAGAATCATCCTTTGAGAAAAACAAAACTATGTGACCTTGAGAGGAGAACCAGATAATTAGCAGGAAAATACCATAGGAAAACTTATTTTCTAAAACAAGTAACAGACTAAGAAATGTTGTTCTTAATTTATATCCCATTGGTAAAATCTTTTTTTTAACTTTGATTTTATTTTTTAATTGAAGGATAACTGCTTTACAGAGTTTTGTTTTCTGCCAAATATCAACATCAATCTTAAAAAGAAGAAAATTACAGTAAATAATCCATAAATTAAGGAAGAATGGGTAAAATTTTTCTTGATATATATAGGTAACCAATTCACATCATTTGTTGCAGTTATGGTATACATCATATAGTCAAGGGACTTCCCTTGTGGCTCAGACAGTAAAGAATCTGCCTGCAGGGAGAGAGAACAGGGTTCAGTCCCTGGGTTGGGAAGATCCTCTATACAAGGGAATGGCAACCTACTCCAGTATTCTTGCCTGGAGAATTCTATGGACAGAGGAGCCTGGCGAGCTACAGTCCATGGTGGCACAAAGAGTTGGACATGACTGAGCAACTAACACACACACACATGGTCTACACAGTAACTTGAAACACTCAGTTAATGAACACTGAATTAGAATTTCCAGAGCAAATACAGGTTTAGGTTCCTATGAGCCTCTGGTCACAACATCTTCGTCAATCTTGAACACATAACTTGGTTTCATTGTGTTTCTGTTTAGGGATGCCTTATTTAGCACATATTGTTGAATCGTTAACACTGAACTCATGGCCAATGGTCCTATATGTCATTCCTGAATAAAGACTACCTGTCATTTGTATTTTCTCTGTAAAGCACATCACAGTCTTCCTGTACTTAGGAATATAAGACAATGTAAGAAGCATTTCAGCACTATACCTTAGGCTATTTCAAACAATGAAATCATCAACAAAATGCACAAAAATGTGAAAAGTATGGCACTAAACTGTCAAAGTACACTAGCTTAGAGTATGAGAGCTAAAACAAGGCAAAGCATAGCCTTGTTTGAACCAGGCTGTGGATGTGAGTGCCAGGTGACCCAAATTTTTCACCACTCCACCCAAGTCTTTGAACGGTAATGAAAGTCCAATGAGTACGGATACTCGGCTTACAAATACAACTTTAGCAGGTGAGCAAATCTGCAAATAAAGAAACCATGAATAAAGAGAGCTGACTGTATTTAATGCAAAGACTTGTGTGATCTTAATTTAATTCCTACTCTCTAAATAATCAGATACATAACCAGGAGCAGGCCACAAATTTTCTTATCTGAAAACCTGAAAGGCTCTCCAAGTTTATTGATTCTTTCAGCTAAAACACTGTATAATTCCATTATGGACAGCTTACAATTTCCTGTAATGACATTTTCAAATGTGCTCTGACAAAAGTTAATATCAGAGCTCTCTGATACAGAACTCTAAAGTCTAACGTTATATTTGGTAAAGTTTATGCATATCAAAAAATAAACCAACTAAACAAAATTTGGTCCCAAAGTAATTCTGAGAGAAGTAGTCAGAAATACTAATTTTCCAAAGAATAGGATTTGAAAATTACTGCGCATGTGAGATAGTTCAGCATCAATATTTTAGGTCACAAGCTGAAAAATGTGCAAAGAAAAAGAGAGATGTGTCTTCTAAGTTTGCTAGCAATAAAATTAGATTTAAAACTGCCAAGTTTGTAAACAAGCATACCTCAGAGGTACTGCAGATTTGGTTCTAGACCACTGCAGTAAAATAAGTATATCAATAAAGCAAGTCACTAATTTTTTGGTTTCCTAGTGCATGTAAAAATTATATGCAATAGCATGACAGCTAAAAGAAAAATGTACATACTCTAAGTAAAAAATACTTCATTGCTGAAAACGGTAATCATCATCAAAGTCTTCAGCTAGCTGTAATGTTTTTGTAATAGTAACATCAAAAATCACACACTACACTTACCACAGATTACCATAATAAATAAAATAATAATGTAAAAGTTTGAAATACTGGTAAGAATTACCAAAATGTGATACAGAGACATGAAGTGAGCAAATGCTGTTGGCAAAATCGCACCAACAGACTTTCTCAATATAGTTTGCTACAAACTTTCAATTTGTTTTAAAAAAAGGCAGTATCTGCAAAGCACAATAAAATGTGGCATGCCTGTCTGTTCATTCACAGTTGCCAGGGCATCATGCTGGAGCTGTTCCCCTACAATTTGAACCCCTAATCCCAATCTTCCATGTATTCCAACAACAGATCTCAGGAGCACAACCGATTCATCAGATATTTTACTTGTCTTCATAGTGGCTTGGATCAAATATGACTCCCAGGAGGGGAATCAGATGCACTTGGGACAGACAGTCAAGCTCTTCAGCTAAAGTCAAACCTCTTAAATATGTCATTAACCCAAGTGTACCAAAAAGTATTGGCAAACTCACACGCCCCATTTTGACTGGCCAGCAGGAAGTACAGAGCAATGTGATTTTTCATCACCTCTCAGCTTAAAGAGTTCAGAATCATTGGCTATCATCTGAAAAACAAGCAAGAGTCTATCCTCCCTTAAGCAGCAGAGGGAGACCACAGGGTACCAAAGGTTAAACAGAACCATAACAGCAGCCAAAAAGTAAATCTTACTCGGCTGCCTGCTCACTTCTGGTCAGAAGTTTCTGAGAATTAGACTAAGATTCTTCAGTGGTTAACAGCTGAGTTAAAAGGTGATGGCTATAGTTTGGCTTACATTGGCCATATACTCTGTGGACAGAGCTAAGAGAGATGAATATTTCCTCTCTAAGCTCCTAGCTTGCTCGTGTCTAAGGTGTTTTCTCTTCCACAGCCAAGGTTGTGGCTTACCATCCATAGCCACATGATTCAATCTCTGCAGCATCATCAGTCTTCGTAATAATCACTTCGCGCTTTTCTGTCCTTCCCCTATCTTACCCATATAACATGGTTTAGACTCAGCCCTAGCTGACTCATCAGAAAGGTGTCTAATCATCAATGCTCAGCAGTATCCTCCAGAGGATGGAAGAAAGCCTATATATATAGTCTGTTCAGTAGGATTAGACAGGTCTGGTAACCCTAGCTAGGTGCCCTAAGTCCCCATTTTCACCTGGTTGTGAATCTATCTGATTGGACATATTTACCAGACTTCCTTGGTCTGATGTGCTAGAATCACTAGACTTTTTTTTTTTTTTTTTGACTGTGGACAATGGTGTACCTAGGTGGCTATGGTGACTTACCTGGGCAGTGCAAGTTAGATCAGCTTGTTGATTCTATTGATGGTCATCCTCAAAGGGTCCTTTCCCATAGGCTTCCATGTACCTAATGAATAGGAAGTGTGCATCCTGTATAATCTGTAGCCATAGTGTTAATGTCCACAGAGACTGGGACTTGATCATCTAATTACTGCACTGCCAGGCCCCAGAATCACTGAAAATGTAACAAATTTAGTGAGTATTTTTTCTAGAGTAAGGACCACAGCTCATGACTACCCAATGAACACAAGTCCCTTTTTCATGCACTGAGGGTTCGATCCCTGGGTCCAAAAGATTTCCTAGAGAAGGAAATGGCAACCCACTCCAGTATTCTTGCCTGAAAAATTCCATGGATAAAGGAGCCTGGTGGGCTACAGTCCACAGGGTCACAAAGAGTTGGACACAACTGAACACGCACCCATGCAAAAATGACAAGTTACTTTTTAGTTCTGTCCGCCTGTATTCTAAATTCAGGGTAAATCATAAACATACAATTTCACCATCCAATATTAGTTTCAGATACAATGTAGCACAATACAAAGGAATGTAAGAGCAACCCTTTACATGGTTCATCTGTCAGTAAACCAAGTGAGTAAGCACATATGTATGTATATATATTTCTAATATTATAAATATAACAAATTTAAATACTTTTTCATTTCTTTAAGAATTTCCTAAACAGTTCCAGAGCTTTTAAATAAATATACGTATTTTGGGTCTAGTTTTACAATTATCTCACTTAAAAATTATGCCAAGATTTTTTTAAATTTCTTCCTTTGGAGAAGACATTAAGTGTTTATACAGGTTTCTAAGCAACACCAGTTTGAAACTGTAAGAGTGTCTGAATACAAAAGCAACTGATCCAAAGTTGTTATACTTTTGGAATTTAGTAACTGATGAAAAACAGAACCATGTTAGTCATCAATAACCCCACCCAATTTGCAGAGTTAAAAATACAATCTCATATTTAACATCTCTCAAATTTGAGTTTTTACTGAGCGTACTTGGGTTGATTTCTCAATTAATACTCTCAAAAGACATTAATCTTGCATGTTAGCATATTATGAGGATTTCCACTGGGTAAATAATTATACAGCAAGCAGTTTTTAAAAACTGAACTTTAACTTAAAAGACAAACAACAAGAAAAGGAAAAACTGTCTAATATTTTCAATATATAACTTAATGCAAACTAAAACTTCCAGATGAAAAGAACCTTGTCTTACAATTTAAACTTCTTTAATCCTGGTGTACTGCAATCCATGGGGTCACAAAGAGTCGGACATGACTGAGCGACTGAACTGAACTGAACTGAGTAACACTTTGGATCTCAGAATCTCAGGTTAAGGAATCTCAAATAAAGTATGTGTTTATAATACTACCATATTCAAATGAATCCTGAGCCAGTACCCCTTTCCTCAAAGAAATATATTAACATTTTTCTCTATAGAATAGAGAGCAGAATAAGAGTAAAGACAAAAAGGCTAGAGAAACAAGGGAGGCAGATTTAGAAGTTAAGAAGGCTGAGAGACTCGTTAAGAGGATCATATTACAAGGATCTCAAGAGAGCAGGCTTTAGATCACTGCAATATCGGAAGCTGCCTAGTGCATGTTAATCCAGTAATAAAAATACAAAATCACTCACATGGAAGCCATGGAACTATATTTTTTAACAATAAATCTCCTTGCTTTGAATATACTTTCCCATTATTGACATGTGTTGGTGTCTATGAGACAGTTTCACAAATTAGCTGCCATTCCCATTATTGACTTGTGTTGGCGTTATGAAACACACAATTTCATGAATTAGCTATCCCAGGTGACTGTTAATTAGCCATTCATTTACTGATAAATGCAAACAGTTAAGGAAGTGTGAGAAGGAGGACATGTGGACTTAGTATAAGAAAGAGTGATAATAAAATGGGAGAATGTAATTTCATTTTCTCATAACTTCACAAATAACTTTCAGACCTGTTACTGTTATATGAAGTCATAATCATTTAGGGTGTGATAAGACAGAAATGTTTTAAAAAGACTATCATCCATCCTTTCCCGAATCTTGTTTTCCTTTTCTTCATTGTCAATATAGTAATGGGTCATTTGAATCTTTAAATAAGATACCGAATGCCTAAAGAAACTTCCTTTTTATATAGGAAATAGAAGAAAAGTTAGCAAAGTTATTTGTTGACTATAGAAAAAAACTCCTGTAGGAATTGGTCACATCTGTTTTATTGTTTGCAGCTGAGACATTCAACAAAAAATAAGTTGGCTGGTAATAAAAGTACAATAATTGTTAATGTAAAACAGACAGATGTTTTTCTCATTACATAGCACCAGACAGATGTATTTTGGTAAGAGTTGAAACTTTTAACAAAATTAAGCTGGTCTTAGTCCTCAGAATTTGAATGTGTTACTTTGAAATCAAGTATGTGATAACTCACACAAATACTTTTTCTCTCCTAAAATGTGTACGTTAAATGATTTTTTGTTGTTATTTTTGCATTATACTTTCAAAGGCACATGCAACTAACTGTAGTTAATGACATTTGGGGTAAAATACTTCTGATAAAATAATTACTAATGTACTCTTCAGTTTGTAATACCCCCTTCTACAGTGTAAAACATTTATAATGCTTCCTTGCTTTATGGGTTTTTAAAATACTTCCTCTAACATTCAAATTTTCACCTTTTGTGGAATGATTACTTGAGTTATGTTCTTAGGTGTCTTCTTGGCTCTACCATATATGCAAAACCAAAGAAAATATTTTCACTTCATTGATTTCTTCACATTTTACATGGGAAGAAAAAGTGTCCCAAGTACATATTAAAGAACTTACTTGGTATTTTGGGACATTATTATTATTCCAGAAGATGACCTATGACTGCTAGTTCATGTTGGCTGTTTTGGTACAATTAATTGAAAAAGGTCCTATATTTGACAGGAAGCACTGTATTATTATTAAGCAATAACATCATAGCTGGGCCAAAAGAAAACTACCAGATTAAATATGCATCACAATATTCCCATCACACAAGAAGGAAATGGTCAGAAAAACCTGAAATGTCTTATTTGAAAAGACAAAAATGAAATGCAGCTGCCACCAAAGTAAGCTTCTGTGCAGCTCGTTTGTTAGTCAAAGAAAAGCATTTCACAATGATCAGTAAATTAAAACTTGTCCAGAAAAAGCCAACTTTTAACCAAGGAGTTAATGCCAGTTGTTGTTTATTCAAGGAAGTAATGTGGTATTGATGGATAAGCTTCTACTAACAGTTGTGTGAAAAACTACAAGCAAGAATATTTTCAAAAAAGTTGTGAAATCATGAATTGATAACTTGCAGTACAATCTGCTTAGATGATTTACCTCAGATAGTGGTAAAAATATGTGTGAAAGACCAAAAGAAACAGTAGCACAGATTTACAAAGCTTGTAAAGATATTAAGGCACTGAAAACCTATGATTAGTCATTGTATTATTAAATCAGCAAATACCTCGTAGAATATATCTGAATCTATCATGTGTTATTGAACCAGTAGCTTCAAGAGTAAAACTTTATTCACTCTGATAGACTTAATCATTGCCAATTCTACGAATTTTTATCAGAAATAAAAGATGAACATTCTGATTTGCCCTACCACATAACAGTTCAATAATTTAGCAGTGATAAAGTTTATTGTGATTTATTGAACTCCAGCCAGGATGGAATTTTTTCTGAATGAGAACAACGTCTGTGACTTTCAACCACTGTTATTGACATCAAATCGCTTTGAAAATTAGTTTTTGCTGCAGACTTGAAATGTTTGTAATGAATTCAGTTCAAGATACAGGGCAAAACAATACTTATATGCAAAACTTAAACTGCAGTCAAGCCATTTATACAACAACTAGGCTTCTGAATCACAAGTATGTATTTCCCATGTTACCAACAATTAAAATGAGAAGTGAGAACTCAACCCCACATACATTGGCAGCAGATGTGTTTTCTGAGTTTAAACTACAGTTTCTGCAACACTTCGTGCTTCAGTGCAGTACAAAAAAGGGATCTGTATTTCAAAGTCTAATTAACTGTACATTTGAGGAGCTTCCACCTAATTTTCCGTTGGCGATGATTAATGTAATATAATGACATGCTAAAAGCAAATTTTAAGGGGATAATGTATTAAAATTCTATAAATGCCTCAGAAAAAATAGATACGCCCCCAAATTATCATATGCACCTAGATTAACATCAGTATTTGGCACAATCTATCTGTGTGCAGAGATTTCATTTTCAAGAATGAAATATGTAAAATCTCATTCAAGATTAGCATTTACAGGTGGAAATTTACAACTGATTTGATAGGAATGCAGACTTTGAACCCTAAATAAGGAAAATATTCTTTCCTTCTTTTCCCCAAAATTCTTTTCTTTAGATCTCTATGTTGTTCTCCAGTGCCACTGGTGTTATTACTAGTAGTATTGTCTTAGACTGAATTCTGTCAACAAAAAATTGTGGAAATGTTTTCTGTTTTGTTGTATAATATCTATATAATATCCCTGATTTTACTTCTAGGTCTGCAAAGCCTAAAATGTTAGCTTCCAACCCATTACAGAAAAAGTTTGCCAATTTCTGCTCTAATATGCCTACTTTCACTTAACAGGTTTTTCAATAAATATTTCCATATGACATCTTTATTTATATTTTATAAAAAAGAAAGATTAAAAGGAAAAGAAAACTCATTGTTTTAAAGAATGAAATATTTACACAGACACGGATTACTTAAAACCAAAACAAAACAAACACAAGTCTAATATACAGAGAAAAGTTTACTATTTTCTCATGCTGTGTAATGCAAAAAAAAAAAAAAAAAAAGCTTAGCTCAAACCAAAAAAACAAAAAACATTTTTTTGGATATAGTTCATGAGTCTGCTTTGTTTTTATTTCATAAGAGCAACTGGTTAAATAGTGATAAAAAGTCCTTAGAACTATATATAATTTTTAATATTTAATATACTTTAACATTAACACTAATTTTGCTAAAAATGTTGAGTTTATTGGTAACTTACAATTTTCATATATGTTAGGATAACATGTCTAGTAAACTGATTTTAAGGCAAGCAATATGTACATCATTTCAAAAAAGTTTTTCAAAAAAAATTTCATGAATTACCCATGCAATTAAAGGAGACCATTAAAAAATTTTTTTAAACATTGCTTCCTATAATTTACATGTTGGTACCCATTAACAAGCTCTCTACTGGGGGCAAGAGGGGTAGGCAGAAAAAAACAAACAACTTAAAAATATACCACTATGTGGAATATATAATAGGATCCAGAAGTATTTCATCTAAATATCATCCTCTCCAAACTTCTTCACAGCAAGAACTCTGAATATAACAACAACATTGCTACTGCTACTGCTAAGTCACTTCAGTTGTGTCCTACTCTGTGCGACCCCATAGATGGCAGCCCACCAAGCTCCCCCATCCCTGGGATTCTCCAGGCAAGAACACTGGAGTGGATTGCCATTTCCTTCTCCAGTGCATGAAAGTGAAAGTGAAGTCACTCAGTCGTGTCCGACTCTTAGCGACCCCATGGACTGCAGCCCACCAGGCTCCTCCGCCCATGAGAGTTTCCAGGCAAGAGTACTGGAGTGGGGTGCCACTGCCTTCTCTAAACAACAGCATTAGCAATAACCATAAAATTCAACCATATTTACTAATATTTTATGCCTGACAAGTACCATGATATCTATATGTACAAATTCATTTGCAAATGTTACCAATTTTTATTAAATACCACCACTAACAGGAAATTCATTAATTTACAAAGGAGCTGTTCAAATTTTGTATGGGTATAGAAGCTAGAAATGATTTCTTACATAAACAAATACCAAATCTGTCTTTAATTCCAAAAAAAGATCTCTCTTTTAGACTTCTCTTAATTAAATATGCTTACTGATCAGATTTGTTTCACACCATAGTCAACAACCAACTCAAGATGCATCATAAACCTAACTGCTAGGAGATAAAACAATAGAAAACTAGACATTTGCAGAAGTTACTTAAGACACAAAAAGCAAAAAACATAAAATAAAACATTTATTAATTGGACTTTTTAAAAATTAAAATTTTCTGCTCTTTAAAGGACACAAATAGGTAAATAAAAAGGCAATCCATAACATGGAAGAACATCTGACAAAGGACTTGTATCCAAAATATGCAAAAAGAACTGCTATAACTTAAAAAGAAGAAAGCAAACAACCCAATACAAATTAGCAAAAGATGTGAAGATAGTTCACAAAAGAAAACACAGCAATGGTCAATAAGCACAAGAAAACCCATTAGGAATACTCAAGTTAAAATGACAACGAGATAAACTACACACAAATTACAATGGCTAAAATTTTAAAAGATTGACATCACCAAGTACTGGTAAAGATGTAGACCAACTATAATGCTAATGCATTGGTGGAAAAATAGTCTGCCAGTTTTTTACAAAGTTTAATATTCCATCTGATCTAGATATTCTATTCCTAAGTGTTTAGTCATGAGAAATGAAACATATATCTGCTGATAGACTTGAGCCTGGATGTTCACAGCCATCTTATTCCTTTCAAAATCTGAGAACAATTTAAGCATCTGTCAAGGTGAATGAATTTAAAAAAAAAACAACTATATTTTTAGATAATGACCACTCCTCAACAATGCAAAGTAATTACTTATACATGCAACAACAAGGATGAAAATATTATACAGGGCAAAAGAAGCCCAGACACTTGGCTACATATTTTATGATTCCATTTAAATAAAACTCTAAAAAGTCTAATTGATTCCACTGTAATAGAAAAACAGAGCAGTGATTGTCAGTGGCAAGAGAGAATGAAGAAGGAACATTGGGGGTTGGGGGGATGGTCTGGCAAGTATTACTTGGCAGTCCAGGGGAAGTATTAGTATGAAATTTTTGGCATGAAGAAAATATGTGTGGCCCATGTGATGGTACTTACATGGGCTTACATAACTCACGTGTGCAAGGCAACTGAACAGATACTTTGAAATCACCCTTATAAAACATCTTACAGGACTTTCAGATCTTTTGAGAGCAGAAGATATTTCATTTTGATATCCATACATCTTATGTGCTTGATATACATTTGCTGAGAAATTTCTTCAAACAGATTTCAAACAAGATGTTTAAACTTCCAGGTTAATTTTTTAATTAATTAATTTTTAATTAATTTTAATTTCACTTTTCCACTAAAGATTTAAAAATATTACTAAATAAAATATGGTCTTTTAGATCACCATTCATGCTATATGGTTCAGAAATCTCTGGATAACTACCAGGTACATACTGTAGTAGACAACCTTGGTTTCTAACAAACAAACTATCATTTGGATATTTATTTGCCTATTCTAGCCTTTCACATTAATGACAACCTATCTAGAATATACTAAAGCATTTCAAATGAAATCAGAGCTTATTATTATGAAATAAAGTTAAGGAGAACATTTCAACCTCAAATACACTTGACAAAAGCTGGGAGTTGTCTTAACTTTTCTCTCAGCTACTATTGGGTTGGTGAGAAAGTCCATTTGGGCTTCTGTAACAGAATATAGGAAACCTGAACAAACTTCGTGGCCAATCCAATGCATTCAACCAGTGAACAAGTCTTTGGTGATTCTACTTTATTAGCATGTTTTCATCTATATTCCTTTCTTCTTTTTAATTTCTACTTGTATCTCTAGTTTAGGAGGCACTTACGTTTCTTTTGTATTAATGCAATGACCAACCTGTTTCTAACTGCCTTCAGTAAAGTCCTCCACACTACCATCTGACTAACCCTTTAAAAATACAAATCTGGTGATGATAAATCTACAATTAACATCACCAACAGTCTACCAATGTCTACAGGAAAAGGACAAATTCAAGAGCAACTTCAAGCACATCTAGAACATCTACAACAGCTTCTAATATGCTAAGTCACTTCAGCAGTATCTGACTCTCTGCGATCCTATGGACCACAGGCTTCCAGATTCCTCTGTCCATGGGATTCTCTAGGCAAGAACACTGCAGTGGGTTGTCATTTCTCTCCCCACAGCTTCTAATATCTATACATTATTTCTTCCTGGCCAGACCTAAATTCTAGCTATAATTTTCTACTTAAAAGTCTCTCAAATCTTCCCATATTCCATTTTTATGCCTTGGTTCCTGCTGCCTATATTCATGATTAATGATGAAATACTTATCAGAAGTTCTGCTTGACTGTTAATTTCTTCTTGCCTATTTCTTCTGTCTTGCTTCTAGCGAAATTAACTTTCTTTTTAGTACCATATGCTCATTAAGACTAAGAATCCTATATTCTTTATTTTTGTATGTAGAGTACACCTAGCATAATGCTTAAGACATAATAAGTATGGAACAATGTTTCTTTAAAATCTTCATGGAAAAGAAAATTTGCCTGTGACAATGTAAATTTTCAAAACTGATTCAAAAATTAATTAACCAAAGAAATTTAAAAATCTGTCAAACTATATTCAAATAAACTTTCAGTGCAGATTGTGTAGTCTTTCAAACTTAAAATGAAGAGGCAATTATCAAGCTATAATAACTATTTCAGCCTAAAGAAAAAAATAGAATACCTATAAATTCATTTTCTTAGCTAGCATATCTCTGATATCTCAAATGGAAAAGGAAGCTAGACACAAGGATAATACACAAAAAATGAAACATATTTACTAATGTTAATATTTCAAAAATCATAAATAAAGGACTGGTAAGTTAGTCCAGCAATGTATTGAAAAACTGATATACTATGGTCAAATAGAATTTAATCCAAAATACAAATGAGGATTAATATTGGGTTGTAAATAAATATAACACAAATATGTCAAATGAGTAGGGGATGAGAGGAAATCAGGAACAAATCACTTCCCAGGATTAGAAAAGAATACCTATCCTAAACCATGAGCAAATATGATAAATAAAATGAAAATATTTGGGGCATCTGCATTAAAAACTAAAAGTAGTAACAAGGCAAAAGTAGAAACAAGAGGTATAAAGTTACCCCTATGAAACACAGAAAAAGTTCTGATTACTTATCAGTTTTATGACTATCTAGGAAATAAACTAAATATAACTATGCTACACATAGTTGTTGAATAATATAGGCAAAAGTAAAATAGTACAGAAAATCAAGAATTTTCTTATATATGATAGAATAAATAATAGCCTTCTGAACAGTACCCACACTGTAACCTCTAGAACTACAAATGTCCTTCTAAAACTGCATATGTTATTAAAGATCTTGAGATGAGCTGAGTATCCTAGATTACCTAGATGGTCCTCAAATATAATAAAGGGTTCTCGTAAGAAGAGATATGTCAAAGGAGGATGAAGATGTGATGACAGAAGCAAGATGTTGGCTTGATTCAAAGAGGAAAGCACACAGTCTCCAGAAATTAGAAAAGGGAAGGAAAGGGGTTCCCCTATACAGCCTCCATAGGAACCAGTCCTGTTAATATTTTGACTTAGCCCAGTGAAATTTACTTTGGACTTCTGGCCCCCAGAACTGTAAGAGAATAAATGAATCTGTGATGTTTTAAGACAGAAAATTTGTGGTAATTGTTCTAGTGACCACAGAAAACCAAGAACTAAAATAATCACTTAAATATATAAATGAAAAAACATCTGAAAAAGCAACTAGAAATGACCTTAAATAAACATCTAGGAATGACTTTAAATGAAATGTACTGGACGTCTTAACAGAAAAAAAAAAACACAAAACTTTGCTAAGACAGAAAAGAAAACTGATCTGACCTCATATATGTAATTCTAGACATTATAATACCTTATATAAATAATATAACAATTTTAGCAAAATTTCACTAAAATAAAAAAACAAGAATGGTATATTTGAGAAGGCTACTTGGCAAAATGATTCTAAGTTCATGAAAAAATAATCGTAATAAAAACCAGGATAGTTTTAAAAATAAGAGATAGCAAAATCAGATAATTATTATTCTAGTAGATAATGCAAAATAAAGAAATGTTGTAAATCAGTATTACATAAAACAAGAATTAATGTAACAATGAACTAGAATAAAAAAACCTTTCTCCCCAAACCTTGGAATATATAAAAATTTAGCATGAAATTAGAAAATACCATTACTCTAAAATAATATCACTGGCGAAACTAAAGAAAATACAGTGAGAACTTTTCCCACAAAATACTTTAAAATAAATTTGATATAAGTAAGAGTTGGAACAGTCAAAATTTAGATTAAACCATAAGTGAGCATATATACAACCTCAGTAGGAGAAAAGTTACTTAAACACAGACATGAAGGATAAAGGAAAGGTTGATAGAGGTGACCATACTACAATAATATGATAATCCTTTTATACACTTTAGAGGGAGGGCACAGAAGGAAAGAGATGGGCCAAGGTTTTAAGAGCACACAGTTATGGGGAACTGGAAAATACCATGAGAAACAGACAAGGCATAAATTAATATTAGGGCTGTGACATGATTTCAATTTCCTGAGGTATAATTTAGCAGTGAATATTCAAATATCTTTGGAGAAGGAAATAGCAACCCATTCCAGTATTCTTGCCTGGAGAATCCCACGGACAGAGGAGCCTGGTGGGCCACAGTCCACAGAGGTTGCAAAGAGCTGGACACAACTGAGCACAACACATTCAAATACCTTAAAATATCATACATACTCCCATGATTCACTACTCTATGTTCAGTAGTTTATCATAACGGAACAATCATAATTTTGATTTTTGTGTGAACACAAGACTTAAACACAATAATATGAACTATGTCTATATTAAAAAAAAACAGGTATACAATATAGGACTGATTAAATATAACAAATGCCTAAGATGGGATATTCTGTAGACATTAAAAAGATATTTGTGAAAAATTGAGAATATAGATCATCTAGATATGCACATGGTACAATATCAACTGAAAAATGATAAAAAGCTCTCTATACAGTATGGTCTCTGTTTTATAAATAAATGTGTATTGAGACTAGAAGAAAGCACATACATTTATAAGAACTATTTTTATCTTTAAACTGTTCCTTAATTCATAAAAATAAATAAGTTTTATATTCAGAAACATATCAGAATACAGGAAAATGGAAGAGCTCAAGACGAAAAAGCTTTTCCTTTTCTTCTAAAAGTAATGAACATGTCCTATAGGAAAAATGCTTCATTGGAACTTCCCTAGTGGTCCAATGGCTAAGATTCAGCTCTCCCCATACAGGGGGCCTGGGTTTGACCCCTGGTCCAGGAACTAGATCCCACATGCCAGAGCTACAAGTTTGCATGCCATGGCTAAAGATCCCACATGCTGCAAAGAAGACTGAAGATCTCTCATGCCACACCTAAGTCCTGGTGCAGCCAACTAAATAAACGCTTTTTTAAAAAAGAAAAATGCTTCACTGATGCGTCTCCATGAAAATATAAAATTCTTTAGAAAAATCTGCCATAAACGAAGAAGACAACTGACAAAAGGGAAAGACACAAAAGGCTGATATCCTTATATTATCCATTTAACAAATATACTAATTTGGTCTGACAATATTCTATCCCTGAGGGTATAGCAGTAAGCAAATCAGAGTAGGTACCTGCCCTCATTGTTCTTTCATTCTCATTGAAAAGAACAGGCAATAAGTAATGAATAACTTCAGACAGTGATAAATGTTACAAAGACCATAAAAGATTGTGGAAACACACAAACAAAAAACCCAGAGGCAATAACTCGATGGTATACGAAAGGGGCAAGAGGGAAGCTACATTAGAAAGCTGAGAACAGTTCCTCTAAGGAGCTGACATCTGAGCTAAAACATGAATGATGAGACACAGCCAACCGCATAAAGATCTGAGGAAGAGGGATCCAGAAAATGGATAACCACAAGTGCAAAGGCCATGAGGCAAGACAAAGATTAGCCTGTTTGAGAAGTGGCTTAAGTGTCTTGAACATAAAGGGTAGCGGGGAAACTGAAACACAATGTAATCAAGAAATATCAAGGATAAATCATGTTGGGACCTTTAAATCATTACAGGAAGTTAACACAGTGTTTTAAAACAATAAGAAAGATATTAACATCCCAAAACAAACAAGGCTAGAAACAATTCACAACTGAAAAAATACAACTGATAAATCAATACATACATTAAAATGTCAATCTCACTAGTAATCAAAATTAAGCAAATTAAAATAGCAACATACAATTATTTACCTTTTAATCATTTTTAATATAAAATGGCAGTGAGGTGAGAAAACAACAAGATTGTTATTTATGCTAGCAAAAACAAGGGGAGAAACACTAAGTAATCAAAAATAGAGGTGTAGTCTAAATAAATTATGGTACATTTCTGTCATGGAAAAGCGTGTGTCCATTAAATTACAATTTCACAGAATATTTAATATTTATGTCTGATACTGTTGATTGCTGCTGCTGCTGCTGCTGCTAAGTCACTTCAGTCGTGTCCAACTCTGTGCGACCCCATAGACGACAGCCCACCAGGCTCCCCCGTCCCTGGGATTCTCCAGGCAACAACACTGGAGTGGGTTGCCATTTCCTTCTCCAATGCATGAAAGTGAAAAGTGAAAGTGAAGTCGCTCAGTCATGTCCGACTCTTAGCAACCCCATGGACTGCAGCCTACCAGGCTCCTCCATCCATGGGATTTTCCAGGCAGGAGTACTGGAGTGGGGTGCCATTGCCTTCTCCAGATACTGTTGATTACACTATTTCTAATCCATTCACAGATTCTAACAGTGCTCCTCTAAAACGTCATTTCTACAGCAAACAGCCTTAAGCCACCATAAGTTCAGAGACTACTGCAATAACTTCCTAATAATTACTTCTTTCTAGCCCCTCGTCCCTTCCCTTGTTAATCTTCTATACAGCAGGTGATTTCCTCAGTGCTAATCATCATAACACATTCACATTTTATATTCACATTTTAACTATAAAGAAATTCTCATTACAGTGGCCTATGTGAGCTGGCTCCTGAGTCATAATCACCTTTTGCCTCTAACAATGTTCAACACACACAGCATTTGTCTCTGTGCTCTGAACCTGCCAAAACACATTCAGATCCAACGATTTCTGTCCTTGCTAATCCTGATATCTAGAATGTGATTTTCTTCCTCCTAATTATTTAGTGAAAGTCACTTGGTCATGTTTGACTCTTTGTGACCCCAACCCCATGGACTATACAGTACAAGGAATTCTCCAGGCCAGAATACTAGAGTGGTACCATTCCCTTCTCTAGATCTTTCCAACCGAGGCATCAAACCCAGGACCCCAGCACTGCAGGCAAATTCTTCACCATCTGAGCTACCAGGGAAGCCCAAGAATACTGGACTGGGTAGCCTATCCCTTCTCCAGGGGATCTTCCTGACCCAGGAATCGAACCAGGGTCTCCTGCATTGCAGGTGGATTCTTTACCAGCTGAGAGCTCAATTTAAATATCCCTTCTTTTAGTACAGCCACTACGGAGAACAGTATGGAGATTCCTTTAAAAAAACTGAAAATAAAACTGTCATACAACCCAGCAACCCCACTGCTGGGCATACACACCGAAGAAATCAGAATTGAAAGAGACACATGTACCCCAATGTTCATCGCAGCACTGTTTATAATAGCCAGGACATGGAAGCAACCTAGATGTCCATTGCAGACGAATGGATAAGCAAGCTGTGGTACATATACACAATGGAATATTAACTCAGCCATTAAAAAGCATGCATTTGAATCAGTTCTAATGAGGTGGATAAAACTGGAGCCTATTATACAGAGTGAAGTAAGTCAGAAGGAAAAACACCAATACAGTATATTAATGCATATATATGGAATTTAGAAAGATGGTAACAACGACCCTATATTCGAGATAGTATAAGAGACACAGCTGTAAAGAAGAGACTTTTGGACTCTGTGGGAGAAGGCGAGGGTGGGATGATTTGAGAGAATAGCATTGAAACATGTATATTATCATATGTGAAACAGATCACCAGTCCAGGTTTGATGCATGAGGCAGGGTGCTCAAGGCTGGTGCACGGGGATGACCCAGAGGGATGGGATGCGGAGGGAGGTGGGAGGGGGGTTCAGGATGGGGAACACATGTACACCCCTGGCTGATTCATGTCACTGTATGGCAAAACCCACAATATTACAATTAATAGATATTATATTAATTAATATTAGTAATATTTTAATTACTTTACGATATTGTAATTAGCCTCTAATTAAAAATAAATAAATATCCCTTCTTTGAAGAGGTCTCCTCTTGCTATCCTAGGTAAAGTATATTCCCGCTCAACACTTTTTATCACATGCACTTAGTTCCTTCAGAGTACATCGTTTCAGTCATGTCCAAATTTTTGCAGCCTCCATGGACTGTAGCCCGCCAGGCTCCTCAGTCCGTGGGATTCTCCAGGCAAGAATACTGGAGTGGGCTGCCATGCCTTCCTCCAGGAGATTTTTCTGACCTACAGATTGAACCCATGTTTCTTACATCTCCTACATTGGCAGGCGGGTTCTTTACACACTGAGCCACTCAGGAAGCCCTTCTTCATAGTATTTATGCCTATTTGAAATTATGTATTTATTTGGAGTTACATGTCTTCTACTTTACTTAGAAGAATATAAGCTCCATGGGAGCAGAGACTTTATGTATTCCCAGCATACAGGATAGTGTCAAGAGAACAGGACTACAAAATAAACATTTATCGAATAAATGAATGAAGATGAGACGAGAATATTGTATGTGCTTTGTGTGTGCTAAGTTGCTTCAGTCGTGTCCAACTCTTGGCGACCCTGTGGACTGCAGCCTGCCAGGCTCTTCTGTCCATAGGATTCTTCAGGCAAGAATACTAGAGTGGGTTGCCATTTCCTTCTCCAGGGGATCTTCCAAACCCAGGGATCAAACCCACATCTCTATGTTTCCTGCTTTGGCAGGCAGGTTCTTTGCCACTAGAGCTACAGAATATTATATAAATAACAGAATATTAGTTATATTAGGCTTACTAAGTGACACGTACGTGTGTGCTCAGTGGCTTCAGTCGTGCCCAACTCTTTGCGACACTATGGACTGTAGCCCACCAGGCCCCTCTGTCCACGGGATTCTTCAGGCAAGAATACTGCAGTGGGTTGCCATGCCTACCTCCAGGGGATCTTCCCGACCCAGGGATTGAACCCATGTCTCCTGTGACTCCTGCATTGCAGGTGGATTCTTTACCACTGAGACACCGGGGAAGTCCCAGTAAGTTACACACAAACCATCAACAGGTATCATAAAATATGTAGGATATAAAAGCAACATGTGTGTGCATAAATAAGGATACAGTGTTAGTTGCTCAGTCATGTCCAACTCTTTGAGTCCCCATGGACTGTAGCCCACCAGACTCCTCTGCTCATGGGATTCTCCAGGCAAGAATACTATAGGGTGTTGCCATTTCTATCTCCAGAGAATCTTCCAGACCCAGGGATCAAAACTGGGTCTTCTGTATTTCAGGCAGATTCTTTACCACTTGAGCCATTACATATATCAATGTTAATAAAAATATGGGTGAAACTGGAAATAGATTATGAAACATATATAAACTTCAAATCTTATTTTAATATAAGCCAAAAAAATTAATCTGATTTGAAAATTTATCATATTCAAAGAAATAACTGAGAAACTGAAATATTAAAAGAAAATTTATAAAATTAAGAGCTCATGTATATACATGTTTGTATGTAGAAAGATAACAGACATATGTAGATATACACACATACTACTAAAAGAAAGAGGAAAAGAATGAGCAAAGAGGATTATATTAATCAAAATATTCAATACTATAGACTGAATAGAATATTTTTAAGATAATACATTTAAGAGGTCATCTTATTTCTACATAATACTAACATTCATTTGAAATTTTTATGATACTCTAAAAAACCAGAAAAAAACCATAATTCAAATTCAATCTAACCTGAAACGATAGTACCTTCATAACAAAAACTTTCATAAACCAGTGATTATCTTCAAAGACTATAAGAAAAAGCAAAGGGGGAAAAAATGAGCTATCTATAAAGCTTTCTACAGGAAGCACAAAAATAATTTTTGAAGTTCTAAAAATGCCTTTTATCTAAAAAATGTCACAAATGAAAAATTAGAAATGACTATACATTATAATCTAAAAAATGAATATTATCAATGACCAAGATAAATAATGGCTGCCAAAGTAGTGAAAATATTCTCAATTTAAATACAGAAAAAGGGAATATTCAAATGCCTCCTAGAGAACAATGGACTTTCTACAAAGCCTCCACTGAAAAATATGAAGTGAAATTATTTCTACTTTTTTCCTATTAAAATCTTCCAATTCAGTTTTCCTTTACTGACTCAATTTCCTGGTACTTAGGACAAGGCTGCTTTTTTGGTTTTGTTTTCTATACATGTGTGATTGTTCATCTGCCTAGAATAGTCCTGAGTTACTTCATTTGATTTCATCACAAATCTGGCAGGAGCTTCACATTTGGCATGTAGATGTCCACAGGTGATGTGGAAACAGGCTGAAAAGGCATATGGTAAGCAATCCACACATGTTCTTGGATATTACTCTTCTTAGGAGGCCACTGCATTTTACTAGAATAAATCAGATCCACAGTGGAACTGAGAATTGAGTTGACTTTTGTAAGATTTCAAAAGAAGATTGCTCCCCATTTGTATTACGTATGTCTAAAAGAAGGACTAATGTAAAATGACATTACATATGTCAAAAAAAGGGAATAATGTAAGAAGAGAACTAACGTATTAGTTGCTTTCCACTAAAAATATTTTCTCAAATTGCACGTGACTCTTTATTTTTAAAATGGGATCAAAGAAAAAAAAGCAATTCTGTATATAGGCTGTAACAGGAGTTTACAAACTAGCACATATATTAACATATGGCCAGGGAAATTTGTTTTCACATAATTAGTACCAGGGGATTTCTTCAGTGGCTCAGGGTAAAGAATCTGCCTGCAATGCAGGAGACGCAGGTTCCATCCCTGGGTTAGGAAGACCGGGAGGAGGGCATGGCAACCCACTCCAGCATTCTTGCCTGGAAAATCTCCTAGACAGAGGAGCCTGGAGGGCTACAGTCCACAGGGTCGCGGAGTCGGAAACGACTGAAGTGAATGAACACACAATTAGTACCAAGTCAAGTGTTCTTTCTAGATTATTGTTTAGAATTCATTTAAGGTACATTCCTGGTACTGTTAACACTAATAGGAAGGAATTTCACCTAGTTGGAATAATGTGTGACTGATTTGAAATGTGGGACTGACCTATGTTTCAGCAATCCGTTCAACATTTTTAAGAGTTATAAATCAAGAATCAACCATCTCACAATAAATTGAGTGAGTTCAGAAAGAATTTACTGAGGATATTCTCTATGGAAATCACAAATGTGAATAGTATGTGGCTTCTACTCTCAAAGAAAACATAACAGAAAGATAAAACTAGTAAACAAATCTTAGTAAGTGGTAATCAATGAACTGGAGTTTAATCAATAAATATAGAATAAAGTATATTGATTCAAGGTATCTTAAAAGCAAATAATGAGAATTTGGAAATAAATAGGATGATATTCCAGAGAAGGCAATGGCACCCCACTCCAGTACTCTTGCCTGGAAAATCCCGTAGATGGAGGAGCCTGGTAGGCTGCAGTCCACGGGGTCGTTGAGAGTTGGACACGACTCAGTGACTTTACTTTTACGTTTTACTTTCATGCATTGGAGAAGGAAATGGCAACCCACTCCAGTGTTCTTGCCTGGAGAATCCCAGGGACGGCGGAGCCTGGTGGGCTGCCATCTATGGGGTTGCACAGAGTTGGACACGACTGAAGTGACTTAGCAGCAGCAGCAGCAGCAGGATGATATTCAAATCAAAGGAGAGGAGGGCAGTAATATTTTGACCCTGGATCATAGGTTTACTGTGAAGCATAACAAGAATGATTGAGGTCAGGAGGCAGAATTGATAATGGAGAACTAAAGATTTGGTTTGGTTTCAGACATGCTGAATATGTCATAAGCTGCACACTATAGGAAAATATGGAGTCAAAATTTCAAAAAAGAAACATAAAAAGTAACTATCAATTAATGGCCAATTTCCTTATTATTTGTATTTACAGCCATAACATGAGTAAAGTATTATGTATTAGATTAGATCACCATCTGAGATTAGGGATAAAATAATGAGGTAACTTTCTAATGAGTTTTAGAGTTCATTATTTTTCAATTTTTAACATTTTACTTGGCCCACTAAAACAGGGTTTCTATATTAAAGTCCTATACAATATCACAATTAAAAAATAGAGGCACTTAATACGGAAAATAAACCAAAATGAGAAAATTTTTTTAAAGTATGTTTTAGATAGTATATTTCAAAAAACTATATTTTTAAGTATTGATTTTTCTATTTGATGACTGGTGGCTATATACACCAGATGCTTCCTAAAAATTTCCCTAAATTTTACTTTTCCCAAGTGTGTTCACAAAAACTTACAAAAACGTAAATTTGTTCTTTCTAATATCAAACTTCCTTCATACAGCAATATTCACCTCAGCTAAGTAAAAAATACAAAATAATTTTAATAATTTTGTTAAGTAGAATGTTTAAATTACTTCAATGGTTGGGAAAAGAGTAAAGCAGCAGGAAAAGCTTCTTGGTACCTAAAACTAAGACACAATTGGTCATATTTTATAGTTTGTTCCTTCTTACGAAGTACAAATACACAAGTTTATTAGTAAAAGAAATATGATTTCATACAAGTAATCACACATGTACTACAATTTCTTGCATCAATACTGCTTGAAATTCAACTGATTCTGAGATTTGTTATATTTACCATTTCAGCTAACATAAAGGTTAGATTGTCCATTCTCCAAGATTCCTAGGTTAGGAAGTGTTAACTGATAAAAGTCAGAAATTAAGAGTTAAAGTGTCATCAGTTATATTGGTGAAAGTTAGTAAATAAGGTAAAAATCTTTGAAATTTTCAATGAGATAATCCATATATAATAGCAATGTGTAAATAAGGAGAAAAAATTCCTGAGATATTTTATTGATAATTGATTTAACTTCTCTCAAATTCTGATGATCTGAAGAGAACACTTTTTTTTTTCTCTTTTAGTTTTTAGTATACTATTTACACTTATTTCTGAGTTTCTAGGAAAAAAAAGTTTTTAAACATAAAAGGAATTTTTCAATTATTTGTACTTACAATGCCATTTTGATTTCTCACTTCTCTAATTATCACCTGACCATATGATAATAATATGTACCTGACCATACATATCAAAGAATCCTACTTTTGGCTAAATTTCAGCAATAAAGATCACATTAAATTATTATGGTAAGGAACAGCAGAAATTCAATTCTACATCTCAAACTGTTTAAGTCAACTTTTGTATGGTAATCACTCAAAATAATAATCCATTAAAGTATGACTGAAATAGCACTTTACTCTCAACAAATGGAGCTTCAATTTAATTTTCTGTTATAGGCATACTACTCTTGTAACCAAAGCTCTTGGAGACTGACTGATAGTTTAATTTTTCACCATTTCTGACCCTATTCTGTGATACGATTTGAAAACTTGAAGAATTTAAAATAAGAAAAGAAAATCCTATAATAGAAAGAAAGAATTTTCTTTCAATCTGAACCTACTTGGATTACTTGGTTATCCTTATTTGATCACCACTGACCCCATCAACTGTAATAAAACAAGAAAGAAAAATAAAGAAATGCAAGGAAGTAATATTGAACATTAGATTTCTTTAGAAGTGTGTTAAATTTCTTGTTCTGAATTGGACTTACATCAAAAAAAAAAAAAAAGAAATGCAAGGAAACTGGAAGAAGATCAACTGAGCCAAAACAGAACTAACTCTAAAATGCACTTGCCTAAGAGTGAATAAAAGGCAACACCACTAGCTTAAAAAACAGTAGAGGCATAAAAAATAATGCTTGCACCCTCAAATATTTTTGGATCAAGGATATAAATTAATAAATAAAAATATTAATATGAATTACTCAACAATAGTATTATAAACACTGATCTCAATGTTCAGAAGAGATTCATAAATTCAGCAAATAATACATTGAATATATTATAGAAAGGAAGTAAGAGATTCACCGAGAAATAAGTCAGTGGCTGTCTCAAAAATGCTCACAATCTAGTAGGAAGATAGACATTTTTATAGGCAATACAATAATGTCATAAACAAAGCACTAGTGAGAGCAAAGAACCCAGTAGAGAAAAGCACTTATTCTAACTGCCAAGAGCAATAAAGACTTCACCTAAATTGGGCATTGAAGACCAGGTAAGATTCCACCAGAAGGAAAAGGTAAAAAGAATACCCCAAAGTCACAAAATAGCTTAAGACAAGGCATGGAACAACAGACATGGATGAACATTCATAGATATGCCAGCTGCCCACAAAGGCCTCAGTGTAAGTGATTTAAAAGGATGTTAAAATGTGAGTTTTCCTGTGTTTTCACTTTCAGCTAAGGATCTAAAGCTGAGAACAACAGGTTCCAAGTACAAGAGCTGTGGTGACATATCATCTGTGCAACACTTGGAAAGACTGGGGCCATAAACTGCTCATGTATCCTTCAGTCTATCATTCACATAAAAAAACAGAAGCATCTACTGGAGAAGGGGAGTTCATAAATTGTTTGAGGAAGAAACAGAACTATGATTCACTCAGATTTTGCACTGTGCCCTTTAGAATACACAACACTTAATGAATGGAACAGGAACTGGAATTAGGACTGAAACAAAATCAAAAGGCAAGGGGACAAGATGATCTCACTCTGGGCTACCACCTCAGAAATGGCCCAGAGTTCCATTCCAGAGTTTATGGACTTAAGAAACATTTTCCCATAGGACAAATAGGATACTGGGAAAGAAACTAGTCCTGAGCCATTTTTAAAGAAAGTCTACCCAAAGGACTACAAAAGGAACATGATAACACCAGAAGTAGAGGCTAGAGGCAAACCAGAAAGTCAGAGACTAAGGAAGGTAGTCAAACAAAGACAAAGTATCAAATCCTAACTGGTTATCCTTAGGCAGCAGGAATCCTTGATAAACCACTCAAAACAAGAGAAAGATCCCATTCAGATTTCCAACATACCTTTACTACCAATTAGTAATTCTCTATTTCTGATGTTCAAATGTTGGAAGACCCAGGACCTGCACAGTGACTAGGGAGGAAAAATAAGAAAAAAGAAATTGAGAGCTACTGAGAACTTACATGCAGAATACATCATGAGAAACGCTGGGCTGGAAGAAGCGCAAGCTGGAATCAAGATTGCTGGGAGAAATATTAATAACCTCAGATATGCACAGATATCCGCAGATGACACCACCCTTATGGGAGAAAGTGAAGAGGAACTAAAAAGCCTCTTGATGAAAGTGAGAGAGGATAGTGAAAAAGCTGGCTTAAAGCTCAACATTCAGAAAACAAAGATCATGGCATCTGGTCCCATCACTTCATGGCAAATAGATGGGGAAACAGTGGAAACAGTGTCAGACTTTATTTTTTGGGGTCTCCAAAATCACTGCAGATGGTGATTGCAGCCATGAAATTAAAAGACGCTTTCTCCTTGGAAGGAAAGTTATGACCAACCTAGATAGCATATTCAAAAGCAGAGATATGACTTTGCCAACAAAGGTCTGTCTAGTCAAGGCTATGGTTTTTCCAGTAGTCATGTATGGATGTGAGTGGGACTGTGAAGAGAGCTGAGCGTCGGAGAATTGATGCTTTTGAACTGTGGCGTTGGAGAAAACTCTTGAGAGTCCCTTAGACTGCAAGGAGATCCAACCAGTCCATCCTAAAGGAGATCAGCCCTGGGTGTTCTTTGGAGGGAATGACGCTAAAGCTGAAACTCCAGTACTTTGGCCACCTTATGCAAAGAGTTGACTCATTGGAAAAGACTCTGATGCTGGGAGGGACTGGGGGCAGGAGGAAAAGGGGACGACAGAGGATGAGATGGCTGGATGGCATCACCGACTCGATCGATGTGAGTTTGAGTGAACTCGGGCAGTTGGTGATGGACAGGGAGGCCTGGTGTGCTGCAATTCATGGGGTCGCAAAGAGTCGGACACGACTGAGCGACTGAACTGAACTGAACTGAGAAATTGCTGTGTAGCACAGGGAGCCAGTGTGGTGCTCTGTGATGACCTAGAGGGATGGGATGTGGGGAGGGGATGGAATATAGGTATAATTATGGCTGATTTGCATTGTCGTATGGCAGAAACCAATACAACATTGTAAAAAATTTTAATATTTAATAAAACTAAAAAATAGAAAAGTAAGTCTACTAGTTGACACGTCCTGTTCCCCTTCCCCACTCATATTTTTAAGCCTGCTTTGAGTAAGATTGATGTAAGGGAGAAATTTTACATAGGATGAGATTTTGGAATTTTAACTTCTTAGCCTGTTTTTTTTTATTGCCTGAAAATTAAGACTACTTTGCAATGTCAGAGAGTGAGAAAAGAAGGAATAAAGGAGAAAATTTTTAAAAAAAGAAGAGAGAAACGCAAGAGGAAGAGAAAGGAAGAAAAGCAAAAGCATGGCAGAACAAAGATAGGTTCTTGAAAAGCATTAAGACATGGAAAAAATAATATTCAGAGTTCAGATTTTATATTCAGTGACAGAAAAGAATAAAGTAACTTTCTGCTTGTACCCTGATGAGTTCATCTCTTTTAAGAAACCCATAGAGAATGGCAAATGGTGGGCAAAGTAGTCTGATTATAAGGTCCAAATTTTGATTTGATAATTGTGAAGTCTGAAATCTATAAATATAGATGACTTTAAGTTATTTTTTAAGGCATACAATCATCTAAGCATATATATACTGTGAATTTCTTTAGGGAGAACCCACATCTATTTATAAAATGTTCACTCATGTTCTGAGTTGCAGAAACTCGTAAGTACTGGGGAAAAGAAGTTAAAGGCAAATTCCACCTTCATGAGTTTACAGAAGTGAAAGGGTTAGTCACTCAGTCACATCCAACTCTCTGACACCCCGTGGACTGTAGCCGGCCAGGCTCCTCTGTCCTTGGGATTTCCCAGACAAGAAAACTGGAATGGGCTGCCACTTCCTTATCCAAGAGGTCTTCCTGACCCAGGGATCAAACCTAGGTCTCCTGCACTGCAGGCAGATTCTTTACCAACTGAGCTAACAGAGAAGCCACACAGAGGAAACAGACAAGTACACGTATCACCTTACACATAATAACTGCTAGAACAGGAAGAAGCAAAGCCTACAGGATCACATACAAGGGTAATACAATGAAAGTATAAAGGATGAAGAAGTAGGAAACACCTCAGTTAAGGAGAAATTAAAGTTATGTCCACAGGATTAGGTTGAATTACACAGCTGATGGGAGCATAGGATAAAGGGGTATGTGAGTGGCTGGAAAGAATGCTGCAGGCAGGCAAAGGCACAAGGAAAGAATGGCATATTCTGGGAATTATAAGAAGTTCAGTATCAATCAATCAAGCAAACAATACGTGCAGGAAGAAATAAAGTTGAGCCAGTTCACATGCCTGGACAGGGAACTTGGATTTTATCTAAAGACAATGGAGGCCACTGAAAGGTTTTAGTAACATTCATTTTTCATATACTGCATGTCTAGCATACACTAAGAACTCTTTCACATGCTTGTTTTTTCCTCACAACAACCCTGTGAGGTAGGTGTAATGATTTTCAATTAACAGGCTGGCGGGGGGGGGGGGGGGGGGGGGGGCGGGTGCGGTGAAAAAAATCCCTTAAATTTCTTAAGCAAGTTATACTTGAATAAATAGCTACAAAGTGGTGATCAGTATTCCAACCACACTTCAGAAAATACATTAGAAATACATGGATACACACACACAAACATGCATACACATATACATATCACAAGTTTTACCCACAACACATTGAAATTTCAGAGTTAAATTTTTTTAAAACAAGAGGCTTATTAAATTCTGCATTAAAACCTGTGGCATAAATAGTTCTTCAAGCAAACTTAAACATTTAAAATTGTCAACCAATTCAATTTATACTGATAAATACCTGCAGAATTCATAAAATGGGCAGGAATTTATATAAAATAAGATATAGCAAAGCTTGAGGTCATTCTATGAGGATTTTATCTCCATTTATTTGCCAGAGGTTATCTGGGGAAAAGATCTTTTCTCATTTATTTCTAAAATATGTACATTCAAACTGCATGTAGTTTTCTAGAAACATAATTATATTTTGGATGACAGAAAATAATGTATGAATACAAAAGTTTATTAAATGAAGTAACACAAATTTAAACCATTTAGAATAAAAAGAACTGTTCACCTAATGTTAAATTACAAAATCATCTCCCCATTGTTCACAATAAAACATTTGAAAGTTTTTTATCTCCCTATAGTATCACAAAAGTTTGGTAAGTCAAATAACTTTTTAAAAATATGTTTGGGATGGATCTAAAAATATCTCTAATCCAAAATATAGCGTATGTACTTTGTAAAACTGAGGAGAGTATCTGAGAAACTAAAATATGTATTGAAACTATTTTAAAATGTGTGTTTTAAAAAATTAGTTTAAGTTAAAATCCACACTCAAAGTATACTTCTGCATAGCTTATTTTCTCACCAATTTCACTTATTTCTTCAGCTAGTCTTAATATTTCTTTTTAAAATCTCTAATTGAAAACTAGATATTGCCAAAACATTACTGCTGGAGGTCTAAGCACATACAATTATTTAGAACTTCCTACTATCTATGAATTTGATTCATTTTTCCTATTTCAAATAGAAAATTATAATGGAGGATGAAAAAATAAAGGTTTCATTAAGATTAACTACTCTTGATTTAGTATTTATTTCTGAATTCTGAAATTATGAAGAGAATATAGATTAATATGCCTGACCACAATTCAGAATATGATAATAAGCTCCCCTTTGGAAAATAAAAAGTTAAATAGAGATATTAGGCATCTATAAGATACCTTATGCAATGAGAATAATTTCTATATAAACTAATGTTTCAAATGTACAACTGACCTTAAAACACCAACATTATTTTTGATTGCACAAGCAGTACATGTTCATTAAATTCAAATAGTACACAAGCATATTAAATAAAAATGAAAATTTCCATATAATTCCTTTTTTCAAAATACCATACACTGGGAGTATATTAAAGTATATGTTTTATATGAATTTAATTAAATTTCATCAGCCACAGAATATATAAAATATAACAATTAAATATCCTGTATACCTGAAGAATATTTATTCAAATATGCACCACAGGTATAGTTCATACTTTTTCACTAAAACATTAAAATTATATATATATATATATATATATATACATATATATATATATAAAACATATGGTCTATCCTGTCAAGTATGAGTACTTCAGTGAATAGGATTAATACTTACACTGCATGTAGAAAATGCAAAGGAACCAATTATAGCAAATCAAATATTTCACATACTGATAAAATACACTCTTGCCAGAAAAACACAAGTATATTATGTCTAAAACTATATTTTTAAAAAATACTGATGTTTACTTTTTTAATGTTTTGACTACTGAGTGAAGTATTAAGTGTATGCAAGTAAGGGTTAAAATCTCCTTAAAAAGTTAGTTTAGTGGCAATATTTAAGTACATTATTCTCTGAATGTAAATCAAGTTTAGCTTTTCCTAATATACTTGATGCTTCCTGATGAAAATCAGGCTGTATTTAAAAAATTTTATTCCAAAACATTAGGAGTAACTCCACTATAAAATTAGAGACAGTCGAAAATCTTGTAGGAAATTAGACCTCCTATTTGATTCTAAAATAGCACCACTTGGTATTTAATTAGTACAAATAATATTCTAACTAGAACAAAATCACTTGAACCAAAATATCTTGGTTATATAACGTAAGGTACAATTTTGAATACACTGAATTCTACTATTTAGTGGAACAGAAAACACTTAAGGAAATGGTCTCTAGAAAATAACTTTTTCCACCCACCTCATTTTACAAGTAAACAAACTGTGGCCCAGAGAGGCTTTTATCTGATTTCATTGAGAATCTATAGGTTTAGAGATGTACACAAATATCATTTAAGTTATGACACATATGTTAAAGTCACCTAAAACAAAAGATACTATGTTTTATAAGATTAAGACTTTCTAAGGACTGAGTCTAATTCTTGCCATATAAATGTCTATAGATACACCCATACTCAACATACACAGAAATATAACTAGTAAGTCATACTATTTGATTAAAAAAATGAAATATAACAATCCATATCATATTGTTTAAAATGACACAGTGGTTCTTAATGTTATTTTCCTATCCTATAAAGCATAACCATTCCAAATTTACAAAAGCAGCACTCTTGTAAAACTGCTTTTACAAAAGGAAAAAAGGGAAATTATTAAATAATTAAATGGGAGAGAGCAACTAAAATATGCTAAGTGGAAGTCCAAATATTTCTTTTCTCCCATGTTTTCTTTCAATACGGTAAAAATTTTAAACAATGTTTCTAAAACAAAAAATCAAAACTACATTCATAAAAAACTGGTTTTGCTGCAAAACTTTCACAAACAGAGTGAAAGTATTAAATTAAGACTAAGGCATAGATAACTGCAAGCAAAACTAATTAGGGTATTTTATTGAATTATAAGTTGACTTGCTACTTTAAGAATATAGCTCTAAAAATCTTATATAGTATTGCTTTGGTCATTTGAAAATTATTTAATGATTCACAAGTTTCATTAAAAGTGAAGTACGTATAAAAGCATTTTAGTTACATTTGCTTTTAGAATATAATAATTTCCAATGAGTGCATCCATTTTATTTGCTATGTAATTAGTACCAATCACAAATTAGATGACCTTAAAAAATTTAGAGCCAGGGAGAGCAGCACTAAGCTTAACTGACCTCAATACATTTTTCAATGATGCTTCCCAGTTTTGTGTTATTCTCTCGTTTTGGGTTTTCCAGTCTAGGGCGGGTACACAAGAAACTTACAGTCTATGTAGTACTCCTAGTCAGTTTCACTCTGCAGATGGCACAGTGGAGAAATACCTTCTGTACAGGACCATGTACAATTTCTTCTACAGCTGTCAGCACCTAGGGGAAAGTGCGCTGTTAAACAGTTGCTGCGTTCCACCTCAGAAGTGGCTGCAATTCGGTGGTGGGTGAAGTGACTCCTGTACATATATACAGGGATGAAAAGTACTATAGAAAATGAAAACATTTAACAACAAAGTGGCTGTCTGAAAACTGTGCCACAGCAAAGCAGAATACATCGTTTAGTTACAAGAGCCTTACACAGACAGGCTACTATTCACTTAAAAATTGAATGTTAAGAATGAGACGGAAAAAATAAAAATACAGTTATTCAATTCACAATATAACTAAGTATCACTACTGAAACATATGTCAAAAAATTAAACCCAAACACTGTTCTGACTTATAGCATTATTTCTACAGTAATTTTCCTAAAACCAGGTAAATGTATACAGTAAGATTCTTTACTCTGTTTGGCCAATTTATTTGCTTTAGCTAACAATTCAAGGGGTAAAAAACAAAATAGGTGAGATATCAAAACTGAAACATAAGTAACATGCAAATATCTAAAAAGAACTGTAAGGAAAAAGATTCTGAAATTCTTAATTACTTCATGTTAAACATTTTATTAAAAAAAAAACAAACATAAACAGTCCTCAAAAACTGTAAAGGGCTATTTTTCATATAATGGAACTTTAAAAGTGACCTACTTAGAAAATGACAACTTCTCTTCCTCAAAGTCGCAATGAATTAGAATCTAAATACATCATCTTCCTTTGCTCATATAAACAACGAATTCACCAATTACATGATAATTTCAGCTCATCAATACAAAAAATTATTACTATATCCTATTTCTAGTACAAAAACAACACCCTTTCTATATGATTTATCTTTGATGGAATCAGAAGATGAAACTCCAGAAACTGTTCTCTGAGAAGGATCACTGAATCACTAGGAGGGGAGGTATTTTCTAATCTTCTATTTCTAGGCACAGCTACTATATTTATGCTAATCTGAAGAGGTAACTGATTACATTATTTCAAAACAGCACGTTTAGGTTCCTGAAACAGACTGAGAATGCTTTGATGCAAAGTCCAACAAATGAGACCATTAAAAAGTGTTCTTTCATCAAAGTTATCTGAATCTCACTTGTCATAACAGATTTATTTTGGTATATATTCAGTGAGGTCAGACATAGCTTACAATTTCCTTTCAGCTTTCTTAAACTCTTTCTATAATAAGTCATAATGTAAAGGAATATTATTTCCTTTAAGTTACCAGAGGTTGCAAAGGAAGAAAATGTGCAGAATTCCCCAGTCTCTTTAGTAAAAGAAGACATAGATCAGGGATTCCCAATCTGGGGTCTACGTATGGGAATTAGGAAAACTAGGAATTCTGCAAAATTGCAGGTTAAAGACGTATTATACAGGTGCATAAGTATATTTTTTTCCCTAGGGGAAATGGGCTTTTGTCAGGTTTTCAAAAGGCTCTGTGATTTTCCAAAAACGTTTAAGGAACTACTAGCAAATAATGTGAAGACATTCAATTGAATAAGGAACAGTAATCATTTAAATCAAATTCCTAAATCTGAGCAGCTCATTATGTAAAGTGAAGAACAGACACAAGGAAGTTCCAACCATTAAATGAAATAACTCACAGAAAGCACCTAATATTGATCTATTATTATCAGCAATAGCAGTAACTGTTCAAAAGAACTATGTCCAACAAAACTTCCTTATAGGGTCCCATCTTTGTTCACTGCTACATAACATCATAATATATTACTTTTACCTAGCTGTGTCTTCTACTTTTATTTAGGTGTGTCTTCTAAAAGAGATCAACATCACAAGCTACACATTTCTGCATTAGTTTAGATACAAAAATGCTAAATACAAGTTTTGGAACACTGTTACATACTCCTAGAGTCTACCTTTTCAAAAAAGCCACACTGGTCCCTTCTATGACACAGTACTTACTTGGAAAAGATTCAGATATGAAAAAAAAAAAATTGGCTTCAATTGTTTATATAAAGTTATTTCACTTTCTTTATCAGTCTGGCCTTTCAAACAACAACAACAAAAATCTAAATTGGAAGAATCTATCAAGGAAACACATTTTCTGAAAAGGTTATACAAATACTTTTACTTTCATATATCATTTTTTTTAGTTTAATTTTCTGAGGTAAGAGATACAACAAATATTCATACATACACATCCTTTAAAAAGAAGCTTTATAGTTACAATATGTAGATAAACCTTACCTTTAAAATGAATTCACAGTTATTACAAATAGCATTACAAAATAGTGTGCATGGTGCTCTTCAAGGTTTTGTAACTTTTAAACACCCATTAAAAATTGACAAATAAACTGTTACCATGTACTAAAGATGCTCAGTGAAGGAATAAGCTTGCAAATATATCTGAAATAATGGCATACAGTGTAACTATATAGTTTGTTCCCAATCATTTCAAATGTAAAGTACTTTTCCTTGAGTCTTCTCATGATAGGTGTTATATTTTATGTATTCACACACGAATAAAATATACAGCAGTAAGAAAAAACAGTAGAGGCTTTAAGGAGAGGCACAGAAGCTGGAGAGAAGCATATTAAGCATTCAGAGCACTACAATGAAAAGGATAAGAACAGAATATAGAGCACACGGAAGGGCCAGTGAAGAGAAGGACAAGAGGGACAGGCCCAATCATGCTAAGGAATTTTTCAATATTTTATTCCAGATAAGTGGCATTTTGAGAAGTATTATTATAAAAACCATTTCCAGCAGCAGCATGGGAGATGAACTAGAGGTGCAGATAGTTCAACTGGGATGCTAACAATGGGAATATACAGTTAAGAATGATAAAAGATGTATTAAAATTTTTTAAAGCATATTACTTTGTAAAACACTAAGAGGGTAAAAAGTTATAAGATAAATCAAAGCTATTTCTAAAGTTTGAGTACAGAATGTAGCATGCATCTCATTCATTCATTCACTCAACAACAAAAAAGTTGATTTTCTCATATGGGTCAGGTCCCATTTTAGCCACTGGGCAAAGCACTGAACAAAGGACCCAGTGATTTGTCCTTTGATTATATGCTAATCGAAAAGACAGACATTAAACAAACCATTAAATATATAATAAAATGTAAGAAAATGATTCACCAATGTACTAAAACTAAAGCAAGCTATGAGAAAAGAGTGACGAATACACTATTTTAAGAGTGTACAAAGAAAACCCAAGGAAGCAGCTTTATATGAGTGAAGAATGAAGTGGCGGGAGTCCACAGACTGATGATCTGGGGTAAGAATACTGCAGACAGATGGAATAGCAAGAGCAAAGATCTGAGACAAGAACAAATGATGAGATAATGTAGGGCCTTGTAGGTCAAATGATCAAGTTTTAACATGGGACAATATAAGGACTTAAGATTTTTAACTCTTAGAGAAAGCCACTGCAGTAACTTGACTAGGAGATATAACCTGTTCAATCTTTTAAAAGGCTCACACCCAGAGGGATGGTACGGGGAGGGAGGAGGGTGGGGGGTTCAGGATGGGGAACACGTGTATACCCGTGGCGGATTCATGTTGATGTATGGCAAAACCAATATAATATTGTAAAGTAATTAACCTCCAATTAAAATAAATAATTTTTTTTTTAAAAAGGCTCACACTAGCTGCTGTAGTGGGACTGATGATAGACAGCAAGAATGAAGTATCAGCAAGACTTTGAGAAAATTTACCTAACAGACTATCAGGTGGGACTTCTCCCATAGACAGAAATTGGCATTACAATCCACGACTTTGAACAAAAAAATCACCACTCAGGTGTTTCACATTTAAGACAGTCTAAACAAGTTTAGTTTCTCTTTACTCCAAACTGCCTACCTCTGCCCATCTTGAGTGAGTCAATCATCAGAGTCTGCTTTACTGACTTAATGTAGTTGGACAGCGCTATTTCCAAGAGCCCAAATCATATCAGAGTGGGCTGAAAGATGGGCATGAATGGAAATGCTTATGTTTAGACTTGCTTATCATCCCATGCCCATACCCCCTTAGCCATACCTATATGAGGAGGTGGTACCGGGAGCCAGCGTGAGGAATTCCACCCATGACAAGGTCATGCGGCAGAGCTCTGATGGCAAGGCTAATCAGACATCAGGTTTTCCCCCTGGAATTTCCTGAGCATCCACCCCCCAAAATAAGAATCTGCCTGCTTTTCCACTCTTCTAATATTCTCTGGAAAAAGTCAAATCAGGGCTTTATCCTTCTGCATTTGAAAGGGATGTTTCAGCTTAAACTCCCTCTGATAACTCTCCAGCTTGCCTAACAGGTTCCCCCAACCTCTTACAGCTTGTGAATTGCTTACAGGCCCCCAACCACGAGAGGCACAAAGCTTAAAGCATCTTAAAGATACAGAGCTTTTTCTAAAGAGTTAAAAATCATATTGGTAGAGGGTTTTCACTGTTGACTCAATGACTGCTGCCAGGCCTCCATATTCTTTATCTTTTAGGCACCTTGGAGGATGTTAATCAATGTAAACGGGATATGGAAAAAGATATATAGTAGTTTTGATGTTAGCAACACTAGACTTTTGAGTTAATCACTTTTCTCTTTGTTATATATCACTGCACTCCTCTTGTGTCCTTGCTATGTAAGAATGTAACTTTATTTAGTGCTTTCTGAGAGGGGCACCAGACTTTGGGAAGATCAACACAAATAAGTCTTCTGGTTGACAAACCCTTATCAGAAAAAAGGCTGTAAAATGTTAATTGGCCCTTTTGGCTGGAAGATGATGTAAATTACCTCAGACTTGTGTATACAACTAGGTATGCAGAGAGAAAAGCCTGGTTTTGATAAGAATCTGGGCTGCTAACACTGCATAACTTTGTGTTACCCATTGATCTCCATGTTTTATCAAAAGTATAAAAGGCCTTCTGAACAATAGAGGACAGGGCCAGTCGCTGGACTGGTTTCCCCCGTGTCTCCTCTCTAATTTCTGGCTGAATTCCCATCTGGTGTGTGGAGGCTCACCATGTCTACTTACTTGTCCCGGCTTTTAAGATCCATGCGAGGGGGAGCCCAAGGTGGGGCACCCCCCGATATTCAAGAGGACACCGGTGGCCTAATGTAGATAGTGCAAGCTCCTTGTCTGGAACTTTATTGGCTTCCCACATAAACCAAGTTATTCAGCCTTCCTTCTCCACTTAATTTTCCTACTACACTATTTCTTCCTAATCTAATCTTATATTAACAAATAAATAAGTTTTCCTCGCCAACGCCGTTCCCACTTAGAATTCCCTGGATCCACCGGGGCTGGACCCCGGCAAGGTGGGAAAACAGATCTGGAATGGAAAACAGGTAGAGAGAACTGAAGTCACTATTTAAAACAGCAAAGAGTAAGGCTATCAAAGTAGTTGGATTTATGCCTCTAGATAATGGGTATCCCATTGGGCTGGGTGCATACTGGAGATGGAAAACGGAGAAGAGTAGAAAAAGACAAACTGGATAGTGTGACATTTCAAAAATAACTCATCCCCCCAAAAAAGTTTAACACATTTGACACATCAAGAGTAGTATTTGCCTCTTTCCCTACAGAACACATGAGGGTTATTCAGATGATCAGAAATAGAGACAATAAAAAAAGATGCACCACTTAATTAGGGGCATCTGTTCCCTTTTTACCTCTCTTCTCCAAGCACCAACACTCAAGAGGACAAACAGGAATATAAAAGAAAGAGCAGATCACTCTCTACTCACTGGAATGAGCAGCCTGAATGACTAGATTCAACCTCTTCCACACTACAGTCTCTCAGAACAGCGTAAGCAGCACTGAGTAGAAGGGGAAAAGCTGTTTTGGCAGATTCATGTCAATGTATGGCAAAACCCATACAGTATTGTAAAGTAAAATTAAAATAAAATAAAATAATAAATACAACGTAAAAATAAATAAATAAATAAATGAACTGTGCTATAAAGGTAAAATTCAAACTAAGTCAGATTAAACTGACTTTACTAAAGTCAGACTAAATTGATTTTCTGATGTGTCCAGAAAGCTTTAACATTTCCCTGGAGTAAAGAAACAAACAAAAAACTGATTTGTCCAATCATAAACAAAGGTCAAAAAGTGAAGTCGCTCAGTTGTGTCCGACTCTTTGCAACCCATGGACTGTAGCTTACCAGGCTCCTCCTCTGTCCATGGGCTTCTCCAGGCAAGAATACTGGAGTGGGTTGCCATTTCCTTCTCCAGGGGATCTTCCCGACCCAGGGACTGAACCCAGGTCTCCCGCATTGCAGGCAGATGCTTTCAGGCAGATGCTTTCACCTCTGGGCCACCAGGGAAGCCCAAACAAAGGTCAGATTGGAGAAAAATAAAAAACTTCATGTTTGCATTCCCACTTAACTCTCCATCCCCGTCATCTCAAGCCATACTGTACTATGAAATGGTTAACATCAATGAGCTAGTAAATGATTTATTTGCTTTTCATCTCTCTAAAATATTGTCTGAATATGTGTATAACCATATTACTTCTTATTCTTAAGAAGAAGTAATTTCTTATTCTTAAGAACTAGTAATTATATGACCACGAGTTTTTCACAAGGAATTCTTTAGATTTCCTTGTGTATAAAAGTTATATATTTTCAACATTTGTAAATAATATTGTCTTATTATAAAGACTAACAAATATAAATATTATATACATTTGTAGATAATACTAGGTTGTATAAAAACTAAAAAGCAAAATCCATAAATTGGATACCAAACTTAGAAGCTTGAAGACAAAAAGGATCCACAGAAGGAAAAAGCACAAAAGAAAAGAAAACAAGAGTTTAAAATGTTTGTTTTAAAGGAACATTTTTGATATTCATATTGGAGTAACCTGAAACTCAATTTTAAAGAATATTCTGCCTTGATTTATATCTTAATAACTTTGGGCTGTCCCCTAAATTTTCCAATTATTTAATATTCAAATTAAAATTTAATAGGAATTCTCTGAAAACAAGTATATCTTTTAAAATAAATTAAGGTATCAGGATCTTACATGACTAAATAATACATAATAATTGTTTAAATGTCACACTTTTAGAGCATATAGGATCTTATTATACTCATGTTTATAACTTCTTGTGTAATGTCCTATTCATTTTACAATCACTTATCCTAAATTCCTGGAGAAGGAAATGGCAACCTACTCCAGTACTCTTGCCTGGAAATTCCCATGGACAGAGAAGCCTGGCAGACTACAGTCCATGGGATCGCAAAGTCAGACACGACTGGGCAACTGAGCACACACATAGTAACTATACATAAAACCTAAAACCCAGCTGAGGTCCAGATAGTGAAATTGCCATTTGGAGGTCTCACATACAAGATTGTCTTTTTGTTTATTTTTGTTACACATCTTTTAGAATCTTTTGTGTAAAGTGACATATGAATATTTTATTATTAAACATTCTAATCACTGGTGTAAAAGAAAAAGACTTACTATAAAGTAACTATTCAAGACTATTTGATATCAGTCAAAGAACAGAAAAACTGATCAACGGAAGAGAATAAAGAGCCCCAAAACAAACTCATACAAATATAGTCAACTGATCTTGGACAAAGAAGCAAATAAAATTCAATGGAGAAAGAATAATCTTTTCAACAAACGGTGCTGGCCTAATTGGACATCCGTATCCAAAAAAAAAAAAAAAATCTAGATGCAGACAATAAACCTTTTATTAAAAATGAGCTCAAAGCAGAAAAAAGACAAAGCTATAAACCTTCTAGAATATAACACAGGAGAAAAATCTAGGTGAACTTGGAATTGACAATAACTTTTCAGAAACAACACCAAAAGCACAATCCATAAAAGAAAATAATTCATCAATTGTTCTTCATTAAAATTAAAAACTTTTGCTTGGTGAAAACAAAGCAGCCCATCAAGAGAATGAAAAAACAAGCTACAGATAGGGAGACATTATTTAGAAAACACATATATGATAAAGGACTAGTAATCTAAAAAGACAAAAAACTCAAATTCAACAACTAGAAAATGAATTCAATTTAAAAAATGGGCCAAAGGTCTGAAAAGACACCTTAGCAAAACAATAAAGTGATGACCTACAAGCATGTGAAAAGATGCAGAACATCAATCAAATGTGTATTAGTTTGTCAGGGCTGCCATAACTGGAGGACTTAAATAACAGAAATTAATCATCTCACAGTTTGGGAGGCCAGAGTCTGAAATCAAGATATTGGCAGGGCTGGTTCCTTCTGAGGGCTGTGAGGGGAGGATCAGATTCCACGGCTCAATCGTTGGCTTAGAGATGGCAGTCTTCACATTTCCATGGCATGCCCCCTGTATGCATATCTGTGCTCAAATTTCCCCTTTTTATAAGGACACAGGTCATATTGGATTAGGACTCACTGTAATAACCTCACTTTAACTTGATTAACTCTGTAAAGATCCTAACTCCATATAAAGGCATAAGGTCATGAGGTACTAGAGGATTAGAAATTCAAGATACAGATTTGATGGGGATATAACAGTAAGTAATTAGGGAACTGCAAACTAAAACAACCATGAGATACCACTACACACCTATCAGAATGGCTAAAACCCGAAACACTGACAACACCAAATGTTACTGAGGATGTAGAGCAACAGGAACGTTCATGCACTGCTAGTGGAATGGAAAACAGTGCAGCCAATTTGGAAAACAGTCTGGCAGCTTCTTTCAAACTAAACATCCTCTTACCATATGATTCAGCAGTCACACTCCTTGGCATTTACGCAAATGAGCTACAACTCATATCTACAAAAAAACCTACACACAAATGTTTATAGCAGCTTTATCCGTAATTGTCAAAACCTGGAAGCAGTCATGGTGTTCAACTAGGTGAATGAATAAACAAACTGTGGTATCTCCTTATTGTATAAAAAGAAATGAGGTATTATACCACAAAAAAGACATAAGGACAGCTTAAATGCATATTACAAGATGAAAAAAAGCCAACCTGAAGAAGGCTACATATTCTATGATTCCAAGCATATGACATTCTGGAAAAGGCAAAACTATACATACAGTGAAAAGATTAATGCTTGCCAGAGATGCATGGGGGAGTTCCTCAGTGGCTCAGGGGTAAAGAATCCACCTGCAATGCAGGAGCCACAGGAGACACGGGTCCAACCCCTGGGATGGGAAGATCCCTTGAGGGGCACAGCAACCCACTCCAGTATTCTTGCCTGGAGAATCCTACGGAAAGAGGAGACCAGTGGGCTACAGTCCATGGGGTCGCAGAGTAGGACAGGACTGAAGGGATTTACCACACATGCACGAGACACATGGGGAAGCAAAGGGGGGTGAGGTAGAACATAGGTGATGTTTGGGACAGTGAGGCTGTTATGTATGACACTGCAGTGATGGATACACATCATTACACATTTGTAAAGACACTAAAATTTTAATGTATCATACTAAACTACCACACTGAATCTTCATGTATCATACTAATGTCAAATGTTAATAAGAAAAAACTGTGCCAGGGTGGGGTGGGGTGGGGGGCAGAAGTATGGACAATAAAAAAAGTAGAGTCAACCCTCAGTGTCCATGGGAAATTGGCCCCGGATTCCTGCAGATACCAAAATCCAAGGATGCTCAAGTGCCTTATGTAAAATTGTACAGTATTGGCATATACTCTATGCAATCCTTCCATAAACATTAAATATCTCTGTATTAGTTATAGTACTTGTGTGCTCAGTCGCTTGGTTGTGTCCGACTCTTTGTGACCCCACAGACTGGAGCCTGCCAGGCTCCTCTGCCCATGGGAATTTTCAGACAAGAATACTGGAACTGACCACCATTTCCACCCCCAGGGGATCTTCCTGACCCAGGGATCAAACCTGTGTCTGCTGTGTCTCCTGAACAGTGTATGCGTGTGCTCAGTTGCTCAGTCATGTCTAACTCTGTGACCCCATGGCCTGTAGGCCACCAGGCTCCTCTGTCCATGGGGATTCTCCAGGCAGGAATACTGGAGTGGGTAACCTTTCCTTTCTCCAGGAGATCTTCCTAACCCAGGGATTGGACCCAGGCCTCCTGCATTGTAGGCGGATTCTTTACCAGCTGAGCCACAAGGGAAGCCCAAGAATACTGGAGTGGGAACCCTATCCCTTCTCCAAGGGGTCTTCCTGACCCAGGAGTTGAACCAGAGTCTCTCGTACTGGTTCCAAATTGTGAAAAGAGTACATCAAGGCTGTATATTATCACTCTGCTTATTTAACTTATATGCAGAGTATATTATGTGAAATGCCAGGCTAGATGAAGCACAAGCTGGAATCAAGATTGCCAGGAGAAATATCAATAACCTCATATATACAGAGGACACCACCCTTACAGCAGAAAGTGAAGAACTAAAGAGCCTCTTGAAGAAAGTAAAAGAGGAGAGTGAAAAAGCTGGCTTAAACCTCAACATTCAGAAAACTAAAATCATGGCATCCAGTCCCATCCCTCCATGGCAAATAGATGGGGAAACAATGGAAACAGTGAGAGACTTCATTTTGGGGGGCTCCAAAATCACTGCAGATGGTGACTGCAGCCATGAAATTAAGACTCTTGCTCCTTGGAAGAAAAGCTATGACCAACCTAGACAGCATATTAAAAAACAGAAACATTACTTTGCCAACAGAGGTCCATATAGTCAAAGCTATGGTTTTTCCACTAGTCGTGTATGGATGTGAGAGTTGGACTACAAAGAAAGCTGAGCCCTGAAGAACTGATGCTTTTGAACTGTGGTGTTGGAGAAGACTCTTGAGAGTCCTTTGGACTACAAGGAGATCCAACCAGTCAATCCTAAAAGAAATCAGTACTGAATATTCACTGGAAGGACTGATGCTAAAGCACCAATACTTTGGCCACCTAATGTGAAGAACTGACTCATTGGAAAAGACCCTGAATCTGGGAAAGATTGAAGGCAGGAGAAGGGGATGGCAAAGGCTAAGATGGTTGGATGGCATCACCTACTCAATGGACATGCATTTGAGCAAGCTCTGGGATTTGGTGATGGACAAGAAGCCTGGCGTGCTACAGTCCATGGGCTAGCAAAGAGTCGAAAATGACTGAGAGACTGAACTGAATGCCCACATTACAGACAATGGATTCTTTACCAGCTGAGCTACCAGAGGATTCTTTATATCTTTACCTGCTAAGCCATTAGCCGGATCAGGACCTCTAATACCTAATACAATGTAAATTTTATGTAACTATTTGCCAGCACACAACAAATTCGAATTTTTTCTTTTTGGAACTTTCTGAATTTTTTTTTTTCAAAAATATTTTCAATCCTTGGTTGTTTGAATCCAAGGCTTTAGAACCTGTGGGTAAGAAGTGCTTAAGTGGGTAAGAAGTTGTATGCGTGCTCAGTTGTGTCTGACTCTTTGCGACCCCATAGACTGCAACTCACCAGGCTCCCCTGTCCATGGAATTTTCCAGGCAAGATAACTGGAGTGGTCTGCCATTTCCTACTTCAGGGAATCTTCCTGACCCAGGGATCTAACCCACATCTCTGGCATCTCCTGCATTGACAGACGGATTTTTTTTTACCAACTGTGTCACCTGGGACACTAGTAGCCAATATGAAGGGTCAACTGCATATGGCAATTCCCTTGGACTTTCTACTAAATTTTTCTGTAAGACTAAATCTGCTCTGGGTTTCCCTGGTGGCTCAGCCAGTAAAGAATCCATCTGCAATGCAGGAGACCTGGGTTCAATCCCTGTGTGGAGAAAAACCCCTTGAGAAGGAAATGGCAACCCCCTCCAGTATTCCTGGAAAATTTCTGGGACAGAGGAGCCTGGCAGTACAGTTCATGAAGTTGTAAGAGACGGACATGACTTAGCAACTGAACCACCCCTACTGCCAAAATTGCTCTAAGAAATGCAGACTATTAGTTTTTTAAAAGTAGGTGTTCTATTAATGAGATCAACAAGTAAAAAAGTTTAGGATAATTACCTGGAAACAGAAATAGCCCCCCAAAATCTAAGAGCAAATGGTGACACATTTTTTCTGCAATGGTCATGAAAGTAAATTATAAAAAAGATATGATACGATTTTTAAATATGGTGACTTAGGTGCAATGCAGATAGAGAAACAATGGTAACACTGTTACAATGGCTGATATGAAATGATTTTATCAAAGTAAGATTTTTTTTGTTTGTTTTTCATTTTTCCAATGACATTTTTCTGTAAAGCTATTTTATAGCTTTACCAAAAACAAAAACACATTTTCAATGTAAAGCTTCTTTTTCAGGCTACCTGCACTTGAAATGGAACACAGTGACAGAGCCTAAGAAGAATTCCATACATTCAAAATAAGAAATAAATCTAAACACACAGCTACCCAGACTTGCTGTCATCACATGCAAGTAATATTTTAAGTTTCTAGGATCACAGGGCATGTTAGTTTATAAAGGCAATTCATGTCATAAAGCTCAATAAAATTATAATCTATATATAGGAAAGTTGTAAGTAGGTAACAAGTTTTAAATAGGCCAAGATATTTTGTTAAGTTTAACAATGTGCTATTTTAATTTCAGGAACCCAGATAAAGCCATAGATATAACAGTATTAAGAGTTTAATGTTATTATTCTTTGTATTTGTGATATACTTACTTTAGTCATCCTAAAATTCCCCAGCTTACCTGATGATGTTAGCATGGAACCAAGTAATATTGTTTCGGCAAACTGAAATAGAAAACTTCTGACTAAAAGAATTCAAGGATAAGTTTTCCCTCCCTGCCTACACTGCATGCAAATTACTTAGATGCAATGGAAAATGTATAGAAACAGGGAAATTCTAAATTAACTATGAGATGATTTTCACAAGAGAAGGAAATAGTTTCCTACCCTTTATAGTTAAAACAAAAGTGGCTATTTTTCTAAAGTGTGTAGATCTATCCATACTCCTGAAGGATACTGAATGTCCATTTTTTAAAATACAGGATAACTATAAATTTTATATATCATTTTTATATGATATAGACGGTTTCTATTTGAGACTATCTTATTATCAACTGTTTTTAGTATTTCCAAATTTAAATATCTAAGAATGATATTTAAGAGAGATCATATACCAAATTTATGTCTTATAATGACACTAAAAATAAATACAGGCTTTGTCATGACTCTAAGACCATCTCCACTTTAAGGCTGACAAAAAAGTACATGAATTTCTCAGAGCTCCTTACGATGTCTAGAATATAATTTGTCATTTTAATAATACATGTCCTTAATAATTTCATCAAATATAAAAAGAATAAGCATTATAATTTCTTCTACCACAAAGCTATAGAAATTTATACTGAAATCATTCATTGTGATAATTTAGTAAAATCAAAACTTCACTGGATAAGGAAATAGAAATTTTCTGTCTATGCCACGTAAAGACGCAGAGTAGAGATTGTCCAACAAAGTGGTGTTCTATAATACAAGCTCCTGAAACGTTTTGGAAATGAAAATTATGTAACAGCAGTCCTTTCTCAACTCATGGAAAAATTAGACTAAGGGATAAAATTGATAGATTTTGAGATTTTCACCTAATTTTTAATATTTGCTAATTCCTACAAGTTACCCATATGAGACTACTCTATTAGTACAACATAATAGCTAATTGGGCAGACCTTGGGAGCAGACTAAGCAAATCCTATCCTTGCCTCTAATTTTATAGAAAAAATATATTTACATGGGTTTGTGTGTATATATACACACACACATATACCTAAGTGTATAGATATACATAGGCATGTATCCATGTATGCATATGCATACAAACACATATACACTTACATGCATGTATATGCTTATATACATGTGACTACATATACCATACATACCTGCATGCTGTATACATATATGCTGTCAGCAAATCATTTAATCTTTTGTGCTGTCTTTTCTTCACAGAATTATTGTGTGAACTAACTCAATATGTGGAAAGCATGTAGAGACAAAGCTGTCCCTGGCTCATACTGAGTTCCATATAACTATTAGCTATTAGTAGTGTTATCAATGCTGCTATTATTATTATTAAGTTTAATATACCAATATTCCCAGTGTCCTAAAGAGCATCATTTCCACATGCTCAATGACTTGAGTAAGTGGAATAAATTTGATGACTACTTCCACTGAAACAGACATAAAAGCATAGAAGTTTGAAATACACTTAGGATTTTTAGAGGCAGTAAAGAAAGAACCAAGAGCAGGGAGTATCTCTTGTCACAAAATACTTTGAACTCTGCTGAATTAAAATCTATTTGCATGTCATATGAGATTTGTGAGTACAGATAATAGAAATGCATCCTATCCCAAACTTTCTTTATTCTTTAACAGTAGCAGCTGACACAGGAGAATAATTTCCTGCTTCACTGTGCTGACAGTACATCGCCTAGATTCAGAAATTATATTCTCAGCAGGAAGGCAATAGGTTTCTGTCTACACTAAAGAAATAGAAAGATAGAAAAATTACACAAAATAGAAATGATTTATTATTATTGTAAAAGAAAAAACCAAACTGTATCAAAGAAGATCTATTTTTAATTGGTGACATTCAAAGTAGAACTGTTTATTTTAAATTTCACATGTTTGGCCACAGTATTTTTTAAAGAAACAAAAATTTTATTCATTTGTAATCTTGTAAACAAATCTTGTATTTCTATTCTTCCTAAAAAAATTTTAATAAGATCAACTATAATTTATCAGTTCTCTGATTTTATTTAATTATACTTAATGTGTAGAACACTGTGGCCTAGTTCAGACAGTAAATAGCATTTAAAACTTTTACTTAGGAGAATGGCATTAAGTGGTAACTAATAGCTTAAAGTTTTGTACTACCAAAAAATTATTCTTCACATAAGTAATAGGTAATGATTTCCATGTGTGGCCTGTGGGGTGTATATGTGTATACATATTTATAAGATATGAGGTTTTCTTCTAATATATATATGAAAATCTAGTTATTTGTCTCATGTAAAATGAGTTTTAAGCTGTATGCTAAAGTAATCCTAGAGGTCATGGAGACATATTGTAGACTTCAAGTCTATAATGATGAAGTATCAACCTCAGGTTCTAGAAAGTAAGTCTGTAGATTCATATCTATCTGTTGTGTATTAATCATGTGATGTTGGGCAACGTATCATTTTGTTCCCTTATCTGTAAAATGAGGATACTAGCAGTGCCTTTCTAATGGGATTTATTTGAAGATTAAAACAAAATCAATATTAAAATATATAGAGCAAGTCTTATTATTACCATTATTGTTATGGTTAAGTATGGCAAATTAAGGATGCTTCCTTCTGAAATTCCATTAAGCTAACAAAAAAAGTACAAAACTGAAGGACAAAGAGAATGGTAGAGAAGACAACAACAAATACGAAGTTTTGGAAAATGAAAAACTCAGGAAGAAGACTAGTAATTGATTCAGCACAGCACAGGCTCCAGAAAGCTAAGTAGCAGAAAAGGAGGAGAATATAAGAAGATAATTTGCCTAATGAAACCTCAGGCTGGAGTACGTAAGAACTGAATACTGAGGGATTCTCTAGAAGGCTACATAGACAACATTTCTACACATCAGTTAACCACCTCATTCCACATGAGATCGGTATCTTCTAGATCGGTATCTTCTAGAGGGGATCTTGAAATAGAGACCTTCCTGAGTTGGAACTACCAAGTATAATGTCGACAGGAGTGAAAGGACAAGGTTCAGCTGGATCTGAACTGGTTCTTAATTGCTGGCAGACAGATGTAAACTATCCAAGAAAGAATACTTGAAAATTCACTGGAGAACCTATAAGACCCCAGAAATGAGATATAGATACCACAATCTCAGATCTCCCAAGATTAATATTGGCTGTTTGCTTGATTACCCTAATGAAGCCATCCAGAGAACAACTCCTGCCTCTAGACAGATAGCTACCAACTAAATCGGCAGCACCTCGTTAAGTCTAGGCTTTCAGAAAAGTCTCCAACGAGAAAGACTAAAACCAGAGTAAACAAACAAGGAAAAAGTACTCAGAGGAAATACAAAGAGCTGAAGAGACCTTAAAAAATTATTACCATCCTCAGACATGATAAAGGATAATTACAGCCAGAAAAGAAGAAGAATGTGCTGTGTAAAAAAAATTGAATAATTAGAGAAACAGTAAGAACTTTTAGAAAATAAAATCTGCTGAAACAAAACATTCAGTGAAAGAGAACACCTAGAAACTTTCCTAGTAAGTAGAATGTAAAGACAAATTTTTAAAAGAAGAGAAAACACAAGAAAACTGGCATACAAATCCAGACAAACACATGTCCTATGACTAGAGACAGAGAACACAAAATGAGAGGAGGGAGCAATGCTTTCACAATTCTGAGGAAAAGTCAAAGTCTACAATTACACACATAAGCTAATACTCAACCAAATGTGAGGATGGGACGAAGATATTTTCAAGTAAGCAAACTTTTATGACCTCTTTATCAGGAAGCATCTGAAAATATACCTCTATAAAATAAAGGAGGAAAAAGGGGAAGGAAAGGGTGGGACTCAGGACATAAAGGCTCTAACACAGAACAGCCAGGGGAAGTCCCAACATGTCCTCTAGGCACTGGGTGCAGCAAGCAGCCAATCTGGACTGTAGAACAGATCATGATGGAAAGGTTTCCCCAAATAAAAGCAAATTTGATACAGAGTCTGAAACCATGTTTGAGCACTCAAAAGACAGTAGTACACAAAAAGTGAGCAAATAAAAATAAGGTTATTATTAACTCTCCCCCAAAAGAAAAAGTTATAGGAGAAAGGAAACAATCATAATACATCACTTTGCTCAGAAAGAAACAATATTTAGTGATTTAACGCAACATACTTATTGGATAAGTATGTTGAGAAAACAGAGTAATTACTGTATAAACACATTGAAACAATGAGATGATAATATAAGAATAGTAAATTCCCAATTAATAATAGGAAGTAAATTGATAAGAAAAACTGATAAATCAATAAAGAGCAGCTTAAAAGTGTTATTTAAAAACATGGAAACGCTACGAGGAACAGCTCCAAGAATGCAAAGTGACTGCCTCTGCAGACTACTGTGGAAGATGGTAAGCTTGCAACAGGGGGGTGTTTCACTTAGCTTCAAGGCTTCTAATAGTACGTTTTTTAAAATTCTGTATGTATATTATTTAAGTTATAAGAATCAATTTAAGAAAGTAAATAAATTCATTTGTAACTTATAATGCAAAATAAGACATTGATATATAAAACAGTAATAGACTAATATCAACTTCCTAATTTTAACATAGTAATATCTCAATTACCCAACACCAGCATAGTTTCATATAAGAAAATCTGGAGATGAATTGAAGTTTATACCTTCAAGTGATAAAACTTTCCTTTCTCATTATTAAAAGATTTTTTAACTTACCACATATTCTTGAATTAGTACCATTCCTTAACCTTTTGATAATTATGTTGTTATTATTATAGATATTCATTATCATATTCACATTAGGACCTCTGGGGTATACAGACTGTTCTCTATATTATGTTAAATGGCCCTGGGTCTGTTTGTCTTTATAATCTTAAAAGAGTAAAAAAAAAAAAATAGAAAGATCTAGTTTACTAAGGATTCTAGTTAATAAAACTGATCAGAACTATAAAAAACACTTGGAATGCAAGAATAAAAATATAAAAATAGCAAACACACGGTGCTTACTATGTATCACTACTCTAAGCACTTTTTATACACATTTCAACTCTGTAAGGTAGGAGCTATTAATTTCCCCATTTTACAGATGAGAAAACAAAGGCACAGAGAGGCACAGAGAGGCAGAACGACTTGATGGGAGTAGTAAGTGACTAAATTAAGATTTTGAAGACAGGCAATTTGACTCCAGAGCCTGTCATTTTTTTTTTTAAACTTCAAATCTTTGCTTATTTTTTTTTTAATTTGAAGGATAATTGCTTTACAGAATTTTGTTGTTTTCTGCCAAGTATCAACATGAATCAGCCATAGGTATACGTATGCTCCCTCCCTCTAGAACCTCCCTCCCTATCCCACCCCACTGTTAACAGAACCCCCAGAGTCTGTTATTTTTACTGCTATGTGCTACTACTAAACACAATATATTGTCTTTGATAATTTGGAAAACACTTTAGAATTCTGCAGGATCTAAAGTACGTAACTAAAAACTACAATTATTAATGCATTAGAAATGTATGCAAATGCACTCAAAATTAACAAAAGGCTAGACATCAAAAGATACCTTAAAAATTTCAAAATAAAAAACTCTCCCACAAAAAATACAAATTGGTGAAACAACATATAAAGCTCATGTCAATTAAGTATTTTCATGCACAGTTTGGCATAGTTGTTTTTCCCCTAAACACGGTACCACTACCATATCTGCTAATTTACGAAGTCAATTAAATATAAGCACTATAATACAGAGGAACAAGTTAAACACCTTTTAAATGAATCACTATATGAAAAGCTTATTAACCTTATGGACCCCAAAACAATATTATATTGCATCGATTCTAAGACACATATTCCTCCACATTTTCCCCCCTTGGTACAGAAAGTGACAGCGTTATCTTATAAACTCTGGTACTCCAGGATTAAGGGAATATGGTAACAGTTTCACTGCATTTACAGTGTATCAAGCACTATTTCACTTGCTTTATACATTATTTACTAATTTAGTCCTAACAATTCAGTGAAGTAGGTACTATTACTATTCCTATTTTATAAGAGAAAACTCTTGAAACAGATTAAATAAATTGCAGGAACTAATATGAGTGAAAAGTGAGGATTCCAACTTCAGCATGAAGTCTAGATCCAGAGATGCAGCTCTTAAATATTATACAGGAAAGATACATCAGTATACAATCTGTCCCTTTCTCTGAGACCTGCTAACTCCTTGTGTGTTTTGTTTTTCTTCTCTGAAGCTGCAACTGCTTTTAACTAGAACACTTTTTGTAAACAAAACCTACTCCTTCTTTGGTTGTATAAGAATAGAGAATAAAATTAAAAGTAGAGCTACTTGGTTGCCAGTGAATAAGCAGCATAAATGGGACAATTAGTCAGCATTCATTCTTCAATTCCCTGCTCAGCTGCTTCTCACCCCTTCTCTTGTAAACCCTTGGGATATAGAACCTCAAAATACTTTCAGTTCTGATAAAAGATGTTTAAGCCGTGAATTGGCACATATGTGATATGGAATAATTCTTCCCTAAAAACAGAGAAGCAAAGGTTCCCACTACATAGACAATTTCAAATTCATGCCTAAAGAAATTATGCACAATGAAAACTTTAATGAAGAAATGTTAAACAATTTTCTACAATTACCTTTAGTAATAATTTCTTATGTAAATCTAAGTCATTCTTCTTTGGTAAACAAGGAGAACCTCAAATACCACTAAATAAGGTAAAAGTCAAGAACACATTGTTTAAATAATTCCATAATCACACTTTGTTTTGCACTGAAACACCACTGAGGGCTTAATCTCTATATTGTATGATTAGTCTGTATTTTACACACACTATCACTCATGATAGCCCCTTGAGATATAGGTATTATCATATCCATTTTATAATGAAAAACTGTTAAAAAGAGAGATCCTACTATGATATATAAACCATATGGTAAAGGACTTTTAATTATAAAAATATGTCTAGCAGGTATATCTGATTTAGTGTTTTTATGAGATAAAAATGTTAAATCTTTTGTATATAAATATATACAAATGTTATATCTTTTGTATATAAATAATGTTGTATGTCAATTATGGGCTTCCCTGATGGCTCAGACAAGAAAGAATCCACTTGGAATGTGGGAGACCTGGGTTTGATCCCTGGGTTGGGAAGATCTTCTGGAGGAAGGCATGGCAAGCCACTCCAGTATTCTTGCCTGCAGAATCCCCATGGACAGAGGAGCCTGATGGGTTACAGTCCATGGAGTCGTAAAGAGTAGGACACGACTGAATGACTAAGCACAGCACACCATCAGTTATACCTCAACAAAAAACTACATTACTGTGCAATTTGTATTTATGTAAGATGAATTAAGTCCTTTTGGAAAAAGTTATTTAAAGTCATAATATGACATAATGTCTTTAAAAAGCTTCACAATGAAATTTGCTTAAAGGTGTCTGCATGACATGAAATATTTAAGCTGATTTAAGGCAGACTGGACTGTGTTTTTTTCACAACAGTATTTTTTTTTACTTAAACCTTTAGGTACTGTACCTGAGTTTTATCAATAAATAGAAGACTGGAAAACTTTGTAAAATGTACCACACATATCCCTAACTTCTTAAAATGTAATGAGTACAATTTAAACATTTTTTAATGACTAGTGTCATCACCGTGGGCATCAGTAATTATACTATGTGGCAAGGCAGCTGAAGGTGTAGATACATATGAGCATGCACATGAAGAAATAAAACTTAAGAGCTATGGAAATCTATGGAAGTTTGGAAACTTTGTTAAAGAAGTCCATGATGATTAAATTAACTTTTATTATCTTTGTCTTAGGCTTCCCAGGTGGCTTGGTGGTAAAAAAAAAAAAAAAAAAAAAAAAATCTGCCTGCCAGTGCAGGAGATGCAAGAGACGCAAGTTCGATCCCTCGATCGGGAAGATCCCCTGGAGAAGGAAATGGTAACTCACTGCAGTATTCTTGCCTGGAAATTCCACAACAGAGGAGTCTGGTAGGCTACAGTCCATGGGGTCACAAAGAGTCAGACATGACTGAGCATGAACACATACGTCTCTCTGTCTTAAAAAACCACAATAGCCGTTTGACTTTTGTTCTCCACCTAAAGTCACTGTATCTAGACTCGTGCTCTTTTCTAAAGACAAAATGTTATCCTTTTTAATATCTAGGTAGCTATCTGACTCCTCTATCCTCAAACTAGCAAAACTATTCTATGACTGATGGTTTTTTGTTTTTACTCTTTTATATTGCTGCCTTTTCTTAAGGAGTTTTCCTACCCTTGAAGATTACAAAAACAATCTATTTCTTCATTAATTTCCTCCTGTTCTATTGTACCTGCTGTTATTGTAGCAGAATAGTGCTTCCATGCCTGCTTCCAAAGTCCACCACTCCCTTTTCTGACTTTTCCCCTTCTTGTCTATCTAGTCCCTTATTATTTCTTGACTTCCATGTATATAAGACCAAAAATTCAGTGTGACATGAGGCCAGGAAAGGGTAAGAGATTGGATAGACAAGAAAGAAAAAAAGTAGACCATGGCTCGTAAACATTTCTATAACCTAGCATTGAGCACAGTTTCATAGTAAGGACCAAATACTGTGTGGAACTGAACTACACAGTATGAGCAAATCATCAACAAATGAGATGTACTTGAAACCAGAGCCACTATATTCTCTCATTTACTGGAAATTTTAAAAATTTCCTTTTAATTTTCTTTAAACCTTGATCGTTGTGAAAATTGTGAACAGAAGGAAAAAAGAGCATGAGAATGTAACTGAAGGTACAGTCCTTTAAAAAGACATAAAAAAATGGGCTTTCATAGAGAGAGAAGTACAATAACTGAGAATAATTATTTATGATAGTTCTAAGGGAATTTAAATGAGAAGAAATGAAAACATGATCAAATTTTTCAGAAAGACAGAAAAAAATGTTGCATGGTGAGAAAAGACACAAACAAAAGTATAATTTGGAAAATAAAACTATATGAATTACATAAATGATGAAATACTCTTTCAGGGTTATTGTAAAATAAAAGACTTAGAATGCCATTACTAAGGCATAACAAAGGTATGCCTTGTATACTAAGGTATAATAAAACACCTTAGCAAAATCTTCAAAACAATTAAAAGAATTTAAGCAGCCACTTAAGGTTACTTAGAGATATGGTATATAACATCTACAATTTCTAAGAAAGTATCATATCTACTTTGATGGCTGTTACCATAGCTATTTTACATTATCACAAGCTGCAAATTCCAAGTCTAATTCACTGTCACCAATATAACATTTACTGTTAAAAACTAGCTATATGCATAGTGCTACAGACATGTACTTTCCAGTCTGGCCCAATGGTTACAACCAAGTACCAAGGGAAAGTGATTTAACTTTTTTGTGCTTTGGTGTTGTGTTTCTAAAAAAAGATTCTCCTTATTAAGTTTTGGGCAGACTCAATAATATATACATAGTGTAGTGAACATGGCCTTGCAAATAGTAAATGCCTAATAAAAGTTATTACCATTTATATGCTATACTGTTTCCCTCATCACTTATTGTCTCATGCGTGCTCAGTCGCATCCAACTCTTCGCAACCCCATGAACTGTAGCCCACCAGGCTCCTCTCTGTCCATGGACTTTTCCAGGCAAGAATACTACAGCAGGCTGTCATTTCCTACTCCAGGGGATCTCCCTGACCTAGGGATCAAACCCACGTCTCTTGCATTTCCTGCACTGGCAGGTGGATTCTTTACCACTGTGCCACCTGGGAAGCCCACCTATTATCTTAGGTAATAAGGAAATTAATCCCATAATACAACCAAGGCTATGGCAGAAAAAATCATAATACTGAAAAGAAAATAAGAAGTGCTGAGAAACAGGACTTCTTTCTTCTTTCTTACTTGCTATTTCTTACTGACACTGGCAATTTTGTCATTCACAAAAATTATGAGAAAACAGAAGTCCTCATAATATGAGAAGTATGACTTAGTATGTTAGAGCAAAGCAAAACGAATAAATATATACTTTAAAAATCTTCCCAAAGAGACCAATCTTAGAAAAATATTTTCTTTCTCTTTTCCCTTTCCCAAAAGAAGAACCTGGGGATATATTTGCAAAAGCACTTAGAAGTACCTCTCTAACAGGATGAGCTCAATAAATATCTGTAAATTGGAAAAAAAAATCAATCCATTTCATTACCTATAAAAGCACTCGCTTTCAATTCATTTTTCCTCAATGAACTTCTTCACAAAAAGATGCCACGTTACAATCCCCAAACCAATACATTATGGTCTATATATTTTTGGTTTGAATTTTAGAATATTATTTAGATATAAAATACGTTACAACCGATTTTGAAAATAATTTATGAAGACTGCTTTCAGAAAAATTTAAGTATAGTTTCTCTCATTTGTCCTATCCCTAGACATTTACATGTCTTACTTAATTTATATCGTTTGGTAGTGGTCAGAGTAACCCAATTTGGAGAACTGTTAATAAGATCACTTCAGTTTTGTTTGGCTAATCTATACCTGCTTCATTTCCACTCTTCTGTTTCATTTACTTTTCATTTTCTCAAATATATTAAATCTGAGGTAGTTATCTCAAAATGGAAAACATCTCATAACATTTTGAGGGTTTTTTCCCACGCTCAAGATGAACTAGTTGTGCTTTTAATAGTTTTCCATTTGGTAATCAATAAAGTTTTCTGTACCTCTATATCATTATGGAGTAAAGCATAACAAATATTATGTTTATTGCTGCCTGTATCTGAAACACCCAAAGTGTTTTAATATTCAAATAGCTATGAAAAGAAGAGAAGAGAAAAGCAAAGGAGAAAAGGAAAGATATAAGCACCTGAATGCAGAGTTCCAAAGAATAGCAAGAAGAGATAAGAAAGCCTTCCTCAGCGATCAATGCAAAGAAATAGAGGAAAACAACAGAATGGGAAAGACTAGAGATCTCTTCAAGAAAATTAGAGATACCAAGGGAACATTTCATGAAAAGACGGCCTCGATAAAGGACAGAAATTGTATGGAACCTAACAGAAGCAGAAGATATTAAGAAGTGGCAAGAATACACAGAAGAACTGTACAAAAAAGATCTTCACGACCAAGACAATCACGATGGTGTGATCACTCACGTAGAGCCAGATATCCTGGAATGTGAAGTCAAGTGGGCCTTAGAAAGCATCACTACGAACATAGCTAGTGGAGGTGATGCAATTCCAAATGAGCTACTTAAAATTCTGAAAGATGATGCTGTGAAAGTGCTGCACTCAATATGCCAGCAAATTTGGAAAACTCAAGTGGCCACAAGACTGGAAAGGGTCAGTTTTCATTCCAATCCCAAAGAAAGGCAAGGCCAAAGAATGCTCAAACTACTGCACAATTGTACTCATCTCACACGCTAGTAAAGTAATGCTCAAAATTCTCCAAGCCAGGCTTCAGCAATACATGAACCGTGAACTTCCTGATATTCAAGCTGGTTTTAGAAAAGGCAGAGGAACCAGAGATCAAATTGCCAACATCCACTGGATCATGGAAAAAGCAAGAGAGTTCCAGAAAAAAACATCTATTTCTGCTTTATTGACACTGTCAAAGCCTTTGACTATGTGGATCACAATAAACTGTGGAAAATTCTGAAAGAGATGGGAACACCAGACCACCTGACTGGTCTCTTGAGAAATCTATATGCAGGTCAGGAAGCAACAGTTAGAACTGGACATGGAACAACAGACTGGTTCCAAATAGGAAAAGGAGTACGTCAAGGCTGTATATTGTCACCCTGCTTATTTAACTTATATGCAGAGTACATCACGAGAAATGCTGGGCTGGAAGAAGCACAAGCTGGAATCAAGATTTCCAGGAGAAATATCAATCACCTCAGATATGCAGATGACACCACCCTTATGGCAGAAAGTGAAGAGGAACTAACAAGCCTCTTGATGAAAGTGAAAGAGGAGAGTGAAAAAGTTGGCTTAAAGTTCAACATTCAGAAAACTAAGATCATTGCATCTGGTCCCATCACTTCATGGCAAATAGATGGGGAAACAGTGGAAACAGTGTCAGACTTTATTTTTTTGAGCTTCAAAATCACTGCAGATGGTAACTGCAGCCATGAAATTTCCTTGGAAGGAAAGTTATGACCAACCTAGATAGCATATTCAAAAGCAGAGATATTACTTTGCCAAAAAATGTCCATCTAGTCAGGGCTATGGTTTTTCCAGTGATCATGTATGGATGTGAGAGTTGGACTGTGAAGAAAGCTGAGCGCCGAAGAACTGACACTTCTGAACTGTGGTGTTGGAGAAGACTCTTGAGAGTCCCTTGGACTGCAAGGAGATCCAACCAGTCCATTCTAAAGAGATCAGTCCTGGGTGTTCTTTGGAAGGAATGATGCTAAAGCTGAAACTCCAGTACTTTGGCCACCTCATGCGAAGAGTTGACTCATTGGAAAAGACTCTGATGCTGGGAGGGATTGGGGGCAGGAGGAGAAGGGGACAACAGAGGATGAGATGGCTGGATGGCATCACCATTCAATGGACGTGAGTTTGAGTGAACTCCGGGAGTTGGTAATGGACAGGGGGGCCTGGCGTGCTGTGATTCATGGGGTTGCAAAGTATCAGACACGACTGAGTGACTGAACTGAACTGAACTGAATACATCTCAACTCAAAATACTGATCAGATGGCTAAAGGAGAAGTTAAGGAAAAATTGCAGTAAAGAAGGAACTGCTGGGATTTGAAAACAATAGGGAGATAATATCAAGGTAACAGGAAAGATTTAGGGAAAACAGAAATAGTACTGTTGTTTTAGAAAATCACCTTGGCACTTGCTACCTGTTTTTGACCCTATTGCTATTTAGTATTTACAATGTAGTAACTGTTATTACATCTTCTTTCTCAAAAGTCCTGGTAGGCAATAATTCAGGATTCCATTTCTTTATATCTACTATTATTAATCAACAAAATAAGTATTATTTACAGCAAGTATTGGTAGATGAAGAATCTGAACCCACATGGAGGCAGTTCTATACAGTGCAGAGTACAGACTCCAGAGTCAAAACCAGTCTTCTGCAACTACCAGCTACATGGTTTTGGTCAGGTCACCTCACTTCTGAAACAGTTATCCCTCCTGAAAACATAAATATTCTGATTAAATGTTTATGTGCATGGAATTTTCCAGGCAAGAATACTGGAGTAGGTAGCCATTCCCTTCTTCAGGGGATCTTCCCTAACCAAGGATCAAACCCAGGACTCTTGTTTTGCAGGCACATTCTTTACCATCTGAGTCACCAGAGAAGCTCTGATTAAATGGGGAGCAGCAAATGTGCCTTAGCCTAATTATATCATGCATTTGTGGGCAGGTTATTAAATCGTATTTCTTAACAACAAACCAGACAATTAATGTATTAACAAAAGCAGATAATTGGGTAAGAGTGATGTATCTGAATGTTAAAAAACACTTCCAATGTAATATTTTAAAATATCATGTTCCCTGTCATCTTATTTGCCTTCTTTGATTTACCTAGAAGGTTCTGTTTATCAAGGAAACAGATATTTTCTGTTTATCAAGGAACTGAATAAGCCTCAGATCTAGACATACAAATTATTAAAAACTTCAAAGCAGCAAAACTGAAGATGTAAAAATTGCCCATTATTGACAAATATTAATAATTATCCCACCTAATTTCATCTATAGTAAACTTAAGAGTTAGCAATTTTCTAAGTGAAAAGAATTAATCTCAGATTGTTCTAACCTTAACTTTCTTCCTCAGTAAACTATTTCTTCATGTTGATCTTTCCTTATGATATCATAAATGAAACAAGCCTAGATAATTCTGAATTTGTGATTTAATATACACTTTAATAAGAATCCAATGTTTTTGCTACTTAATGACGACTCTATACCTTCAATTCCTGGTTCTTAAAAGAATTGACAGAAATCAATGTCAGAAAGAATAACAGAATGAAACCATTTTATCCTTCATTCAAATAAAGATATAAATTATTACATAATTTTAAAAAATTGAATTAACAAAAGTAGTCCATCCTCAATCCCTGTGGCTACACCACTGAGATTCTATCACTGGCAAAACTGACATTGTCAAGATGAACCTCTCATTAAAACAGATTAAAAAACAAGAGCTATCAATTATGTATGCAATACATTTGTGTTATACATAACACATATATAATACATATGTGCATAGACTTAAAACCAACAGACAGAAGTTCCAAAGACATTCTGTTCCTAAAACAATGCATAAAGATAAACTACTCTATGTCTATCATCTCCTGAATCACCACTTTCAATTGTTCAGGAAGCACTATTATTATACAGTAATGTGCTAAAACAGAATCTTGTATAAGTTTTATATAATACTATGAGGATATTTCATCTTTTAAAGTATTCTAAACCAGTCTTTATTAAGTTCAATGTATTATAATTTATATTCTCCTTTGTTTAATTGTCCCAAATTCTATGAACTGTTTCTTTTCAAAGCTTATAAATATGTCGTATAAATTATTTTTGCTGGCTTAATCTGCTATACCCATATATGCAGAACTGGATGAGTTCCAAAGTTTGTTCTCTCTCTTCCTCTCTGTCAACCTACAGACTCAACTTACAGACTGTCTTTTGGGAGTACTCCTTTGTGTTACTACAATAAAAGAGATGATCTCTACACTCTGAGGGTACTGAACAAGAGGAGAATGCCTTCACACTCCTGGCTGAGATGAATTCTTAGATATCATACTATGCCCAAGTGGCTAGAACACAGAGGGCCCAGAAGAGAGTTCACTAAGGATATCTTATCACCGCAGCTGAACTGTGCAATAGGAGACTCCAGGAGAGCCCTTCACAGATTCAAAACATGTGCTCCATGAGAAAGCTACCCTTCGGACACCTGCCACAAATAACAAGGCATCAATAGCCAGTCAGAATAAACCACAGAGGTAGCAAAATATCAACAGACTACTGCAATCATAAGCCTTGTGAAGTTAAAGTTTTGCCCATTTCTTTCCAACTAAACCCTAATCTAAATGTGCCAAAACCAGAAATGGGGGAGGGGAGTGGTATCTCAGAATCAATCTATGGCTCTACTGAAGTCTAAAGAGAGAAAGACGGAATGAGAAATAACAGACCTTACCAACTTCGAGTTCCTAGGGCTAAAGTCTGACTAGTACTAGGGCGGGAGAAGAAATTTAAGTCACGCATGAGATTCAAATTTCATATTACACTAGCTTAGAGGTTTTTTTTTTTTTTTAATGACCAAAGAAGATTGGGATGTTAGGAAATATTCCAGTTAAGCTATTCTACAACCCCAGTAGAATCTATAAACACCATGGCTGCAGATTAAACAGCTTATCATGCAGAAAAACAGCAAGAACATAAAGAGGAAGACTAATTCAAGATACAATTCATGGGTACAACAAACTGAGAATGGCAACAATTAGAGAAAGAAGAAGAGGAAAATAAAAACAAGAAGAAAATCAGTGATGATTAATTTTTTTTTTTTTTTTTTAGTTTAGGTAAATTGAAAATCACTAGTACCAGTGACTGAAACAGAAAGCAAGAAGGTAGAGTTACAAATTACGAAAATACACAGGTTGTGATATTGAGTTCTTCTTCCACTCACCTGTTCATAAATACAAATGTTATATATTGTAAACCTACCATGTAAAAGACCTTATTAGGGATACACTGTCATAGAGCTAGTAGCCTACAGTGTTGTACAAAATTTGCAATTGGAATAAGCATGAGAAGTATGGAATGCTTCCTCAAGTACAAAAAAAAGGTTATCATAACTAGATTTAGATAGTCAGAAAAGATTTCCTAAATCATGAAATATATAAGTTGAAACCTTAATGACAGATGGGAATGGTGAGAGGATGTGTGTGTGTGTGTGTGTGTGTGTGCATGTGTGTGTGTGTGTATTCAGGAAAGTTTAACGTAGAAAGACAACCAAATATCTCTAGAAAGAGAACTAAATATCTCTAGAAAGAGAACAGGCCAAATTACATAAGTCACATAAAGAAACTTGTACTTTTAAGGCAAGATAATTTATATAAAGATTTTAATAAGGTTTAAATAATCAGATTTGTTTTGAAATACATGAAACATATCTATGATAAGATGCACACAAATAAAATTTCAAAACAGTTTTCAGTTATACATAAGGACTTAAGAATGATCTGAAAAAAGGTAATAACTCAGGGGAAACTACAGGGGCAAGAAAGAATTACTGCTACATTTATGGAACGATTAAAGAAGAGAGAAAAATCAAAAAAATGCTTGAGAAAATACAGTTACACAGACAATAAGAGAGGATCTTACGATGTCAAGAATGTCAAAGGAAGGAAAGTACCAAAAGAAGAGAGTGGTTATCAACATGGAATGCTACAGTAAAGTAAAAAGGAAGTCATGACTATATGACTAAACAGTTCAGTGAGTAAAGGAGCTAACAGGATATCATTCAACTTTAAGGGAGCTGGATAACTTCAAGAGTAGCAAAATGTGGAAAAATAGAAAATAAAGTGTACAGATTATCCTCTCAAGAAATGGGATGGTTATGGAAAGCAGAGAGAGGCAGAAACCATAAGGTTATTATCATTACCAAAGAAAGGATTCAGTCTTTTGTAATTTAAGATAAATAAGAATTTCTAAAGCAAGGAGAAACTACTGAAAACATTAAAAGATTGGAAAAACAGATGATAAAACAAGAGTCTTAAAAAGGAAAAAAGGAACAAGATAAATGATAGCCTCAAAAGAGGAAGAGGAAATTCCCTCTCTAGAGATTTACGCAATGGCTCAGAGGGTAAAGCGTCTGTCTGCAATGCAGGAGACCAGGGTTCGATCCCTAGGTCGGGAAGATCCCCCCTAGAGAAGGAAATGGCAACCCACTCCAGTTCTATTGCCTGGAAAATCCCATGGATGGAGGAGCCTGGTAGGCTATATTCCATGGGGTCCCAAAGGGTTGGACACGACTGAGCGATTTCACCTTTCACTTTCAAAGTTGAAATTACAGAATAATCTGATGTATGAAAGAAGTTGATAGAGGTCATTGAATAAGATCTAAGTAAACTAGGAAGCACATTCACTTAAGAAAGTATGAAGGTATTGGGGTGAGTTTCTAGGCTGACAATGACCAAAACAAAAGCTAAAAAAGTAGGCACAGGATAAAAAAGTAAATAGAGATAAACAAAAGGATAATAACAAAAAGAGCTGGTTCAATTGGAAATATATGTTAAACTGAGTAGCAAAATCAGCTGGCCCAATTTTAGTCTTTTATCTAGGGATGTTCAGCAAGCCCAGAGCAAAAGTATTAATACATAAAGTGGATGATAATAAAAGCAGAGGCTGAACTATATCAGATCTTACATTTATATTTTAAATACTGAGAGTTCAAGAAAACAAAGATAACACAGTTTTAAAGACTTTCAAAAACAGAAACTGCTATCATAAAATCGGAAAAAGTAAAACTCTAAAGATATGATTAATGTATAACAGAACAGACTGTCATTCATTCTTAATTTAAAATCATTTAATTCTATTTGTTTCAGCACGTATCCTTCTCTTTAACAGGGTCTCAATGTAAAAATTGGTACAGCGAACAGCTTTGGTTTCCAGCTTTGAACAGAGCTACATAAATTAGTAAATTGGTAGTCATTTAAACTAAAACCAAAAAATATTTTGAGAAAATACTTTAATAACTTCAAATTTTAAAACTACTCCAAACATAATGGCTTTTTATATTTAAAAATCTTAACTATATTGTCAAATCTGTTCTAGGTAAATTAATAATTCTCTAAAAGCTGTACATATCCACTATCATGTAGGAGTTTTGGTCACTGATATAGGTTTGAGTATGTAGTAACAGGAGATTTAGAAACTCCTTTAAACATGTTGTATATAATCCAATTTTAAGATAAAAATCCAAATTACTTGACAGACTAAATGGCCCTACACAACCAAGCTTTCACCTTACTCTCCAGCTTTATACCTTATCATTAAGAAGAGCTTTGACCTTAAATATATTTGTATCCTCTGTACACAGTAAAATGCCAAGTATATAATCCGTCTTTAATAAATACTTGCTAATTACATACATGGGTAACTATGCATTTGCAAAACTGGAGATCCTTACCTTACTTAACACTAAACTTAAAGAAAAACATGAAAAATTACTCATCAAGAAACATGTTAAAATTCCAATTTGTGTTTCTTACTTACATATTACTTTTATTAAATATGACCATAGTCTAAATATGTTTTAACTGCTTATGTAGATAAATGTTAAAGCTATTTTATAAGAATGAAGATTAAAAGCATAATTTGAGCATACTGAAATCAAACCCGTAACAACATTTTCAAAATAAAAACTTCAATACAAGAAACTTTAAAAATACACCAGATATGGGAAAAATACCTTCATTCAAAGGAATTTTTTTTCCCCAAAGGAATTTTTTTGTCATAATATTATATGTTAAAAAGACTATGGGCTCTGGAGTCAGATAAACCTGTATAAAATCTGTCCATCAGTCATGTGAAAATAGTACAATACAGATTTTTCCAAAATAATATGTATGAATGATATGGAAACCCAAATCTCACATAAATGAGCACTAACACAAAGGGATGATTTAAGGACCATATAAAATAAGCAGATCAGAGTGAAATACTTTGTCACAAATCTGAACCAGAAAATAAATTTAAATGTTAAACTTTAAAAAGAAACCAAATACAAACCCACATATTCTTATCCCTGTAATCTAGGAAACCACAACTACCACAATTTTCCCTTTTTAAACAACAGTGACTAAACACACTTCTTCTACTGTATCATTTCTATATTGCGACGTATCGAGCTTTGTCTTACTCTCATAGATTATTTCCAGAGATTGTCTGCCAGTAAGACATACTAATAAAATACATGACTAGAAAGGAAGTCAAATTGTTATTATGTAATTATTTGATTAAAAACATTATATTGGCTCTATAAAAACTCAACTATTTTATTCTGTTAAATAATACAATTTCTATTAATAACTGAGTATAGAATAAAAGGAAAATAGTAAAAATTAACTCCATCTAGGCAAGGCCATGGCTTTTCCAGTGGTCATGTATGTATGGATGTGAGAGTTGGACTATAAAGAAAACCGAGCACCAAAGGAATGATGCTTTTGAACTGTGGTGTTGGAGAAGACTCTTGAGAGTCCTCTGGAATGCAAGGAGATCCAACCAGTCCATCCTAAGGGAAATCGGTCCTGGGTGTTCATTGGAAGGACTGATGTTAAAGCTGAAACTCCAGTATTTTGGCCACCTGATGTGAAGAGCTGTCTCATTTGAAAAGACCCTAATGCTGGGAAAGATTGAAGGCAGGAGGAGAAGGGGACGACAGAGGATGAGATGGTTAGATGGCATCACAGAGTTGATGGACATGAGTTTGGGTAAGCTCCGGGAGTTGGTGATGGGCAGGGAGGCGTGACGTGCTGTGGTTCATGGGGTTGCAAAGAGTCGGATACGACTGAGTGACTGAACTGAACTGAACTGATTTAAAGAGAAATGAAATTCACTAACTAGAGTAAGTTTTCATGGACTATAAAATTGAGAAGATTCATAGTTGGTAAGTATAAAAGCATCTCAAAATATTTTATAGGAAAGTATTTACCACTTGGATAATTTTGTTCTAGGTATGCAATTTCTTTAATGCATAGTCCTCGAAAAAGATGAAGTCTTGATTTAGCAAAATTTTCCAAATTGGTCCGTGTATATATATTTATCATTTATGTGTACATACTACCTAATGTGATTTACATTTTAAGCTAATTGTGTCCTCAAGGATAAATGGATTTTATTTTGATATAACCCAATGAACCAATATTATTTAAAATTTTATTAACCTTACTGCTTTATATTTATTCTTTAAAAATCAATTCTTGCAGGTACAAAAATATTTATCCTACTCTAATGAATACACTGATATTCCTTAGGGTACAGACTGCTTGCTACAAGAATTCCCTATAATATATAATTAAACATGAATCTAGCTTTCCCAGTGGTTTACCTTTTGAAATTATAACTTGGGGGCTCAGCCTGGTCGGTGCAGTAACTAGGACAGAGTACTTTCTGCCATTTTCCAGAAAGAGTTTTAACATACTAAATTCATAGCCAACCACCTTTAGTTAATTCTTTTCTTGACTAAGCAGAGCAAAATGAATGGTTGCAACATTTACTTTTGCTTTCAATATTTGCTTTCAGCTTTCATTTAAGGTGCATATCTTAAACACAATCAGAATCATGACAAATTAGATGTAAAATCTGACTTAAAAGAGAGAAGGTAAGGATACCTTCAAGATTTCTGGCCTTACAAAACTGGAAGGATGAAGCTGTAATTAAAATGAAGACTGTGTGAGAAGTAGATTTTGAGACCAGAAACATCAGAATATTTAAAATCATATCTAATTCTAACATAATTATTAGACATACATGTCATATGAAGTGGGAAGGTGCATCATTAGTCTAGAGTCCAGATGAAAGGTCCAGATTGGATATAAACATTTGGTAGTCATCAAAGAACATACGCTTATTTGAAATCATGACACTGACTAAGATCACCAAGGCAGTAACAATGTAAAGAAAAAAGGAGAGAGTGGTCCGAGGACTGAGCTCAGAGAAATGAGAATAAACCAACAAAGGAAACTCAAGGCTGCAATCGCTAGGTAGACGCAAGCTGGATGAAGAAAGAAGTTTTTCAAAGAGGCAGTGATCACCATGTCAAATGCTACATACAGATTGTATATAAAGATAACTGAGAATTGACCACTGAATTATCATCATTAAAGTCACCAGTAACCCTGACAACAACAGTGTTTCTGGAAGGATGGGGTCAAAATCCTAATTAAAATAGTTTTTAAAGAAAAATGGGAGGAGAGAAACTGGAGACAGCACAACTATGGACAGGTAGTTTGAAGCATTTTACTGTTAATAGCCTGGTAACCGGAACAGGCAGTGTGATAAAGAGAATATGCCCCCTTTTTTTTTTAACACTGGAGAAATAACAGTATGTTTGTAGGTTGAGAAAAAAGAATAGACTAGGAGAGGGGAATTGATAACCCAAGAAAGAAGAAAGAATCTCTAAAAAACATCTTGAGTACCCCAGAAGGCATGGAATCTAGAAGTAAAGGATTGGCCTTTCCTAGGGGCAGGGACAGCTTATCAGAATAAGAGAAAATATAGACCATATAGGTACTGAAATAGTTAGGTTGCTAGATCTAATGGTGGAAGCTTGTGAAATTTTGTTCAGTTACTTTTTTCATCAGTGAAATAGGAGGGTAAAATCATCAATCCAGTATGAATGACAGGATATTCTGCAATTGATACTTAAATTCATCATATATTGTGGGGCCTCCTGCCTTAGTTACCAAAAAAAGCTAAAATGTTACACGAAAGAAGAAAGTTGGGGTTATTTTCAGCCTTCACAGCCTATTCCAAATTGCTCTATTTCTCAAAACCATACCCTAATATAAACAGAGATAACACTTAGTGATCTCTACCCTAGGCAAATATACGTTCCTCTTTTGTAAACTGTCAACTTTCAATATTACTCTCATTTCAATTCGACGACTTCATCGTCACTGTACACATTCTAAGTAACTAAAATAAACATACTGCTCTAAAGATTTGGCCCATAATATTCAATAATTCTGGAATTAAAATTACCTTTTGCAAAAAGTTTCTCATTTCATTTTTTACTATAGCATTTAGTATTTTTATATTTTCAAAAGTGTAACATCCTAAATACAAAACTGAATTTACTCAATACCATAACAAACATTCACTAATATTTTATATTTTCTATAAAGCAATCCCCAAATCAATTTTAATTACATTTATTGTCCTCAAAGGAACATTCACACAAAGCAAAATCATATATACTGTTGTTTTTGTTATCATAGTATTAGATAAACCTAAAATATTTAATATGTATATATTTAAGATGTAAAGATACTGAATATAGCATTAAGCTTATATACTAGTTATAATACAATATAGGCAAATAATAAAAAAGAATTTTACCATAATGTCAATGAAGAATTTTTGTGATGACTCACGGAAAATATGAATACTTGTTAAGAAATGTAAAGCAATAAATCGTGACCCCTAAAAGACACTCTTCATAACACTACATCAGTAAATTTTGCTAGATCTTTCATGGAAGTTGCATGAACTAAAATTCTTAAGATCTTCACAGAAGCAACTGAAAATTTAAGCTAAAAAACAAGCCTTATGAATCATCATGTATTTTATTAAATATCTAGTTTTATCCTTCTATACACTATGACTTTTTTCTGACTAATGGGAAAAGAATTTTCAGAAATCTTAGTATCCTGAAAAAGATCATGAAAGCGAGTATTAAATATCCTACATGCCACTTGATTTATTCCTATTGAAGCTCTGATCAATATTTTTAATGTATAATGAAGAAAGAGGGACTAACCAATTACGTTAATTTTTAAGAGTCTTAATACAAATAAGCCCACATGCTGCAGATGAGATTTAATCTAGTTAAATATTATAAAATCATGCCCCTAGTTTTTATCCCAACTATATGGGTTAAAAACAAACAAACAAAGCTCTGCATATATTCAGGGGTATGAAAGAACATATTTTTAGGCTATGGAAGCAAAAATATCCACATAGGTGAGACTGGAAGGCCACCGTAGAACCTTCATAAGTCCATTAACCAAAAGAGGCGATTTGTTGAAAACTCACTTCAAATTATAACAACAAATATCATTTGTAATTATCTACTAAAAAGATGAACCTATATAAAAAGGCATTTGTAAAGTCTGAAAGAATACATATCAAATTATTTATATTAATTATCCTAAAAGATGAGGAAAGGCTAACTAGCTTTCTTTGTAATACTTGCATTTTTATAACAATTAGTTATTAAGAGAAAAAAATAATTTAAAAAAATCCTTAGAGCAAGGTTTCCTTTTTACTACCCCGTTAATATAATTTATTTTACATTAGAGTCTCTGCTTTAAACATAGTATTATTAAATGTAACAAACATGAGAAGGAGATGAAAAAAGATAAGTCATAAAATGCTTATTATATGTCAGGTATTATGTAAAATGGTTTTATATTTTTCCCTTTGTTATATCTACACTAATATCTTATATCTGTGCAAGAGGAACTAATCACACACAGATGAGAAAATCAGAGGTCCAAGAAGATTAAAAGATTTGACCAAAATCATACTAGTTAAGTGGCAGAGCTTGGATTCAAACTCTGCTCTGTCTGACATCACATGTTTTCTAGGAGTCTTGTATTCCGTCTTATATCTCCAGAAAACATTAAAAAGTACTGATATGGCTTGACAATTCCTTAATAAACTCTACTGTAAAATATCAAAGCATATTATCTTCATAAAAACTTTGGTTATAGTAAGCACTATCAAAGGGATTTGACTAGATCTTACTAACCTTAAGACTACAGTTTAACAAATCTCTAGAGCAGTGGTTATATATGATCTAAATTCCGAAAGGCAAATCGTACAATGCTAAACAGAATAACCGAATGATTTCATGTAAATAACTTCATAGACAAGGCAAAAATTCAAACTCTTTTAATGTCTAACAGCAATATAAAGATGGGAAACATACAGACAACACCAAGAGTTCTATGTTTACAGAGGTCTGGTCAGAACAGAAAACGTGTTTTATGTCTCTATTTTGCTTAATTAGTACAGTTGTGCTTTCAATTGTAAAACTGAAATCTGAAGGATTTCCAGATGAATAGGGGGAATTACCATCCATAAAAAATATCTATTTCTCAGTGCTGGGTCAAATGGGGCAATTTGGTAAACCTTACCTAAATTCTGAATACTCTATTTTTGAACTCAAATTAATAAGCAGTCTGATGCACAGTGTTATAGAATAACAGTAAATAAATAGGTTAATCATTTTTAACTTTCTATATGACATATTTTAACCTTCACTATCTTATTTTCCTCAACTATAAAACAGATATAGAAAATTCCTGGCTGGCTACACTAATATTTAAGTATAGTGATGTAACATCTAATTATGTCATGATTAGTAAACTACTTTTATGTACTACTGACTTATAATAAGTTTTAGTTATAGTTTTAGACTTTTAAAAACAGGACTATGACTTTTCCCAGTAATGGTCACAGAGATAGCTTAAATATGTACATAAAAGAATTCAGAGCCTGGCTCTTTAAAAGATACTGAAATTACTAAATGTTATTTGAAACAATTCCTAAACATAAAATATCTTCAAAATTTTCCTCAAACAGAATTGTATTTGTCCTGCATATTTTTAGTCAAAAAATGTACACAGTCCTTAATTATTCATTTATCCCTTTCCGTTACCTAAATTATCTCCCTCACATTACAGAGTTTCTACTTATTTTCAATGCAGTCTGTTGAAGCATTTGAAAAGTTCTCAGAAATTTTTTGATAAAAGCAGTATTTTTAAAAATTCAAAAATAATTGTTCCAGAAACTTGAAATATGATTTTACAGTTGAGTATTTTATCATAAAAGGGCAATGTATATTGAAGCTCACTTTAAATGGTTTTATAAATGGTATACAGACATAGAAGCTCCATGCTTTTTCTATTAATATCTATACATTTCCTAAAAACACCATTTTCAGTTCTTAATTATTTATTTTACTAAATCATTTTTGGCTATATCAAATATATTAGCATTATTATTTCTTAACAAAAATACAATATATGTAACTACTATTCACATTCATAGTCATCTGTCAAACTGTATGCTGCTTACTTGCAGATCTCATTAATTTTCACAAACTCCAGAGAATAAGTTAGTTACTAAGGGAGATCCCAAGTAGATCATTTTAGTGACAAACAGATTTTTTGCAAAGGCTGAAAACAAGAATTTACAAAGTTAAAAGGTCTGTCAGCATTCTAAGCCCACCAGCAAAAGACTGTAAAATAAAAGTAGCAGTCTTCCACTGTAAAATTACTAATCTTAGTAATATAGTAACATTAAACATGCCATTTGAGATATATGCCAACATAAACTGCCACATATGGCATATCTAGCTTATTATCACAGTTTGTGTTTTCACATCTAGAGTCATTCTAGTTTTTAAACAAGATGTCAAATATACCAGTGTAGCTAAAAATATGATAAAGCTTTCAAAGGAACATACCTTTCTTTAAACAAAATAGGTACATACTTCAGAAGAATGTCAAACATTACTGTAATGAAATATGGCTGGAAATTTTCATTGAAAATATACATGTAAATGTAAAATAGAGGATCATCTTAAAGGCAGAATTCACGAGATGTTAAATTTAATGTCACAATTCACATACCCAAAGTTTCTTCACAAACTTTCTCAGAGAGAATTGTATTGGTTCTGCAATGTATGCAGTCATCTTACCTACATTATCTATCCCTTAAAGAACAAGTTATGTTACCATATCATGATATGTGTATCAATTTGAAGGCAATGAGACTCTGCTTATGCTTCCTTTTTATACTGAAATCAATCTTGAGTTACACAACTGGTATTATTGAATTATGAACAGCACTTAAATAAAGATTACACAGTGAATATTTTTGTTTCAAATTCCCATCTGGTGCTTAATGTCACTTCAGCTGTTCAATTTTTTAATGTTTCTCTACACAACTAGCCAATAATTCCACAAATAAGTATAAATGCTAGAGAAATTTTAATCCCATTTTCTAAATGTGAAACAGTGCCATATTTTTCACAATCACTTTTTAAACTCATCTGGAGTTGATAAATTATCAATTAAGACTGATTCTTATATGAAATAAACATATATTAATGATGGAGAATCCTGCTGAATCTCAATAATCAACTGAAATTCCAAACAAAATAATTACACAACAGAGAATCACCTAAAGAGCTTCAATTTTTTTTATTGACATAACACACAGCAATGTCTACCACATACCAAAACTTCTGTGTTTGAACACTACCAAAAATTAAAATTCGCACATTAAAAATGCATATGTTGTAGAAATCACTAATTTTCATCAAAATAAAAATAAATGTTCATATACCAAGAGAGCTAGAAACTAGGCCTACATATTCATAGAATTTAAGGAAGGTGAAAATTTTTATCAGCTATATGATTCTAAATAGCTATTAATCAAAGGCAAACTAGTTTAAAAAAAAACAAACCGCTTGAGTCACTAACTTTAAATGCACCTGTGTAGACAACAGGTTACATAAATGTAAATGAATGTGAAAAACCAGTTTCTATCTCCAGAGCTTTCCTGAATATAGCAAAACATTCCTCACTGACATTTTTCAGTGGGACATTCAATGGGTCCCACACCTTTTTCCTCTACCCTCAGCACATAGTTGCTTAATAAAAGATAGCTTCTGTGTTTTCTAAATTTCTTTTCTGTATCACTAGTTGTCCCACCCTTCCCTTACTCCTTTTAGTCTTCTCTTTAATTCTACTTATAAAGCTGAGGCAGACTCTCTAGTCTACTACCCTGCTTTCAGATAACTAAGGCAATCCTTCTGCCACCATGCAAATATCACTATTCAGATTTACAGAAATATTATATTTTAATTATAGTACTCTGAAATTCATTTAAAAAACATAATAGATGTATTTTTTCTTTAAAATATTTCTTGCTAATGAATGTCCCCAAAATGAATATTCTTCAATCATCCTCTTCTCTTTTACATTTGTAATACATTTTCTCTTATCTGTACAATTAATGACAATATCTCCCTATTCCCACTCCTTCCCCACAGCAATATCTACTTTTTATCCAAGTAATATCAAATAACTTTTGGATCCCTGAATATACCAGGGGTATTTTTCATAATTTTGTCACTATATATACAGTGTCTGCTTCAAGTGACCTTCCACTCCTGTCTACCAGGCAAATTAAAATTCAACCTTCAAAACTCTGTCAGCTCCTGTTTGAAGTCTTTTTTGAAGTATACCCTCTTCTCTCAAGATCTTGTCACTGACAGGGGCAGTTTCCACTTACAGACATAATTCTATCATTATACAATTATCAATTTTCATCATAACCAGATGTTTATCTTTATTGTTTATGTCGCTCCCCTGCTTGAGAGTAAGATCTGCAGAGAATTGCGTATTTAGTCCCAACCCCAGAGGGAGCACGTAAATGTCCACCAGAAAGTTAAAATCTGGCCATAGAGGCACAAAATGCAGGGGAAGCAGTCAAATAAAGAAATACTTAAGAGTTATTTTAATCCATTACTCTTCATGAATTCTTAAAAAATAAACTGAATTTATAAATATGTGGGAAGATCCCCTGGAGGAAGGCATGGCAACCCACTCCAATATTCTTGCCTGGAGAATCCCACGCACAGAGGAGCCTGGTAGGTTATAGTCCACAGGGTTGTAAAGAGTCATACACAACTGAAGCAACTTAGCACACACACACGCAATGGGCTAAGCATGAAACGAAATATATTTATTTATTAAATCTTCGAAGTTTCACTGGTTTACTGTAGTAAAAATGAAACAATCTATTATTATGAGATGAACACTAATACTTCATACCTCTCTAAATTCTGTTTAAGAAAGCATTTAAAAGATTTTGAAGAAAACCATATTTAATAACTTTCCTAAAATTTTAATTTCAAATAAAGTATACAAGTTAGTCAAACTCAAAACGTATAAATTCCAATCTACTACAACAGTTGGTATGCTTTTCTCATGAGTAAAAAGAATTTTAGTGCAGCTTCTAGAAGTTGTAATATATTTATACCGTTACTTCTCCACTACGGGGGGAAAAGAGATATTAAAATATATTAAAAACAAAAATTTACGAATCCTATTTTTAATAATGTAATCTTAATTTAGTGGTTAGTAATCTTTGATTTTCAAGGTATCTTAAGAAAAGTGATCAGTAGATTATTCCTTACCACATAGGTAGCCATGTGGCAAAGTATGATGTAATATAACTCTGACATCTTATACACAGGTACTTTTTATTATTTTATTAATAAATAAATGTTAGTTAAGCTCATGTTTCTTAAGACAGTATTTTTAAATTAATCTTCATCTGGGAGATGGCTTTGAAGTACTGTAATATTGGCCTTCACTTTTCTTTACAGAAGACAACATGCTAACTAGAAAATGAAATTCTACTCTTCTTTCTTAAGTCCATATTTATCTTAACATGTCTATAGCCATTTCTTAACTGATTGATTTTTGAACTCATTACTTATCCAAAATCAGATTTTTCTCACACACAAACTCATTACTTATTCAAAATCAGATTTTTCTCACACATATACCCCTAAGAAACTAGAAATACAATAAACAACTAAAGATGAATTGCCTTCTACATCCACTGTATTGATACTATCCCATTAAACTAGAAATATAATGAAAAACTGAAGGTTGCTTCTACATCCAAAACACTCACAGATGAAGCCCAGACTGGTCATTCATTCAATCACACATTCACTCATTCATATTTAAAATGCACAGATGTTTAAAGCACTGGGTTACATGCTGAACATATAACAAGCATGTAGGATGACAAATTTTTTCATATCAATGAAGCTTAATGCTAGTAGTCTACTAAAGTAAGCAAAGACTATGACAAAACTTTTTGTTTTAATTTAAATCCATGAAGGAAAAATACCTTCAAAATCACATTAAGTAACTTCTGTAATTATGTTAGAAAGTAGTCCTTAAGCCTATAATGAAATGCAAAGAGCATCAGAATTCTAATTAACCAAGAAGTAGACCAATTTAATGAAATGGGTAGACAAAAAAGAAAATAATTATATTTTAAAATTAATAACTACTTTATTATATATCTTACTTTTACTTAGACTGCCTTAAAATTAGCCTCATGTTTATTTCTTAATCATAATACTCTGTCCTTTTAAAACCAATTGTTATGAATATCTAGCCAAATATGCAATACTGAAGGAAATTTTGTAAGTCAAAAATATGGAAAATATATATATACTTGAAAGCAGAATTTGACTTAGAAAGTCTACATTTTTCTTAGCAAAGCCAATACTCAGTTTAACCAAAAGTGAAGAAATTAAAAAGTTGAGATGAGGAACAAAGGAAGGGGGAAAATAAGAAAAGAAGGAAAAGAAAAGACTTTGGAAATGAAGGAAAGTAACAAAAGTTGTAGAAATCAAATCACCCCAAATACTGTCACTTTCAAGCAATACAGTTTTGAAAATAGAGAAAATGACCAGTTTATATTCCAGGCAATATAATCTACCAGATCATTTGTTTTTTAATATATGGTAAAGAGGACCTGTCTTTGGCCTTAGAGTATACCAAATCAAAATCAACAATTACTGTAAAATAACTACTGTGCTTTCAACTTAGTATAAAAAAGTGGGGGTGGGGAGTGTATTTATTTTAAAACTAGGTGAGAGAAATGGTGACATATCCTCAGAGTCATATTCAAAAAGAGGAGAGAAAAAAAAGGGGGAAAGCAAAAAGAGAATAAACTACCTACTAAAACTGTACCACAAATTCAAAATTGTATTTAAAAGTTGAGGACAATTATTGGCCTATATCACTCTTTGTATCTTAGTTTTCTCAACTGTTAAATAAAGATTCTGGAAAAGATCACACTTAAGCGCCATTTCGTTCATCTAGTTCCACAATCCCATAATTTTTCCAATTCCTTTAAATGAAAAAATAAAAAGCCTCTTCGATACTCCTAAGCCCCTTTAATACTCACTAAGTCACTGCCAGAGGTGCCATATAATATTAAAAAAAAAAACCTAAGGAGACAGTAACAATTAAGAACAACAGTTTAGGATGATGTAAAACATACCCATAGTCCTTTACAAAGAAAAGATGCTTTGTAATAATTTTAATTCATAATGACCAAAGGATACCTGGACTTATAGGAAGTATCTATAAATACATATAATAATTAATAAGAGAAAAACTTCCAGACAGATTTCATAGTGAAGAATGAAACTAGACTTTTTTAAAATGTACTTTCCTGGCTTAAAAAATTAACTAGTCTTAGAAAAAATAACAACACAGGATTTATACAAAGAATAAAACTATGTGCGTAAGTGCACAGTCTCCAAGTATAGGCTTAATTGCACCCAACACTAACTCCTTCAAAAACAAGTATTTCAAAAATGAACATAACCAAAATTGAAAAGCTGCAGTTATTCAAAAACATTTAGCAACATAAACCAAAAATATATACCGAATTCTCTACTATTCTGTGTTAATAAAGTGTACTACCCCATTCCTTCTATTCTATCCTTCTAATTACTAAATCTTAAAGTCACTGCCCTATCTAAGTACTAGGACAGCAAATTATTAACAATTTAAATGAAGGCAACTTTCTTCAACAATGATTTCCAAAAATTCAATCAACATAGTATTATTTATTATATCTTAGAAAAAATGCAGGATTTGAAGTCTTATTTAATTAATAAGTTCATTATGTGAAAATTCATCCTACAAATGAATTATGGGGCCTTCAATGCATAACTGTTTTCAGAAATCGTTAAAAAAGAAAAGTTACTCTTCAAAGTTTCAAAAAGTATGCCAAGCATCACAGGAAAAGTAAGAAACACTATAGTCTGAAAATTAAACATTACTGAGTTCAGAATAAAGTCACTGATATTGAAAATATACTGAACATCAGTAAGACATAAAACAGGTCTTGAAATAAAAAAATATTAATTTTAAAAGTATCAATTACTAAATGAGTATAAGAATAATTTAAAAAAATGTTTTATTTTCCACACCAAATAATCTTACCTGAATCATTTTGCTGTTAAAAAACTCAAGATACTGATTTCATTTTTCATCTGGTCCTGTCAACGATGCTATGACAGGCCCTGCAGGAAGCAGCAAAAGATCAATGATGGAGTGTAGATATTACGTGTTTTCATGATCAAGTATGTCATGGAAAAGGATATCCATATCGTGGTTTGAAACTTAGCAATGTTGAAAATATCTCAAAAAGTTTGTTTATGTATATAATATTTTTTCTACTTTGTAGTCTTAAAATGTTTTTTCTTATTAAATATCTTCTTTATCAAAACATCTTACATGTGAAATTTTAAAGAATATATTGATGAGAATTAATAAAATAACATTCTACAATATAAAAAATAAAAAATCTTGATTAAAAAGTAAAATATGTTTAAAAGTGGAAGAATGATACTCTCCACTTCTAGAGATGATTATTTTAATCACCTTTCCCACAATTACTATAATTACTAATAAATTACCAATTATTCATAACCAAATTTAGATAAAATTTTAAACTCCTTTTTTCTTACAGACAGTAACTTCAGAATCAAATAGTTACTGGCCACTCTTGTAAAAATTCCTTCAAGATAAGTAAAGGGGTTCCAAAAATCTGCAAACTCCAAAACTTAATTACTCTTGAGTAACTGACAAGCTAAGAGTCAATGGATACCAAAAAATATAACTTAGTGAGACTAACAAAAAGTCAAAATAATGAAACTGCTTCACAAAGAATCCAAACGACATTTCAAAATTCTGAATTATTTTAAAATGGTATAGCACTTTGCCAGATTTAAGAACTGTTTTCTGTGCAAAGGCCAACTGATAAACAGGACTGTGATGAAACATCTAACTAATGTGAATACTATTAGAACATACAGGAAACTTCTGTATGTGTCATAGAAGCATACTGTCTATCTTTCAAATAGATCAAGAAATTGAAAACAAAAGAAATGAATGACAGACTTTTTAAAAGTTTTTATTATAATCAACTTTTAATTTACTTAGAATAAATTGTGGTCAAAAACCATTTCAACAGCACTCCTATGTTAAGCTAAAACATCCTAAAAACATTTTTTAACGTACTATTCCTGTCTTGTTTATTGGAACACATCAAAACACTCAGCAAAGTCTGTTTGTCAAAGTCCCTAACATGCTAAAAAGATACTACTTAATTTTACATAGGTTCTTTCTCTTATAAAATAAACAAATGTTAATTTAGGATAATAATTTTAAAAGAACTCCAATGTACTTCCACTTATTTCCATTCACTTATGATTTGAAAATATACCTGTGGAACAAGTAACTTTAAATAAATTTTAACTTAAGGTTATTTGATTTTTATTCCTACACCTAAAGTCCCCCTCTCCTTTTATGTAGATTCTATCAGGTTCATGGAAATCATTTTAGCTGCAAATATATCCATATAAAAAGTGGAAAAGTTGATATCGTATCTTTAAAGAACAGGATGAAGAAATTTCACCAACCCAAGCATCAAAAGCACTGAAAAGCACTGCTTCATTTCTTGCATGTTACGGTTTATAGCATGACACTTCAGTCTCTGAGGGTCAGGTTAATTAAGCTCCATAGCAGCTGCAGTGCAATGTGAGACACACACTCCTGCAGTTCCCACCAGTCCAGTCCAATTACCTGTAGTATTCCAGCACTGGACAAGTGACAACCAACCTCTTCTCTCTAGTCACTTGCTCCCACTGGTCTACTGATAAATGTTAGAACAAACTAACCTCTTTTTGGAAAAGACTGCAAAGCTGAATGCACCTGCTGCAGGCTGCAATGATGAGTCCCAGAGAGATGTTTGTCAGTCAGATCTCTGCAGATGTTGTTTAACTTTATGCTAGAGCTGCATCCAAAGATGGAAATGAGATGGCAATCAAGCACAAGTCTCCCACCCTCATCCCCCCCCCCAATTTTATTCTGAAAAGCTGCACTTGCTCATAAAAGTTATCCTTTAAAATATAGCTCCACTAAACTGCAAACAACTGAGACTAAACTCTGTGGCAAAAACATATATGTATCAATAAATGGTGCTGAGAAAACTGGACAGCTACATGTCCAGAATGAAATTAGAACACTTCCTAACACCATACACAAAGATGAACTCAAAATGAATTAAAGACCTAAATGTAAGACCAGAAACTATAAAACTCTTAAGAGGCAGAACACTCGATGACATAAATCAAAGCAAGATCCTCTATGACCCACCTCCTAGAGTAAGGGAAATAAAAACAAAAGTAAACAAGTGGGACCTGATTAAACTTAAATATATACACACACATATATATATGTATATATATATAGTACTGAATTTTAGTTAACAAGTGGCATAACTGTGTTCAGCAAATGTTACTTATAATATTTAAGAGGAAAATTAATTCTTTTAAGCCAGAGCAAAACAAAAGAACAGAACTATAAAAAGACATGTTTCTAACTGGTGGTTTATAGCTTGGTTTCTAGTGATACCACACACTCCTTAGAATTCCCAAGACACAGATCATTTTTCCTCGTTGTATATTACATGAAACATCTTCAATATACAAATATTGAACTATTTTACCAATTGTGTTCACTATTTTTAGACTATTTTGAAATCCTTTGGGGGTGATATTTGCAAGGCAATTTTGCTAGACGTACTGTATCATTTTACAATGTCAAAAATTTTAAATGAACTATTTTTCCAAAATCTAGAAGGTTTCAAATAGCAAAATTCAAAGTGACATTGTGCTATAATAATTCATGAAAACAATGACTCTATAAATTGATGATATTCCATAACCTACTAAATCAATGATAGAAGATATAATAACATCAGGGTGAAATTTTAAAAAGAAGCAAATTAAATGAACAGCTAACATTTTTAATGCTGATTTAATCTTTCTAAAAAATTTCATACCACAAAACATTTGCTTTCATGAGTTAAGTATAAAAATTGTATCTTTCAGAAACTACAATTTTAATACAGATGTGCTATGCCACTAACATTCCTTTATATGTTGACTTTTCCTATTACTTAAAATGAGAAATAACACCTTAAAAATACAACAAATTTTCAGACAGATATTAACGTGTAAGTGAAAGCTTATGGTTCCTCCTACAACTGAGGATATAGAGAGATAAAATATAAAAAACCCACAACAATAAGTAGTATGACAAATACAAATATCACAACTTTAAAGAAAAAAACGTTATGTGTTAGCAACTCTTTGACAATACTAAAACCAAAACAGCACAATGTAATTGACAGCTATCGTTACTAAATTCAACAATACTGCAAATTATACTTTATTTTCTACTTCTTATAATTATATTTACCTACTAATTTTGCCTTAAAACATATGCCAATAAATTTCTAAGATGCAAAGCATCTTAGATCAAAGAAAAGAGTATAGACTGCAACTTTCAGAGGCTATAACAAAAGTACTCATTCACCTTGTACTACTAATACGATAATACTCTTCCTTCAACAATGTAAATAAAATAAGTGATCTTTTTTAAACTTCACAAACTCCTCTTATTTCTAAAAGAATGCTCATTCTTACACAATCCCAGTCCTAAAGGTTAAATTGGCCAGTGAATGTTCCCCCTGTCAAAATTAAGGCAATGTAAGGTTATTCACTTCACTAACAGAAAATTTCACTTACATTCTGCTTTTTCTTGATTTTTAAAGATTTTACATATAAATGGTTTGTGATTTTTTAAATAAGTACCACCCAAGTTGGACAGATAAAATCACGATGCAATAAAATCCAGGGATAGTGAGTTCAAGTTTTAAAGGACCAAAAAAAGTAAGTAATTTATATTAAAGGTGATCCAGTTTTATAACCACATGTATGAAAACAGTTTAAAACACACACACACAAACACACACACACAAATATATGCTAAGATTATAAGAGAATTCCTGTTTGATATAATGAATATCTCGGGTCATATAATAGAATAAGTAAACTATGAAGTATTCTAAAATCTTGAAAATGTTTATTTTACATACCCTATGTTATTCCCAATGAATAATGTATTCAATAACTTTTTCAATTATCTGCTTGAATCATTCATTAAATGATTTTAACTGATAAAATCATCTAGTTATTAACAAACTCTAAACAATCACACCTTCAGATGTCAAATAAAGGAATAAAATAATACCATCCTATGACCATCCTGAAAATGCATACAGTAATTTATTTCCCAAAATGAGAAAGCTGTTTTTTATTAAAAGGTAATAACTCTGAGTAACCTAATTATAAAAAGGATATATAAATAAGTCAAATTAGGTTGCTTTAAACAAGTAAGAATAAAAGATGTATTCACAAATCACAGGTTATAAGTTAGTATTTCATAAGATTTAGATTTTTAGAAATAGATAAATGAATTGCACAGCACTGCAAAAAGTCAAATGAATCTACTCATAGACCTTTTTTCCGATTACAGTAACTGATAAATGTACTTTACAATTCTCATCATACAATTCCCCCAAATACTTAATATATGGGCATGCTAAAATACATAATGTAATATACGGTTCTATAATTTCCAAATTCATACCAATTAAAGTACAAAAATGTTTTCTTCATCTCAACCATAAATATAAAAAAATCACTCAAAAAACAAGGTTGCTTAACATATTTTAAAGATATAACCAGAGGGGGAAAGAAAGTAAAACAAATATGATAAATATGAGATTATACTGGCTATAGTAAAAACAATGCACATATCATTTGAGTTGAAATTTAATAAAACATCACCAAAGTGTGTCTGTACCCTGAAATATACACCCTGAAGAAAGTTATTCTCAAATGCATCAGTATGCTGACTAAACCTTCCAAAAACAATTACGTTGTTTTAAAACTTAAGTAATTTGAGAAAATCCATTAAGTTACACAACTGAAGCACACTTTTCCCCAAATACTCTGTCTTACAAATAAGAAACAGAAAAATGCTCCACGAAATAAACATTAGGCACATTCATTCTAATGGAATGTAGTCATACGTACATATATGAAACACACAAAAAAGGGCATCTCATAAATCATAGTTATATAATTTAATCATTTGAGAAGAGTAAGCTAAGTATCCACGAAGTATATCTGAGTAACAGAAGTTGAAAGTAGCTCAGAGGCTGCTATGTTAAAGAGTACTAGGACTTTATATAATTCTACAGGCTTATGGTCAAGTATGAACAGAAAGACTACTAAAATTAAAGTTTATCAGAAGAAGAGAGATGTATCTATCTGTGCAGGTAATAACCTAGTTAAAACTACATTTAAATACAAAGTGCTCAGAATTATGAAAGCGTCTTATAAATTACAGGGCTTTATTTTATCCTTAAAATTGTTTCCATAGTTTGTGATTGGTTTCCACCTGTTACAGGCAGAATATAAGCCTTCTTTTATCCAGACATTTTAACTCACATTTGATCAGGTTACGTCACTACATACACAAAATTTTCTTTAACACATTCCTGTTTTCCATTTTTTCTAATGGATATTCTTGCTCTATATAAATAACATGCCTCAGAACTAGAAATGATAAAAGCAATTTCAATGTAATAAGAAAAAATGCACAACTATGTGGACTAAGAACAAAAGATCTAATTCCAGTTGTACCCTTTCCAACCCACTAAAAATAAACTATATTCAAATGAAAAGGCATTTAATTTACTATTTGGAATATCCTTGATAAACACCAATTTTCTGTAACATCTCTGCACATCTGATACCACCTCATGTATAATGCAAAAAAAGCTATTTCATTTTCATCTATTGACAGTGAATTTAATTTACCATTGCAGCTCTTTTCCTAGAACTATAACGTTATTAATTCCGCAATCAAGCTCTTTTGAATGCTTTTATTTGTACCAAGGATTTTCACAATTCCACATTGATTTTTTCCATCATAACATACCTTTTAAACATAAGAATGTGAATATGTTAGCAAACTTTCCTAATGCATAAGGAAAGTTTCAAAGACAAGGAAAGCCATCTATAAAACTACACTCACAGAAAATAAACTTTTGAAGGATATCACATCTAAGAGATTACACCTTAGTGTAGCAAGTGTAATGTTTACCAAATATAGTACATTTAATTTATATAACTAAAGGATAGTTCCAACCAATCTAAAACCTTCTTATACAGTATAATGGTCCATTTTCTACAACCAAGCGATTGGCCTCCAAATGTTTTGCTTACATTCATGCCAGATGTCTTTGCTGTACTAAAGAACTCTTACTGAATTAGATCATTGAAAGCAAATCAGCTTTTATTTCCCACCAAGAAAAAAAAAATAAGCAGCATTGGTCCCCTCAGCACTGAACAAATATTTTTACGGTCATAAAGATGAAATAATCAAAAAACATGGCAGAAACTGCATGAAGGTAAACACAAATAATGTTTTGTCTAGGAGATACACTATTCAATTACGGAGATTTTCCAATTAAACTTAAAATCCATATATTAAGTAGGAAAATGATTTTTTAAAAGATAAATACTCAGAACTCTGTAACAGTTGAAATTTTAAAAAACACACTGAAAAGTTAAAAAAAAAAAATTATACCACCTAGGAAACTTGCCATATTCCACTGGGTTACAGTACCTACAGTACCACACAAACTGTTAACATATTTTGATCAAACACAGCTTTTAAATAACACAAATTTGGAAGCATGGTTCTACTTCTCACATAATAATATATTTCCTTGTCACAATTAAATTAAAAACACAATATTTTAAAAATCTGGAGAGGAAGTACTTGTCCTCTTTACTCCAGGGCCAACAAACAAAGCAATGAAGCAGAAAGAGGTACATAATGGATTTAGAAAGTAAATGGTCCATTCTTTTAAGAAGCCTTTCTATCCCCTCTTCTGAATTCACTCTAGACTAATTGTCATTACAATTACGTCTGAAAACTCCAGAAGAACCCTATTTCCTGATGCCAGCTGTCCAGGTTTCTATCTTTAAATTTTAGTTTCCTTTTTTTTTTTCCCCTAATCAGAAAGTAGTTAGAAATACCCAGGAAGATTCAACTCGAAATTGGTCTACATCAGAGACGGAATATCGATTATAGAAACCAAAGGTAATCAAGAGTGAAAATACTTCTAAAATTATTTCACAAATACTCTAATACATCAAATATCTAAATAAAGTCTACACTATTAAGAATTCTTTCAATACAGCACACAATACAGGTAGATCTTTTTTTTTTTTCTTTCCTTGGGGATTTATCAAACAATCTCTTCATCATTGCACCTACCTGGGTAAAAATCTTTGGACTTAGACAGCTTGATGGTGGCTCCAGTTTCTTTTTGCAATTGAACAATTGTCTGTCCTCCCTTTCCAATTATAGATCCAGCAGCATAACTAGGTATGAGAACCTTTAGAAAATATTGGCCGTCTTCTGAAAAATGCAAAGAAATACACTCCATTAAAACAATAATTTTAAACTTTGTACCCTCCCTCCACCCTCAAGAGAGAAAAACAGCAATTAAACCACTGGGCATATAGCTGCAGGAAATATGGGGTTAAATTGTTTTTATAAAGAACAAAAATAAGCCAATTACACTATAACTAAGTACGAAATGTTTCCCATTCTGTAGAATTTATACTTTTTCTAACTTGGAATTAAAATCTAAACATGTTCTATTATTTTGCAACACTGTAGAAACTGATGACTAAATTCCAGTTGTTATTCCAAACATGGAAGTCTTCCAATTCTATCTGTGGTTACTATGGTAAAACAAAACGAACTGACCCTTCAACAAAACTTCAGAGATTTATACCATGACAAACCTTCACTTAACATATTGCAAAATAAATAAATAAAAGGACGGTAAATAGTGATGAGCTATATTTATTTGACACGAGCAAACACACAAGCACTACAATTAGCCATTGCCTGTATCCTACTTAAAGTATGCAAAACAACCATTCTCCTACCAAATAATCCACCCAAACTGTAGGGTGTATTCCAAGCCTTCAATAACTGCCAGGAAATAACTCAAAGTGATGTGGACTGGCAAATCTAACTAATCCTGGAGTATTTCTTCAGCACTCCTTAGTCTACTATGATCTCGTTTAAGCTCATTAATTAAAGGACCTTAAGAAGAATTTTGCCAATACTAAAAAGCTTAGGAGTCATTTACATCAAATACACTTAAAAGTGACCAGATAATGTTCCTTCTCCAATAATCACAATTATTAAAACGGAGGGGGTGGATGAACCAAAAAAGACTGAAATGCAATGTTTTAGAAAATAAAGCCAACTCCCTAAACTTTAATTTCCGTCAAACTGATGGTGTCTTAAATAGGAAACACCCCGGTAAATCCAGCTTCCTTATGTGAACATGAACGTTCCAAATTTTTCGGGTGTGCCATTCGCAAGACCCCCATCCGGCTCTAAAATACATGCTGTAGATAAATTCACCTCTGCCTCGATGCATTGGGTGCATTGTTAAGATGACTCCAGTGCAAATGAAGAAGCGGTACCGGTCCCGTTATAACTCATCTTCCCGGGAAGCGCAGGATGTTAACTAACAAGTCACAGTACGAGACACCCCCACCCTCGTATGCACACCCCTGAAGACAAATCAAAGAGATTTTTACACCGACAGTGTAAGTGCGGTAAGAGCATGCACTCTTCAAGATTTTGCATACTACTTGTGGCCCAAACCAAGGGGATGAAGAGAGCAAAACTCTCCGGTGCCCCAGTCATTCGCTCTCCGCTACCCAAGTGCCATTTATTTATTTATTTTATCCGACTGTTAAATGCAGCGCGCATCTTCGGGCGGCCATCACCTCGCTCGGGGTCATCCTCTTCCTCCTTAACGGACCCCCTTGCCCAGGTTTAGGATATTTAAACGGTCAGCCTTTCGACCGATTCAAGGGAAAGATAGGTCTATTCCGAAAAAACCGGTCGCCATTTTGATGAATGATAAAACACAGAAATGGAAATGTATCGGGACCGGCGAGGTGCGGGGCAGGTGCAGGGGAGGGGGCGCGAGGCAGGGCGCGGGAGCCGCCGGGTTCGGGCTGGAGGTGTCCGGGCCGCGGGAGGGAGGGAGGGCGCCGGGAGGGAGGGAAGCAGGGGCGGGCGGCGGGGGATGGGGCCAGCGGGGAGGTGGAAGCGATACCCACCGCCCGTATTGGTCCTCTTGGTGCTGCCGGCTTCAGGGGGGGCTTCCAGCGGCCTTTTCCGCGAGTCCGGCGGGTCCAGGTCTATGGGAACCCCAGTGTGGGTCCCGTTCTGCTGGATGGGAGCTGCCGCCATCATGTTTGCAGTTCCTGCCGCTTCTACGGGGAGAAGGTTCTCCCTTTTGTTTTGGCTTTTTTTCTTTTTTTTTTTTTGCCTTTTTTTTTTTTTTTTGCTTTTGGGGTTTCTTAAGGTTGTTTTGTTTTTGTTTTTGTTTTTTTTAATCGGATCAATAGAAATCTCTTTAAGAAAAAAAAAGCAATGTTGCTGGTTTGTTCTCACTGGGGAGGGGGCAGGGCTGAAGAGCAGCTGCAGTGCAGTGTCAGAAAGGAGACAGGGGAATGGAGGGGGTGTGAGAGACGGAGGGAGAAAGAAGGAGAAGAAAGGAGAGAGGGGGAGAGAGTGGAGAAAGGAGAGGGGCGAGTGAATGAGCGGGAGGAGGGGAGCGGGGAGGACGGGCTGAGGGAGTGGGAGAGCGCGAGGGCTGGCGGGGCGCGGGGAGAAGCCGAGGAGGAGGGGAGAGCGAGGGAAAGAGTGAATGAGCAGGAGGAGGGGAAGGAGGTGGATGAGGAGAGAGGAGCGAGCGGCGGAGGAGGGCAGGAGCCGGGAAGGAGCGCGGCGGTCCCGGCGCCGCGCTAGCGCTGCGCTCGCTCCCGCTGCTGGTGCTGCCGCCGCCGCCGCTGCCGGAGCGGTTCTGCCGTTGCCTGGGCTGCTCGGCGCTGCTGCTGCTGCTGCTGCTGCTGCTGCTGCCGCCCGGTCTCGCTCATTATTTCTCCCGCTTGTGGGGGGGGGGGGGGGGAGGGGGAGGGGGAGGCTGGCGGGGAGGGAGGGGGATGGCTGAGAGGGGAGGGTAGTGAGGGGTTGAGTTCGCAGACTCCCACACACTTCGCGCTCCGGTCCCTGCCTCTCAGCAGCGCCGCCGCCGCCGCCGCCTCCCTACGCTGAAGCCTCAGCCTGCGGGGGCGGGGAGGGGGGGGCGCGCCTGAGGGGGAAAGAGTGTGCGTGTCTGCGCGGGAGTGAGAGCGCGCGCCGGCTGAGAGCGTGCGCGGGGGCGCGCGCCGGCGGCGGGGGCGGGGCCGGGGGCCGGGGCGCTCCTGTGGGAAGGGAGGGGTGAAAGGTCGCGGGTCCCCGGCAACACGGCTCAGGCAAACGTAAGCCGCTTGTCGCAGAAACCGAGGGGGTCCAAGAAACGCGCTAGGCTGGAAGGCGGGAAGCAGACGTTACTGACAGCCGTGCCAGCCAGTAGTGTGGAAACGTGAGAAAGGCTCTTCAGGCCCCTTCCCAATCAGGAAACTTGGGTATGAGAGGGAGTGAAGGGTGGGGTGGGATCTCGGTCCAGCCGGGACTGGAGCGGCGACAGTTTTGGCTAGACTGAGAAGGGCATTCGAGTGACCGTTCATAACGGGTGGGACAGCGTTAAGGCTGAGGGAGGAACCTTAGCCGTATGCTTCCAGGACTTCTAGCTAGGTACATCCGTTTTTAAGAGTTAGGTGAGAGACAGTAGTTAGCCTCTCACTCAAGGGCGGTTCTACGGAGTGATTTCATCAAGAGTATTACTCGCACTGTGTGACTTCGTTAGGAAACTTGAAGTGTTTCACTCGCCGCCTTAAATCCTTTCGGAAACAAGCCAGGATATAAATAAATAAAGCTAGGTAGGAGTATCCCCTTCACGAGGCGCCGGGAGGCGGACTAAACACCCGCAACAGCTGGGTGTGTATCCAAAACTAAATTCTGAAAGAAAAAGGAATATACGAGTAAAATTCAGCGCAGTGTGCGCAGCTTGTGATTCCACAGATCTCGGATATATAACGAACTTAAAGCTCAACCAGAACACTACAGACAAGAAAATATATATTTGGAGTAGACGCTGAATGTCGGAAAAGATTCCGTTTACAGATGAGTAAACTGACACAGTAAAGTATTTTGCTCAAGGTCATCCATCAAATTAGTAATTAAATCAGTATACTAGGAAGCAGTGATAGTGGAAAAGCATGGGCTTTGGAGTTCAGAAATCTTGGTTTCAAGTTCTTGGCAGGCATATTCTAAAAGTGTATCCTCAGACAGTCCCTTAACATGTTGCGCTATGTATTAAGGGCTTTTACCACTGCCAAGCAACCAACTTCGCATGTGCTCTTTACATGCGGTGTATCATGTAGTTATTACTGTCTCCGTTTAATGAGGCAGTTTGGGTTTAGAGATATTAATAATTTTACCTAAGTCACAGTGGTGTAAACACAGTAGTAATAATTCAAACTAAAGTCGTCTTGCTTCCAGAGTCTGTCCAGTTGAATACTGCAGTACACTGGAGCCTCAGGTTCCCTCCCGCAAAATAATGGGTCTGTACCTCCTGGAATTCTTGAATCAAATGAGATAATATTCGTGGCAATGCATTGTAAGATGTAAAAACGTATGAATATATTCACTAGATTTCTAGAACAAAGATGCTCCTTTCCTATAGGTTTCGAGAACAGCACTTGAACGTGAAAATGGCTTTAGTATCAAGCTAGCTCAGAAAGAACTTAACTCTGATTGACCAAGAATACTTGCATAGCTGAGGCAATAACGGAATAGAATAAAATTTGATTTCTGGTAGATAGAGAAGGGAAAGGAAAGAATACTAACCCTACTTTTAGCATCCTTTATTGGAAGGAGCATCTAGGAGGCGTTGGGATCTCTGGTACTTTTAAGTAATAAAAGACGACCCTGCTGAATGAGGAAGAGAATAACGTTTAGTTCAAGAATAAAAGTTCATCTGGAATATGAAAAATACGTTTGCCTTAAGTCAGGGAAGAAGATGCGCTGGGAGCTGAAAGGGAAAGCAGGTAAGTTAGTACATACTGGTAAAGGTCTGTGAACCAAAGTCCAGAATTTCGATCTGATGTATGATGTTACAGGAAACCACAATATAGCCTTCATGACCAAAAATAAAGAGTATTTAAACATAGAATTGGATTTTTTTTTAACAAAGGGGAAGCTGTGATGAGAAAAAAAAATGTGGTTTGGAATAAGTCTGTGGTGGTCAAGATAGAAAAAAGGCTGATGCCAGATATTACACAAAGTATTCTGTGAAAAACGTGCAAAGACATTTTTCATAAATTGAAAGACATAGTTTTCATAAATTAAAAAGTAGAAAAAGGATTTGCAACTAGATTATTTCAAAACAGTGAAAGATGAAGGACAAAGATAATTCAAAGGTAGTTCAAAGCTATATTACATTAAAGTCTGGGCAAAGTATTCAGTACAATGTAGTTTTAAATTGGAGAAAGACAAGTTTTAGGGAAAACTTGGGGTTCACAAATTTCTAAAAATAAAATATTTCTAAAATAGTTTGAAAAATATTTGTCATTGCTGTGTGTAAGTTAGATTCAAAATGAGCCTTTTAAGTTAAACTGCCTTATAGACATAAGCTTACTGAAATAGTCATGGCACTGTATTCTTATGGTATTTATTTGCCCCTTCTCTTATTCGTCTTTAGATTTAATATTTAAATACCATTGATCACTACATGGGGCCCAGAAGCAGAAGATATGGTTTTAAATATGGATGTGTGTGTGTGTGTGTGTGTGTGTGCGCGCGCGCGCGCGCGGGTGTGTGCATACTCAGTCTCTCAGTCATGTCTTACGGTCTGACTCTGTGACCCCATGAACCATAACCTGGCAGGCTCCTCTGTGCATGGAATTTTCCAGGCAAGAATACTGGAGTGGGTTGCCATTTCCTACTCCAGGGGATCTGTAGGATATCAAATAGTAAGCAAGCTATGTTATGCCAGGAATTAGACACTCTCCTAAGTCTCTGACCTGGTCAAACATCTAAGGATCAGTCAGCTCTAAGCTGATTTGATCAATGAAGGTTATCAGAGTGTACATTCTAATTAAGCCTCTCTTCCCTAGTTTAGTATATTTTGTTGTCTTTTTTAAAAACTTATACTTCATTTCTCGCTGGATATACCTCTACTATTCTGATTAGATAGACAAACATTTTACCTGTTGTATTCTGCATTTTGTCCCAGCTAATAAAACTGAAGAAATAAAAAGGTAAAGTGACTCCCAGTTTATTATTAAGCTGCTGCACAGCATGCTATATTATTATACAGCATGCTATACATCTTATGCTGCAAATAAACTGTTTGAACTTTCCAAAAGTATAATAGAAGCACTTGACCTTTTAATTCTCTGAAAAGAAATAGTTTATTTTTTAATTAACCAGGCAATTGGCACCACAAATTTAATAATGTTTTTCAAATCTTAAGACACAATAGAATTTGTGTGCTTTTCATTGTTAACTACTTGATGACTTATGAACATAAGCAACTATGGTAGAAAATGATATTAATCTGAAGAACAAAATTCCCAATCTTTATTGACTTTCATTGAGTATCCTTTTCCTTCCTAAATTTCATTCTGAGTAACAAAAGATAATATATTTTCAGTAACAATGATTGGCTTTTTAAAGAAATCACAGATAATTGATATCCACAAGTATACCCAAGCCGATTTCTTTGTCTCCATGTTCCTGTCTTTCCTACAATCAGTTCTGTTACTAAAGAACATAAATACTGAGTACTTCTCTGCAGCTTAGGCTTTGGGAAAATATTTTCTGAGTTTATGGTCTACTAAAAGCAGATCCTGAGTTAAGGATTCAAGTGCAAGTAGTTTATTTTGGAAGTGATTTCAGGAAACAGTAGGATCCTGGGGAAGTGAGATAGGGAATGGAAGGGAGGCAATGAAGGGTGTGAATTCCCCAGCAAATTATCACTGTGAGCAAACAGAATCTCAGTGGGATTTCCTGAAAAATCATTGAAATGGTAACCTCAGAATTATCCTGCTGAAAGCCTGAAAAAACAGGTATATATGCACCAACTCTCTTCAGTTACTGCTGCTGCTGCTGCTGCTAAGTCGCTTCAGTCGTGTCCAACTCTGTGCGACCCCATAGACGGCAGCCTACCAGGCTCCCCCGTCCCTGGGATTCTCCAGGCAAGAACATTGCAGTGAGTTGCCATTTCCTTCTCCAACGCATGAAAGTGAAAAGTGAAAAGTGAAAGTGAAGTAGCTCAGTTGTGTCCGACTCTTCATGCCCCCATGGACTGCAGCCTACCAGGCTCTTCCGTCCATGGGATGTTCCAGGCAAGAGTACTGGAGTAGGGTGCCATTGCCTTCTCTGCTTCAGTCACTGGTCAGGGTCTATTTACAGGGTGCATTTATTCAACGCATGCTGGCCAATCTTCCAACTACCAGAGCAGCATCTTTTTCTGAGGACTTTCTATGGAGTCTGGAGGCTGTTCTATCCTTACATAGGCTTAAAATGCTGTGGAATATCCCCCATCATTTTGGAAAATCAGGCCAATGTGCTCTGAATGATAGACAAGGAGATATGGGTAGGGCAGTAACAGTTTATTACTAGTATCAAAATGAAATTAGGAAAAAGGAAAACAAGAAGCCTGTTCTTGCAAAGTGTTGGAGGGAAAGATCAAATAAATATGAAAGTATGAAAAAATTTGGAAAGCTTAAAGTACTAGAAGAAGTTTTACAATTTTCACAATCCAAATATTGTAACCAAGCAGAGATTGTCAACAGCCCAACTGATTTTGTTTTTAAAAAATACACTTTTAATTTTTTAGAGAGACTTAGTGTACCTGTTTTGATTATTTTTTCTCTCAATCCAACACAAAGAAAATAGGAGCAAATATATGACAAAAGAGTATATTACCTAATTCTACATCACAGGGATTTAAGTTTATAGAAGTTATATATATATATAGCCTATAGTTATATATAGAGTTATATATATATAGAGAGAGAGAGAAGTTAAGTTATATAATTTTATAGAAGTTCTATAAACAAACATTGAAGAAATATTTTTCCAAGATTGCACATCTTGTTGCTGCTGCTGCTAAGTTACTTCTGTCGTGTCCGACTCTGTGTGACCCCATAGACAGCAGCCCATCAGGCTCCCCATCCCTGGGATTCTCTAGGCCAAGAATACTGGAGAGGGTTGCCATTTCCTTCTCCAATGCATGAAAGTGAAAAGTGAAAGTGAAATCGCTCTTAGTGACTCCATGGACTGCAGCCTACCAGGCTCCTCCGTCCATGGGATTTTCCAAGCGAGAGTACTGGAGTAGGTTGCCATTGCCTTCTCCGTTGCACATCTTAGAAAGTAATTTATTGGAATTTTTCATCTTGTAGATTCAAACAGCCTTTATGTTTACACAGTTAATAACACAAATCCACTGTTGGTGATATGTTTATGAAACAGTCTATAAAAGCTCACACTAATTTATGCAGAGATATAATTGTGTTATTAGCATTATTCCAAAAAGTCCCCAAACTTTTATATTCCAGTTGCAAATGTGACATCCTAATAGGTATTGAGATATGTTAATATTATAAGAAAATCCTAAACTCTTTAGCACTGAGTATTTTATGAAATACATATATAGACAATAAATAACTAACCCTTTCTACAGTGCAATAAAAAGAGCCTTGTGATAACTAGAACATGGCTGTGTAAAAAGTTAACCTTAGGGGAAACTGGGGAAAGTATTGGGAGCTTCTATTTTTGCAACTCTTCTTTAAGACTGAACTTATTTCAAGGTAAAAAGTTAAAAACTAACAAAAAGAATCTTGAACTGATTATTTGTTTCTGACTCTTACACTTAACTTTGTTAGCTTATTGTTGTTCAGTCTCTAAGTCATGTCCAACTTTTTGACCCCACGGACTGCAGCACACCAGGCTCCACTGTCCTCCACTATCTCCTGGAATTTGCTCAAATTCATGTCCATTGAGTGGGTGATGTTATCTAACCGTCTCACCTCTGCCACCTCTTCTCTTTTGGCCTTCAATCCTTCCTAGGTAGCTTTGTTACCTGCAGTCACTCATTTCCCTGCTCCGAGTTTCAGTTTCCTCATCTATAAAATAGACGAATTAGAAAATGCTCTATAAGTCTCCAAAACAAATTTCTGTATCAGTATGTTTGCTATCATTCATAGAATCATACAAAGAAAATTACCAGAATTAAAGTACGTACTGTATGCCTTCAGATGCACTTTAAAAATCAGTTAATAACACATGTTTTGGAGATGTATTTTAAGTGCAAAGCAAAACAATTTACCAAGGAAAATAATTTTGATATTGTAAAGAATATATTTAATATATTTATTCCCAATATTTTTGCACTTTTAAAATAATAATTCATTATAATCTATAGTTGAAAATATTTTCTTGAAAGCATAATTTGAATTGTGAAGTTTCATATTTTAAGTCATTTGGATGTGAAAAAATACTGGGGTGAAAAAAGTAAATGATAAAGTTATTAAGATAGAGTAAAAGAAAAGAAAAAAGAAAAAGGACTATAAAAGTAAACTAAAGAAGCAAGAGTTGAGTAGTATTCATATGTTTTACCAACTAATTTAAATCACTTATTAAATCACTGTTGCTGCCATAAAATAACTTCAACTATGCATACTCTACTCTGATAATGCCTAGAGTGATCCTGAGTCTTCAGTTTGACCAAGATGTTCTTGGCTTGTGCTAGATGTCCTGGAGCAATTATCAATTACCCTCAGAATTTTCCCAGTTTGGGACAATAAAGTACATAGTCACCCTAATAATACTCAAGAGCTTCTCTTTTTTTTAACCCTGCCAATTAGAAAGCATAAAATCTTATTTCTTCATCAAATTCCTTTAAATGGCAACTTCCCCATGTGTAATAATAGAAATGTTTATCATAGTTCAATCATTATTTTACATTGTATAATAAATTATCATATTCTCACCTCTCCCCTCCATGATGTTTTATTTTTTATCTATATTTTTATTTTTATGAGTGTGCTCAGTCACTAAATCATGTCCGACTCTGCAAACCCCATGGATTGTAGTCTGCCAGGTTCCTTTGTCCATGGGATTTCCCAGGCAAGAATACAGTAGTGGGTTGCTATTTATTTGTCCAGGGGATCTTCACAACCCAGTTGAACCTGCATCTCTTGTGTCTCCTGCATTGCAAGCAGATTCCTTACCACTGAGCCACCTAGGAAGCCTATACTTTTATTAGCTAGAGCTAAGACCAAAGATTAAGAATAGAGATATAAAGGAGTAGAATTTTAAAATGTATCTTTTCACATTTGAACATGGAAACTATCAGTTTGATAAGATTATTCCTTCCTTAGACAGTACTGTATGTAGCAAGATGAAGTGAATTGAAGAAATAATAAATGTGATCATAAGTATAATAAAATGCAACTTCAAATGATAAACCACTGGACCCACAGATAGCATCAGGGAATTGCTTACATTATAGATTGTTCAGATTTCCTCTCTGTTTACTTCTTGTTGCTCAAATAAACCATAATCCTTGACTTCCAGATACACTTCCAGTGTTTCTGGAAAGCATTCTTTCTACCAGCTATTACCACTGTTTGTTAAATGTCAAATAATTAAAAGTTCTGTTTGTCTTATAACAGTGTTACTTGTGCTTATAAGTACTAAAATTTAACATGCATATATGCTAAAAAATTACATTACCATACTCATCCAGAGATTCTGCCTTGGTATTTAATCTGTTGGTTTCACTATGTAAGCATTTCTGTAGTAGGTCAGGAGTGTTTAACTGACATCATGTAATTCTAAATTCTTTTATCCCTATGTCATTTCATATAACTAAGAGTATACAGAGCTTACTTATTAAAACCTAAGTTTTATATATGGATGTTTATGTGCCTGTGGTACAGAAAGAGGGTACGTGTGTGAGTGAGTGTGTGTGTACATGTGATTGAAAAAGCGAGACAAGAGGAGCCTAGATTTTACAATTCTATCTAATGTCTGTAGTTGGGTATAAAAATTAGTAAATGCAAAATTTGCCTTTACTTAGCCTTTTCTTCTCAGGGTTAAGTATTTGTAAGCTTTTAATTTTTTCATTTTACCTTCTCACTATGGAGAATTTGAAATGTATACAAAAGGAGGTAAAATATAATGAATCCCATGTACTATCACTTACCTTCAAAACTATTAATTAGTGACTAATATTGTTTCATTTATAACTTCACTGTTGTGAGTGTGAAGCAAACTCTACATTTCATACCATTTTTATTCTGCAAATAGTATATACAGGCTTTTAAATATATCTGTAATATCATCATTACATTGAAAATAATTGACACAAACTTCTTAATATTGTCAAATATCTGGTCTGTGTCTAAATTTCCTCAATAGTCTTAAAATATTTTTAATATCTTGTTCAAACCCAACCCAAATTAATACATTGCTATGGTTCATGGCTCTCAAATCTCTTTTAATTTGTATCAGTCTTGTTTCCATCAGAGCAGCAGATCAGTAGGATATATTTTAAGTTTACACACACACACACATAGGGGTATATATACATGCACACACATATTGGACACAACTGAGCATCTGAGCACAGCAGAACAGATATATAGTGGCAGTAAGGGAGTTGGCTCTGGTTCAGTTCAGTTCAGTCCAGTGGCTCAGTCATGTGCGAATCTTTGCGACCCGTGGTTAAGCAAGCCCAAACCCACAGATGGGCAGTCAGGAAGGAAAGATACAGGGCGAAGAGAGAACAATTTCAGGCCTAACTGTGCTTGGAGTCTCAGATTTTCAGAGACCTAATTGCTTTGATGACTGCCACCTGATTACGTGAGGCCCGTCCAGGATAATCTCCCTTTTGATTAACTTAAAATGGAAGCTTTTAAATTACATTTCAATGACAGCAGAACCTCAGTTTTTTTAAATAAGTAGAAGAAGTTGTATGTTTTCTACAAAATGTCTGCTGGCTCCCTTTTGTCCTCTAACTCTCACAAGAGAATATTCCTTGTAGATCACTCTACCTAGAGACATAACTGACTGATGTTATATCACAAAGCCATCACAGCCCACTCTTTGTCCACATGGCACCTATATACATCTCTTTAAACTGTATTTAACCACCAAATAAAGACAATAGCAAAATAATACTTCTAACATAACTAAATAACAACAGTTACTTGTTATTAACATGTTATATAAGAGACTGACAAAGGCAATAAAAATATTTATTACATATACAAGTGTTCACTTGAAAGTAATACTCATAATGATTATTGTGTTCTTTTCTGCAAATGGTCACATCGTCATGACTGATATTTCTTCCACTACTTTCTTTCATTTCCTTCTTCCACTGCCCTTTCCATATTCCCTTTGCCCTCACCAAGCTCCTCAGCTGGTTGTGGTGAGATGACTTGAACCTTAATTCAGGGATTTTTGCCCACAGTATTAGATATAATGATCATCTGAATTAAATTTGCTGATTCCCATACAATTCAGTTCACTGATTCCTAAGATGTTGATGTTCAATCTTGCCATCTCCTGCTTGATCACGTCCAATGTACCTTGATTAATGGACCTAATATTCCAGGTCCCTTTGCAATATTGCTCTTTGGACCTTGGACTTTATTTTCTCCAACAGACACACCCCCACAGCTAAGCATAATTTCTGCTTTGGCCCAGCCAGTTTCTTAATAGAGCTATTTTAATAGTAATTGCTCTCCACTCTTCCTCAATAGCATATTGGACATGTACTGACCTGAGGGGTGCTCATCTTCTGACCATTATATCTACTACTGTGGGCAAGAATCCCTTAGAAGAAGTGGAGTAGACCTCATAGTCAACAAAAGAGTCCAAAATGCAGTCATTCAGTTGCTCAGTCATCTCCAACTCAGTGTGAATCCATGGACTGCAGCACCCCAGGCTTCCCTATCCTTCACCATGTCCCAGAGTATGCTCAGACTCATGTCCATTGAGTAAGTGATGCCATCCAACCATCTCATCCTCTATTGTCCCCTTCTTGTCTTGCCTTCAATCTTTCCCAGCATCAGGGTCTTTTCCTCTGAGTCAGCTCTTTGCATCAGGTGGCCAAAGTGTTGGAGCTTCAGCTTCAGCATCAGTCTTTCCAATGAATATTCAGGGTTGATTTCCTTTGGATTCACTGGTTTGATCTCCTTTCTGCCCAAGGGACTCTCAAGAGTCTTCTCTAGAACCACAGTTCAAAGGCATCCATTCTTCAATGCTCAGCCTTTTTTATTGTCCAAATATCACATCTGTACATGACTACTGGAAAAACCATAGCTTTGACTATATGGACCTTTGTAGGCAAAGTAATGTCTCTGCTTTTTAATACACTGTCTAGGTTTGTTGTTGCTTTTCTTCCAAGGAGAACACATCTTTTAATTTCATAGCGGCAGTCACCATCTACAGTGATTTTGGAGCACAAGAAAATAAAATCTGTCACTGTTTCCATTGTTTACCTATCTATTTGCCATGAATTGATGGACTGGATGCCATGATCTTCATTTTTTGATTATTGAGTTTTAAGCCAGCTTTTCCCCTCTCTTCTTTCACTTTCATCAAGAGCCTCTTTAGTTCCTCTGTGCTTTCTACCATAAGGGTGGTGTCATCTGCATATCTGAGGTTACTGATATTTCTCCCAGCAATCTTGATTCCAGCTTGTGCTCCATCCAGCCCAACATGTCGCATGATGTATTCTGCATGTAAGTTAAATAATCAGGGTGACAATATACAGCCTTGATGTACTCTTTTCCCAATTTTGAACCAATCTGTTGTTCCATACCCAGTTCTAACTGTTGCTTCTTGACCTGAATACAGGTTTTGCAGGAGGCAGGTAAGGTGGTCAGATATTCCCATCTCTAAGAATTTTCCACAGTTTGTTATGATCCACACAGTCAAGGGCTTTAGTGGTATCAATGAAGCATAACCAGATATTTTTCTGGAATTCTTTAGTAGTACCAAAATGCAGTGTGTGTGATAGTCGCTCAGTTGTGTTTGACTCTTTCTTTGCAACCCCAGCGACTATAGCCTGCCAGGCTCCTCTGTCCATGGAATTCTCCAGGCAAGAATACTGGAGTAGGTTGCCATTTCCTTCTCCACCAAAATGCAGTAATGAGTTCAGTCTCAAAAACGGCAGAATGATCTCTGTTTCCAAGGCAAATCATTCAACATCATAGTAATCCAAATATATGCCCGCAAGCACTAATGCTGAAGAAGCTGAAGTTGACCAGTTCTGTGAAGACTTATAAAACCTTCTAGAACTAATACCAAAAAATATGTCCCTTTCATCATAGGGGATTGGAATGAAAAATTAGGAAGTTAAGAGACACTTGGAATAACATGCAAATTTGGTCTTGGAGTACAAAGTGAAGCAGGGCTAAGGCTAACAGAGTTTTGTCAACAGAATATGCTGCTGCTGCTGCTGCTGCTGCTGCGTCACTTCAGTCATGTCCAACTCTGTGCGACCCCATAGACAGCAGCCCATCAGGCTCCTTCATCCCTGGGATTTTCCAAGCAAGAACACTGGAGTGGGTTGCTATTTCCTTCGATGCATGAAAGTGAAAAGTGAAAGTGAAGTCACTCAGTTGTGTCCGGCTCTTAGCGACCCCATGGACTGCAGCCTACCAGACTCCTCCGTCCATGGGATGTTCCAGGCAAGAGTACTGGAGTAGGGTGCCATTGCCTTCTCCAACCGAATATGCTTGTCATAATAAATACCTTCTTCCAACAATCCAAGAGACAGCAATATGCATGGACATCACCAGATGGTCAATACTGAAATCAGATTGATTATGTTATTTGCAGTCAAAGATGGAAAAGCTCTGTACCATCAGTAAAAACAAGACATGGAGCTGACTGTGGCTCAGATCATGAGCTCTGCATTGCAAAATCCAGGCTTAAAGTGAAGAAAGTAAGGGAAACCACTAGGCCATTCAGGTATGACCTAAATCAAATCTCTTATGATTATATGGTAGTGGTGATAGATTCAAAGGATTAGATCTAATAGACTGAGTGCCAGAAGAACTATGGATGGAGGATCATAACATTGTATAGGAGGCAAGGACCAAAATCATACAAAAGAAAAAGAAATGCAAAAAAGCAAGTGGTTGTCTGAGGAGGTTTTATAAATAGGTGATATAAGAGAAATAAAAGACAATGGAGAGAGGGAAAGATATACCCAACTGAATGCAGAAGTCCAAGAATAAAAAGGAGGCTGTCTTATGTGAGCAATACAAAGAAATAGAAGAAAACAGTAGAATGGAAAAGACTAGAAATCTTTTAAGAAAATTGGAGATATCAAGGGAACATTTCATGCAAGGATGGGCTCGATAAAGGACAGAAACAGTATGAACCTAACAGAAGCAGTAGATATTAGGAAGAGGTGGCAAGAAGACATAGAACTACACAAAAAAATTCTTAATGACTCAGATAACCATAATGGTGTGATCACTCACCTAGAGCCAGACATCCTGGAGTGTGAAGTCAAGTGGGCCTTAGGAAGCATCACTATGAACAAAGCTAGTAGAGATGATGGAATTCCAACTGAGCTATTTCAAATCCTATAAGATGATGCTGTTAAAGTGCTTCATTCTGTATGTCAACGAATTTGGAAAACTCAGCAGTGACTGCTGCTGCTGCTGCTAAATCGCTTCAGTCGTGTCCGACTCTTGTGCAACCCCATAGACAGCAGCCCACCAGGTTCCACCGTCCCTGGGATTCTCCAGGCAAGAACACTGGAGTGGGTTGCCATTTTCTTCTCCCAGCCATGGCTATAGGACTGAAAAAGTCAGTTTTCATTCTAATCCCAAGGAAAGGCAGTGCCAAAAATGATCAAACCAAGATACAGCTGTGCTCATTTCACATGCTAGCAAGGTTATGCTTAATATCCTTCAAGCTAAGCTTCAGCAGTACGTGAACCAAGAACTTCTAGATGTACCAGCTGGGTTTCAAAGAGGCAGAGAAACCAGAGATCAAATTGCCAACATTTGTTGGATCATGGAGAAAGCCAGGGAGTTCCAAAAGAAAGTGAAAGAAAGAAAGTGAAGTCCCTCAGTTATGACTGACTCTCCAGGCTCCTCTGTCCATGGGATTTTTCAGGCAAGAATACTGGAATGGGTTGCCATTCCCTTCTCCAGGGGATCTTCCAAACCCAGGGATCAAACCCAGGTCCCCCCAGAAAACATCTAATTATGCTTTTTGACTGTGTGGAGAACAATAAACTGTGGAAAATTCTTAAAGAGATGGAAGTACCAGACCACCTTACTTGTCTCCTGAGAAACCTTATATGTGGGTCAAAAAGCAACAGTTAAAACCAGACCTGGAACAAGGAACTGGTTCAAAATTGGGAAAGGAATACATTAAGGCTGTGTATTGTCACCCTGTGTATTTATGTGATACACAGAGTACATTATGTGAAATGCCAGGTAGGATGAATCGCAAAGTGAAATCAAGATTGCTGGGAGAAATATCAACAACCTCAAATATGCAGATGATACCACTCTAATAGCAGAAAGCAAAGAGGAACTAAAGTACCTCTTGATGAAGGTGAAGGAGGAAACTGAAAAAGCTGGCTTAAAAATGAACAGTCAAAAAAAAAAAAAAAGTGATCATGGCAACTAGTCCCATCACTTCATGGCAAATAGGAGGGGAAAAAGTGGAAGCAGGGACAGATTTTATTTTCTTGGGCTCCGAAATCACCGCAGATTATGACTCGAGTGATGAAATTAGAAGACGCTTGCTCCTTGGAAAGAAAGCTATGACAAACCTAGACAGAGCGTTAAAAAGCAAAGACATCATACAGACCAAGATCGGTATAGTCAAAGCTATTGTTTTTCCAGTAGTCATACACAGAAGCGAAAGTTGGTCCGTAAAGAAGGATGAGAGCCAAAGAACTGATGCTTTTGAATTGTGGTGCTGGAGAAGACTGATGAGGGTCCTTTGGACTACAAAGTGATCAAATAAGTGAATCCCTAAGGAAATCAACACTGATTATTCATTGGAAGGACTGTTGCTACAACTGAAACTCCAATACTTTGTCCACGTGATGCAAAGAGCTGACTTGGAAAAGACCCTGATGCTGGAAAAATTGACGGCAACAGGAGAAGGGGCCAGAACAGGATGAGATGATTAGATAGCATCACTGACTCAATGGACATGAATTTGAGCAAACTCCAGGAGATAGTGGACAACAAAGAGCCTGGCATGCTACAGTCTGTGGGGTTGCAAAGAGTCGAACACAGCAACAAAAACAATAGTTTATTTACAATATTGTGTTACTTTCAGGCATACAGAAAAGGGAATAAGTTATACATATGCATATACCCACTGTTTTTAGATTATTTTCCCATAGAGATCATTTCAAAGTATGAGCACCGTTCCCCACATTTTATGCTGCTAAGTCACTTCAGTCATTCCCGACTCTGTGCAACCCCATAGACGGCAGCCCACCAGGCTGCCCCATCCCTCGGATTCTCCAGGCAAGAACCCTGGAGTGGGTTGCCATTTCCTTGTCCAATGCATGAAAGGGAAAAGTGAAAATGAAGTCACTCAGTCGTGTCCGACTCTTCATGCCCCCATGGACTTCAGCCTACCAGGCTCCTCCGTCCATGGGAAGTTCCAGGCAAGAGTACTGGAGTGGGTTGCCATTGCCTTCTCCGCCCCGCATTTCGTAGTAGGTCCTTATTAGTTAACTATAATGTGTATATGTGAATCCCAAACTCCAAATTTATCCTTCCCCCTAGGTAACCATAGTTCAAAGAAATACTTTTACATGCTAATTGCAGAATTATTCATAGTAGCCAAACACTGGAAGCAACTCATATGGCCATCAATTGATGAAGGGATAAAAAATATGGTATAATCATACAATGGAATATTATTTAACCACAAAAGAATTGAAGTATTTATACATCCTACAATGCAGATGAATCTCAAAAAGATTATACTAAAATATAGTAAATGTGTTCTCATTTAACAAAGTATACAGCCTGTATGTTTGATGAGAACATGTTTATTGTATTTGTTTGGGTATTCTGCAATGACAGAAGAAAGAATACACACCCATACACCACATACACACACACACTACATACAGTACTCTTCTATTTAGCTTTAATTCCTATCAAAAATGTTATTTAAGAAAAATTTGTTATAGTTCCTTTCAGAAATTATGCATTTGACACTGGTTGTAGATTCTATAATCTTTGAAAAAAGTGCATATTCAAGTTCTTTGCCAATTTTTAAATTGGGCTATCTTTTTATTGTTGAGTAGTAGATGCTTTTTATATATTTTGGATACAAGTCCTTTATCAGATACATGATACATTTCTCCCACTTTGTAACTTGTCTTCATTTTTTGATACTGTCCTTTAATACACAAAAGCTTTTTAATTTGATGAATTCCAACTTATCTATTTTTCTTGTTTCTTCTTTAGGTGTCATTTCTGAAAATTCATTGCAAAATTCAAAATCGTGAAGATTTACTCCTATGTTTTCTTTTAGGAGTTTTATGATTTTAGTTCTTATATTTAGGCCATTGATCCCTTTTGAGTTAATTTTGTATTTGGTGTGAGATAGGATTCCAACTTCATTCTTTTTGTGTGTGGAAATCCAGTGTTCTAGCACAATGTTAATTATGCTTGTCATGTATCATGGAAGGCTATCAGAAGCCAGAGGGTTATAATTATAACTTCCCAATGACCTAATATTTTGTTGTTGTTCTTTGCTAAGTTTCGTCCAACTCTTTGCAACCCCATGAACCTCTATCCATGGGATTTCCCAGGCAAGAACACCGAAATGGCCTGCCATTTCCTTCTCCATGGGATCTTCCCAACCTAAGTATCAAATCCACATCTGCTGCAAAGGCAGGTGGATTTTACCATGGAGCCACCTGGGAAGCCCGACCTAAATATTAGCAATACTCTTCTCTGCGTTAAAATTTAGGTAAGTCTGTTGTTATCTGAGAAGTAGGTAAAGAAGGAGGACAAACATAAGGAAGAAGATGATAAGATTCTCTTTTAGATTGAATATAGGTATTAATATCCCTATTAATAATATGTTACAGAGCCTCCAAAATTCCTGGGTATTCACACATTAAGATTAGGATATATAATTTTATATACTCTCTGTATCCTCCTTTCTCCAGAAATCCTATTACCCCTATGACAAAACAACCTGTGGTGGTGGTGCTGCTGCTAAGTCACCAGTCGTGTCCGACTCTGTGCGACCCCAGAGATGGCAGCCCACCAGGCTCTCCCATCCCTGGGATTCTCCAGGCAAGAACACTGGAGTGGGTTGCCATTTCCTTCTCCAATGCATGAAAGTGAAAAGTGAAAGTGAAGTTACTCAGTCGTGTCAGACTCTTAGAGACCTCATGGACTGCAGCCTACCAGGCTCCTCAGTCCATGGGATACTCCCGGCTAGAGTATTGGAGTGGGTTACCATTGCCTTCTCCACCTGTGATGCTAAGGGGTAAATATATCAACTGTTCTAAATTCTCTCATTTATTCATTTTCACTCCTTTGTCCACTAACTCTTCTTATAAGGCTAAGTTGAGATGAATGGAACTCGCACCATGCTAAGCTTCTGGAACACTCAGATTTCCTTTGTGGCTTGGCATTGGTCAAACAAAATATTTTGCCTGTTAAACTGAGGAAAAACTGGATTGTTTCTAATAAAGCTTACTTGGAAACTAAGAAAAGAAAAAAAAAGCAGGAAACATAGAAAAAAATAAAAGTTTAATCCATTCTCTGAAACTTATAGAAACTTTCCATAAATTTGTTTAATTAGTATATAGTTATGGAATACCAAGTCTTGCTTCTCTTTTTCTTATTTCAAATACCCCAAGGTGGCATGTTTATCCAGGTATCGTTAGCTGCAGATAGATTTAGGAAATCTCCACAGCTAGGTAACACATTTCTCAGTTTCATTTACAGGTTTATATTCAGTTTTTCAACTCCAGTTCCAAGCTATAACTTTTATACTTTAACCAACCATGTGAGTTAAGACATGGACCAACAATCCTCTAACTAATCCCGAGGATTTCAATTGCTTATTTTATTAATACAACCGTCTACCCCATCCCATCCCTGACCCAATAATCAGATGTCTTTATCTTTCACCTATTTGGCTTATCCTTTGCTGAATCATTTTTACTGACTGGCTATGAAGTTAGTTCTACTTCAAGTGACACTTAGTTCCTTTACCTCAATTTGTGCATTAGGAGTTATTGAGCTATTGTCTAGAAAAATTCCACCCAAGATTTTCTGAGGCATGAGTGGCTCATCCAGAAGAAAGAGGGACATGTCAGTACTGAGGATTGACAAGAGGAAAGTGATTCTACCTGAGAGACAGAATTATAAAATGTCAAAGTCCACTTGCATGCAGCTAACCTTAATGGGGAATGGCTGAGTGATGTTGTGAAAAATGAACCATTCAGCATTGCAGGCTAGAACACAGTGTTACATGTCTTTGAGGCCAAGCCTGCACCCAGTGAGTGGTATTACCCAGGCAAGATTCTTGAGCTTGTCAGTGAATCAGTGCCCTACACAGAAGGAGAAGATGAACTGCAGTAATGGCATCATGGAGCATGTGGGTGTGCATGCTAAGTCGCTTCAGTCATGTCCAACTCTTCCTTTGTGAACCTATGGACTGTAGCCCACCAGGCTCCTCTAGCCATGGGATTCTCCAGGCAAGAATAGTGGAATGGGTTGCCATGCCCTCTTCCAGGGGATCTTCCCAACCCAGGGATCAACTCTGTATTTCTTATGTCTGCTGCGTTTGCAGGCAGGTTCTTTACCACTAGCATCACCTAGGGAAGACTTCATGGAGCATAAGCAGGTAATTGGCATAAAGACCACCTTCCCCCATCCTTCCATTTCTGGACAGGAACCAACTACACCTCTTCCAGATCTTCAGATACTTCTAGGGAAGGTAATAACTCCATTTATTCAATACAACAAATATAATAATTTATGACTCGGTGATGGAGATTTAGTTTATCTTTAGCACAAATAAAACATGCTGCTTAGTATGTGAAGCAAATTCATACTGGCTACATTATTATCCAGTCCTGGTCTCTCAAGCAGTTCTGTGGTTCTGATAGAAAATGCCATTATTCCCTACTGGAACCTGTCTGAATCTTGTCAGCTCTTCTGACAGTCAGAAGCAGAGTTTTCAACTTTTACACGTCCTAAAATCCTTTTTCTCTTGAACTGCCCACTAAATTCCTATTTTTCTGTCAATGAGAAATCTCTGATTTCTCAGCTTATTTGCAGAGCAGAGATGAATGACAGATAGTAAGTTTAATTACTAGTAAGGCTCAGGACACCAACTCTGTCCACTGGCACAAGCTTCTTTGAAAATCCCTCAGATGCTGACAAATGATGCCCATCCAGAATTCTTTCACTCTAAATTAAGTGAATACTGATTCATCAACCACAAAATATAAATGAATGTATATTAAAAGTAAGAGTAAAGTTCTTTAAATCTCTTAGTAAAATTTACTCATATCAGTTATATATTTCATATATTTTCTACATATGCTATATTTTCTTACATACTATCTTATAATTCTTTTCATAATCTCAATTTGAAATATTAAATGTTACTTCTTACCTTCATGCTGTTTGGATTATCAATTTTGTGGTTAGCTATTTTTGTGATATTGGACAAACAATTCTCCTCTCTGGACCTTACTTATACATAACATATAGGACTGTGTTAAATCATTTTCAAGAATTCTTATAGTTCTGACTTTCTTTAAGGTTAATTTGAAAACACTATGAAATATGGTTAAAAACTTAAGGAAATGTCTTCTTTAATTCTTTTCTAAAAGGCTAGTTGAATTAAGTTTAAAGTTATTACTTTGGGGGGGATATTTATTTTTGGTTTTTAACATATTTTTAGTGGTTAATGGAAGAAATAAAATGTACTGAAATATATATTTTCAAAAATATGTAAATGCTTAAGTCAATTTATGTATTTTATATGAGCTGAATTCTTTAGTTTTAAATAGTGAATCTATTCTTTCATAATGCAGTCTCATATTTGTCCCTGTAATTCATACAAAATGAAAATTATTTGAAATAATTGAGCTTGATTTACATAGCTAGAGGTCACAGACTAACTACCTCATTTTATTTTGCCAGCACTGAGTTATTGGGGGGAGGCAACATTTGCAAATAGCTTTCATGTTTTTAACAAATATGTTTCTCAGTGTCTTGTTGAAAAGAATCACATAATCTGGTACCTCTAGTCCCACACTCACATATAGTAATGATTGGTCAAAGCTAAATAGATGTTACTTTTTTAGGTAGGACATGGACTCAGGGCATTGCCCTGATTCTCTCATTCACACTTGTAGGGGATCCCTTCACTCATTATGTTACCTGCCTGGGATTTCAGCCAATATGTTTACTTCCTTTTGTTAGGATTGGTAATATTTAATTTAGTCAATACTTTATTTTCAAACAAATATTTTTTCTGAATTTGTAACAAAAGATTTGAATTTCTTGTCACCCAAATTTAACATGGTTTTCCTCAAGACTCTGAAGTGAGTACATGTCAACCTTTGATTGGCATAATGTGTAAAATAGACAGGTATTGAGTTATATATTCTTCAGAGAAAATACAGAAAAAAATTACCATTATACCGTTATAATTTTTCCATTTGTGTTTGAATACCAATTCAATGGACATAATATCTTCATTATAACCTCGTAAGTACCATTAAATAATAGATATAGTTTTTTAGATATTCTAGTCTGACAAATAAAAATATTCAGATATCTAAACACTGAAAACAAAAGCTAGGCCAAACACACACACGTAGTATAGGTGGAATACTTTTCCCAATAAAAATAAAAATCTTTTTATAAAATGGAAGAAAATGTCCTTATATTAACATAAATTTACTAACATATAAATTATAGAATAAATTTGTATTTCATTCTGGATAAAATTAAACCATTTGATGATGTATAGATTTGAAATTAGAGGTTATAAATAACAGCCTTGGCATCTGATTTATCTCTTTATTATTTTTAGTGACAAGCTAATCAAAATTTTGATTTGCAAAGACAAGTTGCAACTGTTAATAATAGATTTTTTCAAATGTATCCCTGCCAATTTTATAATTCTTTTATAAAATTTTTCTATTGTATAGAAAATTATAATTTTATAACTTTATAGTTTTATATATTTACATTTCAAAAATCCCAGAAAAAGCCTTTTGCTAAAGCAACACCAAAAAAAAATTAATGTGATAATACAAATACAAGTATTGTCAGCTGCTGCTGCTGCTGCTAAGTTGCTTCAGTCGTGTCCGACTCTGTGCGACCCCATAGACAGCAGCCCACCAGGCTCCCCCATCCCTGGGATTCTCCAGGCAAGAGCACTGGAGTGGGTTGCCATTTCCTTGTCCAATGCATGAAAGGGAAAAGTGAAAGTGAAGTCACTCAGGCGTGTTCAACTCTTAGCGACCCCATGGACTGCAGCCCATGTAGCTTACAAGGCTCCTCTGTCCATGGAATTTTCCAGGCAAGAGTATTGGAGTGGGTTGCCATTTCCTTCTCCAGGGTATCTTCCCTACCCGGGGATCAAACCCAGGTCTCCCACATTGCGGGCAGACGCTTTATCGTCTGAGCCATCAGGGAAGCCCATTACTGAAGTATTAAATGGCTTCCCTCATAGCTCAGTTGGTAAAGAATCTGCCTGCAATGCAGGAAACCTGCGTTCAGTTCCTGGGTCAGGAAGATCCCCTGGAGAAGGGAATGGCAACCCACTCCAGTATTCTTACCTGGAGAATCCAATGGACAGAGGAACCTGGCAGGCTACAGTCTATGGGGTCGCAAAAGTCAGACAGGACTTTGCGACAAAACAACCAATGTATTAAAATTTGGAGTATGATACATTTTCTTAACATGCCTTTGAAGTGATGGAAATATTAAAAGCCCCCAAATTCAAATGAAATTAGTGTAGAATCCTTGCTCTTAGACAAAATACTGAAAGGCACACACTTTGCAAAATATTGTTCAATAATCAATTAGCACAAGCAAAAATACTTGGAGCATTAGTATATATTTTACTTAAAAACTAGTGATTACTTTTCCCTTTTTTCCTTCTCTTCTTAAAATGTTTTTATTTTATTTTATTTTTTTACATTACAATACTGTATTGGTTTTGCCATACATTGACATGAATCCATCACAGGTGTACATGAGCTCCCAACCCTGAACCCCCCTCCCACCACACTCCGCATATCTCTCTGGGTCATCCCAGTGCACCAGCCCCAAGCATCCTGTGTCCTGTATCAAACCTAGGCTAGTGATTCGTTTCTTACATGATAGTATACGTGTTTCAATGCCATTCTCCCAAATCGTCCCACCCTCTCCCTCTCCCACACAGTCCAAAAATCTGTTCCTTATATCTGTGTCTCTTTTGCTGTCTTGTATACAGGGTTATCATTACCATCTTTCTAAATTCCATATATATGTGTTAGTATACTGTATTGGTGCTTTTCTTTCTGACTTACTACACTCTGTATAATCGACTCCAGTTTCATCCACCTCATTAGAACTGATTCAAATGTATTCTTTTTAATGGCTGAGTAATACTCCATTGTGTATATGTACCACAGCTTTCTTATCCATTCGTCTACTGATGGACATCTAGGTTGCTTCCATGTCCTGGCTATTATAAACAGTGCTGTGATGAACATTGGGGTACATGTGTCTCTTTCAATTATTGTTTCCTCAGTGTGTATGCCCAGCAGTGGGATTGCTGGGTCATAAGGCAGTTCTATTTGTAGTTTTTAAAGGTATCTCCACACTGTTCTCCATAGTGGCTGTACTAGTTTGCATTCCCACCAACAGTGTAAGAGGGTGCCCTTTTATCCACACCCTCTCCAGCATTTATTGCTTGTAGACTTTTGGATCGCAGCCATTCTGACTGGTATGAAATGGTACCTCATTGTGGTTTTGATTTGCATTTCTCTAATAATGAGTGATGTTGAGCATCTTTTCATGTGTTTGTTAGCCATCCATATGTCTTCTTTGGAGAAATGTCCATTTAGTTCTTTTGCCCATTTTTTGATTGGGTTGTTTGTTTTTCTGGAATTGTTGCTTGTATTCTGCAGGAGTTTCTTGTATATTTTTGAGATTAATCCTTTGTCAGTTGCTTCATTTGCTATTATTTTCTCCCATTCCGAAGGCTGTCTTTTCACCTTGCTTATAATTTCCTTTGTTGTGCAGAAGCTTTTAATTTTAATTAGATCCCATTTGTTTAGTTTTGCTTTTATTTCCAGTATTCTGGGAGGTGGATCATAGAGGATCCTGCTGTGATTTATGTCAGAGAGTGTTTTGCCTATGCTCTCCTCTAGGAGTTTTATAGTTTCTGGTCTTACATTTAGATCTTTAATCCATTTTGAGTTTATTTTTGTGAATGATGTTGGAAAGTGTTCTAGTTTCATTCTTTTACAAGGGTTGACCAGTTTTCCCAGCACCACTTATTAAAGAGGTTGTCTTTACTCCATTGTATATTCTTGTCTACTTTGTCGAAGGTAAGGTGTCCATAGGTGTGTGGATTTATCTCTGGGCATTCTATTTTGTTCCATTGATCTATATTTCTGTCTTTGTGCCAGTACCATACTGTCTTGATGACTGTGGCTTTGTAGTAGAGCCTGAAGTCAGGCAGGTTGATTCTTCCAGTTCCATTCTTCTTTTTCAAGATTGCTTTGGCCATTCGAGGATTTTTGTATTTCCATACAAACTGTGAAATTATTTGTTCTAGCTCTGTGAAAAATACCGCTGGTAGCTTGATAGGGATTGCATTGAATCTGTAGATTGCTTTGGGTAGTATACTCATTTTCACTATGTTGATTCTTCTGATCCGTGAACATGGTATATTTCTCCATCTATTAGTGTCCTCTGATTTCTTTCATCAGTGTTTTATAGTTTTCTATATATAGGTCTTTAGTTTCTTTAGGTAGGTATATTTCTAAGTATTTTATGCTTTTCATTGCAATGGTGAATGGAATTGTTTCCTTAATTTCTTTTTCTGCTTTCTCATTATTAGTGTATAGGAATGCAAGGGATTTCTGTGTGTTGATTTTATATCCCACAACTTTACTATATTCATTGATTAGCTCTAATAATTTTCTTGTGGAGTCTTTAGGGTTTTCTATGTAGAGGATCATGTCATCTGCAAACAGTGAGAGGTTTACTTCTTTTCCAATCTGGATTCCTTTTATTTCTTTTTCTGCTCTGATTGCTGAGGCCAAAACTTCCAGAACTATGTTGAATAGTAGCGGTGAAAGTGGGCACCCTTGTCTTGTTCTTGATTTTAGGGGAAATACTTTCAGTTTTTCACCATTGAGGATAATGTTTGCTGTGGGTTTGTCATATATAGCTTTTATTATGTTGAGGTATGTTCCTTCTATTCCTGCTTTCTGGAGAGTTTTTATCATAAATGGATGTTGAATTTTGTCAAAGGCTTTCTCTGCATCTATTGAGATAATCATATGGCTTTTATTTTTCAATTTGTTAATGTGGTGAATTACATTGATTGATTTGCGGATATTGAAGAATCCTTGCATCCCTGAGATAAAGCCCACTTGGTCATGGTGTATGATCTTTTTAATGTGTTGCTGGATTCTGATTGCTAGAATTTTGTTAAGGATTTTTGCATCTATGTTCATCAGTGATATCAGCCTGTAGTTTTCTTTCTTTGTGGCATCTTTGTCAGGTTTTGGTATTAGGGTGATGGTGGCCTCATAGAATGAGTTTGGAAGTTTACCTTCCTCTGCAATTCTCTGGAACAGTTTGAGTAGGATAGGTGTTAGCTCTTCTCTAAATTTTTGGTAGAATTCAGCTGTGAAGCCGTCTGGACCTGGGCTTTTTGTTTGCTAGAAGATTTCTGATTACAGTTTCAATTTCCCTGCTTCTGATGGGTCTGTTAAGATTTTCTATTTCTTCCTGGTTCAGTTTTGGAAAGTTGTACTTTTCTAAGAATTTGTCCATTTCTTCCACGTTGTCCATTTTATTGGCATATAGTTGCCGATAGTAGTCTCTTATGATCCTTTGTATTTCTGTGTTGTCTGTTGTGATCTCTCCATTTTCATTTCTAATTTTATTGATCTGATTTTTCTCCCTTTGTTTCTTGATGAGTCTGGCTAATGGTTTGTCAATTTTATTTATCTTTGCAAAGAACCGGCTTTGTTGACTTTTGCTATGGTCTTTTTGTTTCCTTTGCATTGATTTCTGCCCTAATTTTTAAGATTTCTTTCCTTCTACTAACCCTGGGGTTCTTCATTTCTTCCTTTTCTAGTTGCTTTAGGTGTAGAGTTAGGTTATTTATTTGACTTTTTTTTTGTTTCTTGAGGTATGCCTATATTGCTATGAACTTTCCCCTTAACACTGCTTTTATAGTGTCCCACAGGTTTTGGGTTGTTGTGTTTTCATTTTCATTCATTTGTATACATATTTTGATTTCTTTTTTGATTTCCTCTGTGATTTGTTGGTTATTCAGAAGCGTGTTGTTCAGCTTCCATATGTTTGAATATTTAATAGTTTTTCTCCTGTAATTGAGATCTAATCTTAATGCATTATGGTCAGAAAAGATGCTTGGAATGATTTCAATTTTTTTTTAATTTATCAAGGCTAGATTTATGGCCCAGGATGTGATCTATCCTGGAGAAGTTTCCGTGAGCACTTGAGAAAAAGGTGAAATTCATTGTTTTAGGGTGAAATGTCCTATAGATATCAATTAGGTCTAACTGGTCTATTGTATCATTTAAAGTTTGTGTTTCTTTGTTAATTTTCTGTTTAGTTGATCTGTCCATAGGTGTGAGTGGGGTATTAAAGTCTCCCACTATTATTGTGTTATTGTTGGTTTCCCCTTTCATACTTGTTAGCATTTGTCTTACATATTGCGGTGCTCCTATGTTGGGTGCATATATATTTATAATTGTTATATCTTCTTCTTGGATTGATCCTTTGATCATTATGTAGTGGCCTTCTGTGTCTCTTTTCACAGCCTTTGTTTTAAAGTCTATTTTATCTGATATGAGTATAGCTACTCCTGCTTTCTTTTGGTCTCTATTGCATGGAATATCTTTTTCCAGACCTTCACTTTCAGTCTGTATGTGTCCCTTGTTTTGAGGTGGGTCTCTTGTAGACAACATATATAGGGGTCTTATTTTTGTATCCATTCAGCCAGTCTTTGTCTTTTGGTTGGGGCATTCAACCCATTTACCTTTAAGGTAATTATTGATAAGTATGATCCCGTTGCCATTTACTTTACTGTTTTGGGTTCGTGTTCATACGCCCTTTTTGTGTTTCATGTCTAGAGAATATCCTTAAGCAATTGTTGGAGAGCTGATTTGGTGGTGCTGAATTCTCTCAGCTTTTGCTTGTCTGTAAAGCTTTTGACTTCTCCTTCATATTTGAATTCGATCCTTGCTGGGTACAGTAATCTGGGCTGTAGGTTATTTTCTTTCATCAGTTTAAGTATGTCTCACCATTCCCTCCTGGCCTGAAGAGTTTCTATTGAAAGATCAGCTGTTATCCTTATGGGAATCCCCTTGTGTGTTATTTGTTGTTTTTCCCTTGCTGCTTTTAATATTTGTTCTTTATGTTTGATCTTTGTTAATTTGATTAATATGTGTCTTGGGGTGTTTGCTTTTTTTTAATTTTAAAAATTAGTTTATTTTTGGCTGTTCTGAGTTTTCGTTGCTATGCACAGTCTTTCTTTAGTTGCTGCTCCCAGGTTCTAGAGTACAGGCTCAACAGCTGTGTCACAGGCACTTATTGCTCTGTGGCATATGGGATCTTCCTGGATCAGGGATCAAACCAATATCCCTTGCATTGGCAGGCAGATTCTTCACCACTGGACCACCAAGGAAATACCAAAATGTAATTAAAATGAAAATACTGAAAGAGAAATCTGGAACCAATTGAAGCAGGAAACCATCTTGATGCCTCAGCCATGTTTGTGCTCTTTCCACTTGGATGTCTGAGATGAGTGATAGAATAGGAAATAATATGTGTGTTCATGGAAGTTTGCGTAGAAGAAAGAAATAAAGATAGAGACAGAGACCTTAAGGTAGATATTTCAAGACTTACCTAAAATTTACAAAAATATCTTTTGTTTTATATTACATCTGTACAGTATTTCCCAGCCTTCCAAATAGGACACTTGACAAATTATTATTATTATTAGGTTTCATTGTTTATTCTGTTTTATTTTGTTTTGAGAATTTGGTGGTGATGCTGTAGATAACAATCTTGAGGTGTTCTCAAACATCTGTACAAATGATAAAATTGCTTCCCAATAGTAATTTATGAGACTGCTTCTTTCTTGCAGTTTAGCTCTCATAAAAATGCCATAAAAAAGTGACATTGGCCTGGCCAGTTGATATAGTACAGGTAGTTTTAGAGTGCTTCATAGAAAATACATTAGGTATTCAAGTTCATTTGCACTATGAGACTATGAAATTCAGGTACCCAGGGTTTATGTCTGGCTAGGTCAGCATTGCATTTTTATTTCTCATGGCCAGAATATATATCCAATAAATATTTTTTAAATGAATCACTGCTACTATTTAATTACCTTTTTTATGATCTTATCCTTTGTATGTGAGAACTCAGAAGTTTGGGGATTCACATTCACTGTAATGAAGACAGATGCAGACTACTCAGAAGTCAAATCTGCAAGGTTTATGCTATATTTAAACCCACATATTATGATGTGTAGCCCTTATTTTGCTATTTTTAGATGAATGTTTCTCAGTATCTTAAAGCTAAGCCTACATTTGGTGAACTGATAGATTTAGTACTGTTTATTTACTATGTTGTTCTATAGTCCATATAGAGTAAGAAACTATATTCACACAAATGCTACTCATAATTAAAACAAGATGAAGTTGTAAAATATGTTTTATAAATAGTGTATTTAGCACACAATTTGTTTCAAAAATAGCAGTTACTGTTGTTGAAATAAATTCTAGGTTTAGGATAAAGCCACTCCCTGCTCCTGCCCAGGGTGCTATGTGGGCAAATCAAAACTTGAATATCTTCATTTTCTTATAAATGCTCCACTTGAACAGAAACTCAGTATATGCAGTCAGTCAAACCCTAAATGCCAAACCAACCCAGTTCCTTCTCAGCTCGAAGGTGGTATGTAGCCCTGGTCAAGCAAATATTTCCCATTTTTCTGCTTCTGTTCTTTATTCTTTAATGCATAAAAGTTTCCTGCTTTATGCCCCATTTTGCAGTTCTCTGAAAGGAGACTGTTCACTTCATGAAGTTTTAAATAAAGTTTGCTTTGTTTATCTATTTTATATAAATATAGTAGTTTGTATCTGCTAGCCCCAAACTCCTAATTTGTTCCGCCTCACCTCACTTCCCCTTCAGTAAGCATATAAGTTTGTTCTAGGTTTGTGAGTCTTTCTGTTTCGTAGATAAGTTCATTTGTATTATATTTTAGATTTCACATGTAAGTGATATCATATGATATTTGTCATTTTCTGACTTCACCTAGTATGATAATCTCTAGGTCCACTCATGTTGCTGTATGTGGGAAGTGGGATTATTTCCTTTTTTATGGCTAAGTAGTATTCCAGTGTGTGTGTGTGTGTGTGTGTGTGCATGTGCACATGCGTGCATGCATTCATCTGTTGGTGGACACTTGGGTTGTTTCATGTCTTAGCTGTTGTAAATAGTGCTGCAATGAACATTGGGGTACATGTATCTTTTTGAATTATAGTTGTCTCCAGATATATTCCCAGCAGTGCTATTACAGGGTAATATGGTAACTCTATTTTTAGTTTTTCAAGGTCTCCATAGTTTTTCACAATGGCTGAACCAATTTATATTCCTGCCAGTATTGTAGAAGAGTTTCTGCTTCTCCACAGCCTCTCCAGTATTCATTTGTAGACTTTTTAATGATGGCCATTCTGACTAGTGTGAGGTGAAACCTGATTATAGTTTTGGTTTGCATTTCTCTAATATTTAGCAAAGTGGAACATCTTTTCATGTGCCTATTGGCCATCTGGATGTCTTCAGAGAAATGTCTACTTCAGTCTTCTGCCCACATTTTTTTAAGTTATTGAGTTGTATGAGCTGTTTGTGTATTTTAGGAGTTAAGCCCTTGTCAGTCACATTGTTTGCAGATATTTTCTCCCTGAAAGTGCCTGACTCTTTGCGACCACAAGGACTGTAGCTTGCCAGGCTCCTCTCTCCATGAAATACTCCAGGCAAAAATACTAGTAGCTATTTCCTTCTCCAGGGGATCTTCCCAACCCAGGAATCGAACCTGGGTATCCTAACGTTGCAGGAAGATTCTTTACCATCTGACCCACCAGTGAAGCAAAGGGGACTGTATTCAATATCTTATGACAATCCATAATGGAAAAGAATATGAAAAATTTTTTTCTTTTTCATATTCTTTATGTATAAAACTGAAGTTCTTCATTTTCATATATATATAAAACTGAATCACTTTGCTGCGTATGAGGAAATAACAACATTGTAAATCAACTTTACTTCAATAAAAAATTTTAAACATCAATTGAAATCCTACCCCCTCAAAATTAGTACTCAGAAAATACTCATTACTTAGTAAATATTGAATAAACGCCAGCTATTATTATCCCATTTATAATCTTACTTTCAAAGGAGCTTAGCCCTCTACCTCAAGGATGCCTTATTTGAACCTATTGCCAAATATAAGCTTTGCATCTCTTAAAGTCTCTACCTATATTTTCTCTTTGCATTTATTTTCTATCATGTATGATATATAAATTTAATTTCCCTGATAAACCTGTATGTTCCATAAAAAAGATAATTTACTTTCTTTGTAACCAATTCAATGCTTAGCATATAGTACATATCAACAGATATTTAATGAATGATTTAATTTTCACCACAAAATTAAAAAATAAAAAGCTACAACTCACAAAATTTGTTTTTAGTTGCCTAGATTGTCTCCGTAATCATTTTTAACACCATCAATATATAGTAAGATGCACTAAAATATCATATGTGTGAAATCTCAGAAACATCAAGAGATTTTCATATAAGCTAATTGTTAATATACTTTATAGATTTTCTAATAAGTACCTGTGTATTAGTATTTATACATCATTATTAGTTATGTGTAGCATGGCAGACCTTTAAGAAGAAAGTAATAAAATCACTGCAAATCCCTACTAATTAATATTCTCAAAGGAATAATTTGCCTTAACAAAAATACACAACTGTAGGACTTTAGGGTCGAGCCTTGTATACGATAATGTTCCTGAAGCCATGACTTCATCTATGAGGAAAAGGTGAATTGATTTCTTTGAAAAGGGTCAACAAAATGTCTATTGTTTTCTTCTTTGTGCTGAGTTCAGGCTCTTCTCATCTCTATTTCATATACTCACCTCATTGTTCCATTTTACCTCCTTCCTCTAGTTCTTCATTCTCCAGCCTGACCTTCCTCACTTTTTGTTCTTGTTTACCAGATACATATCTTTTCAAATTATATTTTTCTCTGGATATATGCCCAGGAGTTGGGGTGCTGGATCATATAGTAGCCTTTTTTTAGTTTTTTTTAAGGAACCGCTATACTGTTCCTCTATCCTGTTCTCCATAGTGGGTATACTAATCTATATTCATTATTTCACTGAGTTCATTCTTATTTTTATTATCTTCTTTCTTAGATTTAGTTTGAGTTTAACTTGCTTTGTTTCCTAGCTCCTTAAAGTGGAAAACTTGTCCATAGAGTTTGGCCAAAAAATTTGAGAGGAAGAGATGTGTGGCGCTTCTGGTAGAGCCATTGCATGCATATTATGAATGCATTCTCTTTCCCCCTTTTCTATGAGATTGGCAATGATCCACATAGGGGAACATAACATCAACTAATCCTCAGTTGATATGATTGTAAGAGAGAAATAACCTTTATTATCAAAAGTTTTTTTTTTTCTTTCTGACAATGGGGTACTCTAATCCAGTGTTTCTCAACCTCAGCACTGTTAATGATTGGATGGATAATTCTTTTATGGGCAGGGCTGTCTTGTGAATTGTAGGATTTTTTTTTTTTTAATTTGCATCCCTGGCCTTTATTCACTCAGTGCCAGAAGCACCCTCTTTCCTTTTGTGACAAACATAACTGTTTCCAGATGTTGTCAAATGTCCTCTAGAGAGCTAAATACCCCCATGGCTGGGAGTCATTGATAATCTACCTTGATTCATATACAACTATACATGCAGAAATGGCAAAGTAAAAATGCTGCTCTACATCACAATATACATGAAGATCAGTTCCAAGTGGATGAAAGGTCTAGATGAGAGACACTAGAGACATTTAGAAGATAATAGAGAAGATAATAAACAATATCAAATTTGGCAGGAGCTCTCATTATCTCTTGTAGGTGCAGGTTGGAGCAATCACTTTGAAAATAGTGTGGAGTCCTCATTAGCAGACAATCAAAGGTATTTCTTATTCTTCTCCTGGGCATATGTTAAAATTGTACCACCCCCCTGAAATTAAGCTATATGACCTATATCATTTCAAAGTGGGAGGCTGCAAGACCTGGAAGTGATTGACCAGGGTTTTCCCCCTGTTCCATGGTGACTGGTAATATTACCTAAGGGAAGATGATGTGGAAGACTCTCCTCACCCAACCCCCTATCTAAGATGAATACATAACATGGGCAACTAATAAAACTTTGACTTTTTAACCACTAAAATTTTGGAGGTTGTTCTAGCCCATTATGACTGCTATAGTATTACTAAGTAAAGTTGAACCTGCCTGCAATTATTAGCCAGCAATTTGAGTAGTTGGCATTTGCCCTGTTGCCTGTGCACGAGGAAACCATTTAGAACAATGCTTTATAGGAGCATTGCAGTAGTATTAAAATACTGGAAAAATGGAATGTCTATCAACTACAAAATACAAACTGTAATATACTCATACAGTCAAATCCTATAGAGGAGAGAAAATTAATGAAACATGGCCAAATACATCACCATAGATAAATCTCCAAGTATATTGTTTGGTGTAAGAAGCAAGTCAGGCAAAGAATGGTGAGATTCCATTTATGTTAAATGCAACATGTGAAGAGTTCAAAGAAGTTGTACATTGTGTGAGAATTCATGCACAGGTTATAAAAATAGAAAGAAACTTAGGAAACAATACAAAATTCAGGATGGTGGTTTTCTCTGGGTGGTGGAAGTGAAGGCAAAATGTACTTAAGGAGGTGCAACAGAGGGCTTTTAACTAGTGATGCTCTATTTCCTAAACTGGGTAATGGAGATATGTTTATGTTATTATTATACTGTAATCTGACCTTATATGTTTTATATACTCTTTCCATGCAATCTGTATTTTGCAGACAATGCTATTTTAGAGCCATCAGTTATATCCTCATGCACAGCTGGCGCATAAAATAGTTTGACTCATATTTTGTACAGTGGCCTACAAAACTTCTTAAGAGTCTGATTTTATAATCCAAGGACACAGATGGAGATAAAATTGGTGATATCCTAATTTTGCTTTGATTTTTATGAGATCCTGGGCAATTTACTTATTAGCTTTGTTTCCATGTTTATGTTTATGGAATAGCAGAGATATACCCATTTATTTGAAGATTAATATTTACAAAACACATTGCACCTGAAATAGTACCATATCCTGCATTAAAATATGATAGTACCATTGAAAATAATATATTAAAAATTCATCAAGTTTCTGACTAATGGAGGTTTTTGAATGAGTAATGGGAATATTGACAACCAGATTATCACTGCCTTGGTTTTAAAGGATGATATGAAACATTTAGCTTAATGGAAGAGATAAAAAATGATAGCAATTAGATAGATTTTTGAAAGCTTAAAATTCAAACACATACCAAAATATGAAAACACTTTAATATGCCTTTTGCAAGGTGAAAAAAGTTTATCACGGGCATACAAATCCATAGCAAGAGTGTTTTCAACAGAGTACAAAAATGCAACCTTCTTACTTGGGATGTTAGCACTAAATGTCAAAATGCCATGCTGCTAGCTTTTGTTGTTAACTTTTGAAGATGACAGGTAACCATCCATACAACGTTAGATTTTCAGGTGGTCATGAAAAAATATTGTCACTGCCCAAAGCACAGCTAAATTACTAGATTTCCTTTTTTCTAATGTGCATGACGTCTAGTACAGTGCTTTCTCCAAAGGCAAGTCATTAAAGAGAAGAGATTAAGTCAGGCCTGAATGAAACAGGGGTTAGAGGACTGACTCCAATGTGGGTGACCACAGATACAATGTATGAGGCAATGTGATAGTATCAGGCAGGATCTGAGTTAACACTATCTCTAGGCTATGATCTGATGGGTGGAAGCACTCTAGTAAGTAGTGTCTAGAAAATGGCTACATTTATCACCAAGGAAAACCATCCATGTTCATATGGATGGTAAATTAAAGCCAGACATATAGTCATGGGCCCTGTCTCTACAAAAAGAAGCTGCAGATTAACTGGGAAGGCTAGAAGGGTTTGGTAGCCAGGAGTTGGAATGTAGAACCTGAAGTAGGCTACTAATTTTAAAGAAAAGATATAAAATGTGGCTATTTGTTCTAGCTGTGTTAACATAAGTGTAAAGAAGGGGGTTCATAGTGACAGCACTTACTTTTATTCTAAACTCTTCTCTGATAGAAATTAATATGTGAATAGTCAGTCAGACCTATGTGATATCCAACTTTTGTACCATGTAGAGTTTAATATTCAAAGTGAAGAACTTCGGTACCTGCAATTGACCAGGCCAAAGGGAAGGAGCTAGTTATAAAAATCATCCTGTTTACTCAGCTACTTTTATAGATAATTGAAACCTTTTAATTATATCATTTTGTTGAAAATATAATTCCCCTGAGAGTATTTATATTTCAGAACTGTGGCACGTATTTTCTCTTCTAGTTTTATTTATTTATTTATTTTTTTGCTCTTCTAGTTTTATTTTAACTCCTTTAAAATCCTCTCTGTGTCCCAGAAGGTTGACACCTAGGGATTAGTTCAATAGACAACCTTGCCCTCTGGATTTTAGATAGGGAAATGGGAATCTCCTACACTAGATCGGAGAGCAGGAGCGGAATAACATTTGGTATTCATTTCCAATGTTAGCTCATCCTCAAAAGTGTCCTCTAACAGTTCCTCTGTTCCTGTATATATTTGCCACTCTTAATATTAAGAGACGGAGCTTACTTCTGCTTTCCTTGAATCTTGACTGACCTGTGACTAGCTTTTACAAATAGAATGTAGCAAAAGGACATTCTGGGATTTCTAAGCCCAGGCTTAAGAGAATTGGAAGCTTTTACTTGTTGCCACCTGGAATTCACCCTTCATGCTATGAAAAGCTCAACTTAGATGGAAGACCCACAAAAATTAAATCCAAGGAACTTCAGCTACACTGAACACTAATTGATGGCAATATGAGTGAGCCATTGTGGTAGCCATTCTCCAATATGGGACCCCATGAAGCCCACTTCCCATTATTCATGTCCTTGTGTAATCCTACGTTGTACCAGTGTTGGTTTGTATAACCAAACAAGTACCAGGTAAGTGATAATAAGTAACTCCCAAGATTAGACTATAACCGTACTATGGTTTTCACATGATGACCCTCTTTCAGATCACTCACTTGGGAAAGCCAGCTGCCAATGTCACAACAATCAGGGAGCCTATGGAGAGGGCTTTTTGTGAAGAACTGAATCCTACCTACAAATGCATGAAGTGGATTTGCAAGTTTCAGATGAGTGCAATTCAGCCCAATCTTGACTACAACCTCAGCAGAAACTCTGAGTCAGAACAACCCAACTAAGTTACTCCCAGATTCCTACCACAAAAACTAGTAGCGAATATATTTTTGTGGTCTTAAGCTGTTAAGTTCTATGTTATACTTTGCAGATTGTTACATATATAGTATACATATATATAGTACATATATAACATATTACACAGCAATAAATAACCAATGCACCCATCTGATTGTTCAGTGGAACCCCAAAATGATTGTGGCACTGTCTGACGTGAGCAAAAGAGGGTACCTGACCCTGTTGAACATATAGAATCATTAAAGACAATACAATGACAGTTATTACAAACTATCAAGTTTTGGAATGGTTTGTTTTTTGGCAATAGGTAACCAAAATAGAAATTGATACCTAGTAAGTTGCTGCTGTAACAAAAATCTAAAATGTGTCATTGGCTTGGATCTAGGCAGTGAGTGTAGGCTAAAAGAACCTCAAGGTGACAATCAGCAGAGGCTGGTAAGAGAGTGAGGAAATAGTTATGTGAGTCTGGAGAAAAGGTGAATTTTTGCCCTGTCACATAGAGGCAGCAGGTTTGACAATGCTGTAATCTGTGGCAATTAGAAATATAGAAACTATATCTAATGAACTTGTGTATTTGACTAAGGAGGATTCTAGACAGAATGTTGTGTCAGTTGGTATTTTTCAGGTCTATATGATACAGTTCAGTTCAGTTCAGACACTCAGTTATGTCTGACTCTTTGTGACTCCATGTACTGCAGCACGCCAGGCCCCTCTGCCCATCACCAACTCTCAGAGCTTATTCAAACTCATATCCATTGAGTCAGTGATGCCAACCTACCATCTCATCTGCTGTCATCCACTTCTCCCACCTTCAACCATTCCCAGCATCAGAGTCTTTTCAAGTGAGTCAGTTCTTCACATCAGGTGGACAACATATTGGAGTTTCAGCTTCAGCATCAGTCCTTCCAATGAATATCCAGGACTCATTTCCTTTAAGATTGTGGTTGGGTCTCCTTGCTGTCCAAGGGACTCAAGAGTCTTCTGCAACACCACAGTTCAAAAGCATCAATTCTTCGGCGCTCAGTTTACTTTATAGTCCAACTCTCTCATCCATAAATGACCACTGGAAAAACAATAGCCTTGACTAGACGGACCTTTATTGGCAAAGTAATGTCTCTGCTTTTTTTTTTTTTAATGATATTAGCAACTTAAGCCCATCCTCTGAATCATGTCTACTCAGATTTGGTATTTTTATTTTTTTATTTTTTATTTTTTTTTATTCTCAGTCTTTTATTTTTATTTTTTGAAGTTGAATACATTATTTATTTATTATTATTATTTTTTATTTTTTAAATTTTATTTTCATTTTTTAAAATGTTTATTTTTACTTTATTTTACTTTACAATACTGTATTGGTTTTGCCATACATTGACATGAATCCACCACGGGTGTACATTCATTCCCAAACATGAAACCCCCTCCCACCTCCCTCCCCATAACATCTCTCTGGGTCATCCCCGTGCACCAGCCCCAAGCACGCTATATCCTCCATCGGACATAGACTGGCAATTCGATTCTTACATGATAGTATACATGTTTCAATGCCATTCTCCCAAATCATCCCACCCTCTCCCTCTCCCTCTGAGTCCAAAAGTCCGCTATATGCTATCTAGGTTGGTCATAACTTTCCTTCCAGGGAGCAAGCGTCTTTTAATTTCAAGGCTGCAGTCACCATCTGCAGTGATTTTGGAACCCCCCAAAATAAAGCCTGACACCGTTTCTGCTGTTTCCCCACCTATTTGCCATGAAGTGATGGGACCAGATGCCATGATCTTAGTTTTCTGAGTGTTGAGCATTAAGCCAACATTTTCACTCTCGTTCACTTTCATCAAGAGGCTCTTTATTTCTTCTTCACTTTCTGCCATAAGGGTGGTGTCATCTGCATATCTGAGGTTATTGATATTTCTCCTGGTAATCTTGATTCTGGTTTGTGCTTCATCCAGCCCAGTGTTTCTCATGATGTACTCTGCATAGAAGTTAAATAAGCAGATGACAATATACAGCCTTGACGTACTCCTTTCCTATTTGGAACCAGTCTGTTGTTCCATGTCCAGTTCTACCTGTTGCTTCCTGACCTGCATACAGATTTCTCAAGAGGCAGGTAAGGTGGTCTAATATGCCCATCTCTTTAGAAATTTTCCACAGTTTGTTGTGGTCCACACAGTCAAAGGCTTTGGCATAGTCAATAAAGCAGAAGTAGATGTTTTTCTGGAACTCTCTTCCTTTTTCGATGATCCAGTGGATGTTGGCAAATTGATCTCTGGTCCCTCTGCCTTTTCTAAATCCAGTTTAAACATCTGGAAGTTCATGGTTCACGTACTGTTGAAACCTGGCTTGGAGAATTTTGAGCATTACTTTGCTAGCGTGTGAGATGAGTGCAGCTGGGCAGTAGTTTGAGCATTCTTTGGCATTGCCTTTCTTTGGGATTGGAATGAAAACTGACCTTTTCCAATCCTGTGACCACTGCTGAGTTTTCCAAATGTGCTGGCATATTGAGTGTAGCACTTTCACAGCATCATCTTTCAGGATTTGAAATAGCTCAACTGAAATTCCATCATTTGTTTGTAGTGATGCTTTCTAAGGCCCACTTGACTTCACATTCCAGGATGTCTGGCTCTAGGTGAGTGATCACACCATCGTGATTATCTGGGTCATGAAGATCTTTTTTGTACAGTTCTTCTGTGTATTCTTGCCACCTCATTTTAATATCTTCTGCTTCTGTTAGGTCCATACCATTTCTGTCCTTTATCGAGCCCATCTTTGCATGAAATCTTCCCTTGGTATCTCTAATTTTCTTGAAGAGATCTCTAGTCTTTCCCAATCTGTTGTTTTCCTCTATTTCTTTGCATTGATCACTGAGGAAGGCTTTCTTATCTCTGCTTGCTATTTTTGGGAACTCTGCATTCAAATGGGTATATCTTTGCTTTTCTCCTTTGCCTTTTGCCTCTCTTCTTTTCACAGCTACTCTTAAGGTCTCCTCAGACAACTATTTTGCCTTTTTTTCCCCTTGGAGATGGTCTTGATCACTGCCTCCTGTACAATGGGACGAACCTCTGTCCATAGTTCTTCGATTTTACTAATATGATCATTTGTAGGATGAAATGAACTAAAGATGAAACTATTCCATTTTCAAGCAGAATCTAGAGTACAGATCAGCAACTGTTTTCTTTAATGGGCCAGATAGTAAATAGTTTGGCCTTTTCAGCTGCTTTATAATGTCTGTAGTGACTACTCAGATTTGCAGTTGTAGCAAGAAAATAGACATGGACAATATGTAAGTGAATGGGCCTAGCTGTGCCCCAGTTTTAAAAAACTAAGAAAAGCAGGTGAGAGTCTGGATTTGACCTATGGTCAGGAAGTAGCAGTTAGAACTGGACATAGAACAACAGACTGGTTCCAAATAGGAAAAGGAGTACATCAAGGCTGTATATTGTCACCCTGCTTATTTAACTTATTTGCAGAGTACATCATGAGAAATGCTGGACTGGAAGAAACACAAGCTGGAATCAAGATTGCCGGGAGAAATATCAATAACCTGAGATATACAGATGACACCACCCTTATGGCAGAAAGTGAAGAGGAACTAAAAAGCCTCTTGAAAGTGAAAGAGGAGAGTGAAAAAGTTGGCTTAAAGCTCACCATTCAGAAAACAAAGATCATGGCATCCGGTCCCATCACTTCATGGGAAATAGATGGGGAAACAGTGGAAACAGTGTCAGACTTCATTTTGGGGGGCTTCAAAATCACTGCAGATGGTGATTGTAGCCATGAAATTAAAAGACGCTTACTCCTTGGAAGAAAAGTTATGACCAACCTAGATAGTATATTCAAAAGCAGAGACAGTACTTTGCCGATGAAGGTCCATCTAGTCAAGGCTATGGTTTTTCCTGTGGTCATGTATGGATGTGAGAGTTGGACTGCGAAGAAGGCTGAGCGCCGATGAATTGATGCTTTTGAGCTGTGGTGTTGGAGAAGACTCTTAAGAGTCCCTTGGACTGCAAGGAGATCCAACCAGTCCATTCTGAAGTAGATCAGCCCTGGGATTTCTTTGGAAAGAATGATGCTAAAGCTGAAACTCCAGTACTTTGGCCACCTCATGCAAAGAGCTGACTCATTGGAAAAGACTCTAATGCTGGGAGGGATTGGGAGCAGGAGGAGAAGGGGACAACAGAGGATGAGATGGCTGGATGGCATCACTGACTCGACGGACGTGAGTCTGAGTGAACTCCAGGAGTTGGTGATGGACAGGGAGGCCTGGCATGCTGGGATTCATGGGGTCTCAAAGAGTCGGACACGACTGAGTGACTGAACTGAACTGAACTGAACTGAATGATAGTTGGAGAAGGCAATGTCAACCCACTCCAGTACTCTTGCCTGGAAAATCCTGTGGACAGAGGAGCCTGGTAGGCTGCAGTTTATGGGGTTGTAAAGGTTGGACACGACTGAGTGATTTCACTTTCATGTATTGGAGAAGGAAATGGCAACCCACTCCAGTGTTCTTGCCTGGAGAATCTCAGGTACAGCGGAGCCTGGTGGGCTGCTGTCTGTGGGGTCGCACAGGATCGGACATGACTGAAGCGACTTAGCAGCAGCAGCAATGATAATCAATCTCTGATATAAAGAAATACTTTCAAATAAGAATTTTCTAGGTTGGGGCAGAAATTATTCTCATATCTATCCTTGTTAACCACAAAAAGATTTTCAGAGTAAATTAAAACCTGAGGGCAAAGATCAAATCCAGGGTGTTTCTACAAAAACAGTTATAGTATGTAGATCAGTTCAAGAGTATAGTTGAAAGACTCTTTTCAACTCCAGGAAGATTAGGAATTTGCCTGTTAGACTCTCAGCTAGATAGCAGAACTTCTAAGACTCTTAAGGGCTTGCCTTGTTGACCTTCCCAGCTAGACAGTAGAGTTTCTAAGAATCTTAAGGGAGTTTCTTAGGCCCTTTTGGCAAGGAAAATAAAGGGGAGGGGATTTCAAGAATCTTTAAGGTATTGTCCATATAACACCCTGATTCTGAAGACAAAGTAGACAAGAGTAAGCCTTAAAAAGTCTGTCTTAAATATGATGTAACTACATAGGAAGTTCAAAAATTTTAACAGAAACTTTAATGGCTTGGATTAAAAGGGACAGAGATAGGTCAAAATGTAAAAAAGATCTCTGTGTTATTAATTTCCTATAAGCAGGACACAGACTGAGAACACTGCCTGGCTACAAACACATTCTACTTCTTATGGAAAATTAAGGGTGATATAGAAACCAGAGAACCTTTCTCAGGGAGAAGAAATGGGCCCTAATCAAGGAACATGCTCTGTCCCTGGGACAGAGGAAATGGTGAAATGTCCTGCTAGGTTTCAGAATTGCTATGAGCCAGTATCTGTTACTTGTTTCCTGTTACTTGTTTTATACTTTTAGAGTGGAGGTTTCTACTGTGGGTGCCATGTCTTTTTCTCATTATTGTTTGATGGATGTTTAACAGGGCAGATAATGATTTTAAGGAGGATATTTTACTTTTTAGTTTACAGAATCTCCTGAGGAGCTTGAGGAGTCTGCCCCATCTACATCTGGCTCTAGTATACTGTGGATGGTAAGAGCATGGATATAAGAAGGTGATATAAAGGAACGGGAATTTAGTGAGGATCTTGGAAGGCTGGGAGTGAACTTTGTATATGAACTGTTATGGCCAGTTCTGGGGTGCTTTCCCAGATTTCTGCCTTATCTGTATCAGGTCTTAGCCCTCAAATAGGACATTTTCCTAGGTTTCATAACCAGTAGTATTTGATGATATGATATGCTTTGATTAGGCTTTGAAAATCTGACCTTAAATAAAAGCAACTAATGTTAAATGGTAGAATTCTTTTAGGGATTTCAGTACATGGATAAGTTGGGAGCAGGAAAACCCTATAAGAATTTTCAATATATTTTAAATTGTTCTATAAAATTAAACAATCAGTCTTATATTTAGCATCCCATCCTTTATTAACAAGCTAAGATCAAGTTGCTCTTCTAATTGTTACTTTAAAATGAATATATATCAACATTTTATTATTAAATAAGTTATTTACTAAGTATCTGTTATAAATGATAGTTTATTATGTTTATGCTAGTTAATGCTAACTATTTCATAAACTTTTGAGTATTTTTGTTAATGTTTGACTCAGATTTTTAAAATCTTTAGCTTTAATCTTTTTCCAGGTTTGCCTAAAACAGACTCAGTTTATGACCATTGTCTAATTATTACTAATATTATTGTTATTACCCACTCTTATTCACAAATCTGTGCTTATTTTGATGATAAGTTATAGTTACTTTATCTCAAGTAGTGGTTATATTTAAGATAAAAATATGCATGCTGCTGCTGCTAAGTCACTTCAGTCGTGTCCAACTCTGTGGGACTCCATAGATGGCAGCCCACCAGGCTCCACCATCCTTGGGATTCTCCAGGCAAGAAAAGAATATTAAAAATGCTTAAATATTTTAAAGGCTATACTTTTTGGGGGGACCAAGAAATAGGATCAAAATATCTTTAAGTGTATTTTAAATCTTAAAAAGGTTAACATGAATTTTGAAAAGAACCTATATAAACTTAGGATGAAAATGCACTTTCTCAAGTTGAAATAGTAAAATTATACACCATAAATTTAACTTTTATAATTTTTGTCTATGGAATATTTTCCTATTACTTATAAGAAGACAAATGAGATTTAAAACCACAAAGTAAATTAGAGGTTTTCTTGATCAGTAGTTACATAAATTAGATGGAATATCTGTTTTATATTAATATTTAATAATAAGTTAATTAAATTTTGATTGAAAGCCTACTTGTTTACATAGTATGTAAATTGATTTTGAAATAAAGTTTGTAGATTTAGATGATGTTTGCATTATGTCATTTCCTCAGTTTACATATATGACATAAATTTTGGTGTGTACATGACAGCCCTTAAATAAGTTTGAATTAGGGGGAAAAATAGCTAAACAGTAGGATTAGTGATAAGGAAGTTTTTTAACATTTAATTTTGACCTTTTTATTTTGTCAATTTTATTCTTTTTTACTTTAAAATAAAAGTAAGATATCATATGTACTGAAATTCAAAAAAACCTCTATGGTGATTGTTATCTCTTTTGGAACCCTGTTTTCCAATCCTACCCCCTACTCAGATCCATTCTCTGATTTTCTTTGCCTTGTGAGTCTTATCCCTGTGAACTGCACTGCTCAGCCTCTTGCCCTTTATATCATAGACTCATATCTAAAATAAAGAATTCTTAAAAGCGAAAAATAAGAAAACCTATTTTAGAATGGGAGATAATCTATACGCCTCACCAAAGAATATATTCAGATGGCAGATAGTCATATCAAAGATGCTCCATATCACAAGGATATGCAAATTAAAATGAGATATCACTACACATCTATTAGAATGGCCAAAACCTAAAATACTGACAACACCAAATACTGGTGACAGTATGGAGCAACAGTAACTCTTACTCGTTGCTAATGGGAATACAAAATCGCACAGCCACTATGGAAGAGATTCTGGCAGGTTTTTGTTGTTGTTTTTGTTTTCTTGGATTTTTAAAATAGAACTAAACATAGTCTTGCTACACATAGCAGTTCCACTCCTAGACATTTAATTAACTGATTTGCAAATTTATGTCACACACACACAAAAAAAACTTCATGGGAATGTTTACAGTGGATTTATTTATAATTATTCTAAACTGGAAGCAACAAAGATATCCTTCAATAGATTAATGAATGAACAAGTTGTAAAAAAAAAACAAACAGCCCAATAAAAATACGGGCCAAAGATCTCTAAATAGATACTTCTTCAAAGAGCATGTGGTGGTGGTCGTTTAGTCACTAAGTCATGTCTAACTCTTGCGATCTCATGGACTGTAGCCTGCCAGGCTCCTCTGTCCATGGGATTCTCCAAGCAAGAATACTGGAGTGGGTTGGCATTTCCTTCTCCAGATGGCCAAAAGGTGCATTAAAAGATGCTCAACACTGCAGAGAACTGCAAATTAAAACCATGAGGTACCATCTCATATTGGTCAGAATGGCCATCATAAAAAGTCTGCAAATGATAAATGCTGGAGAGGGTGTGGAGAAAAAGGAAACTTCCCATACTACATTACATTTAGGAATGTAAATTGGTACAGCCACTATGAAGAACAGCATGGAGGTTCCTTAAAAACAGAACTACCATATGATCTTGCAATCTCACTCCTGGACATAATTCAGAGAAATTATAATTTGAAAAGATACATATACCCCAATGTTCATTGCAGCACTATTCATAATAACCAAGACATGGAAGCGACCTAGATTTCCACTGACAGATGAATGATAAAGAAGCTGCGGTATATATAGATATAATGGAATATTACTCATCCATAAAAAGGAACGTGTTTGAGTCCGTTCTAATCATGGGGTTGCAGAGTCGGACACGACTGAGAGACTGAACTGAACTAAACTGAATGAGGTGGATGAACCTAGAGCCTGTTATCAGAATGAAGTCAGCCAGAAAAAGACCAATGCTGTATATTAATACATATATAACAGTCATAAAAAAAGAATAAAATAATGTCATTTGCAGCAATGTGGATGGACCTAAAGATTACTATACTAAGTGAAGTAAGCCAGACAGAGAAAGACAAATATCTTATGATATCACTTATATGTGGAATATAAAAAAATCATACAAGTGAACTTATTTACAAAACAGAATTGACTCACACACATAGAAAACAAACTTATGGTTACTAAAGGGAAAAGGAGATGGAAAAAGGGATAAGGTTGGGTTTAACATATACACATTACTATATGTAAAATAGATAATCAACAATTAACTACTGTATAGTACAGGAGACTACAGTCAATATTTTATAGTAACCTAAAAAGGAAAAGAATCTGAATATATATATACCTTTCCAAGAATCACTGTGCTGTACATTTGAAACTAACAAGATATTATAACTCAACTATAGTTTAATTTAAAAACTAAAAAAAAAAATAGTGATAATCCATACAATGAATATTATTCCAAGGTAAAATAAATGAGCTATCAATCCAGGAAAAGACATGAAACATCCTTAAGTTTAGTGGTTATCAGGGGTTCAGGAGGAGGAAGGTGAAAATAGTTTTTAATTGAGGTTCTAAAATTATCCTGTGTGATTCTGTAATGATGGAGACATAATTTTATACATACTATGCATTTGTCAAAAACCTATACAACTTTATAGTAGAAAAAGAGTAAACCTTAATGGATGCAAATATTTTAAAAGTTACATAGAAAATTGGAGAATCTCAGAATGGAATGCATACTGTGACAAAAGAATCAGATTATATTACAAGTACATGAAAAAAAAGAAAAAAAATACCTCAATAAAGAAGTTAGGGAGGAAACATGGTAACATAAATGATTTTGGAAATGAGTGGTGCCTATAATGCTTAAGGCAAAAGAAACTGCACCTAAACACTATACTTTATTTGATAAAGCTGTTGCCAGATTTATGAGTTAACAATGGGGTATGAGTTAAAATCTGGAAACAGCTATACACATATATTTGAATTTGACAGTTAACTAAATGAACAGAAGAAGCAGAAGCCTTTTCTCACTATTACGGTGGAGGTGAAAGATAAGTAAGGAATGGAAAAAGCTGGAATTTTCATATGGTAAAGGATTAGAACTGAAGACATCAGTATGATCTCATGTTTAGATTATTATAGATGTTTATATATAGAACGATTCATAGATATGTATATGTACATATGTTAGTATACGTAATTATATTTTCTTACTCTGTTAATTGAGAGGTATGGAAGCAGTAACACCCCAGTAGCAATAACCACATCTAGCATTCCCAGATGGCTCAGCAGGTAAAGGATCTTCCTGCAATGTAGTAGACACAGGAAATGTGGGTTCAATCCCTGGGTCAGGAATTTCCCCTGGAAGGGGAAATAGTAACCCTCTCTAGCATTCTTGCCTAGAAAATCCCATGGTCAGAGGAGCCTGGTGCACTACAACCCATGGGATCCCAAAGAGCTGGACATGACTGAGTAACTAAGCACACAACACATCATTTTCCAATATGAGGAGCAAGGGCTTTACTGATTCTAGGTCTGGACCAGGAAATACATATGAGTCTGGGGCATCATGTAGTGCTAGAAGGTAGTAAAGAAGTATAATGTTTCTGAATGTTTGTGCCCCTCCCTCAATTGAAATATAATCCTTAGTGTGATGGTATTTGGAGTTGGAGCTTTGGGAGGTAATTAGGTCATGAGGGTGGAGCCCTCTTGAATGGTTTAATACACCTACAAGAAGAGACAAGAGAGATAGCTCACTCTCACTCTTCCATGTGAGGATATAATGATGTTGGTGGTCTACAATTCAGAAGAAGATCCTAGAACCCAATCATGCTGCTACTCTGATCTGGGACTTTCAGCCTCAAGAACTGTGAGAAATAAATTTGTTTTTTATAAGCCATGTAATCTATTGATCTCAGTTCCTTCCCATGGCAAAGCATTCAACATCACTGTTATCCAAGTCTATTCCCCCAACCACTAATGCCAAAGAAGCTGAAGTTTATTACTTCTGTGAAGACCTACAACACTTTCTAGAAATAATACCAAAAAAAAAAAAAAAGTCCTTTTCATCATAGGGGATTGGAATGTAAAATAGGAAATCAAGAGATACCTGGAGTAATAGGCACATTTGGCCTTGGAGTCCAAAATAAAGCAGGGCAAAGGGTAATAGAGCTTTGCCAAGAAAACACATTGGTCATAGCAAACACCCTCTTTCAACAACACAAAATACAACTCTACAAATGGACATCACCAAATGGTCAATAGTGAAATCAGATAGAATATATTATTTGAAGAGGGAGAAGCTCTATACGGTCAGCAAACACAAGAACTGGAGCTACTGTGTCTTAGATCATGTGTTCCTTACTGAAAAATTCAGGCTTAAATTGAAGAAAGTAGGGAAAAACACTAGACCATTCAGGTATTGTTGTTATTCAGTTGCTAAGTCATATCTGGCTCTTTGTGACCCCATGAACTGCAGCACATCAGACTTCCCTGTCCTTCACTATCTCCAGGAGTTTGCTCAGTAACTCCTGAGTCAGAAATGCCATCTAACCGTTTCATCCTCTGTCATCCCCTTCTCCTCCTGCCATCAATCTTTCCCAGCATCAGGGTCTTTCCCAATGAGCCATATATTTGCATCATGTGGCCAAAGTATTGGCGCTTCAGCATCAGTTCTTCCAATGAATATTCAGGATTGATTTCCTTTAGGATTGACTGGTTTGATGTCCTTGTTGTCCAAGGAACACTCAACAGTGTTCTTCACCGCAATTTGAAAGCATCAATTCTTTGGCACTAAGCCTTCTTTATGGTCCAACTCTCACATCCATACATAACTACTGGAAAAACCACAGCTGTGACTACATGGACCTTTGTCAACAAAGTCATGTCTCTACTTTTTAACACACTGTGTAGGTTTGTCATTGGAGAAAGAAATGGCAACCCAGTCCAGTATTCTTGCCTGGACAATTCCAAGGACAGAGGTGAACTACAGTGGGGTTGCAAGAGTTGGACATGACCGAGTTATTAACATACACACATGCAGTTCTGTCATAGCTTTTCTTCCAAGGAGCAAGTATCTTTTAATTTAGTGGCTGCAGTCACTGTCCATAGTAATTTGGGAGCCCAAGAAAATAAAATCTCTCACTGTTTCTACTTTGCCTCCAACTATTTGCCACAATGTGATAGGACTGGATGCCATGATCTTAGTTTTATGAATGTTGTGTTTTAAGCCAGCTTTTTCATGCTCCTTTTCAACCTCATCAAGAGAGTATGAGAAAAATCAAATCCCTTGCAATTATACAGTGGAGGTGACAAATGGATTCAAGGGATTAGAGCTGGTAGAAAGAGTGCCTGAAGAACTATGGACAGACGTTCATAACAGTGTACAGAAGGCAGGACCCAAAAACCATACCAAAGAAAAAGAAATTCAAGAAGGCAAAAAAAAACCCAAGAAGGCAAAATGGTTGTCTGAGGAGGCCTTACAAATAGCTGAGAAAAAAAGAAAGCGAAAGGGAAGAGAGAAAGTGAAAGATATACCCAACTGAATGCAGAGATAAGGAGAGACAAGAAAGCCTTCTTAAATGAACAATGTAAAGAAATAGAAACAATAGAATGGGAAAGACTAGAGATCACTTCAAGAAAATTAGAGATATCAAGGGAACATTTAATGCAAAGATGGGCTCAATAAAGGACAGAAATAGCAAGGACCTAACAGAAGGAGAAGAGATTAAAAAGAGGTGGCAAGAATACACAGAAGAACTATGTAAGAAAGGTCTCAATGACTGGATAACCACAATGGTGTGGTCACTCATCTCAAGCCAGATATTCTGAAGTGTGAAGTCAAGTGGGCTTTAGGAAGCATTACTATGAACAAAGCTAGTGAGGTGATGGAATTCCAGTTGCACTATTTTAAATCCTAAAAGAAAGATGATACTGTTAAAGTGCTGCACTCAATATGCCAGCAAATTTGGAAAACTCAGCAGTGGCCATAGAACTGGCAAAGGTCAGTTTTCATTCCAATCCCAAAGAAGGACAATGCCAAAGAATGTTCAAACTATCATACAATTGCATTCATTTCATATGCTAGGAAGGTGATGCTCAAAATCCTTCAACCTCATTACTTTGCCGACTAAGGTCCATCTAGTCAAGGCTATGGTTTTTCCTGTGGTCACGTATGGATGTGAGAGTTGGACTGTGTAGAAGGCTGAGCGCTGAAGAATTGATGCTTTTGAACTGTATTGTTGGAGAAGACTCTTGAGAGTCCCTTGGACTGCAAGGAGATCCAACCGGTCCATTCTGAAGGAGATCAGCCCTGGGTGTTCTTTGGAAGGAATGATGATAAAGCTGAAACTCCAGTACTTTGGCCACCTCATGCAAAGAGTTGACACATTGGAAAAGACTCTGATGCTGGGAGGGATTGGGGGCAGGAGGAGAAGGGGACGACAGAGGATGAAATGACTGGATGGCATCACTGACTCGATGGACGTGAATCTGAGTGAACTCTGGGAGTTGGTGATGGACAGGGAGGCTTGGCGTGCTGTGATTCATGGGGTCGCAAAGAGTTGGACACGACTAAGGGACTGAACTGAACTGAACTGAACTGAGGCTTCAATAGTACATTAACCAAGAACTTCCAGATGTACAAGCTGGATTTAAAAAAGGCAATGTACCAAGAAATCAAATTATCAATATCTGTTGGATCATAGAAAAACCAAGGGAATTTCAGAAAAGCAGCTACTGCTGCTTCATTGACTCTGCTTAAGTCTTTGACTGTGTGGGCCACAATGAACAGTGGAAAATTCTTAAAGAGTTGGAAATACCAGACCACACTACCTGTCTCCTGAGAAACTTGTATGCAGGTCAAGAAGCAACAGTTTGAATTGGACATGGAACAATGGACTGATTCAAAATTGGGAAAGGACTACAATAAGGATGTATATTGTCACTCTGCTTATTTAACTTACATGCAGAGAATATCATGTGAAATGCCAGACTGGATGAAGCACAGCTGGAATCAAGATTGCTGGGAGAAATGTCAACTTCAGGTATGCAATTGACAGCAGTCTAATGGAAGAAAGTGAAGAGGAACTAAACATCCTCTTGATGAAAGTGAGAGTGAAAAAGCTGGCTTAAAACTTAACACTTAGAATACTGAGATCATGGCATTCAGTCCCATCACTTTATAGTAAATATATGGGGAAAAAGTGGAAACAGTGACAGATTTTTTTTTCTTGGACTCCAAAATCACTGTGGATGGTGACTGCAGCCATGAAATTAAAAGATGCTTGCTCCTTGGAAGAAAAGCTATGACAAACCTAGACAGCATATTAAAAAGCAGAGGCATCACTTTGCCAATGAAGGTCCATATAGTCAAAGTTGTGGTTTTTCCAGTGTTCTTGTATGGCTGTGAGAGTTAGACCGTAAAGAAGGCTGAGTGCCAAAGAACTGATGCTTTTGAACGGTGGTGCTGAAGAAGACTCTTGAGAGTCTGTTGTACTGCAAGATCAAACCAGTCAATTCCAAAGGAAATAATCCCTGAATATTCATTGGAAGGACTGAAGCTGAAGCTCCAATACTTTTGTCTACCTGACCAAAGGGCTGACTCATTGGAAAAGACCCTGATGCTGGGAAAGCTTGAGGGCAAGAGGAAAAGTGGGCGACAGAGGATGAGATGGTTGGATGGCATTACTGACTCAATGGACATGAGTTTGAGCAAATGCCTGGAGATAGTGACGGACATGGAAGCCAGGCATGCTGCAGTCCACGGGGTTGCAAAGAGTTGGACAGGTCTTTATGACTGAGTAGCAACAAACTAATCTATGATACTCTAGTATAAGAGCCCAAACTAAGACTATAAGTGTTTAAAACAAGACAAGCAAAATAAAATCCCACATTGATGGGTATATTGAAGGAAACCTAGCCAACCAAAAGAATTGCAGATGGCTGAAACTGGAAAAATTTGAGTGACAAAATACATAAAGAAGGATTGGGTTGTTATGGAGCACAGTGTGTGCCTAAGTCACAGTGAGGCCAAACAATACCAAAACGTAGGAGCTTGGAGGAATGAAATGTTTACTGTAGGGCCATGCTAGGAGATGGGCGGCTTGTGCCTTAAAAATTTCTGAACTTCTAGAAAGCAGCAAAGCCATTTTCTAGGAAAGGTAAGGGAGCTATGTGGTTAGTTGTTGCAGACTTACCAGTTATTGCTGGTTACCTGGCCTGGGAGCATTCTTCCAACTCCCAATGTGGGTCTTTCTGCTAGTGCCCAGGCCCAGCTGAGGAAGCAAATCTCAGCTGACGGCCCCCTCAGGGCCAAGTCCCCAGACCCTGCCGAGCCATCATCACTGAGGGGGCAAGAAGCCCAGGACCCAGATGGCCCTTAGGTTCCTCAGGCCACCCAAATGGGAGCCAGATCTCATGGACTACTACTTATGGAGACTGCCACTGCCATTAGGTTCTGGAGGTGGGGATGGGAGAGAGTTTTTCTGCTTCAAGGCCTTGGCCTGGTCAGTGGGCAGCTGTGGAGAGGGTTCTGGAGCTCTGTAGGACACAGCCCTCAGCCTGTCCCCAGCTCACTCAAAGGCCGAAGGCTTGAGGGTCCCAGGGAGAAAGCTGCGATCCACCAGATCCACTTCTCATGACACTCTGCCTTGCGGAACTTTGTGAGCCTGGCTGTTGGCAGAATGGGACCTCTAACCGCCATAGGCTAATGGTGGCATGCTAATGACCGTGCTCCCATCCCTGCCCCTATTACGTGATTATAATACAAAGTATAAAACAAATGCCCATGAATTTATGCTGATGTAAAAAAAAAGATTGAATAAATAAATAATGGAAGGGAAAAGAACGTCTTCCTTGTAGAACTACAAATAATTTCTGCAGGACATTGCCTTCATGGAAGGGGAGCATAAACCCCTACTCCTTAAGCATGGAATATGTATAGTGACTGTCTTCTAAAACAGTTTGGGGGAGGGAGAAGCAATGAAAAAATCTGACAAACACTACCTTAGCCAGGTGTGACCAAGGTCAACATCAACATTAATTTTAATACTAGTAATTAATTGCATGAGCTATTTACTTTAATTCCATGGTTTTCCTGCCTAAAATCCATAACTTCAGTCCATCTGTGAGGGGAAAAAAAGCGGCAAATTCCAACTAAGGAACATTCAACAAAATGCCTGACATGTATTCCTCAAAATTGTTAAGGTCATCCAAAAACAGAAAATCTGAAAAGCTATCATAGCCAAGAGCCTAAGGAGATATAACACCTAAATATCCTAACTGGATCCTGGAAGAAAAATAATATAAGGTAATAACTAAGAAGATTTGTAGATGGTATGGAGTTTCACTAATTCATTAATTGCATGGCTTAACACTGATTCATCAGTTGTAACAAATGTACGATATCTGTCCAACTAATATGTTAATCACCTCAATTTTTTCTGTAAAGTCTAAAACTTCTAAAAAATAAACGAAGTATCTTTCATAGAGGCTGGCATATAGTAGGTTGATAATGCAAGGTTAAAAATGATTAAGAAAGGAAAAGGATAAAGAAGATAAAGAAAATATCAATAATTCAAAACATTTGCTGTTGAAGCACAGCAAATACTTATAAGCAGGTCATAAAAAGTCAAATTTCTATGAAAGAAACATGCCATTCAGATTTTTACACTAATGGTTTTTTAAACTTCTCTATTGTAGAACTTACTTTTATTCTACAATTTTGATCTTCAAATCTTAACTTGAACTCTAAACGCACCTGTAATACAAACTAGATATGGCATTGTACATAGTTAATTACTAAAGTAACTCTCCATAGCTCAAAAAGTAATAATGCTTTTAAACAATAAAAGCCAAAAGACTGTGAAGCCATATTTAAAACATGCCATTACAGCTCTGCCACATAGATGGTCATACAGATAAGCAAAAAAGCAGACAAAATAATCTTTTAAAAACAGATATAGCTCAATATACAGAGATTTCAAACTCTTTCAGTTGCTCATTAACTTTGTCTTCTGCTTTATTAGGTTTCAAACTGTTAGGTTACTCCATTGTATTTAAATGTTATCTTCTGTCAAATACTTTTCATCATTAATTCAAAATCTCCTTGTAAAATTATTTATCCTGTAACTGAATTAATACACAATGTTTCAAATAAATTAATTGTATACTGCAAGAACACATCTAGAGATACTGATCCTGTGCTGTGTAAATAAGCAGATTTTTGCTAAGACTGCTAGCATCCAGCTGGCAGGAAGAGAGCCCAGGGACTGTAGCAAGAGGGGAGTTGAGGATTTCCAGGTGATCCTGGTGGGCTTCCCACATGGCGCTAGTGGTAAAGAACGCACCTGCCTAACGCAGGAGACGTAAGAGACCTGAATCCTGAATCTTGAAGGTCTCCTGGAGTAAGCGGGAGATGGCAACCCACTCCAGTATTGTTGCCTGGAGAATCCCATGGACAGAGGAGCCTGGTGGGTGGCAGCCCATGGGATCATACAGAGTAGTATATGCCTGAAGCTGCTTAGCAGGCAACACGCTGGTGGAACAAGGCGACCTGTGTAACTGGAACATGGTCTTGTTTTGGCTTCCCAATACCTCCTAGGAGGGCAGCTACTTCAAGGCACAGGAGTGCCTCATCAGGCTTGTGTGGAAAGTGAAGAGCCAGGACCCATAGACAGCCTACAGAAGTGAGGCCCCAGGGGCAAGAAGTCCCCTGATGACTGAGGCCGTGGAGCTTGGCGGGACTAGGGCCTCTTTCAGGACTATGACTATGACGACGACCGGGAGGCCCAGGCCCACATCTCAGGCCACAAGGAGTCTTGACACTGCATCCTGCTGAATAAACTTAAAAATGTTCCGAGTCCAGGCCTGGGCTGCATGGGCTCGTGGGGCACCGCCTGACGCCACCCCAAGACTACCTCACAGGTTTGTGTTGCCCTTCTCCTTAGGTCCTTTCCTTTTAGCCCTCGCTTTTCTTTCCTCGTGTTTGTTCTGGGTTTTTCTTTGCTTGGTGGTGGAGGGGCTGCCCTCGGGGCATGGGGTCAGCGGAGACCTGAGGGGCCCCGGTTCTGTGTTTATCTCCTTTTGGCTGGAGCCATAGACTCTGGTTTCCCATCTCGTGAGTGGAAGGATTCACTTGTGGTCACCTCTTCTGTCTGGTTTGTTTGAAATCTAAATAAAGCGACCTTATGAGGAAAAAGTCGCCTCCACCAGTGGGGCTTTGAAAGGAAGGCTTTGGGAAGATATGACCTGTGTTATTCGGATCTTACTGGCCAGGGTAAAAGAAATTACACCTTGTTTACCAGTATTCTTATTTTATCTTGTTGATTAAAACACAGTGGACTAAATCAGAGAATCATCAGTGTTGTGATTAGATACAATGAATTTTTATTCTCAGTAATTCTTCAGCAGGTAGAAAAGGAAACACCTTTTGCCAGGTATTTTTCTCATTAAAACAAAGGGAGGCTGTCATTGTCTCCTCTTGAATTCAACTCTGATTATTCCTTTATATTTCCCCTTTACTGATTTTTTTTTGTTTGTTTGTTTTTCTCCAGTTAATTTCCTTTCCTCAGCTTAAAGTTACTGCTTCTAACCTTGATTATTTTATGGCAGAATACTTTCTGGTAATCTGCCAATGTTTGCAGCACTAATATGTTTCCGCTTCAGGATTTTTCAGTCTGTCGTCTTGCTTCACTTTGATTTCATTGTCCCTTGCTCTTCCAATAGTTCCTGTATTGTGAATTTCAGCTAGATTTTTTTTTTTTTTTTTACTGTGGAGGTAGCTATATTCCCTACTTAGCAGATAAATTAGAGAATTCCTTTATTCCCAGAAACCAGAAAGATCAAGGTACAGTCACAGGAGTTTGATCATCACCTAAACTTGAGAGCAAACAAACTGAGCAGAAAGGAACTTGCTGGTTACATTAAATTTTATTCTTGCACACTCAATGAACCAAGAAGATGATTTGAAATATGCCTAGCCAGGCTTTTTATTATTTGCTAAAGCTCTTAGTTTAAAAGTCTTGATTGAAGGTTCTTTAATTCACCTACAAACCACAAAATGGAATTTTGAGGCAACAGTAGTGAGAACTCAGATTTATTCAGTATTTTTGTGTAATCCTTAAACATGGTTAAGGTAGGTTATATTATCATAAAGTCCTAGCATGTTTAATATACAGTTTGCCCTTTGCCATTGGTTTCATGAAATGTAAACAAGTGATTGTGTCTTTCTTTATAGTTAGCATTAAGGAATACATTTCTATTAGATACTATTTTTCTTATGTCTGAAGAACATTTTCTCTTACTCAGTATTTAGAGACATTATGGCATGGTTCAAAAACCACTATACTGAATATTAGAAGACCTGGGTCCTTCTGTAAACTTTATTTTATCTTGACTCAGTTATTTTTGTCATACTTTTGTATTATTTAGGTTTCTTTTTTTGTAAGGAATAGAAGCCTCCCTTAGCTAATGTTGGCAGAAAATAATTTCTTAGGAGGGTATAGGGAGACATAAGGATAGTTATTTTTAAAGGAAACTTGAGAAATCTGAAAGATAAAGAATTAGGGCAACTTTTGAAATCCTGGTAGTAACGACAGATAGCCTCATCAGGTGCCACTGTTGATCATCTTCATTTCTTCTTCCCACACCTACTATCAGATTGCAGAAAAGATCTATCTTATTGGTCTAAATTGAAGAAAATGGAAGGAAACAGATGTTCTTGATTGACCTAACCAGACTGTATTTAATGGGAAAAAACCATTTCCCTGGAAAAAAAATTCAGGTGTTGCTAATGGGAGAAAAACAACAAAATGTTGGCAAAATAACAAAATCCAAAAGGCTAGAAAAACTGACAATTGTTCATTCAGTCTTTATGTGTACAAAGATATCACCCTATATTGCTACAGTGAGTTTTGTATGGTATATAAGAAAGACAACATAATTCAACTTTGTAATTATGTTTAAAACTAGGGCTTCTCTTCAACCTCTCTTCCTCTGCTGGGGCAATACCCTCCCTTGATCTTTACCAGTCTGTTGTAGCTTCTTGATTGCATGGTATCTGGTTTTACTTACCATCCTGCTAACTTCTCCTCCATAACTGTTAAAGAATAGCTTTCTAGAATGTAATTTTGTCTCTTGGAAACTGTCAGTAGCTTCAGTATTGTCTATAAGATACTTAATCCTTGTTTTAGTCACTATGCTGGCTTGAGTTGGATGCCTGTACTACTTAGCTATTATAACGCTTTGTACATACCTTATTTTGAGTTCTTGATTCACTGAATGATTACTGTAAAAGAAGGGGGAAGCATCTATGTTTAACAATAAAATAAATTCTCAGATAAAGAAAGTGAAAGTGGAGTAACTCAGTCGTGTCAGACTCTTTGCTACCCCATGGACTGTAGCCCACTAGGCTCCTCTTTCCATGGGATTTACCAGGTAAGGCTACTGGAGTGGGCTACCATTTCCTCTGTAATTCTGGCTGTCTTGCTACTTCTGTTTTCTAAGGCAATTTGTATCTGTTAAAAGATCCATATAGTTCCCTCTCACTATGTATTTAAAGTAAAAATACCAAAATTTCAAAAACTCTGTAGGTTCTTCTTTTCCACTAAGGAGTTCATACCTGGAGTGAACAGTCTTTGATTTAACAAGTCACTTCAATAAATTTGTGTATATGCAAAACTGATCTGAAGCAAATTTCTCTGCATAATAAAGTGACAAGTGACAGGGATTTTGAATTTTCTGGTGGCAACACTTGGAAAGAGGGGTTTAGGGAGCCTGAGAAATAAAATGAAGAGGAAATGAGGGAAAGATTTTGAGGGAAAGGAGGTTATGTAATATGGAACTCCTTTTCTATAGGAGAACCTCAATTAAAAAAAAAACAAAACAGCCAGTGAAATTTTCCAAGGATGGGAATTGTCAAAGGGATTGTAAGAATAGTTGCATCCAGTATTTAATTTTAGGTTATTTGCTCTCCTATGCATTTATAGTGGGTATTTTACCCACTTTCCCCTGATTATGTAGCAGTAATTTGTTGTAGATAGGATTAACATTTCTTCCTCCTCCAAAAGTTATAGCAAATTGGCCTAAACAGTAAGGTAATCCCATAATACCATTTAGACAGTGATTAATTTGAAAGTTATCTAGTCAACACTTCTGAAGTACATGGGTTAGTTTAGAGTCTCAAGACTTTTTGTTTTATGGTTGTGAGAACTACCCTGGATGTCCTGCTACTTGAGAAGTTATGCAGCTCCAATTTGTGATGGTGGTTATCCTTTGAACACATGGGGAACCACTCTTGGGAAGACTCTGACTGAGAATAACAGAGATGGAAAAATGGAAGGGAAAAGATAAGTCTTTGACTTGATTGAGTCATTAAGATCAAATGACCTCTGAACTGATCTTTAAGCCTGCCAAGCATCTGGTCTTTCTAGTTAGATGACTCAGAGAATCTCAACTACTAAATAAAACCGAACTATTGATTCTCTCTTCCAGATTATATGACTCTTGCTAACTTTGTTAAACTCACATCTAATTTGCCAGTTCTTTTCTTTCTCTTACCCACATCTAATCCATTAGCAAATTTTGTCAGTTTTTCCATCAGAGTATATCCAGAATTCCCCCACTTATCTCTACTGCTACTTCCTTGACCTAAACCCACATCATCGCTCTCCTGGATTATGGCCGTAGCTTCCAGAATGCCTCTCTGCTTCTACTCTTGCCATTCTGCTTCCTATCCAGTAAACATAGTGGTTCTCTGTAAATCTAAGTCAGGCCCTGCCAGTCTCCTGTCCTAAACCTCCACTGTTAGTAAAACCCCAAGGACTTACATCTCACTAGAAGCTCTCACTCACATGGACTCATTATCTTTAAGACCTATGTACTGCTTTTTTGGTGTGTTACTCTGTCCAAGAGACACTGGCCTGCTTGCTTTACTTCAGACATGCCAAGTTCAGCATCTCTGCACTTGCTGTTACTTCTGCCTAGAACCTCCATCTTTCAGATTCCACGTAGCTTACTTCTTCAATTCTTTCAGGTTTCTCATTAAATTCCTACCTTTTCAATGAGTTCTTCATTGACTCCTCTATCTAAAAGATGAACTATATCTTGTGCCCTTTCCTACCATAATCTTCTCTCTAGTATGATCCCTGCACATACATATTTATTTATTTACTTGCCTATAATCTGTCTCTCCCAAGAAAAAATCATCACCCTGAGAGCAGGGATTTTTTTTTTTCTTACTATTTTTAATTGCTAATTCCCCAATGCCTGAATCAATAACTAAACTGTTTATTGAGTGAATGAATAGTTTGAGTGATATTTTTTTCTTTTATTGATTACTACCAAAATTCCCAAGAGCTACAGTTCTGGTTTAATACACATTCACTACACTCATTTCCTTAGGAAACTAAGTTAAATATTTAGGTCTTGAGTTTATGGATGCTCTGGGAAATCTGAGATAAATTATCTGTGTTTCCCTATTAGAGTGATCTTTCATCACAAAAGATGAAATGTAAGTATGAAAATTCATCTGCTGCTTTGCAGCCTTCTCCGGAGCTTCCCCAGTTTAATTTAAAATTGGTCCCCTTACTCAGAGGGCAGGGAGAGATCAAAGAAAGAAGCAGACTGTTTCAGGTTGGTAGGTGGCAGGTTTAATAAGTAAGGGAACTTACTTACAAAGCTGATCTTGGGTGGCCACAAGATGAATAATTTCCATACGTTCCCACAAGAATCTTAAAACTTATATAAGGCCTTAACTGGATTCAGTCACATATACCATCTAGATGGTCTTAACACTACATTACTGCCTCATTGCTGTGTCCTTAGGCAGCTTCTAGCTTGAGGAAGGAAAGCAGAGCATAGTCTCCAGGGACAGGGGAAGGAGTGAGGGGATCTCTAGCTGTCCACATCTAGCTCACAGGTCAGTGGTCGGTTACATCCTTGGATGATCCACCCAACATCATAAAAGCAGGAAATTAGCACAGAAGTTCAATAAGAGAAACATGAACCTTCAGAGAAGTTAATACATGGAAAGAAGACAATGATTTCCAACGTATACATCCTGGGAGCTTAAGTAAGTTCATTTTAAATATTAAGAAGTGTGGTAACCCAAAGCTGAAGCAGTTGGTATTTGATTTTGATGTCTGATTTTATCTTTGTACTGTAGACTTCTTGGGAACAAGATCCTTCCATTTATCACTGCTTCAGTACTCAAAGGTTGTATTCTATAGATAGTTATTGCATAAATGAAATAGCATTGGAGAAGATCTCAAGAATTGGTTATGACAGAAACTAGATGTTAGACATGTTATTTAGTCTGCCTTTGCTAGGCCTTAGTACCTTCATCTGTTAAAATGAAAGTGCTGAACTTCATAATTAAGTTCTTTCCAACTATTAAATATTCTATAATTTTATCTGCTTATGTATGAGTGGAGACATGCACATACTTTCATCTAATGGAAATGAAGATATACTACTTAAAAATTTCCTTTGCAAATATATTTTGGTTAATATAGCTGCCGTCAGTTTGGCTTATGAAATAGTATTTCAATGATCTTTTAGCATGATAGATTAATTTTTATGTTCCTAAAGCCATTTCCTCTGAATGCTGCTGAATTCACACTTCACTAATGGCAAGGATCTGATTAGAGCTAATTTCATAGTGATTCTTTGACATTTTCGAACATAGAAATGTGTGTGCTTTTCTGAATAAAAGTCAGAGCACATCATAAATTCTAAAAGTACTATTAAATTTTAGTCTAATATTGGATAATAGTTATGAAAGGCTAAAATCTTACAAAATAAGTGTCCCTTAAGTTTCCCATCCCTCCATTTCTTTTACTTTCAGCTTCCATTGTCATTATACCAGGCTCCACTGGAACTCTTTCTCCAGGCTTTGATCTGTCTTGTCAGCCATGTTATCAGTTTCTCAATTTGGTAAAACTTAAAAGTAGAGGAGCTGATAATGTCTAATAGAGACCACAGACCAACAAGTCAGCCCTCTGAAGAGAGTCAAGGCAGAAACTTAAACCTGTCAACAGAGTCAGCATAGGAAAGGGTAGAGACTTCCTGTGACTTTCAAGTGACAGGCATTAGCACTTTGTCCTCAAGCACCAAAGTAATGGATTTGAAAGGTAACAAGAAAGTTTGGGGGTGCAACACAGGTTCTTGACATTTTTGACTAGACCACTAGGCTCCATCATTAGGAAGCAGTACTCAATCTCAGATCTGCTTAAACGATAGAGTTGATGTTGCCAGAAGACTTTTACCCTTGGCTGGACTTAATTCAGAAACTAAACAATAGTATTTTTCTACAATGGGACTCATCAGTGGAAGAAGCCAGAAAAAGTAAAGTCAGGAGGAGGAAGAAAGGGGCTAATGCCTTCATTTTTAGACAAAGGAACCAGTTAGGGAGATCCAAGAAGGAACAGTAGGAATAAGAGAAAACCCATATGAGAATACATTGCTGAAGCTAAGGAATTAAGTGGTATAATAAAGAGTATAGTTAATTATACAGTGAATTTTTCATCTTAGGGGTTAGACTCTTAACATGAGTTGAAAATAACAAAGTCAAAACTATTTTTAAAAGCTATAATAAAGGTGCTATAGTAGATATTGACACACTTTTTCTATAAAAATTTAATACAAGTTTTTCTATAAAAATTTAACACAAGTTTTTTCCCTCCCAATTTGTAATAGATCTTTCCTTTCTCCTTCTTTCCTTGCCAGTGCCCTAATGAGACAGCTGAATTTCGTGTAGCGACCATATTGAATGTAAAAGCATTACCAGTACTGGACTCCCACTCAGTAAACAGTTAGCTCACACTATGAGAGACCTATTAAGATGATAGCAGGTTCAAGTATTCCATCCCATGGCTGTTTTGGACCAGAGATTCACTGATTGGAATAGCTCATAAATCACTTGCTTATGTTATTATTTTATTTCCTTTCATCAGGTGTGTATTACTGAAATTTTAGAATTCAGTGTTTTGTGATGTGATTCTTTCATGCTGCAGAAAGATCAGGAAGAATAGGGGCTGAGGAAAGGCCATTTTAGTGCCCATTAAGAGGATTATAAGGGACCTCTGAGTAAAATGTATAGATGATATTGAGGAATGGGAGTCAAATTTCAGAGACAGTGAAATGGAAGTTTCTGAATTTCCTAGAAAAAGAGGCAGCTATTGACAAATATTGTCAGGAGCAAGTTTTCTAAAACTTCCGTATGTGTAAAAAGTGAAGTGAAGTGAAGTGAATTTTCTCAGTTGCGTCCGACTCTTTGCTACCCCATGAACTGTAGCCCACCAGGCTCCTCCGTCCATGGGATTCTCCAGGCAAGAATACTGGAGTGGGTTGCCATTTCCTTCTCCAGGGGATCTTCCCGACCCAGGGATCTAACCCAGGTCTCCCGCATTAGAGGCAGATGCTTTAACCTCTGAGCCACCAGGGATGCCCCATGTGTAAAAAGTAGCTGGAGAATTTTTGTAAAAATACAGTTTCTGGACCTCTGTTCAGAAATTCTGATTCAACAATGCCAAGGTGGAGACAAGAAAAGCAAAAGGTGTTTTGGATGCTAGTGTCTTCAGATCATGTGTTGAAGTACTCAGGTTCTAGAAGGGGAGAGGAAAAGGAAAAACAACGATTGGGATTAGCTTTGACAAGGAAGCGCTTCCCAGGAGGCTCTAGTGGTAAAGAACCTGCCTGCCAATGGAGAGACACTGATTTATTCCCTGTGTCAGGAAGACAAAGAAAGAGGTATATTTTTTCCTGAGAGTTAAGAGAAAATAAATATTTGAGTATCAAGAAAGAACTGAACTGAGGTGGAATAAAGATAGTAATTTAGTTTCAAGGCTTTAAGGTGATGTTTCAGGAGGCAAGTATGGGGAGAGAAGAGAGGGTCAGAAGAAGCTTGAAAAGCATGGAAAAGGTTTCAAATAGCTCTTTCAGCTGAGTGACTGTGATGAGGCTCTGAAGCTGTTTGGGATGACATGATTACTTTGTTAAATGCTGAGATTACGCATCAAGAATTTTGAAGCTCTTTCCAGCTAAAAACAATTCTGTGATTCTTCTGCAGAAGTAATCTCAGACTTTTGTCTGTGCATCATCTCTGAGGAACATGATGTACCCATATCTATTACAGTTATTATAGTAGGTGTTTTCCGAGGTGGGGGTCAGATCCTCCAAGGTAGTACATTTTCATCTTAAGGAAAAATGGTTTTGATTACAGTCTCTCTCCTCCCCAACTTCCCTCTTGACCTTAAGAATTATTTTCATAGGGAATGAGCAATAGTTAAAGACAAAACGGCTAAACAGCAGTGATTATCTGTTTAAATTTAGGCACTATACATTTTGGAAAACTGGGTCTTCAAGATTCTATGACTTTGTCCTATTTCAGGAAGAAAATCAATTAGTAATTTGAAAGCCAAAGTCAAAGATTTACCTCTAAATAATGTCTTTTTATTTTCTCCTTATACTGTTTCTTTTTCATTATAGGCATTCTTTTTCCTGTCAAGTTAATCTTTAACTAGACTAGTCTTATCGACATTACCTGTGGATCTTGGGAAACTGGTTCTACAGCATACATGATATCCTTCTTGCATAGAGATGAAGAGATTCAGGCAAGCTTTTGGAGGACAGTAAGGATTTAGAAGGGCTTCTCAGGTGGCGCTAGTGGTAAAGAACCTGCTCGCCAATGCAAAAGATATAAGAAATGCATGTTTGATCCCTGGGTCAGGAAGATCCCCTGGAGAAGGGCATGGCAACTCACTCCAGTATTCTTTCCTGCAGAATCTCATGGACAGAGGAACCTGGCTGGCTACAGTCCATGAGGTCATAAAGAGTCGGACACAACTGAAGCTACTTAATATGCATGCACACTTGCAAGGCTATAGAGATTGGAATCCATTCTGCTTTTAGCTTAGCTATGGTAGGTGTTCCCTAACAGATCTGAAGCCAAAGAGTAAGCTAAAATGTAAAAATACAGAGCTAACATTTATTGAATATTTATTGTGAGTCAGGGTACTGCTATCAGAAAAGTACTCAGAAAGGTGCTTAATTTTATACGTCACCTTGATTGGGTCGTGGTCCCCAATTTCTGAACAAATATCTCTCTAGATGTTGCTGTGAAGGCATTTTAAAAGATGTGGTTAACATTCAAATTAGAAGACTTTGAGTAAAGCAGATCATTCATCATAATGTGACTTTGCCTTATCCAAAGAGTTGAAAGCCTTAAGAGAAAAGACTGAGGTCCCCTGAAGAAATAGAAATTCTGTTTCTAGACTATCTTTGAACTCAAGATTGTAAAGCCTGTTATTGCCAGAATTTCTAGCCTGACCTGTGAGTCTCAGACTTGCTAGCACCCATAATCACATGAGCCAATTGCTTAAAATCTCTCATTCATTCTCTGTATATGTGTGTTCTGTTTCTTTTTGGAACTCTGGAGAACCCTGATACAGAAGGAAATTGGTGAAACTTAGATTTTTCCTAATGGTTCAGTGTCTTCACCTATTTGGAATGAAGAATATACTTAAGATTCAGTGAAAGCTAGACTCTCTACCCTGGAAAAGTGTATACATGCATATACATATGAAATTTTGCATACTTATATACTCGGGGATTAAGAAAACTTGTCTGGGTTTAGATGTCAGACTGATTTGTTTCTTAGTAAACTACAATGGACCTTCTAGGCTTACTCAGATTGCAGGAAGGAATCAAAGGCCAAAAATATGGTGGGCAGACAAGAGAGATGATTTATGTTCTAAATTTTCTGAAAAAACCTAAAACCAAAAAATGCTTCTGTTGATGTGCTTTTGAGGGACACTAAAACTGCAGTGTGTACACATGCCCTGAGGTGGTTTGCTTTGCCAGTATAGGGTCTGAAGCCAGAAAGTTAACGGGTAGAGAGGATTTCTGTATGGTGCAATGTTGAACTGGCACAATGATTTTATCAAATATACTCAGAAACCCAACGACTCAAGAGAAAACAGAAAATAAGTAGAAAGGAGAGGATTCCAGACAACCACTGATTTTTAATCACAAACTATCAGTGGAGGATTGTTAAAATTCCTATCAGAATCTGGAATACATTTGTTACTTATTATTATGTGAAAAATTCTTCTTTTCCAGATGGTTTCATGGATATTTTATAGTGAATTTCAGAGAGTTGATGTTCAAAGTACTACTTTCTCAAGTAATGATCTGTGACCCATAAATATGAGCAAAATGTAGCTGCTAGGGATTAGTACAAAGAGGACTCAAATTCCACAAAAGTTAGTAAAAATTAAATGCAATATAACTTTAAAATAAAGCAGCACAAAATATCAAGGTTATTGTATGCTGAATTTAAAACATCAGAGACGATCAGTTCACTTGCTTTGCCTGGTTAACTCATTTTTTACATATATCAGAAAAAGCTTGTTCTATCATCTCTCTGCATATATTTTAAACTTTTCACTGAATCATTATAATATAATTTAATGCTGCAATAGTACCAAAAAGATTCATAAACCTGCATGCCAAGAATTGTAAACTGTGGAAGGAAGAATACTATTGATATTAGAGGATGTTTGCATGTTTTTGCACTCAGTTAAATGCCAGGCAAGGCTCATTTGTATCTACTAATGCAGACTTGCAACTGGTGTAGACTGGAGTCCTATGGTGATATTTTGTTGTACAGTGGTAAATAATGACATAGTGAATTATATGTATAACATGGTATGATGATTAATTTTAGGATTAACTTGGCTGGACCACAGATGGCCTGGATATTTTGTTAGATATTATCTTGGGTGTTTTTGTGGGGTGTTTTTGGATGAGATTTCATTTAAATGGGCAGACTGAGTAAAGCAGATCACCCTCTATAATGTGAATGAATTTCATTCAATCAGTTGAAAGCCCGACTCAAACTGAAACATTGGCTCTTCCGGTCCCATCACTTCATGGGAAATAGATGGGGAAACAGTGGAAACAGTGTCAGACTTTATTTTTTTGGGCTCCAAAATCACTGCAGATGGTGACTGCAGCCATGAAATTAAAAGACACTTACTCCTTGGAAGAAAAGTTATGACCAACCTAGATAGTATATTCCAAAGCAGAGACATTACTTTGCCGACTAAGGTCCGTCTAGTCAAGGCTATGGTTTTTCCTGTGGTCATGTATGAATGTGAGAGTTGGATGTGAAGAAGGCTGAGTGCCAAAGAATTGATGCTTTTGAACTGTGGTGTTGGAGAAGACTCTTGAGAGTCCCTTGGACTCCAACCAGTCCATTCTGAAGTAGATCAGCCCTGGGATTTCTTTGGAAGGAATGATGCTAAAGCTGAAACTCCAGTAATTTGGCCACCTCATGCAAAGAGTTGACTCATTGGAAAAGACTCTGATGCTGGGTGGGATTGAGGGCAGGAGGAGAAGGGGACGACCGAGGATGAGATGGCTGGATGGCATCACGGCCTCGATGGATGAGAGTCTTAGTGAACTGCGGGAGTTGGTGATGGACAGCGAGGCCTGACGTGCTGCGATTCATGGGGTCGCAAAGAGTTGGACACGACTGAGCGACTGAACTGACCTGAACCGTACCAGCCTAACCACCTGGCTAAAGCTACCATCCCTGTTAGCTCTCCTGGGTCTCAAGCTTGCCAACCCACCCTGCAAATATTTGGACTTGTCAGCCTTCATAATCATAGGAACCAGTTCCTTATAATCCCTATCTCTATCTCTAAATCATCCTACTGATCCCAATTTTTTGAAGAACTCTAATACAAATAGTATTAAAATAATTTTAGCACTTATTTTAAATTTTGGATTCTTCCAAAACTGCTTATAGTATTGTTATTATTTAAAGCTTTCATTCTTGCATAACTTTTATAACTATTATTTTCAAATGTATTAAAATTACTCTTAAAACTAAAATTATTAGTAAAAATCGAAAAATTTAGAAAGAATCTAGTGATGAGATTGATCTGGTTTAAGATGAAAAAACATATTAAGATGATTCAACTGATGTCATCCACATTAACAACAGCATAGAAAAATAAAACATTATGCCAGAAATTCTTCTACAAAATCACTGGAAATTTAAAGACGTAGAAATTTCTGTCATAGAAAATATGACAAGAAAGTTAAAGAGGAGTTATTTTTGTTTGCGATCATTTTTGTGGCAATTAAAATTACTCAAATCCTCAGTATGTTTATGCAGTGAATTCTGAAAAGAGTTCCACAATCTCTGCCAAGTTACAACATCATTTGAAACAAAACAAAGTGAGCATAAAAATAAGGCTTTCAAATTCTTTCGGAATAAATGAAACAGCTTAATGCTATCAAAAATGTATGCAAACACAATTTGAATCTGATGCTGAAAATACACTTATTAAATGACATCTTATTATATTGCAACAATTAGATTAGTGAGGACCAGGAAAATATAATTAGTACATTGTCTGAAAATAAAGCTGAGAGAATACAAGAATGTACATATAAGTTACTTGACTAATTAGATTATGGACTGACATACATGAAATCTCTAAAGTTCAACTGGACAAGGGAAAAACTGTTTTAGAACTCCTCATTTGCTTATTTTTTTGCTATGTGTGAATAAAAGGGCATTTATTACTTTGTAAATGTATTAATATTACTTGACAGAAATTATTTCAAAAATTTGAGGGAACATTTAACAGAAATTAGCATGTTATCTGAACTTAAAAAATGACAGCTGCACATTTCATTGTAGAGATTTAAATTTAAGAGCTTATTTATCCACATTCTTTAAAAATTAACACAGCTTTAATTATTTGTCATAATTTAAACTAATTCATTTGTAAATATCATCTTACTCAATATCCTACCAGATAGATTACTATTTCTGTTTTATATCTCAAGGAAAATATTTAAGGAGGTCGAGGTGAAAATCGTAATTAAATAAGGGAGGGGGCAAAACTCTAGTCCCAAGTCCTTCAGACTCCAAATGTTCTGTTCTTAAGTACTATTGTATTAGACCTTGTAATAATTCAACTTTGAAGTAACTTCCAATGAATCCTCTTTCATGTTTGTGGATTAAGCATGAGCAAGTGTATTATGAGATTGCAAGGCAGGCCATTGAAAACTGTTACGGTTGAACATTAATTTTGTTTGAATCAGAATTTTCTTATAAGTTAACCAAAACAAAATTTAGAAATTCATTAAATATTGAGATTGAGGCTACTGTGAAGCATCCATAATTGTAATTTTAAAATTTCCAGAAAACTATCATTGTTCTTATTAATTGCTTTATATTACTAAAATTGAAACTAACAAAGTGTGGTTATACTGAAGTTAACATTTTCATTTCTTATTCTTTCCTTTAATGAAATTCAGTTAATATTTATTTGAAAAATCACAGATTTTATATAATTCAGACATTTATAGTTATGTCAAATTCTGTATTGTCTTATTCTCATGACAAAAACTGATATACAACCAAAAACCATCTCAAGTCCAGGTCTTCAGACTGAAGCCTAGATTCTTACCAGTGAGCCATGTTGTTTACAGACAACATCATCTCAATAATCAAAAAATTTAAATAATCTAATTTTTAAAAAGAAACCAAACTAAAGAGAATCAGTAGTATTTTCAAGAAAAGTGAACTTCCAGTACATCAGTAAGAGTATATGAATAATTCATTAGTCAGGAATTTACTAAGTTATCAAAAATAAAGACTTTTCTTATTGGTTTTTATTTAACTTCCTTTGGATGTCATCACTGATTCAATGGACCTGAGTTTGAGCAAGCTCTGGGAGATGGCGAAGGACAGGGAAGCCTGGCATTTTGCAGTCCATGGGGTTGCAAAGAGTCAAACATGATTGAGTAACTGAACAACTATATATATATGTATATATATATATACATATATATATATACACACACACACATATATATGTACACACATATACATATATACATACTGAATTTCAGTTTTGCTGAAATCATATAGCTAGATAAAACTGTAAAAATTGTTTTGACATTAGTCTAATTTTTATGAAATTATTTTTACCTATCATGAGGCATGTGTCATTTTTTTCTGTAGGACTATGCTTAAAAAATAGTATCATTTGTGTAATCTATTTTTTCACAACAATAGTATTTGGAATTTTATACTTTTGAAGGAAATTATTTTGTCTTTCAATCACACAGAATATAAAACATTTTATAAACTCTTTAAGAATTTTTAAACAATAGCAGGGTTATCATAATAGAGCAAGTCTCAGCTAGTAGTAGGTATCAAATTCAGACAACAAAATAAATACAATTACTTTTTTTTATTTTCCTAATGCTACATGGCCAATTTCACATCATCTATGTCAGAATTAACTGTGACCAAAATATGCAGAGCATCGATTTGCAATGGCTTGTAAATGTTGGCCTACATGTTGTGGGATTAATATTTTTCATGCACAGCAAATCAGAACAAACATTTTCTTCAGTCATGTCAGACCTTGACACTGTCATATTCATATGCCCTTCATAACCAAGACTAAGAAATTCACAGTTTGTGGAAAAAAAGATTTGATAGAGGACTGAAGCTGACAGGCAGTAGCTTTAGATATCATTTTAGAGATTCCAAATTTAAGATCTATCTGAAAAATGTGTCTTGAAGTATAAAAATTAGTGGATCCAAAATTACATTTTTTAGTGATGTAATGGTAGTATGCATGTCATTGAAATAATAAAATGAATACAGGTTCCTCTTTCCTTTATCTTAACAGTCAACAATCCAGGTATTTGGTAATATTTACTATAGCTTAGTCACCCAGTGCCAGACATTCTGGAGTATGAAGTCAAGTGGACCTTAAGCACTGCTATTAATAAAGCTAGCGGACGGGATGAAATTCCAGACAAACTATTCGGATCCCTAAAGAAGAATGCCATCAAGATTTTGCATTCACTAGGTCAGCAAATCTGGAAGACCCTTCAGTGGTCACAGGACTGGAAAAGGTCAATCCTCATCCTCATTCCCAAGAAGGGTAATACCAAAGAACATGCTAATCATCGGACATTTGCACCCATCTTCCATGCTAGTAAGGTCATGCTTAAAATCTTGCGTGCTAGGCTCCAGCATTATGCGAACCAAGCACTTCCAGATGTCCAAGCTGGGTTTAGAAAAGGAAGAGGAACTAGAGATCAAATTGCCAGCATTTGCTGGATTATAAAGAAAACAAGGGGATTTCAGAAAAACATCTATCTCTGTTTCACGACTATGCTAAAGCCTTTGACTGTGTGAATCATGACAAACTCTGGAAAGTTCTTAGCGACATGGTAAGAGCAGACTATTTTACCTGTCTCCTGAGAAACCTGTATGTGGGTCAAGAACCAACAGTTAGAATCCTGTATGGAACAACTGATTGGTTCAAGATCGAGAAAGGAGTATGACAGGGCTGTCTGCTGTCACCCTGTTTGTTTAACCTATAGGCTGAGCACATCATGAGAAATGCCAGGCTGGATGAGTTATAAGCTGGAATCAAGATAGGCAGGAGAAACATCAACAACCTTGGATATGAGGATGATATCACTCTAATGGCAGAAAGTGAAGAGGAACTAAAAGAGACTCTTCACAAGGGTGAAGGAGGACAGTGAAAGAGCCTATTTAAGACTAAATATTAAAATAAACTGAGATCATGGCATCCGGCCCCATTGCTACATGGCAAATAGAAGGGGAAAAGAGGAAGTAGGGACAGATATCCTCTTTTTGGGCTCCAAAATCATTGCGGATGGTGACTGCAGTCATGAAATCAGAATATGATTGCTTCTTGAAAAGAAAGCGATGACAAACCTAGACAGTGTGTTGAAAAATGGAGACATAATTCTGCCAACAAAGGTCCATATAGTCAAAGCTATGGTCTTCCCAGTGTTCACGTATGGTTGTGAGAGTTGGACTGTAAAGAAGGCAGAATGCTAAAAAATGGATGCCTTCGAACTGTGGTGCTGGAGAAGACTCCTGAAAGTCCCTTGGACAGCAAGGAGACCAAACCAGTCAATCTTAAGGGAGATCAACCCTGAATATTCACTGGAAGGACTGATGCTGAAGCTGAAACTCCAGTATTTTGGTCATCTCTTGTGCACAGATGACGATTTACTGAATAAGTTCCTGGTGCTGGGAAAGACCCAGGGCAGAAGGAGAAGAGGGCATCAGAGGATGAGATAGCTAGATGGCATCACCGATGCAACCAACTGAACTTGGGCAAACTCTGGGAGATGGTGAGAGACAGGGTGACATGCTGTGCTGCAGTCTGTGGGGTCACAAAGATTCGAACATGTCTGGGTGACTGAACAACAACTATAGCTTCAGTTCAGTTGCTCAGTCGTGTCTGACTCTTTGTGATCTCCTGGACTGCAGCATGCCAGGCCTCCCTGCCCATCACCAACTCCTAAAGTTTACTCAAACTCATGTCCATTGAGTCTGTGATGCCATCCAACCATCTCATCCTCTGTCTTCCCCTTCTCCTACCTTCAATCTTTCCCAGCATCAGGGTCTTTTCAATTAGTCAGTTCTTCGCATTAGATGGCCAAAATATTGGAGCTTCAGCATCAGTCCTTCCAATGAATATTCAGGACTGATTTCCTTTAGGATGGACTGGTTGGATCTCCTTGCTGTCCAAGGGACTCTCAAGCTTAAGCATTTATTAATAATGAAAATTCAGTAAAGGCGCTTGCTTTGAGCAAGAAAAGAAGTATGGAAAGAGGGTATCTTGGGCCAGATAGGTTTATTAGCTAGATGACTTCTTGAGAAGCTTGTTAAACCTTTGAGTAGCAGTCTTTTTCATCTGAAATATGAGGATTTTAAGAGCTACTTCACATATTTTTGTGGGGATTATATTTTAAATCAATGTAAAATTACCTGGTACAGTCTGCCTGACAATAAGGTACTCAGTAAACATTTCCTCTCTGCCCTAATTTTATCAATGTTTTCTCTCAAAAATGACATAGAACTTCATTGTCCAAAATGGCAACCACCAACCAGGTGATTCTGTTAAGCAGTTGAAATGTGGCTACTCTGAATTGAGATGTGATTAAGTGTAAAATATATAGTACACCTATATATTTTAAGACTATTATGAAAAAAGTATATCAATATCATATTTAATAATTATACTGATTATATGTTGAAAGTACTATTTTAGATATTTCAGGGTACATAAGTATTAAATTCATCTGCTTTTAAATTTTTTACATTAAAAAAATTTAAACTACGTGTACTTGTGTCTCACATTATATCTCTAATGAACAGTGTTCATCTAGAAATAAGATTTAAGAAAGCCAAAATTCTTTTAATATTCTTAATCCATAAAAGTTTTTACTGTGTTTTCATACTTTAGAGTCCTTGTAGAGAGGAATCATATTTTATTACATTCTTGTAAAAAGCAAATTTTAACAGATAGCAAACATTTTTGATTAGCCTCTTTAGAGTTACAATATGGAAAGAAATATTTTTCTGATTTGTCTATTATAATTTTAAAAATTGAAACAAAGTAGAAGAAATTATATTGTAATCCTTGTTTTCTCTGCCTTGTACATAATGACTGCATCAGGCAGCCTTTAAGTATATTCCTTACAGTGGATGGAACCAGTGTCTCCCTGAGCTACCTAAGGTTTATTAAGGTCTTGGGCAGCCAAATTCCTTAACCTAGGGAAGGTCATAGACAATTTCTCAGAAGATAGAGAGACAAGAGGAACTCCTAATATTAGCTGTTCTGACCAACTTCTCCACACTTTAGTAACGCACACTATATAAAAGGCAAGTCTGCTCATGTCTTTTTCCTTAAAATCTTCAATGACACCATGTAGGTTTTAAGAGAAAGTTAGAAGCCTACTTGACCAGAAGTTTCCATTGCTGCATACAAAGCTGTTTTCTCTTCTTGTCCCTATAAATGTGTAGAGCACTATAGGCTTAAGAGTCCTTCTCTGCTGCTTTTCTGCCATAGGGCATGCAATCTAGCCATACCTGACCTAGGTGCATTTCTCCTGGGGTAACAGAACTTGGGAAAAATGTTTGCTTTACTATTCCTCTGCTTGCAAGTTTTGTTAGTTCAGAAATTCTCTTTTTTTTCTGCACCTATCCCTGTAGAATTAATATTACAGTAGAGAGCCAGATAATAAATATTTTAAATATATAGAATATTAGTATCAACTGCTAAGGAAAAGCAAATGTTGAAAGGGATGTATGCATTGTGGTGTCTGGATCTAAGTAGGATGGCCACGGAAGACCTCATGGCGAGAGTGACTTGTGAGAAAGCATAGGAGACAAGTGCAATTACTTGTGGCCTCATTTTGTGTCCTTGAGATTAGCAACATCTCTTGCCAGAGTTTTGGCCCTTTCTTCTTGACTCAGTATGAGTAAATATGGGAAGATGCTGAAAGCACGAATGAATATGGTAAAATGAAGAGCAGGGCAGAAGACTTATAGATGAGGCCTGCCAGGAGGTTCAGTAAAATGCAGATGACCCCCCAAGACTAAAAGAATGCCTTTCATTTTCCATGTATTTTATCTTCAAGCATGATAGGATCTCTGGTTCTGAATTTTTCAATAGATGGCCAGATGAGTTTAATAGGTAATAACCAACAGCAAAAAAAAAAAAAAAAAAATGAGTAGAATATAAAACACTATTATTTGCTGCAGTAGGATAGGAGTTATTTCAAATACCTACATACATGTTCAACTGTGTTTTCTGATCAGTAATATAGAACTGATTTTTTTTAACCGTGGGTCATGGGTAGAAGCAGTCGAAAAATACTGTGCTAAGTCTAATTTTGCCACCACCACTTGGGAAGCCCCAAGTATTAAGATAATTTCTCAAATGGTATCTCCTAAAGAGGGGTTAAGACAGTGGCTGATACAAGAAAGAAGGCGTAATGGACGCCTATTTCCAAGGAAAAATGAAAGCACAGAGCTCAACGAAGATATTCAGACAACCATTTACCTTATATGTTGAATTAGAGATGAAAAACTTCATTTAAAGGGTTTCCCTGGTGGTGTAGTGTTAAAGAATCTGCTTGCCAATGCTGGAGACGCAGCTTTGGTCCATATCTGGGGAGATCCCACATGCTGTGGAGCAGCTAAGCCTATGTGTCACAATTATCGAGCCTGTGCTCTAAATCCCAGGAGCCTGGACTACTGAAGGTCACACCCCCTAGAGCCCAAGCTCTGCAATAAGAGAAGCTGCTGCAGTGAGAAGACAGTGCACTGCTACTAGAATAGTCCCCACTCTCTGCAACTAGAGAAAAGGTCATGCGGCAGCAAAGACCCAGCACAGCCAAAAATAAAAATAAAATTGGTAAAAACCTCACTTAATAGCTATGTTTTTATTTTGGGGGGGGGTTAATTTTTTTGTTGAATGATATTAGTTTCTGGTGTACAGCATAGTGATCAGTATTTTTATAGATTATACAAAATTTAAAGTTTTTATAAAATAATGATTGTAATTCCTTTGTTATAATATATGTTTGCTGCTTATCTATTTTACACATAGTAGTTTGTGTATCTAAATTGCATACCCTTTCTGGGCCTCTTCCCCCTTCCCTCTCTCTGCTGGTAACCGCTTGTTTTCTATAGCCAGAAGTCTGTTTCTGTTTTGCTATATACTTTGCTTTATGTTTTAGATTCCACATAAATGTGATGTCATACAGTACTGCAATATTTTTATATTGTCTTTCTGATAGTTTATTATTAGTGTATAGAAAAGCAACAAATGTCTGTGTATTAACTTTTTATCCTGAGATTTTCCTGAATTCACTTATTCTAATAGTTTTTGCACAGAGACTTTAGGGCTTTCTATGTAATGTATCATCTGCAAATGGTGACAGTGTTACTTCTTCCCTGCCAATTTGGATTCCTTTTGTTTCTTTTTCTTGTCTGAGTGCTATTGCTAAGACTTTCAATACTGTGTTGAATAAAAAGTGGCAGAGTGGGCATCCTTGTCTTCTTCCTGAATTTAAAGAAAGGGCTTGCAGCTTTTCACTATTGAGTATGATGTTAGCTGAGGGTTTGTCATAGATGTTCTTTATTATGTTGAGATATTTTCGTCTTTACCTTACCTTGATAAGAGTTTTGATCATGAATAGATGTTAATTTTGTCAAATGTATTTTCTGCATCTACTGAAATGATCATGTGATTTTTATCTTTCGTTAATGTGGTGGATCACATTGATTGATTTGTGAATACTGAACCATCTTTGAGTACTTGGAATAACTCCAACTTGATCACAGTATGTAATCCTTTTTATATATTGATAGATTAGATCTGTTCATGTGTTGTTGAGGAATTTTGCATCTGTATTCATCCAAGATATTGGCCTGTAGTTTTTGTTGTTGCTGTCTTTATCTGTTTTTGGTATTAGGATAATTGTGACCTTATAGAATGAATTTACAGAGAAGGCAATGTCACCCCACTCCAGTTTTCTTGCCTGGAAAATCCCATGGATGGAGGAACTAGGTGGGCTGCAGTCCATGGGGTCATTGAGGGTCTGACACGACTGAGCAACTTCACTTTCACTTTTCACTTTCATGCATTGAAGAAGGAAATGGCAACGCACTCCAGTGTTCTTGCCTGGAGAATCCCAGGGACGGGGAGCCTGGTGGGCTGCCGTCTATGGGGTTGTACAGAGTTGGACGTGACTGAAGTGACTTAGCAGCAGAATGAATTTGTAAGTGTTCCATACTCCAGCTTTTTGGAATAGTTTGAGGAAGATAATATTAGCTGTTCTTTGAATGTTTTATAGAATTCTTCTGTGAAACCATTTGATTTTGGTCTTTTGATTGCTGGGAATTTCTTTTTTTAATCACAAATTCAATTTTGTTACTAGTGGTTGGTCTGTGCAAATTGTTTATTTTTGATTCAGTCTTGGCAAGTTTGTATTTCTAGAAATTTATCCATTTCTTCTAGTATCCTGTTTGTTGGCAGATAATTGTTCACAGTATTCTCATGATTTTTTTTGTATCTCTATGGTATGGGTTGTTATGTCTTCTCTTTTATTTCTTATTTTGTTTATTAAGATCCTGTCTCTTTTCTTCTTAGGGAAAAAAAGGTAGATATGGCTAAAGGTTAATTGATTTTATCTTTTCAAAAAAACCAGCTTTTCTTTTCAATCATCTATTCTACTGTGTTTTCATTTCTATGTTATTTATTTTCTCTTTGATCTGTATTATTTCCTTTCTTCCACTGACTTTGGGGGCTTTTTTTGTTCTTTAGGAGGTAGGTTAGGTTGTTTTAGTTTTCTCTTTCTTTCTCTTTTCTTTTTTTTTTAAAGGAAGGCTTGTATTGCTGTAAATTTCCTTTTTTTAGGAGCTTAAACTTTGCTGTGTCCTATGCATTTTGCAAAATTATGTTCCTATTTTCATTAGTCTTGAGGTATTTTCTGACTTTCTTTTATTCATTGACCCATTGAGGTTTTAGTAACATATTTTTCAGTCTGCATGTGTTTGTTCTTTTCCCATTTTTCTTTCTGTCATTGATTTTTAGTTTCATACATACCATTGTTGTTGGAAAAAAATGTTTGATATAATTTCTATCCTCTTAAATGTCTTAAGACTTGTTTTTTTGGCCTAGATGTGATCTATCCTGGAGAATCTTCCCTGGGCACTTAAAATGTATATTTTGCTGTTTTTGGATGTAACGTCCTATAGATATCTATTAAGTCCAGTGGTATATTGTATCATTTAAGACCACTATTGCCTTACTGATTTTCTGTCTAAATGATCTGTCTATTGATATAAGTTAGTGTTAACAATCCGCTAATATTATTGTATTATTGTCATTGTCTCCCTTTAAGTCTGTTAGTATTTGCTTTATATATTTACATATTTCTGTATTGGGTGCATATATTTTAGTGAGTGTAATATACTCTGGGAGAAAGTGAACAACAGGGGAGCCTGGTGTGCTGCAGTCCATGGGGTCACAAATACACGCCGTAGCAACTGAACAACAGCCACCACAACATAGTCTTCTTGTGTTGATCCCTTTTTCATGATCTAATGCCCTTATTTGTCTTTTGTTACAGTCTTTGTTTAAAAGTCTACCTTGATATGAGTATTGCTGTCTCCACATTCTTGTAATTTCTTTTCTATGAAATATCTTTTTCCATCCTCTTACTTTCAGTCTCTGTGTGTCTTTAGCTCTGAAGTGAGTCTCTTGTAGGCAACACATAGAAAGGTCTTTTTTTCAGTCCAATCTTCTACCCTATGTCTTTTGATTGAAGCATTTCACAGTAGTTATTGATAGGCATATACTTAATGCATTTTATTACTTGTTTTCCAGTTTTTGTAGTTCTTCCCTGTTCATTTCCTCTTTTTGTTTCTTCTCTTATGGCTTGATGATTTTCTTTAGTAGTATGCTTGTGTTCCTTTATTTTTAGTTTTTGTATACTTATTGTAAATTTTTGATTTGGCATAACTATGGGGCTCATACATGCTGACATATAACTGCTGCTGCTGCTAAGTCGCTTTAGTCGTGTCCGACTCTGTGTGACCCCATAGATGGCAGCCCACCAGGCTCCCCCGTCCCTGGGATTCTCCAGGCAAGAACACTGGAGTGGGTTGCCATTTCCTTCTCCAATGCATGAAAGTGAAAAGTGAAAGTGAAGTCACTCAGTCGTGTCCGACTCTTGGGGACCCCATGGACTTCAGCCTACCAGGTTCCTCCATCCATGGGATTTTCCAGGCAAGAGTACTGGAGTGGGGTGCCATCGCCTTCTCCAACTATGTCTACTTGTTTTAAACTGGTAGTCATTTAAGTTCAAACACATTCTAAAATATCTATTTTAGTTTCCTTCTCCCACATTTTGTTTTCAATGTCATATTGTACATCTTCATGTTTATACCTTAATTCTTTATTTTAGTTATAGTTGCTTTTACAATGTTTTGATTTTAATATTTGTTTTGGCTTATTTAAATGGCTGATCCTCACTTCTTACTATGTATTTATTTGCCTTTCTTAGTGGGATTTTCCCTTTTCAATGTATCTAATCCTGGATTAGAAGGAAGGTTCAACAAAGCCACCAGGGATCCCTGGAGCTATAGTCACTTGTCAAAGGAATCCCACATCTTCCAGGGACTGGCTTGCTTTAGTATTCCTGCCACGCTCAGTGGCTGATTGGGAGCAGCCCTTGGGAGAAAGATTCAGTGCAAACACAGATGAATTTCTGCACAGAACCTAGAGTCTTTGGTCAATTATGTTCCCCGTAGTTGGTCTTTGAGGTACATTCTCATGACCTGCAGCTACCACTTCTTTTTTCTGTTCAATCAAGTCTTATGCAATATTTTTCTTAGATACATTTGATGAGAACATTGACTAGGACAAAACCTTGTTCCACAAAAAATGTCCTTCCAGGTTGTTATAAACAGAATATTTTTAGTACAACCATTCAAACCATTAGCAAATTATAGTGGAATTGAATCATATCTTTTTCTTGTCCATGAATATATCATCCAAGATTGTATCCAGTAGACAATTTGTCTAAATTAGAATATGTGTATAGAAATCACCTGGTACTTAAATGGACTAAATTTGTCAATGAAGAAATGAACTAAGATATGCATTCTTTATGTTTAGTGAACCCATGTTAATTCCTACTGATCATTTGTTTCCAGTTGTTCAGGAACCATATTTTAATAATAATTTCCAACCCTTTCTACGGAATTACTTTCAAACTCTTTAGTATAGAATCCTTTGATTTTTAATTTGAAAAGAAATTATAACTTTTTTCCTCTTGTTTAGTGTTTTGGTTTATCTATCTGATTATTCACAGTGCCTCAAGAAATAGTTCAATGGTATAGAAATTTATTTGAAAGTTCTCTTTATAACTTTGAATATAATTTATTTGAGACAAAGATGTAAAGCGGTTTAGGGAAAGAATTGCTTTCTTACAAACTCAGTTTTTCAGCTTCAGTTTCTCCTTACTAACTTATTTCTGCTATCCTTGACAGAGAAGATGGAAATAAAATAAAAGTTGGGTGATATGGCTTTTTCTTTATCATGTGTTATAAAAATGTTACTTTGAAGTAACACGTTCATTTCCTTTGAACATAACTTCAAAACCCTACTTCTTGTATCTTTAGCATTTTTTTTGGCAAACCTCATTGCGTTCTGATTATTGGCCTTTTAACATCATTCTTACACTTCTTGCCTATATGTGTGTTAGTTGCTTAGTCATGCCTGACTCTTTGCAATCTCATGGACTATAGCCCTCCAGGATCCTCTGTCCATGGGGATTCTCCAGGCAAGAATACTGGAGTGGGTTGCCATTTCCTTCTCCAGGGGATCTTCCCGACTGAGGGATTGAACCCAGGTCTCTTGCATTGCAGGTGGGTGTATTACCATCTGAGCTACTAGGGAAGCTGTTATACTTCTTAGCCAGTCTTAAATATTTGTTAGTTGTTATACTACATTCTTCTCTCTTTTGTGCATGTTCTCTATTATAGTCGCTTTTTGTCTGTTTCATAGTCCAGTGATTATTGTGGCCTTGAATTATGAAATATGATCATCAATTGTATGTCTGGATTCTTTTTCTTAATATAAATTTATTTATTTTAATTGGATGTTAATTACTTTACAATATTGTATTGGTTTTTCCATACATCAACATGAGTCTGCCACAGGTATACACGTATTCCCCATCATGAACCCCACTCCCTCCGCCCTCCCCGTACCATCCCTCTGGGTCGTCTCCGTGCACCAGCCCCAAGCGTCCAGTATCATGCCACGAACCTGGACTGGCGATTCTTATGGAAAAATGAGAGAGAGACAGTCAGGGTATGGTATAGATATGTTTATCATCAAAATATGTAATTTCAATATATTTCTGAATGTCTATTTTTATCCTAATTTTCGTTCATTAAAAATTATGTTCTCTGTGGAAGTAACCTCAGAGATCTTTTGCCATGTTAAGAATGATGTTTAGTTCAGTTGCTCAGTCATGTTTGACTCTTTGCGACCCCATGGATTGTAGCACACCAGGCCTCCCTATCTGTCACCAACTCCTGGAGCTTACTCAAACTCATGTTCCTAGAGTCGGTGATGCCATCCAACCATCTCATCCTCTGTTGTCCTCTTCTCCTCCCACCTTCAATCCCAGCATCAGGGTCTTTACAAATGAGTCAGTTCTTCGCATCAGGTGGCCAAAGTATTTGAGTTTGAGCTTCAGCATCAGTCCTTCCAATGAATATTCAGGACTGATTTCCTTTAGGATGGACTGGTTGAATCTCCTTGCAGTCCAAGGGACTCTCAACAGTTTTCTCCAACACCACAGTTCAAAAGCATCAATTCTTTGGCACTCAGCTTTCTTTATAGTCCAACTCTCACATCCATACATGACTACTGGAAAAACCAAAGCTTTGACTAGACAGACCTTTGTTGGCAAAGCAATGTCTCTGCTTTTGAATATGCTGTCTAGGTTGGTCATAACTTTCCTTCCAAGGAGTAAGCATCTTTTAATTTCACGGCTGCAATTACCATCTGCAGTGATTTTGGAGCCCCCCAAAATAAAGTCTGTCACTGTTTCCATTGTTTCTCCATCTATTTGCCATGAAGTGATGGGACCAGATGCCATGATCTTCACTTTCTGAATGTTGAGCTTTAAGCCAGCGTTTCCCACTTTCTTCTTTCACTTTAATCAAGAGGCTCTTTAGTTCTTCTTCACTTTCTGCCATAAGGGTGGTGTCATGTACATATCTGAGGTTATTGATATTTCTGCCAGTAATTTTGATTCCAGCTTGTGCTTCATCCAGCCTAGCGTTTCTCATGATGTATTCTGCATATAAGTTAAATAAGCAGGGTAACAATATACCGCCTTGACGTACTCCTTTCCCAATTTGGAACCAGTCTGTTGTTCCATGTCCAGTTCTAACTGTTCCTTCCTGACCTGCATACAGATTTCTCAGGAGGCAGGTCAGGTGGTCTGGCATTCCCGTGTCTTTAAGAATTTTCCACAGTTTGTTGTAATCCACACAGTCAAAGGCTTTGGCATAGTCAATAAGCAGAAGTTAATGTTTTTCTGGAACTCTTGCTTTTTCAATGATCCAACAGATGCTGGCAATTTGATCTCTGGTTCCTCTGCCTTTTCTTACTCCAACTTGAATATCTGGAAGTTCACAGTTCATGTACTGTTGAAGCCTGGCTTGAAGAATTTTGAGCATTACTTTGCTAGCGTGTGAGATGAGTGCAATTGTGTGGTAGTCTGATCATTCTTTGGCATTGCCTTTCTTTGAGACTGGAATGAAAACAGACCTTTTCCAGTCCTGTGGCCACTGTTGAGTTTTCCAAATTTGGTGGCATATTGAGTGCAGCTCTTTCACAGCATCATCAGGATTTGAAATAGCTCAACTGGAATTCCATCACCTCCACTAGCTTTTTTCATAAAAGTGATCAGAAAGTTTTTAAGTGCTTTTTTCAATAATGCAGATGTTTATTATAGTTCTAAGATTTGTTGACAAATGTCCATCTAGTCAAAGCTTTGGTTTTTCCTAGTATGTATGAATGTGAGAGTTGGACTATAAAGAAAACTGAGCACCAAAGAATTGATGCTTTTGAACTGTTGTGTTGGAGAAGACTCTTGGAAGTCTCTTGGTCTGCAAGGATATCCACCCAGTCAATCCTAAAGAAAATCAGTCCTGAATATTCATTGGGAATACTGATGCTGAGGTTGAAACTCAAATACTTTGGGCACTTGATGTGAAGAACTGACTCATAAAAATGACCCTGATGCTGGGAAAGATTGAAGACAGAAGGAGAAGGGGATGATAGAGTGAGGATATTGGATGGCATCACCAACTTGATGGACATGAGTTTGAGCAAGCTCCGGGAGTTGGTGATGGGCAGGGAAGCCTGGCATGCTGCAGTCCATGGGGTTGCGAAGAGTTGGACAGGACTGAGTGACTGAACTGAGCTGAAGATTTAACTGGGTATAGTTTGTTATCCAGTAAAATGAAATTATTAAATTACATAAATTATAGCATAGAGATAATATTTATATGATATTAACGAAACCAAAAAACATGTTGCTCAGGAAGGTCTAGATGCAGAAAGATGGAGACACATCAAAGAGGATTTAGACATACATCTGCTATTTCTATTATATGGGTAAGAAGTCAAGGAACAGAAAATGTAGACACTGATTTGTTCATGAGAGTAGGATAGCCTTTAAACTCTTCAGGAATTTGTTTCCTGGAAGTCAGCAGCCAGTCTTGGGAACATTTCTTAATCCTAGGTCATTTCATATATGGTTTTTTTTTTTTTTTTTTGTCTTCCCATGGTCCCAAGTATTTAGTCTACTTATTAATTTTTTTCTAGATATCACTGTATGTGTTTCTACTAAGGTTCTACCCATTGGAAGATTAAGAGTTCTAAAATCAGGACTGTGGTAAAGTGAGTGGTACTTATGTAAGTAACATAAACTTTCCAAATATTTTTGTGGACTTGGAGTATCAAATGTATTGATAAGACTATTGTGATTTGTAAGTCACTTTAAACACACAGAAGCTATTTCTCTTGGATTATCCAGGGAGTATAATTTCTGCCTGAACCAAGTTGCTAGCATACAGACATATTAAAGAGGATTTTTAAACTTAACATAATGGAAAACCAATGTGTTCAGGAAGACTGAAACTAGTATTGGCTCAGATAGCAACCAAGCAAGTTATAAGAATGAAAGAAATAAAGGGGGGGAGGATTAAATAACTTACCTGCTGATTAGCGTAATTTAGAGACATGGAAAATAACCCAATTTTTTAAAAAAGTAGGTAGTTTTTTTTCCCCCTCCTCTCTCTCTTTGTTCTACCATGATTTTTCTTTGTAAACAATGATAAGTTGCCTAGCTGATAGAAAATGCCAACAAATCCCCACTGGGGATCATTCAGAAAGGATAAAATGTATTTTACATATATTATGACTTAAATCACATGAGAATCTAATGTTCCAGACATGAGTACACTGCACATGAAATGGCTGCACCTCTGAAATATTAGCTGTCATTAATTTCAGTTTTAACAGAATAGTAGTCCTTCTTTTATGTCCCATTGTCAAATAGCACTTTCAGCATACTATTCTTTGGTCTGGAATTTAAATTAATGTATTACATGTAAATTGCAGAACTAAATGAAAATTATTATTTAACACTTACTAAACACACTTAGTATAATATGTACTGCTATTTACAGGTTCATAAAAATGAAATCTTATCTATAGTTCAACAAAATTTCATATGAAACAGCGTACTCTTCTGCACTATGGATAGACAAAAAATAAAACCCCAAATGCTTTAAATCTACTTAGATTTCTTGAAAGCTCATTAATGTACTCTTAAGCTAGTGTTGTATGAGAGTTAAAATTCAGATTTAAAAAAGTGCTCTGTTATAAGTTTTATCCTTGTGAAGTTCATTTAATCTCCTTAATGCATCTGGTGTAAGTCTTCTACATCAGGCAGAAATTAGTATAAAGAATCTTAAATCATGTTCATCCTTTCAAAATGGTTTAAACTATGTCTATGTACAGTCACTACATACAATCAAAGTATTTTTATTGTAATAAGTAATTTGAAAAATTTCCATTATTAATCATCTAAGAACATTTTTGCTAAAAACAGAACTTATCGTTAGTTTGAAAATGTACTTTTGGTTTTCAATTTCTTAGTCCTGTGTTTTGATTTAGGTTTTTTAATCAGATCTATTTCAGTAAATCAAAACTTACCCTAGCTGTGCCCAAGGTTATGCAGTTTAACAGAGAACAGCCTTTTGTACTCAGCAAGTTTTATAGGGTAGAACGAAAACATGTTTGTAGATTAATGATGTAGTATTCTTTATGATTAAATTTTCAAGTGAAGAGTCGCAGCATCAAGTAGTGGAAATAACACCGGGGCTGGAGTTAGGAGAACTGAAACAGAGCTCATTTATGGGTTGAGTAACCTTGGGAAGTCAATTGTCCTCTCTGAGGCTGTTTTTCTCTTCAGTCTAGGGGATGATAAAATCCAATTCATAGCATCATTGAGAGGCAGCTTTATAGAAGGCCACAGTTCAGTGTTAGGTTTCTCCTAGTTAATCAATAAATATTTATGTTTTATTTTATAAGAATCAGGGGCAGTTATATCTAATAAGATATATTTAAAGCCTTAATTTGGAGAAGGCAATAGCAACCCACTCTAGTACTCTTGCCTGGAAAATCCCATGGGTGGAGGAGCCTTGTAGGCTGCAGTCCATGGGGTCGCTAAGAGTCGGACATGACTGAATGACTTCACTTTCACTTTTCACTTTCATGCATTGGAGAAGGAAATGACAACCCACTCCAGTGTTGTTGCCTGGAGAATCCCAGGGACAGGGGAGCCTGGTGGGCTGCCGTCTATGGGGTCGCACAGAGTCAGACATGACTGGAACGACTTAGCAGCAGCAGCAGTAACAGCCAAGCCTTAATTAATGCATAACTTCAGTATTTAGCTGCTCCATATTTAGAAGTTTAACATTAAGAGGTCTAATATGCTCATTAAATGACAATATGAGTTTTTAGTTTTGGACAAACTACTGCATTTATTTGAGATAAAAGTCCTGATTTTATAGCTTTACTTAGAAAAAAAATGTATATGGTCACTTTATATACACACAGCCAAGTTTAATACATAAAGAAAAATATCTACAGGTTTATAAAACTTCTAAAATTTTAGATGTTTATTGTTTCAGCTGAGGAAAAAAATGTTTAAGTTGGAATTATTTTTATTTTTTAGCAAATGTAAGGTAGTTCAGCAACTCTATAACTGTAAACTTTTGGGGTTGCTTGGGCGTTGGTTGAAATCATACAGAAAAGTCTAGCTTTGAAGTTCCCTCTAGGTTTCATTTCTCTAGCTGAAAGAGAAATGCGTTTAGGAAGCAGTGTATTTAAGCTCCAGGAGATTAGGATGTGGGAATAAGCCAAGACATTGTTGGTTGCTGCTTGATGAGGTGACTTATTTGTGGAGTGGGATGGGCAACTGTATTGGAATCTAGGTGATCTCAGCCCGAGGCACTGTGCTATAATGGTAGACATGTGCAAGAAGATTAATGAGAAACTAGGTTTAACAGAGTGTTGAAGTGTTAAAGAGGGGACTCAAAGACCTTGTCCATCAGGATTGACCTTCAGGTTGAAAGAAGGTAGAGCCAAGTGCGCTAAATGTATTTGTCTTAGAGTGCTCCTCGGTCACACAGAAATATGATTTTTTTCTGACTTGAACTCTTCAACATGAAATGTTAACAAAAATGTCTAGCCTAGGGTTTAGGAATGTATTCAATGCAGAAAGTCTTGATAATATTTAATACTTCAAATAATTTTCCCTAGCCTTTGAGATATCTTGCACTAAAAATGTCTTTTTGCTGAAGCATTTTCTAAAATATTAGTTTCCACTTTTACTTTTTGCTCCCAGGACAACCATTCCTTTGAACCAAAAGAGCGCCTTTATTTTATTTTTTCATTTTTTAATTTTTTTTCCGGTTCTGAAGTAACCCATCCTGAAGACATAAACAACTTGCCTTGATGGCTAGCTAAGACTCTGCCCTGCCACAGATGTCCTCCAACTCTTTCATTTCTTACCCCAAGGAGCAGTAAACGTAAATCCAGACCCACTAGTGCAGCCCCAGAACTGAGAAGATACACTGCAGCTAAGCAGTGGGTAGAAATAAAAACAATGCCTCAATTCGATGATATTAAATGTTCTGGGAAGACAGTGTCTGAGAGAAAGGATAAATAACCTACATAATGAAGAATTAGTTAGCAGTGTTATGTAAATATTGTAGCAGCATCAATGAGGAGGTAAGCAGAAGTATTTTAAGACACTATATTATACAATACAGTGTGCACTGTTTCCTAGTGATAAGGTTTTTAAAGCATCTTTATAAGCTCTTCTTCTCTGTTGTGACAGGATTATTTTTGCACCTTTGGAAAGCAACTGAAAGAGGAAGCTTGGAAAAAAATCCTGCCTAACAAAGCAGCCATACTCAAATAGCTTAAACTATAATAAAGAACTGATTTTAAGATACAAGAATAGATTTAAGATGTAAGATTAAAACATAAGTATAAATGATATTCTCATTTTTTGCAGTGCTGTATATCCTTGTCAGTGCAGTGAAATGCTAAAATGTTGAAGGCTGAAATTGTTTTTATTGTTATTCCACTGACTTTGAAATAGCCACTGAAGCAGATATTTCATCTAATAACACCCAGAAACAATAATATATGTACTATAATGAGTAAATTTGGATGAGTGGATAATGTAATGTACAAAATATTCAAAAGACAATCACTCTAATTTAGAGAAATGTTTTAGCTACTAGCATCAATCTATTGACCCCCCGAGTACTCTTCAGAAAAAGTTGACAATACATATTCTCCTCCCTCAAACCCTAGATGCCTCTGTTTTATAATGACAAGATATTTAAATAATTTGGAACTATCTAGGTTTAAATTTTTTCTTCAAAGTATATTGATTTTGGATTTGACAATGGTGTCCAAATCACTGAAATTCACAAATTCTGTCTCATTTTAGATGGTCGAGAAACATTAAACTTTTGATTTAGTGAATTGATAAAAGGGTAGAGGCTAGGAAAAGCGAAGAAATGGAAACAGCCTAAGAAATCAAGCACTGCATATTTAAGGATGGGCAGTCAGGCTGTCTCTATAGCCAACTTGTGATTGTCCAGCTCTGTTTGCATCATTTAGACTCTGTGCTGCTGCTGCTGCTGCTCAGTCGCTTCAGTCGTGTCCGACTCTGTGCGACCCCATAGATGGCAGCCCACCAGGCTCCCCCATCCCTGGGATTTTCCAGGCAAGAGGACTGGAGTGGGGTGCCATTGCCTTCTCCAGACTCTGTACAGAGAATGTTTAATTGAAGGATATCTTCCTCCCTGTATTCTTCCTATTGCCATCAGTTGTGTACTAAGACAAACATATTTTAACACTAGGTACTTTTTGGTCAACAGACCACCAGAATATGGATATGTCTGGGAATAGAAGCCAGAGGCCCAAATGCACTGAATGAAATTAGGTAAACACAGATACAGGAAAATCTTTAGGTTTAAATCAGATTAAAAATGAGAAGAAGCCAATATACAGGGAGAGGCCAGAATCTAGCAGTTGCATCCAGGTAACCAAAGAAATTGAATGGGGGCAGATGAGAACCAGATGCACTTAGCAGTGGCAATCAGTTGCATAGAAATGAATCAAACTTCTGGGGACATAGGAGAACAAGGGCAAGGCCAGGGCTTACAGAAACATATTCTTCCGTATTGGAAAAGTCCTTCTCCTGATGACATTTATAATTCCAAACCCCAGAGCTGCTGAATTCAGTTTATCGTTAAGATGTTGAGTCCGTCTCTTGGTGTATGCTTCCTGGTTGACTGCAGTTGAGAGTCTCTCATTCCCTTGTGACTGAAAGCACTGTAGCAGCCTTTACACAATGAAGAACATTAGCTTCTTAAAAGCTCGCATCTCCTCACATCAAGCTGTTTACCAGAACTGATTACAGTAAAACTGCAGGAAAATTAAGAGGGAGAGATATTGGTGGATATTTGTGAGGTGGGCTAGAGATGGTGTAGTTGCAACTGAGATACCACTGAGCATGTGAGTTTACACTTTCACTGAAGTAGAAGATGAAAATGGGACTGTGAACAGGGCCTATAAGTTTGTTTTCCTGAGTTATGAATTAGGACTTTGAAACATTTGTGAGAACTGTTCTTAAAATCTTTGGAAACAACTGAATAGAACATTAATTTTACTTCATAACTCCTCTTGTTTGGTTCACGGGGGTCTTATTGAACAGAATAGACATTATCAGAAGAAGTCTGTTACAGTCAACATTTTTATGAAAGAAAAACTCCAGGTTAGTCAACATGAAAATGGAGACTCTAAAGAAGATGCAGATTTTGTTAAAATCTAAATATTTACTATAGTGTTGAGTTTTGAATTGCTGCATAAGGCAAGGACTCTTAATTTGGGCCAACTTCCACACCTCTAAGATATCCAATTGTGGGAAAAAAATGTTTTAAAACCTGAATTATCCATAGAATGGATGGAAACTATTTAACATTTCATTTTCATCTCAGAAATAAATGAAACCATTTTGTTTTCTATTATTTACATGACCCATATTTTAAAATAGGACTTACTGTTAATACTTTGAAATCTAACCCATGATCGATTGTCATATAAGCCAATTAGTCAAAGCTCTACAGAATTATTATTAGCCTCAAAAGGAAAAAAAAATACTAAAAAAAAAAAATCTAAACAGACCAGTGCAGAATGAAACTCACCTTGACAGGAGAAAGTATAGTTAATATTAAAAGACAATGTCAGTCACATTTGGCTTTCCAGAAGTTAATTCCTGAAATACTTAGTCATCTGATTTGCTAAGCTACTCTACATTTTTATTATCAGATTCCAGATTATCCTCAGAAATAACCTCTTTTTGGATTTGTCAATTAAAATATAATTTTAGCCCTGAGACTTGTTTTAAAATAGCCATTTTTATTAAATATATTAATTAAAATTAACCAAATTAAATATATCGATCAAACTATTCTTTTCCCAGTTTCCCTCCTCACTTCTTTTTTCTTTCTTGGAAACTTTGTTTGGGAGATGCTTTCTTTTCTATGCCAAATGAGATTATAATGATGCTTTCACAGAGTTTGACTAGGAATGGGCACTTGATGCAAACTGGTCAATCAGATTATGTCATTGGGATTTTATGGAGAGGCTCTGGGAAATAAATGTTCTTTCTCAGGTATGGCTAACTCAGAATTTGTGAGCCTAGAGTAAATTTCAAGCCATTACTATTTCCCACTACTTGGAAGAATCAAATCCTCAACAGGAAAAAGTGAGGGAAAAAAATCCACAGATGAACAAAGTTAGGGAGAGCAAAAGAAAGAGTGGGAGAGAGAGTGAGGGGAAAAGAAGGCATTGAGGCTGAGGGCAAAGTAAGGAGAAAGAGGAAGACCTAATCTAGTATCTGGAATTTATCCCTGTTCATCCCAGCAAACAGTATAAATCACCAAACTTCTTTTGTTTTCCTTAAATAAGTTTGACTTGGAATTCCATCATTTGAAATTTGAAGTGTCTCAACTAATATACTTTTCAAACAGATATTCCCTAGTATGAAGTGTGCCTGTGTTTTACCAATTTTCTAGTGTTTAAAAACTCTTAAGTGAACTGACTGGCTTAACTTTAAGATCTGTGCTTTTCATAAACTGATAATGGTATTCAAAATATTCCAAATTTAACTCCTTTAAAGTCTTTATTGTCAAATTTTTGAAAATGAAGGAATCTAACTACATTAAACCAATTATCTCCATTCAGATGGCTTCTGTAGTCTCCAAAATTCATCCAAGGATTTAATATTGAACTTTGCAAAAAGTAAATTAAAAATCAGTTGTTTAGAATTCTAAATATAATGTTGCTAAAAACTAACCGCCCCCCCCCCAAAAAAAAAAAATCCTTGTCTATCCTATGTGGCTGCTGCTGCTGCTAAATCGCTTCAGTCATGTCCGACTCTGTGTGACCCCAGAGACGGTAGCCCACTAGGCTTCCCAGTCCCCAGGATTCTCCAGGCAAGAACACTGGAGTGGGTTGCCATTTCCTTCTCCAATGCATGAAAGTGAAAAGTGAAAGTGAAGTAGCTCAGTGGTGTCTGACTCTTAGCGACCCCATGGACTGCAGCCTACCAGGCTCCTCCGTACATGGAAGATTCCAGGCAAGAGTACTGGAGTGGGTTGCCATTGCCTTCTCCATTCTATGTGGCAGTTCAGTTTTAATGTTTATGATTTAAAACTGTATCTACGTTTCTGGCAAATGAAATCATATATATATATATATATATATATATATATATATATATATATTTGGAAAAAAGTACTTCTTAAAATGTAAAGAGTATATTTTACTTTACTTTGATGATAGCCATTCTGACTGGTGTGAGGTTATATCTCATTGTGGTTTTAATTAAGAATTTCCCTAATAATTAGCAGTGTTGAGCATCTTTTTAAGGGCCTGTTGGCCATTTACATTTTCTCTTTGGAAAAATGCCCATTCAGTTCTTCTGCCCATTGTATAATTGGGTTATTTTTTTTGATCTTGAATTGAATGAGCTATTTATATCTGTTGAATATTAATCCTTCATTGATCATATCATTTGCAAATACTTTCTCCTATTCAGTAAGTTGTCTTTTTATCAGTGGTTTCCTTTGCTGTACACAAGCTTTTAATTAGATCCCATTTATTTTTTATTTCATTTCCTTTACTTTAGAAGGCAGATCCAAAAAAGTATTTCAGCAATATATGACTAAGAGTGTTCTGCTTATATTTTCCTCTAGGAGTTTAATGGTATCCAGTCTTCCATTTGGGTCTTTAATCTTTTTTTGAGTTTATTTTTGTGCATAGTGTTAGAGAATATTCTGATTTCATTCCTTTACATTTAGCTGTCCGATTTTACCAGAGCTGTTTATTGAAGAAACTTTTTTTCTCCATTGTATATTCTTGCCTCCTTTGTCATAGATTAATTGACTGTAAGTGTGTGGGTTTAATTCAAGGCTCTCTACTTTTTTTCTGTTGATCTATGTGTCTGGTTTTGTGCCAGTACCATACTGTTTAGATGACTGTAACTTTACTATAGTTTGAAATCAAAGTGTGTGATTCCTCCAACTTTTTTTTTTTTTCCAAGATTTTTTTTGGCTATTTGGGGTCTTTTGTGTTTCCATAAAAATTTTAAGGTTATTTGTTCTAGTTCTGTAAAAAAATGCCATTGATAATTTGAGAGGGATTCACTGAATCTGTAGATTGCCTGTGGATAATATGGTCATTCTGACAATATTGATTCTTCCAATTCGAGAACACAGGATATATTTCCATATGTTGGTGTCACCTATAATTTCTTTCATCAGTTTCTTATGGATTTGGGAGTATATACCTTTTGTGTGTTGTGCATAGGTTTATTCCTATGTATTTGATTATTTTTGATGTGATGGTAGATGGGATTGTTTTCTTACTTTCTCTTTTTGATCTTTCATTGCTAGTGTATAGAAATGCAAAATTTCTGTGTACTAATTTGTATCTTGCACCCTTACCAAATTCACTGATGGGCTCCAATAGTTTTCTGGTGACATCTTTGGGATTTGCTATGTGTAGTATATGTCATCTGCAAAAAAATTTTAATTTCTTTCCAATTTGTATTCTTTTCTTTTTCTTCTCTGATTGTCATGGCTAGGACTACCAAATCTATGTTGAATAAAAATGGTGAGAGTAGACATCCTTGTCTTGTTCCTCATCCTGGAGGAAATGTTTTCACCATTAAGTATGATGTTTGCTATGGTTTTGTCATATATCGCTTTAATTATGTTGAGGTATGTTCCCTCTATAAGCCACATGGGCTTCCCTGTGGCTCAGATGGTAAAGCTTCTGCCTGCAATGCGGGAGACCCAGGTTCGATCCCTGGGTCGGGAAGATCCCCTGGAGAAGGAGATGGCAACCCACTCCAGTACTCGGCGACAGTCCATGGAGTCGCCAAGAGTCGGACACGACTGAGCGACTTCACATGTTCCCTCTATGCCCACTTTAGAGACCTTTTATCATAAATTGATGTTGAATTTTGTTGAAGATTTTTGTATTTATATTCATCATTGATACAGATTTGCAATTTTTTAAGAATTCCTTCAGTGACTCATTTGTTGTTTAATAGCATATTGTTTAGGTTTGTCCTGTTTGTGTTTTTAGTAATTCTCTTGTAGTTGGTTTCTAGTTTCATAGCATTGTGGTTAGAAAAGATAGTTGGTACATTTTCAACTTTCTTAAATGTACCAAGATTTGTTTTGTGGCCTGGCATATCATCTATCCTGGAGAATGTTCCATGTGCCCTTGAAAAGAATGTGTGTTCTGCTGCTTTCTGATGGAATGCTCTATTCATATCAAGTAAAGCCATGTAATCTAAAGTGTCATTTAAAGTCTGTGTTTCCTTTTTGATTTTCTGTCTACATAACCCATCCATTCATGTAAATGTGAGGTGTTAAAGTTCCCCACTGTTATTGTGTTACTGTCAATTTCTCTTGTGTCTGTTAATAATTTTCTTATATATTGAGGTGATTATTTTTGGGGTGCATATATATTTACAATTGTTATGTCTTTTTCTTGGATTGATTCCTTGGTCTTTATGTAGTGTCCTTCTTGTCTCTTGTAACGGTCTTTATTTTAAAGTCCATTTTGTCTCATATAAGTACTGCAGCTCCGCTTTTCTTTCATTTTCCATTGTGTGGAATATCTTTTTCCATCCCCTCAACTTTTTCTGGGGTTTTATCTTGTTTGCTTGTCTGGAACATGTTCCTCTGCCACATCATTTTACCTAAGTTGCTATTTGTATTTTTATGTATGTGGTAAGTTAGTTACATTTCTCATCCTTGGAGAAGTGGCCTTCTGTAGGAGACTTCTTATGTATCCCAGAAGTGCACTTCACTCTCATCTGTCAAGGTATATGCTCCGGGGGTTCCCCTAAGAGGGCTGCATATGTCCTATTGTGGAAGGCTGACTGTTTGGGCAGTCTCCAGCCTAGTTCGTTGCCAGGTCCTGCCTTATACAATTACTGCTGGCTGCTGTTTGGCAGGGCCTGGTCACGAGGCAGCTGATTGCAGAACTCTAGGGGTCCCACAGGCTACTGTTGGCTCACTGATGTGTGGATTCAGGGTCTCTGTGACTCTGGGGCTGTTGCCTACTTACTGGCAGGTAAAGTCAGGTCCTGGAGTTTGTGCCAGGCTACTGATAGGCACAGCTGTTTCCTGGAATCTGGCTGTGGGACTCAGGGATCCCTGAGCTCATTTTAAGTCATTTGTGGTGGTGGTGGTGGTGGGGGAGATCCTGACACAATTGGATATAGGGTCCAGAGTGTCCTGAAGCTTGTGTTGGCCTGTTCCAGGACCCAGCTGGTTTCAGAGTAGGGTTTGTCCTGCTGTGGGTGGGCTGGATCCACATGCTGCTGGATTGTAGATTTCAGGTGTCTACCCCCTGGTTGGTGAGGCTCGTCTAGAGTCTTGTGTGGACTTCCTAGAGGGAAGGGCCAGTGCCTGCCTACTGATGGGTGGAACTGGATTTTGAATCTCTGATGAGTGAGCTGTGTCTAGAGGCAGTCTTGTGGCTACTTTGGGCTCAGAAAGTGTTAGGCAGCCTGTCTGCTGTGAATGGGGGTGTGTCCCCACTCAATTTTTTGTTTGATGTGAGATGTCCCAACACTGGTGCCTACAGGCTGTTGGGCTGGGGGAGGCTTGGTGCTAATAAACTAAGATGGCAGCTGCCAACAGCAGTATTCACAAGGTAGAATGTTTCCCCATGTCTGCCACCAGTGTCTGTGTCTGCAGGGTGAGCCACAGACACCCCCAACCCCACCTCCTCTCTAGGAGACCCTCCAAGACCATCAAGTAGGTCTGGCTGGGGCTCCTATCAAATTATTGCTTTTTCTCTGGACCATAGTGCATGTGAGATTTTATGTGCACCATTTAAGAGTGAATTCTCTGTATCCCCCGGTCCTATGGGGCTCCCCAAATTAAGCTCTGCTGGCCTTCAAGGTCAAATGCTTAAGGGGCTCATCTTACAGCAGGACCTCTGGGTTTGTGGGCCTGAAGTAGGACCCAGGACTCTTACTCCTGTGGGAGACCCTTTGCAATATGATTATTTTCCAGTTTTGGGGTTGCCTACCTGGGAGGTATGGCATTTTTATATTTCTAGTCTACCCCTTCTATCCATCTTACTGTGGTTCTTTGTTCATATCTTTATTTGTAGAAGAGCTTTTTTCATGGATTTTGTTCTGCAGATAGTTGTGATTTGGGGGTCCGTCAGGGTCTTTCTGCTCTACCATCTTGACTGGTCTCCCAGAGTAGTTTTACTGTCCTAAAAATCATCTGTGCTCCAACTATTCATCCTTCCCTCCTTCCTAATCCTTGGCCACTATTGATCCTTGTACTATCTCCATCATTTTGCCTTTCTGGAATGTCATATATAATAGTTGGAGCATACAGTATGTAGCCGTTTCAGTTGACTTCTTTCACTTAGTAATATATACTTAAGTTTTTTCTATGTCTTTTCAGAGCTGGATAGCTCATTTCTTTTTAGTGCTGAATAATATTTCATAGTATGGATGTACCGTAGTTGATCTATGCACTTACTGAAAAGCATCTTGATTGTTTCTAAGTTTTGACAATTAAGAATAAAACCACTATAAACATTCCCATGGAGGTTTTTGTGTGGGCACACATTTTCAACTCTCTTTCGTAAATACTATTAAGGACAATAGTTGGCTCATATGATAAGGATATGTTAGTCTTGTAAGAAACTGCTAATTTGTCTTCCAAAGTGACAATACCATTTTACATTCTTACCAACACCGAGTGAAAATTCCTGTTATTTCACATCTTACCAACATTTGGTGTTGTGTTTTGCATTGTTTCCTTTCTAATAATGTGTGAGGTAGTATCTCATTTTAATTTGCAGTTCCCTAAGGACATATGATGTTGAACATTTTGTCATATGCTTATTTGCCATCAGTATATTTTATCTGGTAAACTGTCTGTTTAGATTTTTTGCTTACTTCTATTTTTTATAGTTCAGGTACTTATTAGCAGTAGAATATAGTAATTCATCCTTGGAATGTGATATTTCTAAAATAGAACTATAAAAAAGTACAATATACTCTAATTAGAAACATTGACCCTTAGGAAAAAATATATATTAACAAGTCCTGGAAATATTCTTTTTCTCTTAAGAGTTCTAGATGAATTTGTCCTATTAAGCAATAATCACTCTAGTAACAATTACTTATGTAGGTGCTTTATTGTTTTTAAAGCATGTCTACATAGAGTTGCTATGAAATTAAATGAGAAAGCCTGTTTTTATCAGCAATTATTCTTCCTTTTTTTTTTCTGTTTTAACAGAGAAGCAGAGATTCAAAAGTAATGTTGTTTATGCAAAGTTACAAAGTCGGTGTGCAGAAATGGAACTTCAAGTCAGCCCTCTGACTCAGAATCTAATTGCTAGAAGAGGTTTAAAGAAGTTTACTCTTTTCAAGGAAGGAGGGATTATACTTTGTGAAGAATATATGAGTTTTATGTTAGTGCTGTGAGCAGGCTTTCTTCACTAAAAATGCAATGGTAAATTTGAAAATCACCAAGACAGTACTTCACCATTTCTACATTGAGGCATCCTGCCTTAGTTTTCTGTATGAGGCTTGTGATTATCTGCACAACATTGTCTACCCAGTTATGCCAATTATTTGATCATCTTTCTTAGCTTCTTTGAAAAGTCTTATTTATCACAAACTTCATTCTAAAAATATTTGAATTTCTTCAGTGGCACATCAGTCTGTTTATTGACTTCTAGGTCAACATCAGAACTTTCTAAATTATTAAAATTTCAAAATGCATATTAAAAGAATGATATATGTCCATATCATATAGAACTATGACCTCAGTAGTTTGCAGAACAAACAGGTAATTTCCAAATCCTTCTGGTATTTGCCTCTGTGTGAAATAATTTGTTTTTGTGACTATGCCTTTATTATAAAATTTTAGATAGTATCTCTTGGCTTCCTGTTGTATATTGATCACATTCCGTATGTAAGATGACTATACTGGCATTTCAGTATTTACTTTGCTTAATATTTTAGTCTACAAATCCTGAGCATGTTTTTGAAAAAAAAAATAAAACTGGTAAAAATGTCGAGATTTTATAAAATAAGATTAACCAATGAAAGTAAAACACTTGATAAATATCCTTATACATTTTATGAAATGTATCTCTGATCACTGTGTCCCTATGACTTTCTTTGATTGCAGCTTTCTCCTTCCTTCCCCTTCCAATAATGTCTTCAGAGCTAATTTTGATATAGCTGAAATTTGGGAGAGATTTTCAGCAGCTTCAACTGTGTTGAACTACCCTGTGTAAAACTTTGTACATCTCCTTCTCAGGGAAAGCCCTCTGTTTTGTATAATAGGTCTAAATAGCAGCAGTTTTGATTCCTCTTTCAGATAAGCCAGGAGGTTTGGAATTACTGTGGTCTAAATCATTTGCTTCTCACTGGGGAGATTAGTTCTCTCCAGAGGGCTTCATTCAGCATGTCCATATACAGCCTTTTTAGTAAAGGAAGATTGAGGTGTGTTTAGGGGAGTTACAGGAGCTGAGTAGTTAAAAAGAATTAGAGTAAGAGAGTGTTAGGAATGGTGGATGGGAAGGTAGGGAAGTGAGCCAGAGCAAGTGAGCTCAGAAAGCTAAGAAGGATGAAAACTGCTGATCAGTGTATGCAATAATGTATCGTGTTTGGCACAGTGTATGGAAATCCAAAAATTGATTTTGTTATTACTATACTATGAAGATGAGGTTTTTAATAAATCTCCTTTCTACCAATACATGCTTTCCCCCTCATTTTCAGTTCAGAATTTTTGTAGAATCAACATTCAGAATGTACATTATTATGACTGTAAATAGTATTCATGGGTAAGTCACATAGTGTACCATACATTTATTGTCTTGTGCAACTTTTTTCCCCTAGAGGTAATGTTTTCTGTTCTGTTCTTTTTTTTTTTTTTTTCTATTTCTGTTTTCTATTGCTTCTATAAGGCCAGCAGGAGAGAGACAGCAAGCCAGCTAGCAAGACAAAATCTTAAAAAAATGTAATAACAGGAGTGACATCCCAATATCTTTGCCATACTCTTTTGGTGAGAAGCAGATTACAGGTCCCACCAATACTCAAGGGGAGGGAATTACACAAAGGTATAAATACTGGGAGGCCGGGATCATGGGGGCCACCTTAAAGTCTGCCACATAATAATCTCCTTGTTTTATTCTTTTTCAGGTACACATTCAACCCATACTAACCAATAGAATGAAGAGCACTTCTTTTACCCTATTAAGTACATCAGTCCTACTCTTTCCTTTTTTGAGAAATACTTCCTGGAACCTTGTGACTTTTCTCCAGTTTGGACTGTTGTTTTCTGGGCCTGCAGCCTAACCAGTTATCCTTGGTGTTTTCTTTTACCTTCATGTTGGATTTTCTTTGCCTGATTTCTGGTTTGTATAATTTTTTTCCTGGACCCTATGCCATTTTCTTTCTATTTTCCTATTGTGCCTCAGGAATCTGTGTCTTACTGTTTGGGAAAATTATCCTGCTAGGAATTTTGACACCAGCTCTCTTTCTCTATGCCAACTTCTACCCCTACTCCTTATATTCCTTAAAGCCTGCTGAGCATTGGAGAACTTATGCTTCTAAACTACTGGAAATATAGACAAAATTTTGTGCAGCAAAACATATTGAGCAGCAAAAAGAAAAAAAAGAATGGGTAGGTACTTAAACATAGCTATTTTTTTGTATCTTACATAGCTAAATGTGATAATTTTGACTTCTGTTTTGATGTGATAGTTTGGCTAGGTAACTAGCTATAGTTTAGGAGTAATTTTGCCTTAGAATTTTGAAGGCATTGCTCCAGTGTTTTCAATCTTCAATATTGCTGCTGCTGAGACTGATTTTATTCTGAAGGCTGAGTCTTACATATGACTTTGTTATCTCTACAAGCTTTTATATCTTTTCTATCTACTTTTAGTTTGAAATTTCACAACACTATGCATTATGCATCTTTTTTCATTGCTTTTTCCCTATCTCATTATTTTTTAACTCAGAAACTTTTTTTTCAGTTCAACATCATTTTCTCAATGTTTCTTTGAAAATTCTTTCCTTTGTTTTATCTCTTCTCTTTGTGAAACTCCCATGAGAGGGAGGTTAGATCCCCTGAATTGATCTTATGATTTTCTTATTATTTCTGTCTTATTTTCCATTTCTTAGTCTTTTAGTTTAAAAACAAAAATCTCTTTTCATTTATTTTCCTGGAGATTAATTTGACTTAATCTTCCAGCTCTTCTATTAAATTTTAAAAATTTCTTTTTTTTGATAGTGGTAATTTCTAGCAGCTGTTATTTCATTATCTCTTATATTTTCTTTTCTCATATCCTCCTGATACTATTTTCTTGATTCATTGTTTTTAGGCTCTCTCTGATGGTGTTAGTCATTTATATTTTCAAGTTTATTTTTTCTTTAAAGGTCTTTTTGCCTTTTTTTAAATTTTTGACTGGTTTTTTTTTCATATTAGAAGCTTTCCTTGAATATCTAATGATAGTAAATGGTAATTTTAATTTTATAAGTGAGGCACTGAAAAGATGTTTGAAATTTGTGTGTATGCCTAAGGCTTGTCATTTTATAGCAGTAATATAGGGCTTCTGGGTGAGAAGTAGACAGACTGGGGAATCAATGTTACTATGTATATGTCTTTTCCCTTGGGTTGATTATTTTTTATTTTATTATTTTTTTAATTTTAATTTTTACTTTATTTTGCTTTACAATACTGTATTGGTTTTGCCATACATTGACATGAATCGGCCACGGGTGTACATGAGTTCCCAATCCTGAACCCCCTTCCCACCCCATATCATCTCTCTGGATCATCCCCGTGCACCAGCCCCAAGCATCCTGTATCCTGTATTGAACATAGACTGACGATTTGTATCTTACCTGATAGTATACATGTTTCAATGCCATTCTCCCAAATCATCCCACCCTCTCCCTCTCCCACAGAGTCTAAAAGTCCGTTCTATACATCTGTGTCTCTTTTGCTGTCTCACATAGAGGGTTATCGTTACCATCTTTCTAAATTCCATATATATGTGTTAGTATCCTGTATTGGTGTTTTTCTTTCTGGCTTACTTCACTCTGTTTTTTAGAGATAAAGTTTCCATTCTATTTTCCTGGGCGTTTGTCTTGCTGTCAGTAGATTGGGACCCCACATTGGGGTCTTAGGTTCAGAATGCAGGATTTCATGAATTCGTTTGCTTTGAGTATGGTCACACATTGGCCTGCAGTTTTTTGCTGTGTCTCTAGGTACACAGCTCTGCTGTTCACACTCTTTGTAGGGTAACCTGATCTATTCCTCTCAGGTGAGGGAGAAGCAGTTTCAGAAAGGAGGGGATCTAGTTTCAATTTCTGAAGCAAATTATCCATCACATCTCTTGGTTGCAAACTCACCCTTCACTCTGACTTTCAGAGATATTTGGTGCTTCAAAATCATGAGTTTTTCCAGGATATTCTATCAAAATGAGGTTTTTCTATCAAAATAAGAATCAAGTTGATTCTCATTGGTATCGTCCTTTCACAGACAGTTTTAATCTTTTCCCTGCTTCTATAAATGTATCATAACTTTCTATATGTGGTTAATAAATTAAGATTTTCTATTTCTCACCACAGATTCCTTTGCAAAGTAAAAATAAGGAAGAATAGACTGTTATATTTTAGCCACCTGTCCCATTTAAATTCCTCTGAGGATGTTTGTATTCATTTTAGAATTTAGACAAATAGTAATTAGTGTCCAGATTTAACAGTATTTTTAACAGTATTTTAATTGGATGAAAGAGTAATTTTTATATGGGCTTCCCTGGTGGCTCAGTGGTGAATAATCCATCTGCCAATGCAGGACACACAGGTTTGATCCCTGGGTTTGGAAGATCCCTTGGAGAAGGAAATGGCAACACATACCAGTATTCTTGCCTGGATAATCCCATGGACAGAGGAGACTGACAGGCTATAGTCCATGGGTTTGCAAAGGAGTTGGACATGACAGAGCAACTAAAAAACAGCAATAAATTTAAATATAATTTCCAGATACTTTTCTTAATAAATCTTTACCAGTTCTTATCTTAAGTAAACTCTTAAGCTGAAATGCATCAATAGAATTGTGTTGCCAAATGATACTCTTTGAGAATAAACTTTTACCATCATATGCCATCATGTCACAAACTGTTATTTTATTTTTTAATTTAAACTGCTTAAAGTTCACTGCCTAGTCACTTACCTTAATTTCACTAGAAAAAGTCGTGAGACAAGTACTTTTAAAATCGCTGGAGTAAGGGAAAGGAGTAAGCAAATAATCCTCTGTCTATGATGTGATGGACTTCCCTGGTGGCTCAGACAGTAAAGCGTCTGTCTACAATGTGAGAGACCTGGGTTTGATCCCTGGGTTGGGAGGATTCCCTGGAGAAGGAAATGGCAACCCACTCCAGTACTCTTGCCTTGAAAATCCCATGGACGGAGGAGCTTGGTGCAGGCTATTATCCATGGGGTCACAAAGAGTCGGGCACGACTGAACGACTTGATGTGCAGTGTAGGATCTACAGCTATTGGTTAACGTGACTTGAGAGTTACAGGTTGCCATAACTCAGGAACCAGCATGTTTCATCTATTTCACTTGCCATAATCCTTTCCAAAAATAATCTGGTGTAGTACAGAGAAGCTTCCTCAGAGGATCCAACCATAGTTAATTGTTTCCTGTTTAGTTAGTCTTGTGCATGCTATCTTCAGAACAATCTCGTTAATGTTGTATGTCATGGAGCTATTAATTCGTGTGATAGTGCTCACATACACAGTAATATGTTATATCAGTGGAATGAATACTATGGTTTTACTTTGTTCAATATGGATATCTATAAATTTTGAACCATTCTTTTAAGGTTTATCTTGCTTAGACAATTTTATAGCTAATGTATCTAGTCTATAGTTTTAAAAACCAACAGTATTCTTTTAATAATCTTGATGATTAGTGCTCTCCTAATAGTATTAATACAGATATTATCATTAATAATTGTCAGATCTATTTAAGTGTAAAGTTTTGTGTCATATATAGCTTTTAATTTATCTTTATTTTCTAACAGCCAAGTAAGGAGGCAAAGTAATATCCAGTTTGGAGCTTAAGGTAGATAGGGAGTCAATAAAATTCAAGATTTCACTTGGAGTAGTTAGGGAGTCAATAAAATTCAAGATTTCAATTGATCTTGCAGAGATAAATAAGATTAAACCAGACACAGCCAATGGAATACAAAACTATTTAAAAGACCTTTGGACAGACATTGCTTGTTTTCTATCCAATAACTATTCTCCCATTGCTTAATAACAGAATCCAGTATACTTAAATACTTATCTTTCAGCCTCTCTTACCACTAGGGGTGTGGATGTGACATAATTCTGGCTAATGAGGTATATTCAGAAGTTTCTGTGTTTGGGAGAAGAGGTTTCTGAGAATGCATTTTAAAGGGGACATATCTGCTTGCTTTTTTGGACCTTGTTGTCTTTTGTTCTTCAGCTTTCTTCCTGCTTAGAAAATACATATACTAGGAGGTACAGTAGCATCTTTTGGTATGAGATGAGACCCCCAGGACCAAGAATATTTTCTATTTAAAAATTTTAATGTGTTTTTAAACACTTCTAAAAGCATTACAGAATGGCAAAATATCCCTTAACTCAAAAAATCACTTTTCTTCTTAGACATCAGGTACTACTCTTTTAAACAGTTTTATTACATGTTTTTAAACACTATTCTAAGTGTTTTACAGAAGAGCTATCACATTCATTCCCTGAAACAATGCACTTCTCAAATATATTGCACATACAACTCTTATAAACATCTTTATTATGTGTTTATTTTAGAAACATCTTTATTTCATTTTTATTTACATGTTCTAAAATACTACTCTAAATATAGAAGAGCTATTATACCCATTCCCTGAAATAACACTGCTGTCAAAGGACCTTGCACATGGCACTCAATATAATTGTCATTAATATATGTTTTTCAGAACTTTTCTAAATGAATTACAGAATGGAAAGCATATATCTTCACATGAAGAAGCTCTTCTCTTTATCTTATGTGTGTGTGTTGTGTGTGTGTAGTTACTCAGTTGTGTCTGACTCTGCGACCCCATGCAGGCTCCTCTGTCCATGGGATTCTCCAGGCAAGAATACTGGAGTGGGTTGCCATTTCCTTTTCCAGGGGATCCTACTGATCCAGGGATCAAACTCACATCTCTTGTGTCTCTTGCAATGCAGTCAGATTCTTTACCCACTGAGTCACCTTGGAAGCCCCTCTTTATATTATAGTACACAGTAATTCTCTTACAAGCATTGCTATTTTAAGTCATGAACACTTTCTCAAGCAGCCGAATCAAGCCTGTATTTCCATTTTGTTGTTGTTTAGTCACTCAGTCATGTCTAACTGTTTTGTTACCCTATGGACTCTAGCCAGCCAGGCTCCTCTGTTCTTGGGATTTCCAGGCAAGAATGGAGTGGGTTGTCATTTCAATTACATGAGAAAAATCACTCTGTATTTTGTTAATTCACCCAATTCAGATTTTAATTAAATGCTGCTGAATGTAATTTCCAACTGAGATGTCTTCCATAGACTCTGAAGAGACTTCTTTGCATGTTGCTTGCATTCTACTGTAGCCCACAAGTCTCCTCTGTCTATGGAATTCTCTAGACAAGAATACTGGAGTGGGTAACCATTCACTTCTCCAGGGGATCTTTCCTAAGCAGGGATCAAACCTAGGTCTCATGCATTGCAGGCAGAATCTTTACCATCTGAGCCACGAGGGAAGCCTATTTACATTATACACTGCTGAGTAACAAAGATTTCTTTGCCAATCTAGATCTCAGTGAAATATCTGTAGTAATAGCTGTATCTCTTGAAAAAACAGTGGTTTTGATCACTTTCATCTTACTGAAAAAGTGAAATTAGTTGAGTCCTAAGTGATTGCAGGAGAGAAGTGACATGAGAGGTTACATGAGAGAAAACTTTCTCCTTATAATGCTTTCTGTTTTCTCTAGTATATAGATAGTCAGAACTGTAGATTGGGAATCTCTTCTTGTGTTGTGAAAATTGGCTCATTAGAAAAGACCCTGATCCTGGGAAAGATTGAGGGCAGGATGAGAAGGGGATGACAGAGGATAAGACGGTTGGTTGGCATCACCACCTCGATGGACATGAGTTTGAGCAAGCTCAGGGAGTTGGTGATAGACAGGAAAGCCTGGCAGGCTGCAGTCCATGGGGTCACAAAGAGTCAGACATGATGAGCAACTGAACTGAACTGACTGAAAAATCTCAGGGGATATGCATATAAGAGGATATACATGTCTTACCCCTTGCTAAATTACAGTGACCACCTAGCATCAGTTTTCCAGTTCTTAACATTCTCTTCTAATGGTAGGCCTCAAGAATATTTATTTCAGCTATGCTGCTGCTGCTAAGTTGCTTCAGTCGTGTCCGACTCTGTGTGACCCCCCAGACAGCAGCCCACCGGGCGCCCCCATCCCTGGGATTCTCAAGGCAAGAACACTGGAGTGGGTTGCCATTTCCTTCTCCAATGCATGAAAGCAAAGTTGCTCAGTGGTGTCCGACTCTTAGTGACCCCATGGACTGTAGCCTACCAGGCTCCTCCGTCCATGGGATTTTCCAGGCAAGTGTACTGGAGTGGGTTGCCATTGTCTTCTCCAGATTTCAGCTATGGCATATGATTAAACTGATGTTTATAAGTCAGATAATTATGTATGTATTATAAAGTATATAACAATTTAATATTTTAATCAGTGTCTAATATTGTGTACTATCTTTCTTAGGCAATTTTCAAGCAAAAATCAAACAGACTTTAAAGATGATATTTTTTTAGAGTTATGTATTCATTAATAATAATTCAGTTGTACTAAGCTTAGCACTGTGAAGCATCCCAGGAAATGGCAGTGCTAAATGAATCAGTGCCATCACAGTCAACTTGGCCCAGTCCCTTTGGAATTGCACCCCCAACATTATTTATTTAAATTAATTGACTACAATAAGATGTTTATTGGTTGATGGCTTTATATTTCTATATGCTTTAGAATTGTTAGAACAAAGTTAGAACAGTTTTGCTAGGGTTGGCCTAGATTTGTCTAGGGTTTTTATATGATTTCCCTCAATCTGAGAATTCACTTGCTAGTCTCATAGTAAAACTGGCCTTTTAATATAACCCATACTGCAACCCATGATTGCTAATTCTTTGTAAAATAATCAGAGTCTCTTCAGATAATAGTATATAATAGCACTAAAAGAGAATTTTGGGGATAAACAAAATAAAGAGATTAGAAACTGCTATGAAAATGGAGGAAAGTGCAGAAAAGGGGCCAAACATTTATTGGAATAAGAGTAAATCCTGCCGTACTGGCCGATCAGTGTTATGAAGAGCCGTGACTACAATGCTGTGCTAAATCAAGTATTGCTGTGGTCATTCCCACTTAATTCTTTACAAAGCCTGTTCGCATCCATTTTGCTTTCTAAGACCCTTAAAAGAACTCCAAATGCGTACACTTCAGTTTAATTTATGTTCAGTGTATCTGACTGTATTTTCATGCATTAACTTAATTTTACGTTTAAAAACAGACTTGATTCCTCTTCCAGCCATGACAGAATAACTGGTGGCAAAATTACTCTTCTGCTGTAAACAATCAAAAAACTAAACAAGATCTATTATATACCTTTTTTCTGGGGTTGGACCAAAGACTATCCAGAAATTCGAAAGAAGGGAAACCTGCAAAGTGCATCATGGTTTCACTATGTCTTTCTGCCTCATTAGTATTCCAGAGCAAGGACAGAGTTCCCTAGCAGAGCCACAGTACCTCTAACTGGAATAAGTAGAGATCAGGGTTGGGATGGCTCAAGTGGCTGGAATTTATTAGGAGTTTTATGGAGGGAAGCACCAGCAATCTGCATGGGGGTCTCTGTGGGGCCACTGCTGCCTCTGTGCAGGGCAAGATTATGAGGCCTAGTGGAGAGCAGGGCTGATAGCTAAAGGGAGATACCAGAGGTCACACAGTACTGGGAATGCAGGGCCACTAGGGCAGGGAGGCTTTGCTAAATAACTCAGCCATTTGGCTGATACTCCAGTGAGGCCATGTTTTGGGAATAAGTACTGGAAAAGTAAGTAAGGGCTATATAGTAGGACCAAGGGCAAAACTAAAATAGACCCAATTATCAAAAAACCAAGAGAGTTCCAGAAAAACATATACTTCTGGCTTATTGACTATGCCAAAGCCTTTGACTGTGTGGATCACAATCAACTGTGGAAAATTCTGAAAGAGATGGGAATACCAGACCACCTGACCTGCCTCTTGAGAAACCTGTATGCAGGTCGGGAAGCAACAGTTAGAACTGGACATGGAACAACAGACTGGTTCCAAATAGGAAAAGGAGTACATCAAGGCTGTATATTGTCACCCTGCTTATTTAACTTATATGCAGAGTACATCAAGAGAAACGTTGGGCTGGAAGAAGCACAAGCTGGAATCAAGATTGCTGGGAGAAATATCAATACCCTTAGATATGCAGATGACACCATCCTTATGGGGATTGGGGACAGGAGGAGAAGGGGACGACCCAGGATGAGATGGCTGGATGGCATCACCGACTCGATGCACATGAGTTTGGGTGGGCTCCGGGAGTTGGTGATGGACAGGGAGGCCTGGTATGCTGCGATTCATGGGGTTGCAAATAGTTGGACACAACTGAGGGACTGAACTGACCAAATAAAGCATGAAACAAGCCCTAAAGGATCAAGAAGTCTTGACATTTTCAGTAGCAGATAGATCATAACTCAGTTCAGTTCAGTTCAGTTGCTCAATTGTGCCTGACTCTTTGCGACCCCATGAATCACAGTACGCCAGGGCTCCCAGTCCATCACCAACTCCCGCAGTTCACTCAGAGTCGCATCCATCGAGTCAGTGATGCCATCCAGCCATTTCATCCTCAGTCGTCCCCTTCTCCTCCTGCCCCCAATCTCTCCCAGCATCAAAGTCTTTTTCAATGAGACAGCTCTTTGCATGAGGTGGCCAAAGTACTGGAGTTTCAGCTTTAGCATCATTCCTTCCAAAGAAATCCCAGGGTTGATCTCCTTCAGAATGGACTGGTTGGATCTCCTTGAAGTCCAAGGGACTCTCAAGAGTCTTCCCCAACACCACAGTTCAAAAGCATCAATTCTTCGGTTCTCAGCCTTCTTCACAGTCCAACTCTCACATCCATACATGACCACAGGAAAAACCATAGCCTTGACTAGACGGACCTTAGTCAGCAAAGTAATGTCTCTGCTTTTGAATATGCTATCTAGGTTGGTCATAACTTTTCTTCCAAGGAGTAAGTGTCTTTTAATTTCATGACTGCAGTCACCATCTGCAGTGATTTTGGAGCCCCCCAAAATAAAGTCTGACACTGTTTCCACTGTTTCTCCATCTATTTCCCATGGAATGATGGGACCAGATGCCATGATCTTCGTTTTCTGAATGTTGAGCTTTAAGCCAACTTTTTCACGTTCCTCTTTCACTTTCATCAAGAGGCTTTTTAGCTCCTCTTCATTTTCTGCCATAAGGGTGGTATCATCTGCATACCTGAGGTTATTGATATTTCTCCCAGAAATCTTGATTCCAGCTTGTGTTTCTTCCAGTCCAGCATTTCTCATGATGTACTCTGCATAGAAGTTAAATAAGCAGGGTGACAATATACAGCCTTGACGTACTCCTTTTCCTATTTGGACCCAGTCTGTTGTTCCACGTCCAGTTCTAACTGTTGCTTCCTGGCCTGCATACAAATTTCTCAAGAGGCAGGTTAGGTGGTCTGGTATTCCCATCACTTTCAGAATTTTCCACAGTTGATTGTGATCCACACAGTCAAAGGCTTGGGCATAGTTAATAAAGCAGAAATAGATGTTTTTCTGGAACTCTCTTGCTTTTTCCATGATCCAGCAGATGTTGGCAATTTGATCTCTGGTTCCTCTGCCTTTTCTAAAACCAGCTTGAACATCAGGAAGTTCACGATTCACGTATTGCTGAAGTCTGGCTTGGAGAATTTTGAGCATTACTTTACTAGCGTGTGAGATGAATTCAATTGTGCAGTAGTCTGAGCATTCTTTGGGATTGGAATGAAAACTGGCCTTTTCCAGTCCTGTGGCCACTTCTGAGTTTTCCAAATTTGCTGGCATATTGAGTGCAGCACTTTGACAGCATCATCTTTCAGGATTTGAAATAGCTCAGCTGGAACTCCATCACCTCCACCTGGTTGTTCGTAGTGATGCTTTCTAAGGCCCACTTGAGTTCACATTCCAGGATGTCTGGCTCTAGATTAGTGATCACACCATTGTGATTATCCAGGTTGTGAAGATCCTTTTTGTACAGTTCTTCTGTGTATTCTTGCCACCTCTTCTTAATATCTTCTGCTTCTGTTAGGTCCATACCATTTCTGTCCTTTATCGAGCCCATCTTTGCCTGAAATGTTCCCTTGGTATCTCTAATTTTCTTGAAGAGATCTCTAGTCTTTCCCATTCTGTTGTTTTCCTCTATTTCTTTGCATTGATTGCTGAAGAAGGTTTCTTATGTCTCCTTGCTATTCTTTGGAACTCTGCATTCAGATGCTTATATCTTTCATTTTCTCCTTTGCTTTTCGCTTCTCTTCTCTTCACAGCTATTTGTAAGGCTTCCCCAGACAGCCATTTTTCTTTTTTGCATTTCTTTCCATAGGGATGGTCTTGAACCCTGTCTCCTGTACAGTGTCACAAACCTCATTCCATAGTTCATCAGGCACTCTATCTATCAGATCTAGGCCCTTAAATCTATTTCTCACTTCCACTGTATAATCATAAGGGATTTGATTGAGGTCATACCTGAATAGTCTAGCGGTTTTCCCTGTTTTCTTCAATTTGAGTCTGAATTTGGTAATAAGGAGTTCATGATCTGAGCCACAGTCAGCTCCTGGTCTTGTTTTTGTTGACTGTATAGAGCTTCAGTACCCTTTGAAGGGAGAGAATATAATACAAACAATTCAATCCAAATTCATGAGGCTGTTTGGAATAAGGAAGTTAATTGTGGAATCAGGAGGAATCAGGGCTTGAGCAAAGCAGTGGCCCCATGTGAGGTCTTCATTCAGAGAAAGAAGGTGGTTGAAGGGCATGACACAACAGGGACCCTCATGAGGACAGTGACTGACTAGGAAGGTTGTCCATACCCACCATGCTGGACTGAAGGAGACTGAAGAGACATGACAGTTGGAGCAATTTTTTACTGGACAGTTTCACAGAGAATATTACTGAAACAGTTGCTAAAACTGAATGGGACTTCTGGGTTGTCGGGATCCGTGTTAGGCATTACTGACAAAATGGAAACACCGCCCCAGCCCCCTTTCCTCATTCTGCAGGCACGGACTGTTAGGTAAAGATGACCGGGACCCCCAAAAGAGTGTCTAACAGGCTTTTTAATGGCGAAGCGCTCCCGGGTGGGGTTCCCAGACTCAAACAAGGCAGGTCGAGGAAGTCCGCGCCCGGACCGTGTTGCAGGTGGCTTTTATACGCTCGTTGCGAGGGATGGTCAGGCTAGATGGACGGGGGTTTGGATAGGTCACCAGGCTGAGGCGTCACGGGCTGACACATCCTTCTTTGTGGCTGGGGTGGGGTGGCTTTAGCTGGCGAAGTGTGCTGTCATTGGTCTCTGGGATCTGGGAGGCTCCTTTCATTAGAGACCTCCCCCGCCGGCGGGGGAGATAAAGGGTGGCCCATCATGGCCTCCGGGGTCCAACCTTACACGGACCCGGGATGAAGGAGTTAGCTCTTGTGATTCTGACTTGTTTCTTCCTTTCTTCGGTTGAGTTGGCTAGAAAGAATGTTAAGGTGTTTATTGTTTTTGAGAGAAGCATGAGAAAGCACAAAGCCTTCTGCAGTTGTGCCCAGAAAATAATGTATAAAGTAATCATTGACATTTGTTCAAGGATTTTTACAAAGAATGTCCCAGGGTGAGGCTGCAGCTTGAGGCCATGGGAAGGATTGTTATCTGAGACCTGTTTGTGAGGAAAATATGGCAAAGGAAGTTTGCTGAGCTTAGGGTTTAGGAATAATTAAGTATAGCTGGAAGCCTTTTTAGGAGATAGTGAGCTTAAGATACTAGGGGCAAGCAGGATTTAGAAAGATAAGAAATAAACGGAGGAATGTGGTATGTGGCCCAGTCATAAGCATGAGTTACAATGTAATCACAAGTAAACAGGATTTTGAGAGAATCCCTGAAACAGGAATTCTGTTTGAAGGACAACAAGGAGATAATAAATCTGGGTGAGGGGGAGCTGAAAATGTAAAACCTCTGACCTAATGCTTTTGAAAAAGTATAAAAGAAGACCCGATGCTTGAAATAAACATGTAGTCCAGTACCTCGAGTCAGAGGCTACATCATTCCCTGCCAACACCACTCATCCCTTCAGGCTGATTTCCTGGCTGCTGGAGCTGGACTCCAGCACTGGGTAAACGATATATGGCAATTCTTGCAACTTTTCTATAAATTTAATTTTTTAAGTTTCAAAAAAACAGAGAAATTGACTTTTTTGGAAAAAATGTGACTATTTTAAAAATAATACTAGATTAGATGCAAAACAATGAAATAAATTATGTCAACCATAAAGTTTTCTTATTGTCTCATGCTACCACGTTGTAAAATAGCACAATGTACTTTGTGGATTTATTCTGAATCAGTATGAATTTTAAACCTTAGGTCTTCAAAATATATCAATATTGTACAGGTGTGAGAACCCTGACTAATACATACAGATATAAATATTTGCTCTAAATAATAGGTTAATAATGGGACTTCCATAGTGGTCCTGGGGTTAAGGCTCTGTGTTTCCACTGCAGGTGGTGTAGGTTCAGTCCCTAATTGGGGAACTAATATCCCACATCCCATGTGGTATAGACCAAAAATTAAAAAAAAAAAAAAAAAGAGGATAATAAAACCAATAATTTATTCAGGTTTAGAACTTGGGAGTCATAAACTTGTAACCAAAATAAAGGCATATTTAATGACTAACAAGATGGAAAATGAACATGTATCCTCCAAATTCACAGTGGATCGATACACGGCTGCCTATTGATGCATTGTAAGCAGAGCTTGGGAATGCCAAAGGAGGTTTTTCTTGGAAGTTGCTAAGCCCTTGGGAGGTGTTCCAAAACTTGACTCAAGTCACTGGCAGGAAGTGCAAGCTCTCAAAAACTGTTTGCTGCTGCTCCAGGGGCCACTTTAGGTTACTGGGGCTTATTCAGAATATTCTCCTGAAGTTACCTATGGGATACATGGAGCCCTATGGTGCCTTTTCTGTGCAGCTTTTTCCTATACGTCTCCTTGTGCCACATCACAATGTAGAGGCAAAGGTGTTGGCTGGGGTGGTGGACATGGGTTTGGGCAGGGCACCATAGAATGTGAGAGAACACTGCTATTTGATTAGACTCACTGAGGAACGATCTGCCTTTGCTGGCACCTGATAGATGGAAGCTGTGTGTTCAGGGGCCTTCAGTCACTCAGTTCAGTTGCTCAGTCATGTCCAACTGAAGTCCCAGTCAGGGTCTTTTCTAATGAGTCAGTTCTTCTCACCAGGTGGCCAAAGTATTGGAGTTTCAGCTTCACCAACAGTCCTTCCAATGGACATTCAGGACTGATTTCCTCTAAGGATTGATTGGTTGGATCTGCTTACAGTCCAAGGGATTCTTAAGAGTCTTCTCCAACACAACAGTTCAAAAGCGTCAATTCTTCAGCACTCAGCCTTCTTTAGGGTCCAGCTCTCACATCCATACTTGACTACTGGAAAAACAATAACTTTGAATGTATGGACCTTTGTCAGCAAAGTAATGCCTCTGCTTTTTAATATGCTGTCTAGGTTTGTCATAACTTTTCTTCCAAGGAGGAAGGATCTTTTAATTTCATGCCTGCAGTCACCATTTGCAGTGATTTTGGAGCCCCTCAAAATAAAGTCTATCACTGTTTCCATTGTTTCTCCATCTGTTTGCCACTAAGTGATGGGACTGGATGACATAATCTTTGTCTTTTGAATGTTGAGTTGTAAGCCAGCTTTTTCACTCTCTCCTTTCACTTTCATCAAGAGGCTCTTCAGTTCCTCTTCATTTTCTGCTATAAGTGTGCTGTCATCTGTGTCTGAGGTTATTGATATTTCTCCCAGCAATCTTGATTCCAGCTTGTGCTTCATCCAACCTGGCATTTCGCACAATGTACTCTGCATGGAAGTTAAATAAGCAGGTTGACAATATACAGTCCTGACATACTCCTTCCCCAATTTGGAACCAGTCTGTTGTTTCATGACCAGTTCTAACTGTTGCTTCTTGACCTGGATACAGATTTCTCAGGAGGCAGGTCAGGTGGTCGGGTATTCCCATCTCTTAAAGAATTTTCCACAGTTGGTTGTGATATACACAGTCAAGGCCGTTTGCATAGTTAATAAAGGAGAAGTAGATGTTTATCTGGAATTCTCTTGTTTTCTTCTATGATCCAACAGATGTTGGCAATTTGATCTCAGGTTCCTCTGCCTTTTCTAATCCAGCTTGAATATCTGGAAGTTCACTGTTCACGTACCGTAGAAGCCTGAATTGGAGAATTCTGAGTATTACTTTACTAGCGTGTGAGATAAGTACAATTTTGTGGTAGTTTGAACATTCTTTGGTATTGCCCTTCTTTGGAACTGGAATGAAAACAGACCTATTCCAGTCCTCTGGCCACTGCTCTGTTTTCCAAATTTACTGGCATATTGAATGCAGCACTTCAACAGCATCATCTTTTAGGATTTGAAATAGCTCAAGTGGATTTCCATCACCACTAGCTTTGTTTGTAATAATGCTTCTTAAGGCCCACTTGACTTCCAAGATGGCCTGGTTCTAGGTGAATGATCACACCATCGTGGTTATCTGGGTGTGTCATAGAGGTCTTTTTACTATAGTTCTGTGTATTCTTGCTACCTCTTCTTAATATCTTCTGCTTCTGTTAGGTCCATACCATTTCTATCCTAATTTTCTTGAAGAGATCTCCATTCTTTCCCATTCTGTTGTTTTCCTCTATTTCTTTGCATTGATCACTGAAGAAGGCTTTCTTATCTTGCCCTGCTATTTTTTGGAACTCTCCATTCAAATTGGTGTATCTTTCCTTTTGTCCTTTGCCTTTCACCTCACTTCTTTTCTTAGGAGTCATTGTCTTCCCAAGTTGACTTGTGAATCTCTTTGTATACTGAAATCACTACAGTTAAAAAAATCATATGAAACAGCCATTAATTCTGTTCAAGGGGCTCTAGGATTTAAATTTCCTGACTGATTAGATGGTGGTGTCATTCCTTGAAAGAGAGCCTTAGAAGGTAGAGCAGGTCTCTGTGATGACTGTGGTTAAGGTGATTAAAAATAAGGAATAGTTGCGTTATAGGTATTATGAGAACATATACCTCTGTGATACTCTCTGTGTGTGTATGTATGTGAATAACAGACACAATGAACTAACTTTCTGTTATTTAATGTCAGTTTATGGAGAGAGTTCAGTTCACTTCAGTTGCTCAGTCATGTCCGACTCTTTACGACCCCATGAATTGCCTCCCTGTCCATCACCAACTCCCGCAGTTCACTCAAACTCACGTCCATCGAGTCGGTGATGCCATCCAGCCATCTCATCCTGGGTCGTCCCCTTCTCTTCCTGCCTCCAATCCCTCCCAGCATCAGAGTCTTTTCCAATTAGTCAACTCTTCACATGAGGTGGCCAAAGTACTGGAGTTTCAGCTTTAGCACCATTCCTTCCAAAGAACACCCAGGACTGATTTCCTTTAGGATAGACTGGTTGGGTCTCCTTACAGTCCAAGGGACTCTCAAGAGTCTTCTCCAACACCACAGTTCAAAAGTATTTCTTTGCTGCTTTGCTTTCTTCACAGTCCAACTCTCACATCCATACATGACCACTGAAAAAACCATAGCCTTGACTAGATGGACCTTTGTTGGCAAAGTAATGTCTCTGCTTTTCAATATGCTATCTAGGTTGGTCATAGCTTTCCTTCCAAGAAGTAAGCATCTTTTAATTTCATGGCTGCAATCACCGTCTGCAGTAATTTTGAAACCCAGAAAAATAAAGTCTGACACTGTTTCCACTGTTTCTCCATCTATTTCCCATGAAGTGATAGGACAAGATGCCATGATCTTAGTTTTCTGAATGTTGAGCTTTAAGCCAACTTTTTTCACTCTCCTCTTTCACTTTCCTCAAGAGGCTTTTTAGTTCCTCTTCACTTTCTGCCATAAGGGTGGTGTCATCTGTGTATCTGAGGTGATTGATATTTCTCCCAGCAATCTTGATTCTAGCTTGTGCTTCTTCCAGCCCAGCGTTTCTCATGATGTACTCTGCATAGAAGTTAAATAAGCAGGGTGACAATATACAGCATTGACGAACTCCTTTTCCTATTTGGAACCAGTCTGTTGTTCCATGTCCAGTTCTAACTGTTGCTTCCTGAACAAGGAAGATCTTCACAACCAAGATAATCACGATGGTGTAATCACTCACCTAGAGCCAGATATCCTCGAATGTGAAGCCAAGTGGGCCTTAGAAAGCATCACTATGAACAAAGCTAGTGGAGGTGATGGAATTCCAGTTGAGCTATTTCAAATCCTGAAAGAGGATGCTGTGAAAATGCTACACTCAATATGCCAGCACATTTGGAAAACTCAGCAGTGGCCACAGGACTGGAATAGGTCAGTTTTCATTCTAATCCCAAAGAAAGGCAATGCCAAAGAATGCTCAAACTATCACACAATTGCACTCATCTCACACGCTACTAAAGTAATGCTCAAAAATCTCCAAGCCAGGTTCCAGCAATATGTGAACCGTGACTTTCCAGATGTTCAAGCTGGTTTTAGAAAAGGCAGAGGAGCAAAAGTAAAATTGCCAACATCTGCTGGATCATGGAAAAAGCAAGCAAGTTCCAGAAAAATCTTTCATTTCTGCTTTATTATGGAGATAGCTGAGGCATTTGTCTAAAGCTCAGTAAAGTCTACCTCCCTGTAAAATACTTGACTGATACTTGTTGTTCAGTTGCTAAGTTGTGTCCGACTCTTTGTGACCCCATAAACTACAGCATGCAAGGCTTCCCTGTCCTTCGCTATCTCCCTGAGTTTGCTCAAACTCAAGTCCATTGAGTCAATGATGCCATCCAACCATCTCATCCTCTGTCGCCCAGTTCTCCTCTTGCCCTCAGTTTTTCTTAGCATCAGAGTCTTGTCCAGTGAGTCGGCTCTTTGTATCAGGTGGCCAAAGTATTGGAGCTTCAGTTTCAGCATCAGTCCTTTGAATATCCAGGGTTGGTTTCCTGTAGGACTGACTGGTTTGATCTCCTTACTATCCAAGGGATTCTCAAGAGTCTTCTCCAGCACCACAGTTCGAAAATGTCAATTCTTCTCTACTCAGCCTTCCTAATGGCCCAACTCTCATATTCATACTTTGTTGTTCAGTCACTCAGTTGTGTCCAACTCTTGCAACCCCATGATCTGCAGCACACCAGGCTTCCCTGTCCTTCAGCCCCTCCCAGAATTTGCTCAAACTCATGTCCATTGAGTTGGTGATACCATCCAACCATCTCATCCTCTGTCACCCCTTCTCCTGCCGTCAATCTTTCCCATCATCTGGGTCTTTTCCAGTGAGTTGGCTCTTCGTATCAGGTGGCCAAAATATTGGAGTATCAGCTTCATCATCAGTCCTTCCAATTAATATTCAGGGTTGATTTCCTTTAGGATTGACTGGTTTGATCTCCTTGCAGTCCAAGAACTCTCAAGAGTCTTCTCCAGTACCACAGTTTAAGGACGTCAGTTCTTTAGTGCTCAGCCTTTTTTTAACATCCATACATGACTACTGGAAAAACTGTAGCTTTCATTATATGGACCTCTGTCAGCAAAGTGATGTCTCTGCTTTTTAACATATTATCTAGGTTTCTTCATCTTGGCAGAGGACACAGCCCTGCCCTGGATTGCTTTTGGTGCTTGTTGGCTGTGACAGTAGCTTCAGCAGCAAGAAGCTCCAGACTATATGGTGGCAGCAGCAGTTGAAAAGGCTAGTTGGTGCAGGTATCATTTCCCTTGAGATCGGAAGGTGCTGGGAGCCATCACACACAGTGCCAGCTATGGCATAGTGACTTGGATAGGCAAGAGCAAAACTATATACCATTACCACTGATCACTGCAGGAGTCTGAGCCAGAGAGGGAAAAGTGGCCAGTACTACATGGTGACTGAGAAGAGACTGTTAATGAGCACGTGCTGTCTCTTTCTTGTTGATACTTTCCTGGTGAGTCTTTGATGTGGAAATGAGCTTTATAGCTTTATATATATATTTTTTCTATAGGTAAAATTTCACTTGCTATATTGCTAAGCACAGGAAGTCACAGAAAGTTGAACACACTTGGTACCCTCTTACTCTTTGGGTGTTATTAAGCTACTTTGTGATCAAGGCCACAGTAGACAATAGAAACAATGTCTTTAAGAGATAGTATCACACACATCAGACTTGCTGACATTTTTTCTAAGACTCTAAAGTAGGAAGGATTCACAACTGTGTCATTTTCCTTCCAGTATACACCTAGATGACACTACTATTATTTTCCCATATTGTTAGGCCTTAGTTTTCTTGATTTATGTGCAGAGTGGTAAAGAATTTGCCAGCCAATGCAGGAGACATAAGAGACACGAGTTCCATCCCTGGATCGGGAAGATCCCCTCCAGTAAGAAATGACAACCGGCTTCAGTATTCTTGCCTGGAAAATTCCATGGTCAAGAGGAACCTGGTAGGCTACAGATTATGGGGTCAAAAGTGTCAGACACAACTGAGCACACACACACAGAGCTATCAAAAGAAAGGTTTTAATATCCGAGTCACTTTTAGAAATTACAGTGACCATAGATGCTCTCAAAATGGTGAGAATTTTCTTCACTGAGGAGGCCTTTGGCTGGGAGGAAAAAAAAGTTTACTGTGTTCCAGCGAAGGATATACAGTCATGGTTATCCATCTGGATTTCCCACTTTGGATAAGTCACATTTTTATGACTTCTCATTGCTTTCATCAGGAGCATGTGTTGGTGTCAAAGACCTAGCCAGCAGTCTTGAAAAGAATCTTGTTTACTGTTTTGAAAGATACCAGCTTTCTCAGAGCCAGGTTTTAAAATTATTTTCTTTTCCAGAAGTTTTGTCACAAATTCATGCATAACCAAGTTTTTGAGAACCAAGAAGGTGGCTGCCTTTTTAATTGTTGACCGAACTTTAAAGCTGAATTTTCACTTCTTTGGAGAGTCTAGGAAAGCCCAGTCACAGAAAAGCTTGACAGAGAGAAATGCAATTATGGATTGGCTCAGTTGGCAGATATTTTGCTTCAGTGAATAAGGCAAATCTTCTGATTTAAGGCCTTTCTATTGCCTGTGAATGCTGTTGAAAAGAAGGGGCTCTTTTGGCCAAGTTTTCATTCTGTGAGAGGAGGATGGGAGCCGACAAATATACATAGTTTCCAATTCCAGGCAAAGAGCTTCTAAAGCTCAGAGTTGAGAATGACAGTCTTGTCATTTTATCCATTGGCAGAAATCTCTGGATATATCAAAGTAGTGAAAAACTTTTTGAAAGTTACCTTTGTGATGATGACCTTAACATCAAAATATGGATTTATTTTATTTTCTTGCTGAAATAGACAAGATCAGTGATGCAGTACTTGCCAAAAGTGACCTTATTGACTGGAGGAAATGATGTGACTAGAATTTCTCCAAAGGGTTTAGGAGAATGTTTGTCTCTTCTCACAATCCTATCCTTGACTGGCAGAGAGAGTAATGGCTATTATAATTCTGTGTAGTATGGCTTGCCATCTTGTATTGCAAGCTAGATATTTTCACTACATCATATCCCCAAGTGATAACAGTCACAAATTATTGAATACCAAAGATACTGCTATGTTAAAGTAAGTTAAAACTTTTAAATCAGATTTCTCATTGGAATTTACTGTTGAGTCAGATTAGTTTTTACAATAGTTGTCATTCATTTCTATTTGGTTTTAGAAAGTGATTTTTATTTTTTTTCTGAAAAATAGGTAAGAATTATTTATTGACAGAGGTTTTTTTAATATGTATTCCACCTATATGAAGAAAATCAGTTCCTAGTGAAATAAAATATATGGAAAATTATGTATATGTTCTTATGTTCACTGTGTTGAGGATAGGACTCTGGTTTTCATGAATTTTACAAAGGACTCTAGTGACCCTCACAAAAATGAAAACCTTGGCTAAATAGTATCTAAGACATTTCCAGCTTTAATATCCCATAATTCTATTTCAGAATATAAAATTAGAACCAGACTTCAGCAGGACTTAATCTTTATTTAGTCTAATACCAAAACAAGTAAATATTGTTATTGCTAGGACTGCTACAATGACACACCACAAACTGGGTGGCTTAAATAATGGATTTTGTTTTCTCACAATTTGGAGGTTAGCTGGTCCAAGATCAGGCTGTCAGGCAGTTTGGCTTTATTCTGAGGTTTTACTTCCTGTTTGGCTTACTGTGTCCTTACATGGTCCTAGTGTCTCTCTGTGAGTCTGGATTTCTTCTTATGACATCATTAACAGTGGATTAAGGCCTATCCTGAAAAACCTCTTTTTAACCTAATCCTCTCTTTAATGATCTTATCTCCACACACAGTCACTTTCTGAGGTACTGGAGATTAGGGCCCTAACATATGAACTTTGTAAGCACACAATTCAGCCCATAATAAGTACCTTCTCAGTGCAAGGTGAGGATGGTTTTGCTAGAGAGAGGAAGGAATTGAGGTTAGTTTCAAATCTTGGACTTTCTTGAATAGGAAAGAAGAGAAGTTCATGCATAATATTAATAAGGATGATGGAGATACTAAAACGAGGTCCAGGAAAGCTATAGGAGAGAAGAAAATGGAGACCTTTAATTAGCCATGTAAAATGATGAGAAGTCAGATAAACTAAGTGTAGCAATTGTCCATTCTCTGAGAAATGTCATAATAAAAAGCATATTTCTAGGCAGTATAAAAATAATTTCTAAGCAACATGATTTCCCCTTTTAATGTCTAATATTACGGAGAAAACTTATAACCATGCTCAAATTTCTTAACTTTCTCACTTTTATCTCATTTACTTCCTTCAGTATAACTACACTTTGAATACCATTTTAAAAAAGGTTCTCCCTAATTTCCTTCAACATATTTAGCTCTTTGCTTTTTCTGCTTATACACTTACCTCTTCCTGACCCTCCATCATAAAACCCGAAAGAAACCCACTTGGCAAGGGAGATCCCTCTTTAGAAGAAAAGTAATATAAAAGAGAGGACAGAACCAGAGAGCTTTGGTTGGGGAGGAAGAAAGGCCTGAGAATAATTATAAATTATTTGTTTTGCATTTTTCACATGAGAAGTTTAGATTGTGGAAATGTGGGATTTGTTGCTGATCTTCCCAACAAGGACTTTAGTGAATGGGATCAGAGGCTACTTTGGAATGGGTAGAGTCATATTGGAGCTGAAATAAGTGAAAAAGAGCACAAGTTACTCTCTTAATATGATAATTGCAGAGGGATGCTCAAATAGAGCAATAGCTACAGGGAAGCTAGTGAGTGAGTGAAAGTCACTCAGTCATGTCCAACTCTTTGCAACCCCATGGACTGTGTAGTCCATGGAATTCTCCAAGCCAGAATACTGGAGTGGGTAGGTAGCCTTTCCCTTCTCCAGGGGATCTTCCCAACCCAGTGGTCAAACCCAGGTCTCCCAGCTACAGGGAAACTAGAGATACTGTAAAGTACAAGTTTTTATGATTAGAAAAATTTGAACAAATTTGCATTCTAAAATCTAAATTTTTGATTTAGATTTAAATCTAAAATTCCAAATTTAAATCAAAATTCTAAAAAGAAAAGAGTCCATTGAGAAAGGAGAGAATGCAGATTTGGGTAGGAAAAAGAAGACTTGATGAATCACTGTCCCTGGGAAGGGGTTGAGATAGATGCAACTAATATGGGAAGATCTTTAATACAAATACATTTTAAGCAGGTCACTGAGAAACTTAATGCCTGGTTGACTATGGTTTTCAGGGAAGTAGGAAGAAAGGTTTCTCTAAAGCAGGAGGAGTAGAAGTCTCGAGAAGAGTATCGAAGGTCTGGAATATTTGTGGAGACCAGTAGGAGAGGGAATCAAAAGTTCTGGCTCTGAAAAATTTTAGTTTTGAAAGTAGAAAAAGAAAGGACTCCAGCAATTTTAGTGCAAGGATTGCTTTTTTTGGTCCTATAATTAGCAGAAAATGATTGTCGAAAAGAACGATGAAGAAGATGAACTACATTTCCATCATGAAGATGTATTTTCAGTGTATAGCTTCTTAATCTGCTTCAATTTGAAAAGCAGGGAGGTATCCTAAGGCTCAGGAGATCTCCCCCCTCCCCTTTTTCTTTTGTTGAAAACTACCAAATGTGGTAACATTAACTGCCGTAACAATTGTGAGAACTTCTCATTTCCTTCAAGTGTAGGCAAATGGAGGATGTGCGCTATATTTTATTTTTATGGTCCTGCTTTCAGGGAGTGTCAGCTGTTTTTAGATTGACAATAAAAATCCTTATTGCTGGGAGAATTATATTTCAAAACTTTCTTCTCTCAGTTTTCATTTGTAGAGCTGTTTGGCAAGGATACACAACACAACACATATACACACACACAAGAGAGGGAATATTTGAATATCTCCACTGAAGTTTAAACATAGAGTTGGATGCAGGCTGTAGATGCAGACAAATTAATTTAAAAATTTTTTTATTCTTTTTATTTATTCCTCAGTGATGCAAGAAATATGGCTGAACAGTTGTTTGTTTTCATAATTACTTCTGATAGCAGAGTAGTGCTTTCTATAAAACTCTCAAGCATGACTATGGTTTTTGGTATATAAATTCTACATCATAAAGGATAGTGTTAGATATATATTAATAATAAATCAATCTTACCCATTTTAGGCTTTTTTGGAATCTCAGACAATACACCTGAAATTACCAATGTCTGCATCATTCCTCCAGCAATTGATCTGAACATTTACAACTGTTTCTTGAGTGCCTGCTGTATACCAGGTCTTAAGCTGGAGTCTTAAAGATACAGAGATGTATGTATGCATACAACTAATTCCAATTCTCATGGTGCTTACACTATGAGCCACTATTTCCTCCAAAGGATAGCTATTCATACTTTATGTGTATACTCCAATTTGATATATAGTTAACCTGGGGAAACAAAGCAAAAAGTCTTCTGTGTATCAACAAAGAACCAGCTCAATGTCCCTGAAAGATTAGGGCTATAATAATTAAATAGCTACATTTATAAAATTGCATGCAATGAGATGCTGTTCTTGGTACTTCATATACACACATTCCTTCATGAATACTACTTTGAGATAGTACCATTCTTGCTTAACAAATGAGTTAAATGAGTTGTCGAAAGTAAATTCTAAGTGACAGAGATTTCATCCAGGTACTTTGACTTCAGACATTGTATTCTTTACTGCTTCACTCCATATTATTTTGGCATATTAAACACATAACTTTATTGAATTAAAATACTTAAAATTAGGAGGCCAGTGGTTCTCAACTGGGAAGATTTTATTCTCTACAAGACATTTGGCAATGTTTGGAGACATTTTTGGTTTTCATAACACGAGGAGCAATGCTTATCTGGTGGGTAGAGGCCACGGATGCCTCTAGACATCCTACAGTGCACAAAACTGCCCACAACATGGAGTTATCTGGCTCAAAATGTGAATAGCATCAAGGATGAGAAACTCTGCCTGAGAGTACATCTTGGAAACTAGGACCCAGAGAGAAAGCAAATATGACTCAACACTGTTCTGAATTATATCTTTATCCATATTATAGTTTCTACTTAGAATGAACTCTTCAGCATAAGGTTATTGAGTCAAGTATATTTACATTTAACATTATTTATGTTGTGTTGTTCTTCATGAATATGTTCATATTTTGCACTGTCACCTTCTCTGACTTAAAGTATCTGTTCTCTGCACCTTTAGCTACTCTAGATATTGGCAGTGTTTTCACCTTTGTCAGATTATGACAATGGTATATCACCATTACTTGTTATCACACTTGTTTGAAGTATGAGATTATATTTTGAAAATATAAAGTGGAGAATTCTATGGACAGAGGAACCTGGCAGGCTGCAGTCCATGGGGTCACAGAGTCAGACACAACTAAGTGACTCATATTTCCAGAACTTCATACTTCAGACAGTTATTATTTTTTAATTTACTGGTAATGAGACTAATCTTAGGTTAGAGTGTTTGGGTTAGAATGGATTTTTGTTTCCTTGTAGATTTCTTTCAAAGGCGTATATCCTAGCAGTTTCCTTTCATCTTTTCCCAGGATTAAAAAATGCATTTGCTTCCTTCTGTATGTGGCACACAAGCTCAAGGTCTTTTTCAAAATGTATTTTCACATTGCCTTATGGTGTCATAGTGCCACATGATTAGGTTGTATTCCTATAGAGACAATGTCATACAATCTGTACCCTGATCTGTGGAAAAATCAGATATTGCTTGTTTAAGTACCCTTTTTTATTTGTTAGCCTATAAAAGCATAAAATAAAATGTGCATTTCAGCTTTCACAATATCGAATCAGTGACATTTCCTTTACCAAAGTTTCTTTCTTTTTTATTGGCTCTAGTCAAACTGTTTTATACCTCGTAGAAAATGTCTCATCTTCTTTATTTCTTTTCAACTTCATTATCTTTTTGATGACACAGTAATTTTCTTTTCATCTTTTATCTCCCTTTAGCTGACATCTTCACTTTGTCTTTCTTTTCAACTATGTAAGTTCTTACCCATTTGTTTTGGTAACTTTTAATGGAAAATTCTGTTTCTATGAAGTATATAATATTACTTTTAGAAGTACTTAATTAAGTTCTCTAAAGGTTAGGTGAGCAGAGTAGACCAAAAAATGAGTAAATGTGCATGAAACATTCCTCATGGGAATCCACCAGGAAGGATTTGGGGTGAATAGTGACAAATTATATTAAACTGACATCTTATTTTTCATTAATGTCTTTCCGAGAAAGGTTCAGGGAATCTGTTATATACTCTTTAAATCTGAGATCCAGGAATATTCATTCTACTGAACTAAAGCAGGCAGTAAAAGTAAACTGGAAAAAAAAAGGAGGAAGAAAAATTGAAAACTAGTAGAGTTAAGAACTCAGGACAGCATTTTGGTTTCACAAACAGTAATTAAGCATCATTGCAAACAACTTTTTAGAAATTCGAGACCCATCAAAAACACATTTGATCTGTACAATTAGTTATTCCAGTTCACTAGGCAACTTGCTCTTGTGGAAAGCATATTGAATTTGGAGCTAGGAAAACAGGATAAGTCATCACTTATCTCTATGCTTTCTTCCAGAGGTGCAGCTCTGTCACAGTAATCTTTTTCACTGTTTGATCCTTCTCTTTCCCTCTAATTGGGGTTATAACATTTTCATATGATGAGGCAATCCTATTTGTTGGTTTAGTTTGTAAATATAATCACAATCTTGCAGAAACATGCAATTCTTAATAAATTTAAACCAAAGGAGAATAGAAAGTATAGGAGAAATAGGTGCAATATGTTTTGTTTGTACTGTTACTATTTATATATTTTGGAATAAAGATGGTCACCTACTAAGTGAAATGGAAGGGAAGAAGCATGACTGAAAACAGTTAGGGTTTGAAACCAGATGGGGAAATGTTTACTAAGACTGTCATCACCACTGAGAAATATGGGAGAGAAATGGTAGCATGGTTGTTAAGAGTGTGAATTCTAAACCTGGAAAGACCTTGTTTTGAATATGTTTATTCCATTTACTAGTTAAGTTTACCTATGTTAGCCCCACTATCCTCACTTGTAAAATATAAATAATAGTAGCATTTATCTCATTGGGTATTTAGAAAATAAAATTAAATAGCACATGTAAATTGCTTAACCTGGTGACTATAAAGATACCAATACTGCTAATAACCATTCATTCATTGACAAATGTCAGTCATTTTTTTCTAAGAGCTTTCTATGTTACTTTGCATGAATTGTTGTTGTTGTTTAGTCACTAAGTTGTATCTGACTCTTTTGCAACCCCGTGGACTGCAGCCTGCTGGTCTCCTCTTTCCATGGAATTTCTCAGGCTAGAATACTCGAGTAGGTTGCCATTTCCTTCTCCAGGAGATCTTCCTGACCCAGGGATCTAACCTGCATCTCCTGAATTGGCAAGTGTCTTCTTTACCATCTGAACCACCAGGAAAGATCTAGAAATATGAGGAAATAAGTTTCTGTTAAATCACCCAGTGTGCAGTATTTGTTATGGCAACTCTAGCAAGTATATACGCTGCTGCTGCTAAGTCGCTTCAGTCGTGGCCGACTCTGTGCGACCCCATAGATGACAGCCCACCAGGCTCCTCCGTCCCCGGGATTCTCCAGGCAAGAACATTGGAGTGGGTTGCCATTTCCTTCTCCAACGCATGAAAGTGAAAAGTGAAAGTGAAGTCGCTCAGTCGTGTCCGACTCTTCGCTACCCCATGGACTGCAGCCTACCAGGCTCCTCCGTCCATGGGATTTTCCAGGCAAGAGTACTGGAGTAGGTTGCCATTTCCTTCTCCAGGGGATCTTTCCCGACCCAGGGATCGTCAGCTCTTGATTAGACCAAAGCAATAAAACTTAGGTGATAAGGAGGAGAATGCAGTATCTCTGTTGCAGAAAGGAACCTTATGCTTATGTATAGAATTCTAGAACCTTTATTCACTTAAGTTAAAACAATTTGTGCAAACATCTGTATGCTTATTTTAATTACTGCCAAACCATCAACAAATAACATTTCACCCAGTAACTAATTTTATTTTTTTCTGATATAACTTCAGAGGCTAGACTCTTGTCAAAAAAGCCTAAATATAATGGTGACATATAAAAAGAAATCTAGTAAAAAGAAATATATATTGAATATGAGAAATAGCACTGAATTGGTATAATATTTAATGTTATTAAAATGAGTCAATTGTTAGAGCAACAATATGAGAGATATTTCATTTGGGTATTTTTAGGAAGTACTCTCAGAATATAGATGTAAGTTGGTCGGCACTTCTCTATAACAGTGAATCCAACTTGCATACTTGGGAAATTATTCAGAATATAACTATCACAATTCATTTATTGACTTTGCATCCTAGGAAATATCAAGAAGAATTATCTGATATGAGTTTAGACCTTGGGCTTGCTAAAAATCAATATTTATCTCTTAGGTCAATCAATTTATTGATATTCATCTCAATGAGAAGTCAGTATGTGTATAATATAACTGTGGGGTAAATTTCTGCACAGAAATATTATAAAATGTTATAATCTTAGTGTTTTTTCCCTGAGCATCATATCTTCTACTAACTTAATATGGTTTATATAAGGCCCCAAAGAAAAAAACTTAGATACGTTAAATATTTTATGATTTTTGTTTCTCCTACCATTTAGTGAAAGCAAAAAATAATGCTTAAATTATTTAAAATGATAGCATCCAAAATAAACTTTCACCAACTTAATAATAATGGACCATATAGAAATTATTTAAAACTAAGCACTAAGTAATTTCCCAATAAATGATTTTAAAATCACTACCTGCAAAGAAGAATGAGAAGTTCAGGGGGGGAAAAAAAAAAACACCTCCTAAAATAGTTCTTTTGAAACAGATAATTGTTATAATGTGGAAGAGTACATATAATCTATGAATATATAATTCAAGCTAATGTTATAAGCATATGAGAAGGAACATATTTTCAGTACATCTGACTCACACGTTTGTTGTTTAGCTCATCATTTTACTTTGAAGCTAACTAATATCTGCCTCCATGGTTCTTGTCTTTATATTTGTTTCCCCAAGTATACTTAAATTACATGTTTTTTTAATACTAGAGAAAGAAGTATCTTGCATATTTCTATATGCTCTTTTTGCAGCTAATATGTATCTTGCCTAAAGATGTGTAGGGAATAACGCATAAGCGACATAATCGTAAGTAACCTGAGTTATTAATTGTTGTTGTTAACTAGTGGCTTCATTGAGGAGGGCATGTCAACCCACTCCGGTATTCTTGCCTGGAGTATTCTTTAGAGAGAGGAGTCTGGTCAGCTACAGTCCATGGGGTCGCAACGAGTCAGACACGACTGAGCAACTAAGCACAGAAAAACACAGGGGGTAAATTGTGACCAACTCTTTGCAACGCCATGGACTATAGCCTGCCAGGTTCCTCTGCCCATGGAATTTCCCAGGCAAGAATATTAAAGTGGGTTGCCATTTCATTCTCCAGGGTATCTTCCTGACCTGGGAATCAAACCTGTGTCTCCTGCATTGGCAGAAAGATTCTTTACCACTAAGCTACAAGGAAAGCCTAAGTCATTAATTACCTAATTATATTTTTCATTGCTGTGGATAGTGGCCTCAGTTCAACTGTTAGCTGTAACATACCCACCAAAATTTTACTCTTTCACTTTTTTCTATAAAGTGATGTTAGCTGCTAGAAAATAAAAATAAAAGGTTTATAAAAGGAGATTCACTCTTATGAGATCTTGTATACTTGATATACCATTAATCATGAATGTCAGATGAGATGAGGCCAATGACTTTGGCATTTACTTGTACATTTCAGGTCACTTGGCAGTGGAAAGTGAAAGTGAAGTCGTTTAGTTGTGTCTGACTCTTTGCGACCCTATGGACTGCAGCCTGCCAGGCTCCTCCTCTGTTCATAGGATTTTCCAGAAAAGAATACTGGAGTGGGATGTAATTTTCGTCTCCAACTTGACAGTAGAGACATCCACCAATTAGAGTTGGGTCCTAAAGTTTCTCTTCTTACTCTAAGTTGTGTGTCTGAACCATGTCTTATTGCTTTATTTCTTCCAACTCCTGCAATTTAGCAATCTGATTAGATGAAAGGAAATCAGTCCTCTTAACTGTCAGACTCACATTTCTTTTTTTTATTTTATTGATTTTGACCACTAGTTTTGTCCAAACTTGTTTTCTTTTACTGGTTTCTATTTCACCTTTTGCTCTCAAAAACAAAAGGTGAAAAAAAACAGTAAAATCTCACATTAGTTTTCCAAATCCTCTCTTTGAATGTTTTAACAATAATGTTTTATCAGTCTTATAGACTAATTATAACTAACCTCCCTATATTGTATCAGCAGGAATGCTAAGAACCTTTTCCTCACACTTAAGACAACATTATTTACATGAAAGATGTTATACAATAATTATAATTAGTCCTTTTGATTCTCATATAAAATCTTTTTTCCTTAAGGTTAAGGATTTGGTTACTTTAGGTTGCATTTTCTTCATAGACTAGTTCAATAAATTTAGTTAAAACATGTAATACTCATTTAAAGGTCTATTTTCATTTTGTTGACTTTTAAAAAATTATTGAAGCAGAGTTGGTTTACAATATTTTATTGATTTCTGTGTATAGCAAAATGATTTGGTTATACATAAATGTGTGTATATATACATATGTATGTATTCTTTTTCATATTCTTTTTATTCTGATTTGCCACAGGCTATTGAATATAATTCCCTGGGCTCTACAGTCAGACCTTGTTGTTTATCTGCTCTGTATTTACCAGTTTACTTCAGCTAATCCCCAGCTCCAATCCTTCCCTCTCCCACTCTCCTCCCCCTTGGCAACCACAAATCTGTTCTCTATGTTTGTGAGTTTGTTTCTGTTGCATAGATATGTGTTCATTTGTGTCATATTTTAGATTCCACATATAAGTGATGTGGTATGATATTTGTCCTGGTCTGTCTGACTTCACTTAGTATTATTTCTAGGTCTATTTGTGTTGCTACAAATGATACTGTCTTATTCTTTTTCATGGCTGAGTAATATTCCTGTGTGTGGGTGTGGCTGTGGGTGGGTGGGTGTACTACGTCTTTTTTATCCATTCATCTGCTCATGGAAATGTAGGTTGTTTCCATGTCTTGGCTACTGTATATAGTACTGCTATAATCATAAGGGTGTGTGTATCTTTTTGAATTGTAGTTCTTTCTGGATACATACCCAGGATGGGGGTTGCTGGATCATATATTAAATATATTTTTAGATTTTGAAGAACTTCCATATTGTTTTCCACAGTGGCTGGAACCAATTTACATTTTCACCAACCATGTAATATGGTCCTCTTTTTTCCACATCCTCTTCAACATTTTTTATTTGTAGACTTTTTAATGATGACCACTCTGACCAGTGTGAGGTGATGTGTGACTGTAGTTTTTATTTGCATTTCTCTAATTAGCAATTGCTAATTAGCAATGATGAGCATATTTTCATGTGACTATTGGCAGTAACGCTGAAGTTGAACAGTTCTATGAAGAACTAAAAGACCTTTTAGAACTAACAAAAACAAAAAAAACGGATGTCCTTTTCAATATAGGGGACTAGAATGCAAAAGTAGGAAGTCAAGAAACACCTGGAGTAACAGGAAAATTTGGCCTTGGGATATGGAATGAAGCAGGGCAAAGGCTAATAGAGTTTTGTCAAGAGAACACATTGGTCATAGCAAAAACCCTCTTCCAACAACACAGGAGAAGATTCTACACATTGACATCACTAGATGGTCAACACTGAAATCAGATTGATATATTCTTTGCTGCCAAAGATGGAGAAGCTCTATACAGTCAGCAAAAACAAGACCAGGAGCAGACTGTGGCTCAGATCATGAACTCCTTATTGCCAAATTCAGACTTAAATTGAAGAAAGTGAGGAAAACCAGTAAACCATTCAGGTATGACCTAAATCAAATTGCTTATGATCATAAAGTGGAAGTGAGAAATAGATTTCAGGGACTAGATCTGATAGGCAGAGTACCTGATGAATGGATGGAGGTTTGTGGCATTGTACAGGAGACAGGAATCAAGACCATCCCCATGGAAAAGAAATGCAAAAAAGCAAAATGGCTGTCTGGGGAGGCCTTACAAATAGCTGTGAAAAGAAGAGAAGTGAAAAGCAAAGGAGAAAAATGAAACATATACCCATTTGAATGCAGAGTTCCAAAGAATAGCAAGGAGAGATAAGAAAGCTTTCTCAATGATCAATGCCAAGGAATAGAGGAAAACAACAGAATGGAAAAGACTAGAGATCTTTTCAAGAAAATTAGAGATACCAAGGGAATATTTCATGCAAAGATGGACTCGATAAAGGACAGAAATGGTATGGACCTAACAGAAGTAGAATATATTAAGAAGAGGTGGCAAGAATACACAGAAGAACTATACAAAAAAGAGCTTCATGATGCAGATAATCAGGATGGTATGATCACTCACCTAGAGCCAGACATTCTGGAATGTGAAGTCAAGTAAGCCTTAGAAAGTATCACTACGAACAAAGCTAGTGGAGGTGATGGAGTTCCAGTAGAGCTATTTCAAATCCTGAAAGACGATGCTGTGAAAGTGCTACACTCAATATGCCAGAAAATTTGGAAAACTCAGCAGTGGCCATAGGACTGGAAAATGTCAGTTTTCATTCCAGTCCCAAAGAAAGGCATTCCCAAAGAAAGCTCAAACTACCGCACAATTGCAGTCATCTCACACGCTAGTAAAGTAATGCTCAAAATTCTCCAAGCCAGGCTTCAGCAATACATCAACCATGAACTTCTTGATGTTCAAGCTGGTTTTAGAAAAGGCAGAGGAATCAGAGATCAAACTGCCAACATCCGCTGGATCATGGAAAAAGCAAGAGAGTTCCAGAAAAACATCTATTTCTGCTTTATTGACTATGCCAAAGCCTTTGACTGTGTGGATCACAATAAACTGTGGAAAATTCTGAAAGAGATGGGAATACAAGACCACCTGACCTGCCTCTTGAGGAACCTATATGCAGGTCAGGAAGCAACAGTTAGAACTGGACATGGAACAACAGACTGGTTCCGAATAGGAAAAGGAGTACATCAAGGCTGTATATTGTCACCCTGCTTATTTAACTTCTATGCAGAGTACATCATGAGAAACACTGGGCTGGAAGAAGCACAAGCTGGAATCAAGATTGCCGGGAGAAATATCAGTAACCTCAGATATGCAGATGACACCACCCTTATGGCAGAAAGTGAAGAAGAACTAAAGAGCCTCTTGATGAAAGTGAAAGTGGAGAGTGAAAAAGTTGGCTTAAAACTCAACACTCAGAAAACGAAGATCATGGCATCTGGTCCCATCACTTCATGGCAAATAAATGGGGAAACAATGGAAACAGTAAGAAACTTTATTTTGGGGGGCTCTAAAATCACTGCAGATGGTGACTGCAGCCATGAAATTAAAAGATGCTTGCTCCTTGGAAGAAAAGCTATGACCAACCTAGATAGCATATGAAAAAGCAGAGACATTGCTTTGCTAACAAAGGTCCATCTATTCAAAGCTATGGTTTTTGAGTAGTCATGTATGGGTGTGAAAGTTGGACTATAAAGAAAGCTGAGTGCTGAAGAATTGATGCTTTTGAACTATGGTGTTGGAGAAGATTCTTGAGAGTCCCTTGGGCTGAAAGAAGACCAAACCTGTCCATCCTAAAGGAGCTCAGTCCTGAATGTTCATTGGAAGGACTGATGTTGAAGCTGAAATTCCAATACTTTGGCCACCTGATGCAAAGAACTGACTCATTGGAAAGAACCCTGATTTTGGGAAAGTTTGAGGGCAGGAGGAAAAGGGGACAACAGAGGATGAGATGGCTGGATGGCATCACTGACTCAATGGACATGAGTTTGGGTGGGCTCTAGGAGTTGGTGATGGACAGGGAGGCCTGGTGTGCTGCAGTTTATGGGGTCACAAAGAGTCAGATATGACTGAGTGACTGAACTGAACTGATTGGCTGTTTATACGTCTTTGGAGAAATGTCTGCCTAGGTCTTCTGCCCATTTTTCAATTTTGTTGACCTTTTAAATGAAATATTCTTCTTAAAAAGTTTACTTGGCTACGGCAGGTCTTAGTGCTGGTACAGAGGGTTGTCAGTCTTTATTGCATCAATTTTTTTTCTTCAGTGTGGCATATGAACTCTTAGTTTTTTCATGTGGGATCTAATAAACTGACTAGGTATCCAACCTGGGCCCCTTGCACTGGAAGCTTGGAGTCAGTCACTGAACCATGAGGATATTCCCAGAATGTACCTACTGTTTGTTTGATTACCTTGTTTTTCCATAGAAACCGTCTTAGACTCCAAGCAAAGCTTTTTCTGGTTTTTTTTTTTTTTTTTTTTTTTTTTTTACCATAGAAATTCTGATAAGTATATTATGTGTAAGCAGTTAGAATACTAATGTTTGAAATGACTGGAATAACTACATTTTGGACGATAGTTTTTGGAAAAGTAAATAACGTTTGTTCTTTCAAAATTTTGGAAGTTTTATAGCTCCACTTATCTGTTGGTTCTTCAGAGAGTCCTTCCACCATGTTGGAATAATTATTAGGATCATTCTATTGCTTGCTCCTTGCTATTTTCTTTCAATAAAATTATCACAATTTGTAGTCAGATATTTAATCTTTTATTCAACAGTTTCCTTCTAAACTATAACTTTGAGCTTTTAAGCTCTGCAAAACTTAGTGTTTTCATATGTTCAAAGAGATCAGGAACATATCTTAGAGATATTGCAGTGGTCTGATTCCAGACCACTTCATTAAAGTGAGTATCACAAGAAAGCAAGTCACATGAATTATTTTGGTTTCCCAGTACATATGAAAGTTGTGTTTTTACTATATTTTAATCTGATAGTTTGTAATAGCATTATGTCTAACAGAACAATGTACATACCACCATTAAAAAATACTTTGCTAACCATCATCTGAGCCTTCAGCATGTTTTAATCTTTTGCAGTAGTGACATCAAAGGCCACTGATCACAGATCACCATGGCAAATACAATAATGAAAAAGTTTAAAATATTGCAACAATTACCAAAAAGTGACACAGAGACATGAAATGTACAGATGCTGTTGGGAAAATGGTACCAATAGAGTTGCTTGATGCAGGGTTGCCACACATCTTAAATTTGTAAAAAATGTAATATCTGCAAAGCACAATGAATTGGAGTAAAATAAAATGAGATACTCCCAGTATTTTTTCATCAGTGTAATTCTAGGCCATAGTAGAGTATCTGGCACATAGTGAATATTCAATAAATATTTGTTGAAGGAGCTAATAATTATAGTGAAGTAGAAGAAAGATGATAAAGGAGAAGCAGGTAGAGCAGAAAATAGAGAAAGGGGAGCTGAATGAGGAGGATAGCAAGAGGGAGAGGAAAATGCTTCTAGTTATTCATTGTTGCTCCGTCCTCACAACAAAATTATCAGATCAGTCTTCTTGAAGAAAAAGAGGCACAGAAAGGTTATTTAATGTGCCTGTGCTTATGGTCCCACCAAAGGTGGCAGAGTTGAATTTTGAATCCAGGTAGTATGACAGTAGTCTAGCCAGTTGTGTCCCATTCTTAGTAGAAAGACTGTGGCATTTTCCATAGGCATTCATCTCACTTAGCCAAATACACCATGTTTTTCTAAGACAGTTGGCATATTTACATAATAGTGGTATAATGTTGTGCTGTTCACTGAGCCATGTGTGGCAGTTGGGTTTTTGAGGCACTAAACAGATTCACTTTACTTTCTTAATGTAAATCTGTCTCCTAAGGAAACCTAGTTGCTGTGGTAGTTTTCTTCTAGCAGTCCATTTTGGGCTTTCCAAGTGGCAGAGTGGTAAAGAATCCTCCTGGCAATGCTGGAGACGCAGGAGATGTTGGTTTGATCTCTGGGTTGGGAAGATCCCCTGGAGGAGGAAATGGCAACTCACTCCAGTATTCTTGCCTGGGAAATCCCATGGACAGAGGAGCCTGGAGGGCTGCAATTCATGGGGTTGCAAGAAGTCAGACAAGACTGATCGACTGAGCAGGCATGCACTCAGGGGTCCATTTACCTTCTGTGAGCTATACCCTTCCTTCCCAGTTATGTCAGATCTTATCCCACTCAAACTTTCTGAGGTTTCAAAATTGTTGTATGAACTACTGGTAGGTTGCATGCCTGTGTGTGCTAAGTCCCTTCAGACATGTCTGACTCTTTGCATCCCGAAGGACATGTAGCCCACCAAGCTCCTCTGTCCATGGTATACTCTAGATAAGAGTACTGGACTGGGTTACCATGCCCTCCTCCAGACTGATAGGGTATGAGTATCAAACCATTTAATCTATATATTATCTTAAACCATAGTCGCTGTATGCATTGGTAGTAAAGAAACAGGCCAACATACAGCCCTCACCTTCCTTCCCTTCCAGTAAAATGATTTGTTTCTGGGCTTCCACATTGTTTGTCCTTTCTTTACAGAAAAAATATTCCTAGTTTCAAAGTCCTTTGCTCACTTTTTTTCTTTTTTGCAGTTGAATTGTTTAAATTCTTTCTGTATCTAGGATATTAACTCCTTAACAGATGATTTGAAATATTTTTCCCATTCTCGAGGCTGTCTTTCATTTTGCTGATGGTTTCTTTTGCTGTACAGAAGCTTTTTATCTTGATATAATCTCACCTAACAGAAGCAAAAGATATTAAGAAGAAATAGCAAGAATACACAGAACAGTACAAAAAAGATCTTCATGACCCAGATAATCACAAAGGTATGATCACTCACAGTTACCTAGAGCTGGACATCCTGGAATGTGAAGTCAGGTAGGCCTTAGGAATCATCACTACAAACAAATCTAGTGGAGGTGATGGAATTCCAGTTGAGCTATTTCAAATCCTAAAACATGATGCTGTGAAAGTGCTGTACTCAATATGTCAGCAAATTTGGAAAACAGCAGTGGCCACAGGACTGGAAAAGGTCAGTTTTCATTCCAATCCCAAAGAAAGGCAATGCCAAAGAATGCTCAAACTACCGCACAATTGCGCTCATCTCACATGCTAGTACAGTAATGCTCAAAATTCTCCAAGCCAGGCTTCAGCAATATGTGAACTGTGAACTTCCAGATGTTCAAGCTGGTTTTAGAAAAGGTAGAGTAATCAGAGATCAAATTGCCAACATCCACTGGATCATGGAAAAAGTAAGAGAGTTCCAGAAAAACATCTATTTCTGCTTTATTGACTATGCCAAAGCCTTTGACTGTGTGGATCACAATAAACTATGGAAAATTCTTCAAGAGATGAGAATACCAGACCACCTGATCTGCCTCTTGAGAAACCTATATGCAGGTCAAGAAGCAACAGTTAGAACTGGACATGGGACAACAGACTGGTTCCAAATAGGAAAAAGAGTACATCAAGGCTGTATATTGTCACCCTACTTATTTAACTCATATGCAGATAAATCATGAGAAACACTGGGCTGAACAAGCTGGAATCAAGATTGCTGGGAGAAATATCAATAACTTCAGATATGCAGATGGTACTACCCTTTAAGGCAGAAGGTGAAGAAGAACTAAAGAGCCTCTTGATGACAATGAAAGAGGGGAGTGAAAAAGTTGGCTTAAAGCTCAACATTCAGAAAACTAAGATCATCTGGTCCCATCACTTCATGGCAAATAGATGGGGAAACAGTGGAAACAGTGTCAGACTTTATTTTTCTGGGTTCCAAAATCACTACAGATGGTGATTGCAGCCATGAAATTAAAAGACACTTACTCCTTGGAAGGAAAGTTATGACCAACCTAGACAGCATATTATAAAGACCAGAGACATTACTTTGTCAACAAATGTCCTTCTAGTCAAGGCTATGGTTTTTCCACTGGTCATGTTTGGATGTGAGAGTTGGACTGTGAAGAAGGCTGAGCGCCAAAGAATTGATGCTTTTGAACTGTGGTGTTGGAGAAGACTTTTGAGAGTCTCTTGGACTGCAAGGAGATCCAACCAGTCCATGCTAAAGGACATCAGTCCTGGGTGTTCATGGAGGGACTGATGTTGAAGGTGAAACGCCAATAGTTTGGCCACCTGATGCGAAGACCTGACTCATTTTATACTAGGAGTTTCATAGTTTTGTGTCTTACATTTAAGTCTTTAATCCATTTTGAGTTAATTTCAGTGTGTGGTGTAAGAATGTAGTTTCATTTTTCTGCCTGTGGCTATGCATTTTTCCTCCAAATATTTATTGAAGTGATAATTTTTTTTCCATTGATTATTTTTGGCTGGTGGCTCAGATGGTAAAGCATCTGCTAGCAATGCGGGAGACCGGGGTTTGATTCCTGGGTTGGGAAGATCCCCTGGAGAAGGAAATGGCAATCCACTCCAGCACTTTTGCCTGGAAAATCCCATGGCCAGAGGAGCTTGACAGGCTACAGTTCATGGGGTCGCAAACAGTCGGACACAACTGAGCGACTTCAGCTTCAGCTATCAAATATTAGTTGACCGTATTTGTGTGGCTCTATTTTGGGCTTTTGATTCTGTTCCATTGGTGTATTTGTCTTTTGACGGCAATACCATACTGTTATGAAGATCATGTGTCTGTCTTTGTTCAGCTGCTCAGTCGTGTCTGATTCTGTGCAATTCTATGAACTGTCGCCCTCCAGGCTCCTCTCTCCAAGGAATTTTTCAGGCAAGAATATTGAAGTGGGTTGCCATTTCCTTCACCAGGGGACTTCCCAACCCAGGGATCAAACCCATGTCTTTGTTTAGTTTGAAATCAGGAAATGTGATGCCTTGTTCATTTGGAGGATTTCTTGGTTATTTGGGTTCTTTTATCATTTCAGATAAATTTTAAGTGTTCTTTTCTACTTCTGTTAAAAAGTGCTATTGAAATATTGATAGGGATTCCACTGAATTTATAGCTGGCTTTTGGTAGTATTGACATTTTAACAGTATTCGATTTTCCAGTTTAAAAACACAGGCTACCTCTCCATTTATTTGTGTCTTCTTCAGTTTCTTTCATGAGTATCTTGTAGTTTTCAGAGTAGAGGTCTTTCGAATGCTTGGTTAAATTTATTTCTGTTTTCTTGTTTTAGATAATGTTGTAAATGAAATAATTTTATTTCTTTTTTAGAATTCATTAGTATATAGAAATGCTACAGATTTTTTAATGTTAATTTCATATTCTACAACTTTACTGAATTCACTGATTAAATCGAAGAGATTTTTGGTTGAAAGTTTAGGAATTTCTATATATAAAATCATATATCTTAAAATAGAAAGAATTTCACTACTTTCCTTTCAATTCCGATGTATTTTAGTTCTTTTTCTTACCCAATTTCTCTAGCTAGGCTTCTGGTACTAAGTTGACTAGAAATAGTGAGATTGAACACCTTTTCTTATTCCTGATCTTATAGGAAAAGATTTCAAAATTTTACTCGAATATGATGTTAACTGTGAGTATGTCATATATGGCCTTTATTGTATTGAAATATGTCCATTTATGCCTGATTTGTTAAGTTTTTATCATTAATGAATGTTAAATTTTGTTAAATGCTTTTTCTGCATCTGCTGGGATGAACATGATTCTTTTTTCCCCATTTTATTAATGTGATGTATCACATTGACTTGCCTATGTTGAATCATCCTTGCCTCCCAGGGATAATTCCCACTTGATCATGGTTAATGATCCTTTTAATTTGCCGTTGAATTTGGTGTACCAGTATTTTATTGAGAAGTTTTGCGTTTGTACTCATTAGAGATACTGGCCTATAGTTTTCTAATATTGTCCTTTTCTGCTTTTTACTTCAGTATAAGGCTGGCCTTGTTGAATGAGTATGAGAATATTTCTTCCTCTTTGGTTGTTTGGGAATATTTTAAGAAGTGAAAGTGAAGTCGCTCAGTCTTGTCTAACTCTTTATCACCCCTGTATTGAGAGACAGGCTCCTCTGTCTGTGGGATTCTCCAGGCAAGAATACCGGAGTGGGTTACCATTTCCTTCTCCAGGGGATCTTCCCAGGGATCGAACCCTGGTCTCTTGCATTGCAGGCAAGATGCTTTACCCTCTGAGCCACCAGGGAAGCCCAAGTCTTAAGAAGGATTGGTGTTAATTCTTTAAATGTTTGGTGAGTTTCACCAGTGTAGTCATGGGGTCCTAGGGTTTTCTTCTCAGTTAATTTTTGATTATTGATTCTATATCTTTACTATTAATTGGTCTAGTCAGACTTTCTATTTTTTCCTGATTCAGTCTTGGTAAATTATGTGCTTCTAAGAATTTTTCCATTTCTTCTAGGTTGTCTGGTTTTTGGCATATAGTTGTTCATAGTAGCTTCTTATGAGTCTCTGAATTTCTGTGGTTTCCATTCTAGCATCTTTTTAAAATTTATAATTTTGTTAATTTTTCCTCTCTCTTTTTTTCTTGGCCAATTCTAGCTTAAGGTTGGTCAATTTTTCTTTTCAAAAAATCAGCTCTTAGTTTGGTTTATCTTTCTGTTGCTTTTCTGTTCTCAATTTTATATTTGTCCTAATATTTATTATTTCTTTTTTTTTCTGTCAACTTTTGGATCAGTTTCCCCCTTTTTTTGGCTCTGCAAGGCATAGGATTAGGTTGTTTATAGTAAGTCATCTACATACAAATGGAGTTCCATTTTGAGAGAACACTTGTAAGTCCAATTTGCTTGTAAAGTCCAACAAAGTTTGCCAGATACCCAACTAACACAATCAACTATAAAATACTGATGTTTGTAATACTTTCACACAGATAATATATAAAATATAAGCACTTAAAATGTTACAAGACAGTACCTTGAGAAGTACAGTAGTAGAGAGTACAACAGCTGGCATAGAGGCACTAGGCAGTGAGTGAACAGGCAAGACGAGTTACTGACTGGAGGAGGGAGTGGAGGTGGGAGATGAAAAAGCTGAAGGATCAACAATAGGAGACAGAAGGCAAGCAGTTTTACTCATGCCTGATGCTGATGGAATGCATGTTTGTAGCTCTGAAAGTTTGAAACATGAAGGTTTTTATGAAAGGGACTTAACTATATTTGGGATTTTTTTTGCTACTTGTGTGTGTTTATTGCTATGAACTTGTCTCTTAGAACAGCTTTTGCTACATCTCATAAGTTTTGGTATTTTGTAATTCCATTTTTGTTGTCTCAAGAAACTTTTATTTCCCCTCAAATTTTTCTTTGACCCATTAATTCTTCTGAAGTGTTGTTTAATTTCCACATATGTGAATTTTCTGCTTTTCCTCTTGTATTAATTTCTAGTTTCATGACAGTATTGTCAGAGGAGATATGTGGTATGATTTCAGTCTTACTGAATTTTCTAAGACTTATTTTATAGCCTGAACATCTGGTCTGTCATAGAAAATGCTGCCTGTGTGCTTGTGTATTCTGTAGTTTTGGATAGGATGTTCTGCATGTGTCTGTATGGTCCATTTGGTCTATAGCTTTATTCAAAATTACTGTTTCCTTATTGGCTCTCAGTCTGGATGATCTATTTATTATGCAGAGTAAGTTATTAAGTCCCCAACAATTATTGTATTACTGCTTATTTCTCCTTTTAGCCCTGTCAGTTTTTGATTTCTATATTTAGGTGATCCAGTGTTGGACACATAAATGTTTACAACTGGTATACTTCCTTGATATATTGACCCTTTTGTCATTGAATAATGACTTTCTTTGTCTTTTTGTTAACCATCGGATGATAATAACTTGGATAGTTTCATCTCTTTACATTTAAAGTAATTATTGATAGAAAAGGACTTACTGTTTTCATTTTGTTAATTGTTTTCTGACTGTTTTTAGATCCATTGTTCCTTTTCTCTTATCTTGTTGTCTGTCTGTATATGTTTTGGTGTCTTTTGGCATCAGTATGCTTTGAGTTTTTATTGTGTTCTTTTTTCCTTCAAGGGTTAAACATTGACTTATTTTTATTTATTTATATTGGAATATAGTTGATTTATAGTGTTGTGTTCATTTCTGCTGTACAGCAAAGTGAGTCAGTTATGTGTATAACTGTATCCTCTCCTTTTAGATTCTGTTTCCATATAGGTCATTACAGAATATTAAATGGAATTCCCTGTGATACGTAGTAGGTGCTTATTAGTTATCTATTTTATATGTAGTAGTAGGTATATGTCAGTCCCAATTTTCTAATTTATCCATCCCTCAATTATTTCCTTGGCAACCATAAGTTTGTTTTCTACATTTGTGACTCTATTTCTGTTTTGTACCATTTTTTAAATTAATAGATTCCACATATAAGTGATATCATACGACATTTGTCTTTCTCTGTCTCGTTTCACTCAGTGTTACAATCTTTAGGTTTATCCATGTCACTGCAAATGGCATAATTTTATCATTTTTATGGTTGACTAATATTCCATTGTATACGTCTATTATGTTTTCTTTATCCATTTCTCTGTTGATGGACATTTAGCCCGCTTCCCTGTCCTGGCTATTGTAAATAGTGCTACAGTGAACAATAGGAGTGCATATATCCTTTTGAATTATGGCTTTCTTTAGATATATGCCCAAGAATGGGATTTCAGGATCATATGATAGCTCTATTTTTAGTTAGTTTTTTTTTTTAAAATTACTGTACTGTTTTCCATGGTCTCTGTATCACTTTACATTCCCACCGATAGTGTAGGAGGGTTCCCTTTTCTGTCTCTCCTCTCCAGGATTTATTCTTCATAGATTTTTTTGATGATCCTAACTGGTTTAAGGTGGCACTTGATTGTAGTTTTGATTTGCACTTCTCTAATAATTAGTGATGCTGATTATCTTTTCATGTGCTGTATGGCCATCTGCATGTCTTCTTTAGAGAAATGTCTATTTAGATCTTCCTCCCATCTTTTGATTGAGTTATTTGTTTTTTTATATTGAGCTGCATGAGGTATTTGTGTATTCTGAGGATAAATCCCTTGTTGGTTGCTTTGTTGGGAAATATTTCCTCTCATTCTTTGGGGTATCTTTTTGTTTTGTTTATTGTTTCCTTTGCTGTTCAAAAACTCTTAAGTTTAATTAGTTTCCATTTGTTTATTTTTTATTCAATTTTTAGTACCCTCTGAGCTGGATCATAAAAGATGTTACTATGATTTATGTCAGAGAGTGTTCTGCCTAAGTTTCCCTTTAAGAGTTTTATAGTATCAAGTCTTACATTTAGATCTTCAATCCATTTTAAGTTGACTTTTGTGTATGGTGTCAGAGAATATTCCAGTTTCATTCTTTTACATGTAGCTGTTCACATTTCCCAGAACCTGTTATTGAAGAGACTGTCTTTTCTTCACTGTGTATTCTTGCCTCTTATGTCATAGATTAGGCGACCATAGGTGTGTGGATTTACCTCTTGACTTTCTATCCTATTTTTTTGGTATAGATTTCTGTTTCTGTGCAGGAACCATATGGTTTCGATGATAGTAGCTTTGTAGTATACTCTGGAGTCAAGAAGCCTGATTCCTCTAACTTTGTTTTTCTTTTCAAGGTTGCTTTGGTTATTTGGGGTCTTTTTGTGTTCAGTTCAGTTCAGTCGCTCAGTCGTGTCTGACTCTCTGTGACCCCATGAATCACAGCATGCCAGGCCTCCCTGTCCATCACCAACTTTTTGTGTTACCATACAAATTTAACAAGGTGTGTTTTTTTTTTTTTTTTAATTATGTGAAAAATACTACTGGTAATTTCATAGGGGTTGCATTGAAGATTACTTTGGGTAATATGGTCATTTTCACAATATTAATTCTTCCAACCTAAGAAGATGGCGTGTATTTGCATATATTTACATTATCTTTGATTGCTTTCATCAGTATCTTATAGTTTTCTGAGTACCTGTCTTTTTCCTCTTTAGGTTTATTCCTAGTTATTTTATTTGTTTTTATGTGATGCTAAATGAGATTGTTTTCTTAATTTTTCTGATCATTCATTGTTAGTGTGAGGAAATACAAGATGTCTCTGTGCATTAATTTTGTATTTTGCAACTTTACCAAATTCATTTATGAACCCTAGTTATTTGTTCTTTTATCTGACAACTAGTTTTTGTCTCTTGTGGTTATCATGAGGCTTCTATAAGACATTTTCAACTTTTAACACCCTATTTTAAACTGATAACAATTTAACTTCCATGGAATTCATAAACTTTATTTCTCCTCCCTCGACACATATTAGGTGAGGGTTGTTACAATTTACATATTTTTTTTTATAAAATGTAGCTAATAGAGTTTTGAGTGAATTATTCACTACTATTACCATATTGCAGAATTCAGCTATGACTGTATATTTACCAGTGCCAAAGGGATCAACTCTACACTTCTGTGTTTTTATGATTCTATCTAGCATTCTTTTGTTTCCACTCAAAGAACTCCTTTTAGCAATTCTTGTAAAGCAGATCGGTTGGTAATGAACTCTCTTAAATTTTGTTCTATCAGGAATATCTTCATCCTATCTTAGTTTCTGAAAGACAGGTCACTGGGTATAAAGTTCTTGTTTGACTCTTATTTTCTTTGAATATTTTGATCCCACTTGAATGTTATCACCCCTTTCTCTTCTAGAATGGAAAAAAAAACCCCTGGAAATATGATCTATATTTTGGGTGAGGCAACTCTTCAGGCTTTGAGGATGACGTGAGGGGTGTGTGCCACTGACTGAGAACAAATGGATAGGACTGTTGGTTTGGTTCCTTCCCCAAGTGAGGCTGTAGGATGGGCTCTACAGTTTTCTTTGAATGTTTTGATCCCATTTGAATGTTATCATTCCATTCTCACCTGGAATGGAAAATGTCTGTTGAGAAATCTGCCAGTGGTCTTATAGGAGTTTTCTTGCATCTAACTTCCTGCTTTTGCTGCTCTTAAAATTTTTTGTCATTGTCTTTTGACAATTTAATTATAATGTCTCTTGGTATAAACCTATTCAGGTTCAACTTGTTTGGGGTTTGTGTAGCCTCATGAATCTGGATATCTGTTTCTTTCCCCAGGCTGGGAAAGTTCTCAGACATTATTTCTTTAACTATACATTCTGTCCCTCTCTCTTTCTCTTTTTCCCATAATATGAATGTTGTTTGCTTTCACTGTATCATGTTATTTCTGCAGGTTTTCTTTAAGCTTTTTCATTGATTTTTACTCCCCTCATTTCTAGTCTCCTATCCTCCAGATTGCTGATTTGTTCTTCTCTATGATTTAGTCTTCTCTACTTTTGAAAGTGTCTATTGAATTCTTTAGTTCAAATATTGAATTTTTCCACTCAGGGATTTCTGTTGCTTTTTAATGATTGCTATTTTCTTGTTAGACTTTTTATTTTGTTCATACATTGTTTCCTAATTTAGTTTAGTTGTTTGTTTGTATTTTCTTGTAATTCATTAAATTTCCTTAAGAGGATTATTCTGTATTCTTTGTCTGAGAGTTCAAAGATCTTCATTTTTTTTTTTCAGCATGGATTATTGGAGCTTTTTTAGTTTCCTTGGTGGTGTCATATTTACCTGATTTTTTTGTGATTCTTGATTCTTTGTTGGCATCTGCACATTTGAGAAATGGGGCTCCTCTTCCAGGCTTCACAAGTTTGCTTGGGCAGAGATAGTTTTTCACTGGTCAGCTCACATTGGGTTTCTGGCTGTGTCTCCTGGCAAGGTCCTTGAGTAACTGGGGCCTGCTCTATGATCTATTTTTTGGGTGAGGCAACTCTTTGGGCTTTGTGGATGGAAATGAGGGATGTATGTCACTGGCTGAGAACAAATAGGATTGTTGGCCTGGTTCTCTCCCCAAGAGAGGCTGTAGTATGGGTTCTACAGAGGCCTGTGTTCTCTGATCAAGCTTACCATATGGATGGGACTAGGTACTATATGTAGTATATAGGACTGTGATTTAGATTTCCTGCCCTTGCAGGGCAGGGCAATAGGATAAGACCCATAACCTCTAAGCTCATTGTTGGGGGACTCAAATCAGTCCACAGTGTGGACTGAATTCCCTGGTCAGGTGAGACCATTTGTTTTGCTGTGCAGACAAAAGAGTCCACAGACTGTGCTCTCTGTTCAGGTGCCACTTTATATAAAGCTATCCATTGGATTATGCATTTTGCTGTATACTCTGGTTACGTTCCCTAGATGGACAGGCTGAAAATTGTATTCAACAATGAGAAGGGCTGTGAATTAAATTCCCTGCCCAGGCACAGTGAGAACCCATTCTAAAGCCAGCAATGCTCTTTGTTGTCTTAAGTCAACCTATGCCCCAAGTTCTCTGATTGAACAAGGTTACTGACTTTACTCTGCTTACTGTGGCTCTGCCTGTCTTTCAGTTCTAATGTTACTGGGCCACGCAGCTTTCAGGAGCTGTCTGTAGCCCTTCTACCCTGTTGGGCCAGAAGACAGTGTCCACAAGGTGAGGCTATAACTTAGCTCCCTTGCCTGAGTGGCAGGCAAAGGGGCCCCTCTGGGCTATTCTGCATTTTCTGAATAGGCTTTCTAATTGGGAGTGGCTGGGAGGTACTCTCAGCCTTGGAATGAATTAATTCCCCTGCCTTCGTGTAGCAGGGAGAGCCTCCACACTGGCACTGGCATTGTTCTGGGGACAGTCACCTCTGTTCACCCACCTCTCAGCTGGAGCGTCACTGGGCTGTACTGCCTCTTGGCATTGTCAATAGTCCTTCTGGTCAAAAGGTACTGAAGATATTCTCCATTGTGGGTGAGGCTGTGATTCAGCTCTTTGCCTGGGAATGGGCAAACCAGGCTCTAGGTTCAGCAAAATTCGTTGTTTGAGAATCTGACATGGGCATACCACTGAACTGATGAGTCAGGGCATGTCCTCTGACTTAGTTCTGCAGAATAAGCAAAAACTCTGGTTGGGATTACTACTACAGCACTACAGGTAAAATCTCAGTCTGCCAAGATTCATGTGCTGGTTGTTGCAAGCCCCTTTCTACATCTCTGTCACAGTCAGATTCCCAGTGGTTGTGCCCTGCAGATTCCCCTGCAATCCCTGTGGTGTGGGATCAGAGTAGTGGCTTCTGCAAAGTGATCCACAACACCAGGGGAACTGGTTGTCCCTTGTGGGATCTTCTTTCCCATTGGAGGAACTGAAGGCTTAGGGGACACCTCTCTTCATGGTTCTGCACTGGCCTGGGGGAGGGGCAGGGTAGAAAAGATGTGTCTGCTTCTCTTACCTTCTAATGCAATCTGTCTCAGTCTCTGTGTGGTGAATGTAAGATGCCACAACCTCATTCCTTCCTATGTTCTAGGATTCTCTCAGTGGTATCTTGTTCTTAAATACTTGGTTGTTATTGTGAAGGGGAGTAAAGTCAGGAGAAACCTATGTTGCCATCTTGGTGACATCATTCTAATTTCTTATTCTTGACTTTAAAGTTAAGTCTTTTTCAGCTTATTATCTTTCTTTTCATACTGTATATGTATATCTCACTTTCTGCATCCTCTGATTAACCTTCAAATATGTAATCTGTCCCTATGTTTCTAGTCTCAGTCTTTTTATTGTTTAATGCATTTTTTCCCCTGGAAAAAATATCCTGCCTTGGCTTCTGGACAATAGCTATTAATTTTTCACTTCTTTTCCTGAAATTCTAATCTTAATTTCCAAGAATTTTCATTATGTCTCAAAGCCAAAGTAAACTCAATCGTAGGGCTGGTATTTCATCTTCCCAGTCACACATGAAAGGAACTTCAGTTATCTTTGTGTCTTTCATTGTCCTCACCTTTCAGTTCAGTCACTCAGACCGCATGGACAGCAGCATGCCAGGTTTCCCTGTCCATCACCAACTCCTGGAGCTTACTCAAACTCAGGTCCATCACATTGGTGATGCCATCCAACTATCTCATCTTCTGTTGTCCCCTTCTCCTCCCGCCTTCAATCTTTCCCAGCATCAGGGTCTTTCCCGATGAGCTGGTTCTTCACATCAGGTGGCCAAAGTACTGGAGTTTCAGCTTCAGGATCAGTCCTTCCAGTGAATATTCAGGACTGATTTTCCTTTAGGATTGATTGATTGGATCTCCTTTCAGTCCATGGTCCTCATCTTTACCACTGATAAATTACTAATTCTGTTTGTTCTTCCTGCAGAATGGTGCTTAATCAGTTTGTCATTTAATTCTATTGTTCCTCATATACTGCAGGCAGTGATAGCATTTCACACCTAGAATATTCCAGTAGCTTTCCAATTGGTATATCTGTCTTTGGCCTTTTAACATAGTATTCTACCTTTTTTGCTCACTCCAGAGTTAGCTTCTTAAATAACTTTTGAAATAAAAACTTAGATAATTGTCTGTTTCCTATAGAATACAGTCGGATTTCCTAAAATGGCATTCAAAGGGTGCTATAACTGATTTCAGTGTGCTTGTTTAGACCACCTCCCAAAGCATTCTTCCATTAAGCTTAACTTTTAGCCATTTTTCTAACTGTATCGTGTACTTTTGTGCCCTTATACTTTTGGTCTTGATGAACTTGGAATACTTTTTCCCTACTTTTTTCCTGTCACTGAAAAGCCATTAATTTTCCAAGGGTTAGATGGGTTTATTCCACCCTGCATTATGATTGGTTGTCTGTATCCAGTTTTATTTTGTAAACACTTCTAATTTTATTCCCAGTTGTATCCTTCATTTCATCCCCTACTGCATACCTAACACACAAATTCTTTCACTCTTTTTTTTTTTCTTCTTTCACTCTTTTTTGTTAGTACATAGTGTTCATTAAAAAATTCCATAGTCCTACTATGGACTCATTGGAAAGGTCCTAATGCTGGGAAAGATAGAAAGCAGGAGAAGGGGTGACAGAGGACGAGATGGTTGGATGGCATCATTGACTCAATGACAATGAGTTTCAGCAAACTCCGGGAGATGGTGAAGGACGGGGAAGCCTAGTGTGCTGCATTCCCTGGGGTTGCAAAGAGTCAGACATGACTAAGCGGCTGAACAACAGCAGCTATGGAGTTATGAGACCTCATAGATTCATGAAAGTCCATTTGGCACTTTAATGTTTCACTCTTTTGAAACAGAGATTATCTTATATAGAACAAGTATAGCATGGCAAAAAAGCAGAGTTAGTCATTAAAAAAGGCTCTATTCATCAGCTCCCTTTTCAAGAGCTGGTAAGTGCTTGATATGCACATATAAACTGGCTCCCACTGCTCAAGACTCATCACCCAGATCCTTCATCAAGATTTTCTTTTCAGAATGTGCAGCCTGCAGCTGATAATTCTTAATGAACTTAACTACTTGAATCACTAAACCTTAGCAAATAGTGGCCAATGCTGTTTGTTTTTTGCTAGTGAATAGTAAAAGTGGTGGGAGTAGGTTGTTTGGAAAGGCAGTGGAAAGACTGTTGAACAGAATATTTATGAAATGTCGGGAAAAATTTTGTAAACATAAAGCTGAAAGTGAATGAAACTCAAACATCTTTGTAAATTCAGCACAACTATTATTGATAAAAAAATATGTATCATCTCAAGATATGTTTATCTATCGCCTATCATTTATTTATCATTTCAGTCATGTCCAATTCTTTGTGACCCTATGAACTATAGCCTGCCAAGCTCCTCTGTCCATTGGATTCTCCAGGCAAGAATACTCGAGTGGGTTGCCTGGCTCTCCTCCAGGGGATCTTCACAACCCAGGGATCAAACTGGCATCTCTTAAGTCTCCTGCATTGGCAGGTGAGTTCTTTACCCCTAGAGCCACCTAGGAAGCCCAATTATCTATTAGGTTGGTGGAAAAGTAATTGTGGTTTTGGATTGTGAATTTTAAATCATTATCATTAGGCTCAAAGACTATATCATCATTCAAAATAACCATTACAATCAACACATTTTTTCAATGAGAAATAAGTTTATTTATTCCTGTAACACAAAGTACATGTTCTGGGATTTGACAAACCCTTGGAAAGCATTTTCTGCCTACTGCTGGATAGGGAAGCATTTTCCCTGGACAAAGTTGTCAAAATGCTTGAAGACATGATATTGGGTTGTTGAGAGGTCAGGTGAATATGGCAGATGAGGCAAAACTTCATACCCCAATTTATTCAACTTTTGAAGTGTTGGTTGTGTGATGTGCAGTTAGGTGTTGTTGTGCTGAAGAATTGGGTCCATTCTGTTGACCAATGCCAGCTGCAGGTGTTGAGGTTTTGGTGCATCTCATCAATTTGCTGAGCATACTTCTAAGTGTAATGGTTTTGCTGGGATTCAGAAAGCTGGAGTGGGTCAGATGGGCAGCAGACCACCAAAAAGTGACACTGGCTTTTTTCTGTTTGGTGCAAGTTTGGCTTTGGAAAGTGCCTTGGAGCTGCTTCTTGGTCCAGCCACTGAGCTGGCGGTCACTGGTTTCTGTGTGCAATCCACTTTCTGTCGTACATCATAATCCAATTGAGAAATAGTTCATTGTTGTTGTATAGAATAAAAGAAGGTGACACATCAAAGCAACAGTTGTTTTCATTTGCAGTCAGCTCATGAGGTGCTCACTTAATTGACCTTTTCCAACTTTCCAGTTTGCTTCAAATGCTGAATGACAATAGAATGGTCAATGTTGAGTTCTTCACAACTTCCTGTGCAGTTGTAAGAGGATTACCTTTGATGAACTTCTCAATTGGTCGTTCATTGTCACTTTATAATAGCTGGACATTGCACTCTTCATCTTCAAGGCTCACGTCTCCTCTGTAAAACTTGAACCAGCACTTCAGTGTACATTCAGTTCTGTTCAGTCACTCAGTCATGTCCGTCTCTTTGCAACCCCATGAATCACAGCACGCCAGGCCTCCCTGTCCATCACCAACTCCTGGAGTTCACTCAGACTCCTGTCCATCGAGTTGGTGATGCCATCCAGCCATCTCAACCCCTGTCATCCCCGTCTCCTTCTGCCCCCAATCCCTCCCAGCATCAGTGTCTTTTCCAACGAGTCAACTCTTCTTATAAGGTGGCCAAAGTACTAGAGTTTCAGCTTTAGCATCATTCCTGCCAAAGAAATCCTAGGGCTGATCTCCTTCAGAATGGACTGGTTGGATCTCCTTGCAGTCCAAGGGACTCTCAAGAGTCTTCTCCAACACCACAGTTCAAAAGCATAAATTCTTCGGCACTCAGCCTTCTTCACAGTCCAACTCTCACATCCATACACGACCACAGGAAAAACCATAGCCTTGACTAGACAGACCTTTGTTGGCAAAGTAATGTCTCTGCTTTTGAATATGCTATCTAGGTTGGTCATAACTTTTCTTCCAAGGAGTGTCTTTTAATTTCATGGCTGCAGTCACCATCTGCAGTGATTTTGGAGCCCCAAAAATAAAGTCTGACACTGTTTCCACTGTTTCCCCATCTATTGCCCATGAAGTGATGGGACCAGATGCCATGATCTTTATTTTCTGAATGTTGAGCTTTAAGCCAACTTTTTCACTCTCCACTTTCACTTTCATCAAGAGGCTTTTTAGTTCCTCTCACTTTCTGCCATAAGGGTGGTGTCATCTGCATATCTGAGGTTATTGATATTTCTCCCAGAAATCTTGATTCCAGCTTGTGTTTCTTCCAGCCCAGAATTTCCCATGATGTACTCTGCATAGAAGTTAAATAAACAGGGTGACAATATACAGACTGGATGTACTGCTTTTCCTATTTGGACCCAGTCTGTTGTTTCATGTCCAGTGCTAACTGTTTCTTCCTGACCTGCATACAGATTTCTCAAGAGGCAGGTCAGGTGGTCTGGTATTCCCATCTCTTTCAAAATTTTCCACAGTTTATTGTGGTCCATGCAGTCAAAGGCTTTGGCAGTGTACATTAGCACTGTACAAATGCATTGTTGATGTAGTGAGTTGTTTCTGTTGCTTTATGACCCATTTTCAACTCACATAAGAAAATTACTTGAATTTGCTTTCTGTCTAACATCATTTCCATAGTCTAAAATAAATATAAAATAAACAGCAAATAATAAGTCATTAGCAAAATAATGTAAAGTGAGAAGTGTACATTAAAATGATGTATAACATAACCACATTTATTAAGTTTTCCAATATCAAACAACAAATTTCACCAACCACAATTATGTTTGCATCACCCTAATAAAATAATTTGAAATTTGTAATTTGTTTTCAAAAATTTTATTAAAAAACAATAAATAGAAAATTTTGAAAATATAGATGAATACAAAATGAAAACTTTATTTAACCATAGGGAAGTAACACTATATATCTGCACATATGCATTTTTAAACAAAAATGGAAACTTACACTGAATTTACTTTTGGTAAATTATTTTATATGTAACAGTTTAACATCTTATTATCATTAAATGCAATATTATTTTAACCATTGTATATTATCTAATTATTATAGTCTAGATTATTTAGTGAATCCACAAATGCTCAGTATCCAGAATTTCTCCCAAGTAAATCATCTTGTAAAAATTTTGGCCAAGAATTTAATAGAGTATATTTGGGAAGACAAGAGCAATAGGGAGAAGAAAAGAATTTGAGAGGGCACACTGAGCCACACATCCTCCCAGGGTATATTTCTAGCTCCAGTATTCCTGACTCATATACCAAAAAAAGAAAAAATATAATATAAATATATTCAGCCTGAACATTCAAATGGTTTGAAGTCCTTTGATGACTCAAAGCACAGTTCCAGACATCAGAAATGAAATCTCAATCTGTGCCAGTTAAATGTTAAATAACTGTATTTTATTATTAATACCAATAATATTTTATTCATTACACATACCAAAGAGATCAGAGTTCATTCATTCTTTCATTCATTAAACACGGCTATGACAGCCTTGCTGTGTCCCTAGAATGAGAGGAAAAGAGAAAAATGAATATCATCATTTTTAGTGTGTGAAGTAGGAAATGGAGGCAATTTGGGTGGTCAAATCCAAGTAACTTATAGTTTTCTTTCAGTGCCCAGCTGATTGGAATTGCTTTAGCTGGGCCTGCTGCTTATCTAATCAGGCTCTTCTACTTCCTGTGTTCCAAACTGCCTTGTATGTCCACCCTTCATACCTTTGGTCTTGTTCTTTCTTTGCAGAAAAGAAAACTGCATTTTAGCAATGAAGACTCAACTGCTTCTTAAATTTTTCTTTGGTCCCTTTCAAAGAGTTTTTTAAACTGCATTCCAAAATTTGCTGTTTACAAGTAATTGATATCTTTGTAGTGGAAATAGAGCAACTTCCATGCTTTAAAAAAGTCTAACCACCCTTGGAAATTTGTATTTAAATAATTTTGAGGGGTTTCATTATATTAGGACTTACATTCTTTAATGTGGCAATAACATGAGGAATCCTCAGGCCTCCTGTTTTACATATTCCTGGAACTTTATACTACTCATTTGCAGAATTATCCTAGTTATAATTTAAATAATTGTTTGTTTAATTCATGTATCCCCCATAGGTATAAGCTCCTTGAAGGCAGGTACCATGTTCATCTTCAATTCTGTATTCTAGAGTGTAACATAGTTTGTGGTACAAAGTAGGAACTATAAAATACAAATTGAATGAATAAATAACTGAATGGATAGTCAAGAACAGGATAGACTATATAGTATTTCCCAGATGCATCTGACCAATAAATTATATTAATATGTAATTATAATTAATATATAATTATTTATTAATACATATTAATATGTGTTAATATTTTACCAAATTGATGCATGTCTTTTATGTATATACATCTATATTTTTTAACTCTAAATTGTGAATAAGGCTCACAACAGCTTAAATTTTGAGAATAATTCTTCAGCCAACATAGTCACATAATTTACAAACATCCTTTCCACATCTATCTTGTCCAAAAAGACATCAGCAAAACACTCCATTAAATGCCTCATTGTCATGCAGATTCACTATGTCTGTATAATTTAATTAGTTTGGTATAATTTATTCTTCGTGAACTTAAAGTGGCTCTTGGTGATTGCCACTTCTTTTCTAGGTGTTCATGAGCCATCTGTCTAATTATATGTCTTGGAATTTTGCTGAGAACTGATGGAATGTGTCATAATGTATAATTTCAATATGTACATTGCATAGAAACTTTACATAGAAATCATAAAAACATTGTCCTTTATATAATTTTCTACCATTGTTCCCAGGCATCATGTTCATACAGATACTAGTTCCACTGGTGATGTAATTATATGCAGAGTAAGGGTTTTCCTAAAGTACCCAAGACCAGGGATGCACTTGTACTTGTGAACCATATATTAGCCCATCTGAAGAAAACCAAGTAGGTTCTTCCATCTGTTCATGTTATCTGTTTTTTCTTCACATGACCTTTTCCCTTCCCTTTCCTTTCATTTTCTCTTTTCTTATTCCTCTTTTTTGGGGCAGAGATTGTTTCTGTTTCCTGTTCACAACTGAATAACAGCTACTACTAATGACTCTCAAGCTTATATCCTCTCCGTTTCAGAAAGTATTCTATTTTAAGCTGAAATCTCTTACCTCTTATTCTGTGCAGAAAGGGTTATTTTTTGGTTAAGGTTTCTATGTTTGAATTAATCTTTTTTTTTTTTTTTCCAGGACATGGAGTTATATTGCATGAACATGACTACCTGTTAATCATGTGGATAGTTGGAATGAGAGTTTCCAGAGCTAGGGGGGATATATAAACAATTTAGTAGTATCTGTTAGACATGGTGGGTTATTTGGGTATCCAAAGATGAGAAACTGAGGACAGACTGAACAGATGAAGCCTGGAATTTTTGGAAAGATAGTAACTGAGGCTATTCCCTGTCACTCCTGAGTTATATGGTCTTTCATCTACACATTTCTCTGTGTGCATGTCCTATGGTTTTGGTGCTCTCAGAATACTTGCATGTTTTGGCTACCCATGGCCTTTAATGTCACAGAGGAGCAGAGTGCAAGTAGCTTGGATGACCCAAAATGCTGACCCTAGCCTGACTTACAATGACTCCTCAATTCCAGTACTTACTTTATCTGAATATTTCTATTTCTGAATCTCAGCTTACTTTCATATATGGAGAGGATCTGCTTAGTTACTATTACTTGTCAGTAGGTTGGCTGGAGGTTATCTTTTTGTTGGTTAAATTTGTTAAATGCCCACTGCTGAGAAGGGTATAAAGGCAGGGCAAACATATTAACAGATGTTTTTGCTTGTATAGAATATAATTAATTTATTTATGGGGATTTAAATTTACCTCTTATTTTAGTAATAGCCATCTAATGTCTTCTATTTGCATTTGGTTTACCCTTACTAGTATAAAGATATATTTTCTTCATAGAGATTGTGAGAGCCCATGTTTTACTATTTTGGATTAAAATGAAATGATCAGCATTGGATACTGAAATTAATAGTCTCTTTAAAAAATACCCTGCAGCATAGATGATGTCTTTTTTATTATCTTTAGGTATATTAATAACTCTTTACTGAATAATAATAACTATAATAATAATATAATATATAATATAATAATAATAATAGTAATAATAATAACTCTTTCTCAGTTCAGTTCAGTCGCTCAGTCGTGTCTGACTCTTTGCGACCCCGTGAATCGCAGCACACCAGGCCTCCCTGTCCATCACCAACTCCCAGAGTTCACTCAAACTCACGTCCATCGAGTTGGTGATGCCATCCAGCCATCTCATCCTCTGTCGTCCCCTTCTCCTCCTGCCCCCAATCCCTCCCAGCATCAGAGTGTTTTCCAACGAGTCAACTCTTCGCATGAGGTGGCCAAAGTACTGGAGTTTCAGCTTTAGCATCATTCCTTCCAAAGAAATCCCAGGGCTGATCTCCTTCAGAATGGACTGGTTGGATCTCCTTGCAGTCCAAGGGACTCTCAAGAGTCTTCTCCAACACCACAGTTCAAAAGCATCAATTCTTCGGCGCTCAGCTTTCTTCACAGTCCAACTCTCACATCCATATGTGACCACAGGGAAAATCATGGCCTTGACTAGACAGACCTTTGTTGGAAAAGTAATGTCTTGCTTTTGAACATGCTATCTAGGTTGGTCATAACTTTTCTTCCAAGGAGTAAGTGTCTTTTAATTTCATGGCTGCAGTCACCATCTGCAGTGATTTTGGAGCCCCCCCAAATAAAGTTCGACACTGTTTCCCCATCTATTTCCCATGAAGTGATAGGATCAGATGCCATGATCTTCATTTTCTGAATGTTGAGCTTTAAGCCAATTTTTTTACTCTCCTGTTTCACTTTCATCAAGAGGCTTTCTCCTCCAGCCTCAGTTTCCTGTTCAATAAAATAGTTAACAGAAACACCTCTGTAGAACAACTTAGCATCTTGTTTCCACATGAAAGTTGTTCAAAATATAACCTTTTCCCTTTCCTTCTGTTACAGTATATGCAAGAAAATATAGCTATGCCAGTTTCCTTTATAGAGCTTTCCTTTTTGTGGCTACCATGTTGTAGCCATTTTATAATATTCTTATCAGAATTTGTTTTTCAAGGGCTCCGATGCTTTTAAAAGAATGTGGTCATGGATTCATTCAGATTTCCACTCTAAAATTTTTGAAATATGCTTTTTTAAAGTCCAGGGAACCTGTCAGACTGTGCTCAGTGTTTTCTTTCTTGGCTCTTTGAAGTACTAAGATGACAAGTTGACTTTCTCCCAAGGTTCCTGTCAGTTGAATTTCATGAAGTAGTTCTTTCTTTTTGGTCAAGATTAAGTCCAGAGAAATAGTCCCTTATTTCTTCATCAGATAGCTGAGAGAAGAAATTTTCAGCAAAATGAGACTTCTAACAGATGTCTGGTTCATTGACATCTCAGCTATAACCTGCCTAAGCTAGTTCATTCTCACATCAGAATTATTTTTGCCCCTCACTCCTTTAATTCTCAGTGTGGTTCAGTGCACTGTTTCTCAAGCTGGTCTAAAGATGCAATTTCATGGTCCATATGTATTCTAGAGAAATTTAAAATTTTGTGTTTTATTGACTTTTTTAGTGCTTTTTCTTTCTTTTTAAATTTATTTTTAATTGAATCTAGTTGGCTTACAGTGTTGTGTTAATTTCTTCTGTACTACACAGTAACTCAGTTATACACATACATGCATTCTTTTAAATATTTTTTCCATTATGGTTTATCTTAATAATAATCTTTAAGTAAATGTAATTGCATTCTGGATTATGATTCACTTCCTGGATTTGCATGCATGTTTATGACTTCATAGATGTTAGATGATCATCTAAAGTGATAACTATTTAATATTATTCTGCTAATGAAAACAGTTGGGCTGCCACTAAGATAATATCTCTTACTATTTCAGTCAGTTCAGTTCAGTCGCTCAGTTGTGTCTGACTCTTTGCAACCTCATGAACCACAGCACACCAGTCCTCCGGTCCATCACTGATTCTTGGAGTTCACCCAAACCCATGTCCATCAAGTTGGTGATGCCATCCAACCATCGCATTCTCTGTCATCCCATTCTCCTCCTGCCCTCGATCTTTCCCAGCATCAGGATCTTTTCTAATGAGTCACTTAAGAGTTTCAGCTTCAACATCAGTCCCTCCAATGAACACCCAGGACTGATCTCCTTTAGGATGGACTGGTTGGATCTCCTTGCAGTCCAAGGGACTCTCAAGAGTCTTCTCCAATACCACAGTTCAAAAGCATCAATTCTTCAGTGCTCAGCCTTCTTTACAGTCTAACTCTCACATCCATACATGACTACTGGAAAAACCATAGCCTTGACTAGACGGACCTTTGTTAGCAAAGTAATGTCTCTGCTTTTTAATATGCTATCTAGATTGATCATGACTTTCCTTCCAAGGAGTAATTTCATGGCTTCAATCACCATCTGCAGTGATTTTGGAGCCCAGAAAAATAAAGTCAGCTACTGTGTCCATTGTTTACCCATCTATTTGCCATGAAAGAATGGGACTGGATTCCATAATTTTAGTTTTCTGAATGTTGAGCTTTAAGCCAACTTTTTCACTCTCCTCTTTCACTTTCATCAAGAGGCTCTTTAGTTCTTCTTCACTTTCTGCCATAAGGGTGGTGTCATCTGCATATCTGAGGTGATTGATATTTCTCCCAGAAATCTTGATTCCAGCTTGTGCTTCATCCAGCCCAGCATTTCTCATTATGTTCTCTGCATAGAAGTTAAATAAGTAGGGTGACAATATACAGCCTTGACGTACTCCTTTTCCTATTTGGACCCAGTCTGTTGTTCCATGTCCAGTTCTAACTGTTGCTTCCTGATCTGCATATAGGTTTCTCAAGAGGCAGGTCGGGTGGTCTGGTATTCCCATCTCTTTCAGAATTTTCCACAGTTTATTGTGATTCACACAGTCAAAGGCTTTGGCATAGTCAATAAACCATAAATAGATGTTTTTCTGGAACTCTCTTGCTTTTTCCATGATCCAGCGGATGTTGGCAATTTGATCCCTGGTTCCTCTGCCTGTTCTAAAACCAGCTTGAACATCAGGAAGTTCACAGTTCACATATTGCTGAAGCCTGGTTTGGAGAATTTTGAGCATTACTTTACTAGAATGTGAGATGAGTGCAATTGTGCGGTAGTTTGAGCATTCTTTGGCATTGCCTTTCTTTGGGATTGGAATGAAAACTGAGCTTTTCCAGTCCTGTGGCCACTGCTGAGTGTTCCAAATTTGCTGGCACACTGAATGCAGCACTTTTGCAGTATAATCTTTCAGGATTTGAAATAGCTCCACTGGAATTCCATCACCTCCACTAGCTTTGTTCATAGTGATGCTTTAAGGCCCACTTGACTTCACATTCCAGGATGTCTGGCTTTAGGTGACTGATCACATCATCATGGTGATCTGGGTCATTAAGATCTTTTTTGTACAGTTCTTCTGTGTATTCTTGCCACCTCTTCTTAATATCTTCTGCTTCTGTTCAGTTTAGTTCAGTCACTCAGTCATGTCTGACTCTTTGCGACCCCATGAATCGTAGCACGCCAGGCCTCCCTGTCCATTACTAACTCCCGGAGTTCACTCAAACTCACGTCCATCAAGTCGGTGATGCCATCCAGCCATCTCATCCTCTGTCATCCCATTTTCCTCCTGCTCCCAATCCCTCCCAGCATCAGAGTCTTTTTCAATGAGTCAGCTCTTCGCATGAGGTGGCCAGAGTACTGGAGTTTCAGCTTTAGCATCATTCCTTCCAAAGAACACCCAGGACTGATCTCCTTTAGAATGTACTGCTTGCAGTCCAAGGGACTCTCAAGCGTCTTCTCCAACACCACAGTTCAAAAGCATCAATTCTTCAGCGCTCAGCTTTTTTCACAGCCCAACTCTCACATCCATACGTGACCAGTGGAAAAACCATAGTCTTGACTAGACAGACCTTTGTTGGCAAAGTAATGTCTCTGCTTTTGAATATGCTATCTAGGTTGGTCATGAGTTTTCTTCCAAGGAGTACACGTTTTTTAATTTCATGGCTGCAATCACCATCTGCAGTGATTTTGGAGCCCAAAAAATAAAGCCTGTACCACTGTTTTCCCCATCTATTTCCCATGAAGCAATCAGACCAGATAGGTGAGAACAGTAATCATATGTACATTGTTTTAAACATTGTTTTATCTGCTATAAACATACAATTTATCTTTTTGCAAAATAGCTTTGTGGCTAAATGACATTTTTAATGAATAAAAATTTAGTTTCTTTGTTTCTTAAATTTTGTAGTACATTAAAATATTGATTTGGCATCAGAATAAGTATAGTACTTGTTCAGCTTTCATTGGTTAACAAGAACAGAAACAGTCTTAGCATATAAATAATGCATTCTCATCAAATGGAGTTCGTTCCATTCCATGGGAATAAAAGTGCTAAAGAATTTGAAAAGCAGAGGAAGAATGTAATCATTGCATGGCACTTACCAAATAACCTTAAGTGTAACAATGTATTTCATATCTACCTTGATTTATTTAAAGAAAACAAATATTAAATACTGTGGAATGTTAGCGGTTTTCTTGGCCACTGTTTTATTTTCGACTAAACTTTATAATTGTGCTAGAACTGGAATAGGTGTCATAGCTTAAGTGGTGAGAATAAGGAATTGTTGGCCCCTGCCCTAGAGGAGCTTTTTTTGGTAAAGTCGGGGACACCATTCAAGTCTGAGACTACTGCCATGATACTTTTTACACCGTGATGTAATGCTTTCTCCTGAGATGACAGGTGAATGAAACATCTTTCTATTCCACTGCTGCTGCTGCTGCTAAGTCGCTTCAGTCGTGTCCGACTCTGTGCAACCCCATAGACAGCAGCCCACCAGGCTTCCCCGTCCCTGGGATTCTCCAGGCAAGAACACTGGAGTGGGTTGCCATTTCCTTCTCCAATGCATGAAAGAGAAAAATGAAAGTGAAGTCGCTTAGTCGTGTCCGACTATTCCCGACCCCATGGACCGCAGCCTACCAGGCTCCCCCGTCCATGGGATTTTCCAGGCAAGAGTACTGGAGTGGGGTGCCATTGCCTTCTCCACTATCACCATTTATATAGCTGCTCTGCCTTAGGTCCTCTAGTATCGTTTGTGGCTAATAGTTAAAGGGTTGAAACAGAAATAGAGTACCTCTGAGTATAGGTTTGTTTTATAAAAAGGTTTCAAGCAGCCCAGTTGTCTGTGTGGGTGGTCTCAGATTGCATGTAAGAGAATGGGTAAAGAAGGTAAGGTAAATGTAGTGAAGTAAAATATGTGTCAGGAAGAGAAAGAAGAGTAGGAAGGAGAAAAAGAAGGAACATAGGAAGATGCAGAGAGAAAGGAGGAGAGAAAGAAGTGAAAAATTCAAAGAATGCAAATTCAGTACAAAATTGAGATTAATAATGTAATCTAAAAAATTCTAAACTTACATGGTTAATTAAAGTAGGATAGAATATATACTTTATTATTTTCTAATATTTTATTTTCTTCCAACTCCTTTTTGTTTTTCCACATAATTGAATAATATGTCCCAGTAATTCATTTTTCAAAATATTTAGATTATGAGATAATCATTATAATTCATGGTATGTAAAGGTACTGGTTAAAATTCTAAGTCACACATCTGGTAGTAAAGCTAAATGAAAAATCAAAGATTTTAGGCCTGAGAATGGAAATAAGAAAATTTATCTCCTTATTTATTATATTATTTTTGTTTCCATTAGAATATAATACCTTTTTCCATGCCTTCGTTTTCAGTTAGTGTCTTTAGATATGAAGTGATTCTCTTGTAAGCATCATGTATAGGGGTCTTTGTTTTTGTATCCATTTAGTCAGTCTGTTGGAGAAGGCAATGGCAACCCACTCCAGAACTCTTGCCTGGAAAATCCCATGGACGGAGGAGCCTGGTAGGCTGCAGTCCATGAGGTCACCAAGAGTCGGACATGACTGAATGACTTCACTTTCATTTTTCTCTTTCATGCATTGGAGAAGGAAATGGCAACCCACTCCAGTGTTCTTGCTTGGAGAATTCTAGGGACGGGGGAGCCTGGTGGGCTGCTGTCTATGGGGTCACACAGAGTCGGACATGACTGAAGTGACTTAGCAGCAGCAGCAGCAGCAGTCAGTCAGTCTGTATCTTTTGATTGGAGCATTTAGTCCATTTACACTTAAAGTGATTATTGCTAGATATGTACTTACTGACATTTTGCTCATTGTTTTGGGGTTATTTTTGTAGGTCTCTTTTGTTCCTTCTTCTTTTGCTGTCTTCCCTTCTGTGATCTGATGACTATATTTAGTGTTATGTTTGGATTCCTTTCTCTCTCTGTGTGTGTGTGTGTGTGTGTGTGTGTGTGTGTGTATGTTTATCTATTATAGGTTTTTGGTTATCATTGAGATTCATATATAACTCTCTCCCCATCCTCTCTTCCTGGGTGTATACACATACACACAAATTATTCTAGTTGTTAGTCTCTCAAGTTTGAATGCATTCTAACGACCCCACATTTTCACTTTACCTCTCCCATCACATTTAGCATTCTTGACACGATTCTTTACATCTTCTTAGTTTGTGTATCCTTTACCTGCTTATTGTGGATATAGATGATTGACTACTTTTGTCTTTTAACCTTCTATGAATGTTGCATGGTTGATCTACCACCTTTATTGCATGTTTGTCTTACCAATTAGACTTTTCTTTCATATTTTTTATATTTGGGGCTGTGGTCTTTTCTTTTTTAACTTACAGAAGTCCTTTTAACGTTTCTTGTAAAGTCAGTTTAGTTGTGCTGAACTCTTAGCTTTTGTTTGTGTGTAAAACTCTTCATCTCTCCTTCAGATCAGAATGATAGCCTTGGTGGGTGGAGTTCTTGGCTGCAGGTTTTTTTCTTTTATCTCTTACAATATATCATGCAACTCCCTTCTGGCCTGCAAAATTTCTGCTGAAAAGTCAACTGGTGGTCTTATGGGAGTTCTCTTGCACATAATTAGTTGCTTATATCTTGCTGCTTTTAAGAGTCTTTCCTTCTCTTTAATTTTTGCTATTTTAAGTATAATGTGTCTTAGTGTGGACCTCTTTGGGTTCATCTAGTTTGAGAGTCTCTGTGCTTCCGGGACCTGTGTATCTGTTCTCTTTCTCAGATTAGGGAATTTTTAAGCTATTAATTTCTTTAAATAATTCTCTATCCCTTCTCTCTCTCCTCTCCTCTTGGAGCCCTTAAAGACAAATATTGGTACACTTGGTGTTGACCTAGAGATGTCTTAATCTATCTTTGTTTAAAGATTTTTTTCTGTTCATCTTGTGTGATTTCCATTAGCCTGTCTTTCAGCTTGTTGATCCATTCCGCTGTATCACTTAGTTCACTGGTGATTCTTTCCAGTGTATTTTTAATACAAGTTATTGTTTTCTTCAGCTCTGCTTGGTTCTTCTTCATATTTACTGATTCTGTTTAACTTCTCACTGTGTTCATTCACTCTTCTCCTGAGTTTGTTGAGCATCTTCATGACCATTACCATTGAGCTCATTGTCAGGTAAATTGCATATCTCCTCTTTGATTTAGTTCTTTTTCTGAGATGTTGTCTTGTTCCTTCATTTGTAACATATTCCTCTGTCTTCTCATTTTGATGAGTTCTCTGTGTTTGTTTCTGTATGTTGGCTAGGTTGCTTAAGCAGAACATGTCCTTATGTAGGAGATGTCCTTTGAGGTCCACTGGCACACTCCTGTCTGATCACTAAAGATACATGCCCTGGGGATGTCTCTGATGTTGACTGTGTGGACCCTTCAATTGTGGTGGGGCCAACTAGTATTGATGTACTGGTAGGTGGCACTGGTCTCTGGTCTGTTTGGCTGTAGATGCTGCCTTGCATGGTGGCTGCTACACATACCAGGGTGTCCCAGGACTGGTGCCAGTCCACTGGTGTTTAGGGTTGAGTCCTGGGGTGGTTGCCTGTGGGAATCAGGACATCCTGGCACTGGTGTCAGCTCACTAGTGAGATAGGTAAGCCACTGGCATTTATTGACTAGAGAGGGGACTACAGAAAGATGTTTTGCCATACTAGTGTCCTTATGGTAGAATGAGCTTCCTAAAGTGGCATTGCCAGCATCAGTATCTTTAGGGGGATTCCCAATTACCTTATGCCTCTCTAGGAAGCTCTTCAAGGTCAGCAAAATATCTAACCTAGGGACCTTCTAAATTACTGCCTTTGTGCTGAGACTCGGTATGCAAAATTTTGTGTGCACCCTTTTAAAGTGGTGTCTCTGTTCCCTACAGCCCTCTGGCTTTCATGTATGCAAGCCTTGTTGGTTTTCAAGATAAGATGTTCTCAGGGCACATTTTCCCAGAGCAGGATCCCCCAGCTGGAGAGTTGACATGAGGCTCAGACCCCTGCCTCTCTGGGGAGATCTTTGGACATTGTGGTTAACCTTCCTTTTGTGGATTGCCTAATTGGGAGAATATCATTCTTGACTGCACGACATCTCCAACTCTCCTACCTCTCTCATTGATGTCTTTATATCTTGAGTTGTGGGTAATCATTTGTGCTAGTACTCAAGTTGTTCTCATAGTTAATCTGTAAATAGTTGTGATTTCAGTGTGGCTTTGGGAGGAGGTGAACTTAAGGTCTCTTCTTGCTCTACCATCTTGACCACCACCCCTGTGTATATTCATGGATAGTTTTATTATCAATGGAATTAACAACTTGCGACAATTAAAATTAAACCCTAGACCAGTGTGCCATTCCTTATAAACTCTCAGCAGACTCCAAAAGCATTTTACTTAGGTGTTCATGCTTTTAATGTAAGAAATTAGCACAGCAGACTGAAACAAAAAAAGCCAGTGATACATAAAGATGGAGTATAATCTGTCATGAAGTTATATGTGAGAAACAGCGGTGTTGAAAGGCTAACTGCGGTTGCTCAGATCTTTGGTAAGCAAAACCTTGTTTTTAAAAGAGATTTGGTTGCTTGCAGAGCAAATGATTTTTAGCTTTTCAAAACTTCAGTATATTTGATTTCTGATCTGGGAAACAAATACTACTGTATTCAAACTCACTTTAGCATTTCAATGACTGCAACAATTCAAAGGAATATTAAAGGGGTATTAGAAGAACACTATGTGTTCCCACTGGCTTTAGGTCTATGGATTAGCATTCTGAGTCACTTGTGTTTTATTCATGTAGGGAATAAAATTGTTGAAATATTGACCTAATTTAACTGGTCCTTTTTTTTTTGCTAAGACAATTGGTATACAGTTTTAGACATTTGAATGTAAAATTTCTTATGAGTAGTTTGTCTTTCTGCAATTGCCCTTCCAGGTTATTTGTGAAGTTAGGTAGCAAAATGACAAGTTGGTCTTTTTGTACTTAGCTAGGGTCTGCACCTGCCATTTTATTCTTCAATACTTAAGCAAGTTGTCCTTAAAATACTGAGGCAAAATTATGACATAGATGAATATAGAGTTGAAAGAAGCTCTTCAGTTCAGTCGCTCAGTCATGTCCGACTCTTTGTGACCCCATGAATCGCAGCACGCCAGGCCTCCCTGTCCATCACCAACTCCCGCAGTTCACTCAGACTCACGTCCATAGAGCCAGTGATGCCATCCAGCCATCTCATCCTCTGTTGTCCCCTTCTCCTGCCCCCAATCCCTCCCAGCATCAGAGTCTTTTCCAATGAGTCAACTCTTCGCATGAGGTGGCCAAAGTACTGGAGTTTCAGCTTTAGCATCATTCCTTCCAAAGAAATCCCAGGGCTGATCTCCTTCAGAATGGACTGGTTGGATCTCCTTGCAGTCCAAGGGACTCTCAAGAGTCTTCCCCAACACCACAGTTCCAAAGAATCAATTCTTCGACGCCCAGCTTTCTTCACAGTCCAACTCTCACATCCATACATGACCACTGGAAAAACCATAGCCTTGACTAGACGGACCTTTGTTGGCAAAGTAATGTCTCTGCTTTTGAATATGCTATCTAGGTTGGTCATAACTTTTCTTCAAAGGAGTAAGCGTCTTTTAATTTCATGGCTGCAGTCACCATCTGCAGTGATTTTGGAGCCCCAGAAAATAAAGTCTGACACTGTTTCCACTGTTTCCCCATCTATTTGCCATGAAGTGATGGGACAAGATGCCATGATCTTCGTTTTCTGAATGTTGAGCTTTAAGCCAACTTTTTCACTCTCCACTTTCACTTTCATCAAGAGGCTTTTTAATTCTTCTTCACTTTCTGCCATAAGGGTGGTGTCATCTGCGTATCTGAGGTTATTGATATTTCTCCCAGAAATCTTGATTCCAGCTTGTGCTTCTTCCAGTTCAGCATTTCTCATGATGTACTCTGCAAATAAGTTAAATAAGCAGGGTGACAATATACAGCCTTGACATACTCCTTTTCCTATTTGGACCCAGTCTGTTGTTCCATGTCCAGTTTTAACTGTTGCTTCCTGACCTGCATATAGTTTTCAAGAGGCAGGTCAAGTGGTCTGGTATTCCCATCTCTTTCAGAATTTTCCACAGTTTATTGTGATCCACACAGTCAAAGGCTTTGGCATAGTCAATAAAGCAGAAATAGATGTTTTTCTGGAACTCTCTTGCTTTTTTGATGATCCAGCAGATATTGGCAATTTGATCTCTGGTTCCTCTGCCTTTTCTAAAACCAGCTTGAACATCTGGAATTTCACAGTTCACATATTGCTGAAGCCTGACTTGGAGAATTTTGAGCTTTACTTTACTAGCATGTGAGATGAGTGTAATTGTGCAGTAGTTTGAGCATTCTTTGGCATTGCCTTTCTTTGGGATTGGAATGAAAACTGACCTTTTCCAGTCCTGTGGCCACTGCTGAGTTTTCCAAATTTGTTCGCATATTGAGTGCAGCACTTTCACAGCATCATGTTTTAGGATTTGAAGTAGCTCAATTGTAATTGCATCACCTCCACTAGCTTTGTTCATAGTGATGCTTCTAAAGCCCACTTGACTTCACATTCCAAGATGTCTGGCTCTAGATGAGTGATCATGCCATTGTGATTATCCGGGTCGTGAAGATCTTTTTTGTACAATTCTTCTGTGTATTGTTGCCACCTCCTCTTAATATCTGCTTATGTTAGGTCCATACCATTTTTGTCCTTTATTGAGCCCATCTTTGCATGAAATGTTCCCTTGGTATCTCTAATTTTCTTGAAGAGATCGCTAGTCTTTCCCATTCTGTTGTTTTCCTCTATTTCTTTGCATTGATTGCTGAAGAAGGCTTTCTTATGTCTCCTTGCTATTCTTTGGAACTCTGCATTCAGATGCTTATATCTTTCCTTTTCTGCTTGGCTTTTCACTTCTCTTCTTTTCACAGCTATTTGTAAGGCCTCCCCAGTCAGCCATTTTGCTTTTTTGCATTTCTTTTCCATGGGAATGGTCTTGATCCCTGTCTCCTGTACAATGTCACGAACCTCATTCCATAGTTCATCAGGCACTCTATCATATCTAGGCCCTTAAATCTATTTTTCACATCCACTGTATAATCATAAGGGATTTGATTTAGGTCATACCTGAATGGTCTAGTGGTTTCCCCTACTTTCTTCAATTTGAGTCTGAATTTGGTAATAAGGAGTTCATGATCTGAGCCACAGTCAGCTCCTGGTCTTGTTTTTGTTGACTGTATAGAACTTCTCCATCTTTGGCTGCAAAGAATATAATCAATCTTATTTTGATGTTGACCATCTGGTGATGTCCATGTGTAGAGTCTTCTCATGTGTTGTTGGAAGAGGGTGTTTGCTATGACCAGTGCATTTTCTTGGCAAAACTCTATTAGCCTTTGCCCTGGTTCATTCCACATTCCAAGGCCAAATTTGCCTGTTACTCCAGGTGTTTCTTGACTTCCTACTTTTGCATTCCAGTCCCCTATAATGAAAAAGACATCGTTTTTTGTGTGTTAGTTCTAAAAAGTCTATAGGTCTTCACAGAACCGTTCAACTTCAGCTTCTTCAGTGTTACTGGTTGGGGCATAGACTTGGATTACTGTGATATTGAATGGTTTGCCTTGGAGATGAACAGAGATCATTCTGTCATTTTTGAGATTGCATCCAAGCACTGCATTTTGGACTCTTGTTGACCACGATGGCTACTCCATTTCTTCTGAGGGATTCCTGCCCGCAGTAGTAGATATAATGGTCATCTGAGTTAAATTCACCCATTCCAGTCCATTTTAGTTTGCTGATTCCTAGAATGTCGACATTCACTCTTGCCATCTCTTGTTTGACCACTTCCAATTTGCCTTGATTCATGGACCTGACATTCCAGGTTCCTATGCAATATTGCTCTTTGCAACATTGGATGTTGCTTCTATCACCAGTCACATCCACAGCTGGGTATCGTTTTTGCTTTGGCTCCATCCCTTCATTCTTTCTGGAGTTATTTCTCCACTGATCTCCAGTAGCAAATTGGGCACCTGCTGACCTGGGGAGTTCTTCTTTTAGTATCCTATCATTTTGTCTTTTCATACTGTTCATGGGGTTCTCAAGGCAAGAATACTGAAGTGGTTTGCCATTCCCTTCTCCAGTGGACCACATTCTGTCAGGCCTCTCCACCATGACCCGCCTGTCTTGGGTTACTCCAAGGGCATGGCTTAGTTTCGTTGAGTTAGACAAGGCTGTGGTCCTAGTGTGATTAGATTGACTAGATTTCTGTGAGTATGGTTTTAGTGTGTCTGCCCTCTGATGCCCTCTTGCAACACCTACCATCTTACTTGGGTTTCTCTTACCTTGGGGTATCTCTTCACAGCTGCTCCAGCAAAGCACAGCCGCTGCTCCTTACCTTGGATGAGGGATGTCTCCTCACTGCTGCCCTTCCTGACCTTCAGGAAGGGATATGGGATGGCTCCTCTAGGCCCTCCTGTGCCCAGGCAGCCACCGCTCCTTGGATGTGGGGTTGATCCTCCCAGCCGCCACCCCTGACCTTGGGCGTGGGGTAGCTCCTCTCAGCCGTGTGCTTATTGCACCGGCTGGTCACAGCCGGCTAAGCTTAGTGCCAAAAGAAGCTCTATTAAACACTAAATATTTACACTTTTAACATCAATTAAAGAAGGAAATGACTAAGTGACAGGCAAGTTCAATATCTCTCAAATGTAATTTTATGTGTGTCAGATAGTCTATTAATCATGAGATGTATATTACTAAGTCATTTTCTATTAAAAAAATCCTACTGTTTTCACTGTTCACCATATTTATTGGCATTCAGCATTACCTGACTTTGTGGTTCAGAAAGAAAAATAGTATGTGGCTCTTGAAAGAAAAATAAATCCAACAGAAGATCTTTATGCTTTTAGAAACTTGTAATCTAATTAGCAACATTTTAAGTACCGAAACTGAGTTTTTGTAATTCAAATTGCTATTAGCGTGGATTACTGCAGATTACCCTAGTACTCTGTTGCTTAACAGCGGAGGAAAAGATAAGTAGAAGTGAAACAGTCAGGTGGGATAAAGAATGTAAGGCTTCTTGAAAAAGATGAATTTTGGACTATGTATGAAAGTGAAAGTGATAGTCGCTCAGTCGTGTCTATTTGCAATGCATGCTCTGTAGCCCACCAGATTCCTCTCTCCATGGAATTCTCCAGGCAAGAATACTTGAGTGGGTGGCCATTCTCTTCTCCAGGGAATCTTCCCAACCCAGGGATTGAATCTGGGTCTCCTGCATTGCAGGCAGATCCTTTACCATCTGAGCTGCCAGGGAAGCCCTATCCTATGTGTAGTATATAATGCTTTCCATTGCAAGTAACAGAAAATTCAAGTCCAAGTGGCTTTTAAAACAAAGGGAATTTATTGGCTCCTGTAACAGAAGAATTGAAAGGTAGATCTGGCTTTCAGAATAGATTGATCTTGAGATGCATAAGATTTTCAGGGTCTGGTTCTGTTTCTCTGCAATCTTTTCACTCTGCCCTCCTCAGCATGTTGGCATTATCTTTAGGAACCCCTGTTTTGGTGCCTGAAACACTGATTTCAGGGTTCTGGACTCTGTACACTCATCTCCCTCTTGATAGTACATTGTCCTTGGATGAGGTTTGGAATTTTTGAGGCACCCTGAGTCTCTAAACCAATAATTCTGACTAGGGTTGGGAAATAGAATGCATATACTCTGTTACTGCATTGGGAAAGAAATTAAATTCTTCAGAAGCACCTGCATCTCAAATGTAAACAAGAACCTATTAGGAAGGGGAAAGGAGAAATATGTGTTGAAAAGGTAACCAACAAACATTGGCTGGTCTTGAATTTTAGAGAAATGAATAATATAGACTTGTGGATAAGATTGAGTAGGATTCCAACTAGAAGGACTGATGTGGCAATTAACATCATGAAGATTGCTTTAGCTAGCATGTAAAGAAATTCCATGATATTGATGAATCACATGATAAGGAGTTTGTGGTTGGTTTTGAAGACTACCTTAATGATGTTAACTTTAGAAGCTGCATCCTGTGACTGGCACCTGTTGCATGAGTTGATGCGGCTGAAACTGATCATTCTTCAACTCTAGCTTCCCTCCATGGATATGGCAGATATAAGAAGAGCTGTTTCAAAGACATAAGCAAAATTATCAACATAAGCCTTTTAGTTATGCATGAGAAAAGCTATAGTGTTAGGGGATGTTAAAGTTACCTGAATAAAGATATTATGGACTAAGAAATTACGTATAGTTTTTCTTGGTATAAATTGAGACTGTACTGATAGTTTTCTGTTCAGCTTACCCAGTTTCCACCATAGAAAATGCCTTGAAATGATGCTCCATTGTTAGTAATATTTTAAAAACTGAAAAATGCACAATTTGCTGGTGTTAGGTTCTGTATTCCATTGCGAGTATATTCCTAAAACCAAATAAGAGTATACTGATGTAAAAGGTAGATGGGCTATCATTGAAAAGAAAATATACATTCTCTCTGTCATCTAAGAGAAGGTCTTGAAGCTGGGATAAGATCTGGGACAACTGAGATGCCGCTGAAGGAAAACAAAGTCTTCTTGTTTTATCTTTGTGATTATTTCATTATAGACTTGGAACGGTAGACTTGCGCAAAGTAGTACCTGTATTGGGAATAAGCTGGTTCTTAATTCATTGTAACAGAATTGGAGATGGATGGGGAGAAGTCCTGGTGAAGACTACTGAAGAAGGCTCTTGGCCTGTTGACTCTGAGAGTAGTGACATCCAATAATCCTTAGGAGTAATTCTGTATGTTGTACTTACTTTCCATTTCACATAAATATTTAGTTACATATATGTACCTTAAATGTATAATTTTGCCTTTGCTCAGTTATAGGGAATTGCAATAGACTTATATTAGACCTGAAATGGAGTAACTCAGAGGATGGTTTTAACTTTGACCCTGATACCAAGGCTATGGTAATAGTGGTGGTCTCTTTTTGAGAAGTGTTGTGAAAAATGGAGCCATATGCTTAGGAGGGTGAGCAGCAACAATAGAGGCAGTAGGGTTACCTGGTGGGGAGACTAGAAGAAAAGAAATACCCCTGAGTACAATGAAACATTTTCAGAAATATACTTGAAGTTAAGTAAGGGGACTCTCGTAAATAGCTGGAGACACTTTGAGGGGGTTATTAAACGAGAATGTAAATTTATATTGTACTCAAAGACTGGTGCATTTTCAAGAATATTTTGTCTAATATTATAAAGAGCCACAGTAACAATGACATAAGAATGGTATTAGAGGAATATAATACAATACTATTAGCCATTTATAGAGTCAACCAGAGGACAAAATAAACTATATATCAAGGAGATCAGAGGAAGAATAAATGAGAAATATATCATTTTAATGAATTTAAAAAGTTTACTGTGTTTTAAAGAATCTTCAGGCTTTCAGTTTGACTGAAATATGTGCTGTGAATTGTGTGAGCTAACAGTAGTTAACAAGAAACAGTTGAGTCTGAAGGAAAAAAAAATGAGAGAATAGGCTCTGAGATTCTAATCTTCTTTTTCAGTTATTGCCCAACATTTCAGCCCAACATTTCTGAGGTGACATCAAGTTTTCCCTTCCAAGAACACTGCCATGATTCTCAAACACCCATTTCATATGGTCTTTATTTTGTTTAGAAGAAAACCTTGATCAGAAAAAAAAAAAAAAAAAACAAAACCCTGAATGATTCCATATGCTGGTCATGTTTGTAACTCCTTTATACCATAGAAGCAGTTTTAAGACAAGTAGAGTATCCTACACTGTTTCTATGCCCTTTTGTATTTTTATGGAATACATCACTTTGGTAATCATAAATCATATTTAAAATGCCAAGTTATCTCTATCAATATGAAAGAAAAAACTTCAATATAGCAGTATATATTTCCCCTGGAATTACTGTATTAGACCCTAAAAAGGTGGCTTTTTGTGTTTTTACTTGTGTGTAAATGTGTCATTTGTTGTTTATTTAATAAAGTATTGTGCCAACTAGAGGGGGGACTTAAGAGGTGATCAGTATTGCTATGATGAGAAGACAGCAGTATGATATTGGTCATTGTTGTTCAGTTGCCCACTTGTGTATGACTCTTTGTGACCCCATGGACTGCAACGTGCCAGGCTCTTCACTATCTCCCAGAGTTTGCTCATACTCTTGTCCATTGAATTGGTGATGCTATCCAACCATCTCATCGTCTGTCTTCCCCTTCTCCTCCTGCCTTCAGTCTTTCTCAGCATCAGCAATGAGTTGGCTCTTTGTAACAGGTGACCAAAGTATTGGAGCTTCAGTGTCAGCCCTTCAAATGAATATTTAGGGTTGATTCCCTTTAGGATTGACTAGTTGGATCTTATTGCAGTCCAAGGGACTCTCAAGAGTTTTCTTCAGCACCACAGTTCAAAAGCACCAATTCTTCAGAGCTCAGCCTTCTTTATGGTCCACCTCTGATTACTTTTTTTGTTTATATCAGCTTATCTTTATACAGTATGCATTTTTGTATACAGCATTTGGTGTCAAACAATTACAAGTATGAAGATCAGCAAAATTCTTTGAGCTGTTTAACTGCTATTAATCTGTTAATATTTACAGAAATGTTTGTATATTTTATATATAGTAGAAAAATTACATATCTACATAGTTACTTGATATTAAATGTGAAAATAATTATTTCAACTTTAGCATATTTGTTTTTCAAGTTTGCATCTAACATTAACTTTATTTTTTAAATATAAATTTATTTATTTTAATTGGAAGCTAATTACTTTACAATATTGTATTGGTTTTGCCATCCGTCAACATGAATCCACCATGGGTGTACACGTGTTACCCACCCTGAACCCCCCTCCCACCTCCCTGCCCGTACCATCTCATTTCTATACATGTCATATCTAAGGTTTAATGGCAACAGTTTCTTTTGTCAAATTTTGAATCACTGTTTAGTTTATAGCTGCCATGTGCTTTGTTAGCTAAATAATATTTAGCTCCAATTTCAGAGATCATTTTCAGTTTTAGTGATAATAATCATCCTGTGATTTAATGTTGGTCATTAAATCCATAGTCCAGAGATCCTGTACCAGGAAAATGATTCCCCAGAGCATTTGACTTTGAAGCCAGTGGGACTTAATTTTAAGAGTCCCAGAAGGATGGGGGAAATAGAGACTTCACTCTTAAATGGCACACACAAAATCTTGCATGATCTAGAAGTCAGGAAAGAAGCAGTAATTCAGCAAGAGCCTAGGTCAGACCCACCTACCTCCTGATCCTAGAGAGTCTCCTGGAGAGGCAGCAGTCAACTGCAGCTCACACTGGGAGCAGCTATTTTGGGAGTTCCTTCTGCCATGTGGATATTAGCCTTGGCAAGTGCCATGTTGGAATTTTCCTTTTGCTTATTGGCCCCAGGACTCAGAGCAGTCCTGGACTAATATTCTATAGGTGCTAGTTTTGAATTGCCTCAGATCAAGCAACTAACTTGGTGCACAGACCCACCCACCAGGTGATAGGCTGCCTTAAGATCCCCTGAGCCCACAACTGCCTCGGGACATGGCCTTTCCTGGGTTCTGCAGTCAGTTGCCTCTTGACCCAGTCCTGCCAACCAGTGAACTGTCAGCGTACACACAAGGCAGAATTTAGAAATCAAAAGAACTGGGGACCAACAAGCCTACCAGAGTGCCCACAGCAGAAAGATCCATGCAGCCCTCATAGAGAAAACCCCTAGAGCAGATAAATATGGAAACAAAACGGGAGTACCCTGCTGGGACACAATGGACATCTCCTAGAAAAGGGTAATTCTTCAAGGTTGAGCAATATAATCAACCTCAGTCAGTCAGTTCAGTTGCTTAGTCGTGTCCGACTCTTTGTGACCCCATGAATTGCAGCACGCCAGGCCTCCCTGTCCATCACCAACTCCTGCAGTTCACTCAGACTCCCATCCATCGAGTCAGTGATGCCATCCAGCCATCTCATCCTCTGTCGTCCCCTTCTCCTCCTGCCCCCAATCCCTCCCGGCATCACAGTCTTTTCCAGTGAGTCAACTCTTCGCATGAGGTGGCCAAAGTACTGGAATTTCAGCTTCAGCATCATTCCCTCCAAAGAAATCCCAGGACTAATCTCCTTCAGAATGGACTGGTTGGATTTCCTAGCAGTCCAAGGGACTCTGAAGAGTCTTCTCCAACACCACAGTTCAAAAGAATCAATTCTTCGGTGCTCAGCTTTCTTCGCAGTCCAGCTCTCACATCCATACATGATCACTGGAAAAACCATAGCCTTGACGAGACAGACCTTTGTTGGCAAAGTAATGTCTCTGCTTTTGAATATGCTATCTAGGTTGGTCATAACTTTCCTTCCAAGGAGTAAGCATCGTTTAATTCCATGGCTGCAGTCACCATCTGCAGTGATTCTGGAGCCCAAAAATATAAAGTCTGACACTGTTTCCACTGTTTCCTCATCTATTTCCCATGAAGTGATGGGATAAGATGCTATGATCTTCATTTTCTGAATGTTGAGCTTTAAGCCAACTTTTTCACTCTCCTCTTTCACTTTCATCAAGAGGTTTTTTAGTTCCTCTTCACTTTCTGCCATAAGGGTGGTGTCATCTGCATATCTGAGGTGACTGATATTTCTCTCGGCAATCTTGATTCCAGCTTGTGCTTCTTCCAGCCCAGCGTTTCTCATGATGTACTCTGCACAGAAGTTCAATAAGCAGGGTGACAGTATACAGCCTTGACATACTCCTTTTCCTATTTGGACCCAGTCTGTTGTTCCATGTCCAGTTCTAACTGTTGCTTCCCGACCTGCATGTAGGTTCCTCAAGAGGCAGGTCAGGTGGTCTGGTATTCCCATCTCTTGAAGAATTTTCCACAGTTTATTGTGCGTCCTTCCGACTTCTGCCCCTGACCTCGGACTTGGGGTAGGTCCTCTCGGCCATGCTCTGCACGTCGTCGCAGCCATCATAATCAACCTACCAGATAGATAAAAATAGAAACTCAGGCAAAAAGAGGTGACAGAGGAACATATTGCAAACAAAGGAAAAAGATAAAACCCAGAAGAAGAACTAAGTGAAGCAGAGGTGGGCGATGTACCAAGGAGGAGTTCAGCATAGTTATTATAAAGGTAATCAAAGTTCTCATGAGAAGAATGGATGTATAGAGCAAGAAAGTTAGATGTATTTAACACAGTTAGAAAATGTAAAGAACAACCTAACAGAGATGAAGTTTACAGCAACTTAGTGAAAAGTACACTAGAAGGAATCAACAGTAGACTAAATGTACAGAGGAATGGGTCAGTGAGTTGGAAGACAGAGTAGAAGAAATCAGTGATGCTGAACAGAAAAAGAAAAAAGTACACTTTGAGACCTTTGGGATTATATCAAGTATAGAAATATATGCAATATAAGAGTCCCAAAAGGAGAAGAGATAGAGATAGGGGTAAAGAATTTATCTAAATAAATAATGGCTAAAAATTCAAAGGATGAGATGGTTGGATGGCATTGCTGACTCAATGGACATGAGCTTGAGTAAGCTTCAGGAGATGGTGAAGGACAGGAAGCCTGGTGTGCTGCAGTCCATGGGGTCACAAAGAGTCGGACATGACAGAGCAACTGAACAACAAAAATTCCCTAGCCAGTGAAAAGGAACATAAGTACAGGCCCAGGAAGCACAGAGTTTCTTAAAAAAGATAAGCCCAAAGAGTTTCACACCAAGACATATTACCATTAAAAAGGCAAAAATTAAAGATAAAGAGACAATATTAAGAAGTAACACAGGAAAAGCAATATGTTACATACAAGAGAATGCCCACAAGGCTATTTATTAGGCTTACTTTTCAGAAGAAACTATGAAGGCCAGAAAGGTGTGGCACAATTGTTTAAAGTGATGAAAGGGGAAAACCTGAAACTGTAAATAATCTACTCAGCAAGGCTCTCATTCAGATTTGATGATGACATTGATTCAATACTTTAAAAGCTACCAACAAACAAAAGTCCAGGATCGTATAGCCTCACAGGTGACTTCTACCAAGCATTTTAGAAAAGAGTTCAGCCCTTTCCTTCTTAAACTATTACAGAAAAGTACAGAAGAAGGAATACTTTCAAATTCATTGTCTAAAAGGCCTCCATCACCCTGAAACCACAATCAAAGATATTACAAAAAAGATAATTACAAGCCAATATCACTGATGAACATAGATTCAAGAATCCTTAACAAAATATCAGCAAATCAAATCCACGTGTATATCCAAAGGATCATACATCATGGTCAGGTAGAATTTATTTTATGTATGTAAGGATTGTTCAATATCTGCAAATCAATCAGTGTGATGATGTTGTTTAGTTGCTCATTCATGTCCTTTGTGACCCCATGGACTGCAACACACCAGGCTTCCCTGCCCTTTAACATCTTCTGGAGTTTGCTCAAACTCATGTTCATTGAATCCATGATGCCATCCAACCATCGCTTCCTCTATTATCCCCTTCTCCTTCTGTGATAAACCATATTTATCTCCTCCTGTGATAAATCAATGTGATGAACCACATTAATAAATTCAAAAATAAAAACTGTATCTCAAGAGATGCAGAAAAGCTTTTGGAAAAATTCAGCATCCATTTATGATTTTAAAAACTCTCCAGCAAGTGGTCATAGAAAAAACATACCTCAATATAATAAAGACCATGTATGGCAAACCCATAGCTAGCCATACATCATTATATTCAGTGATGAAAACTGAAAGCATTTCTTCTAAGTTCAGGAACAAGACAAGGATGCCCACTCTTGCCACTTTTATTCAGCAGAGTATTGGATGTCCTAGCTACAGCAATCATACAAGGAAATAAAAGGAATCTTAATTCAAAAGTAAAAATTAAAACTGCTACTGTTTGCAGATGCCATGGTACTATACATTGAAAAGTCTAATGACAGCATCAAAAATCTTCTAGTGCTCATCAATGAATTTTGGAAAGTTGAAGGACACAGAATTAATATACAAAAATTATTGCATTTCTATGCACCAACAGCAAACTGTTAGAAAAATTAAGGAAACAATATTGTTTACAATTTCATGAAAGAGATTAAATATTTAATAGCTAGGAGAGTAAATCTATCTAAGGAGGTGAAAGACCTGAACTCAGAAACCTATAAGACACTGATGAAGAAACTGAAGACTAGACAAACATCGCAATATATACCATCTCATGAATCGGAAGATTTAATATCATCAAAAGACTATACTACCCACCGTGACCTACAGATCAGTGCACTCCTTCTAAAAATACCAATGGCATTTTTTGTGGAACTTGAACAATTAATTATAATATTTGTGATCTTCCCTCATAGCTCAGTCAGTGAAGAATCTACCTGCAATGCAGGAGACCTGGGTTTGATTCCTGGCTTAGGAAGATCCCCTGGAGAAGGAAATGGCAACCCACTCCACTATTCTTGCCTGGAGAATTCCATGGACAGACCGTGGGGTTGCAAAGAGTTGGACACAACTGAGCGACTGACACTTTCAGTTTCATGGATCACAGCCTTATTATGGCAAAGAGGATTGCATGACCCAGTGAAGCTCTGAGCCATGCTATACAGAATCACGCAAGATGGACAGGTCATAGTGAAGTGTTTTGACAAAACGTGGTCCACTGGAGGGGAGAATGGCAAACTACTCCAGTATTCTTGCCCTGAGAACCCCATGAACAGTATGAAATACCAAAAAGATATGATACCACAAAAGGAACCCTCAAGATTGGAAGGCCTCCAATATGCTACTGGGGAAGAACATAGGGCAATTACTAATAGCTCTGAAAAGAATGAAGTGGCTTGTCCAGAGCAGAGATGATGCTCAGTTGTGGATGTGTCTGATTGTGAAGTCCGATGCTGTAAAGAATAATATTGCATAAGAATCTGGAATGTTAGATCCATTCAGTTCAGTTCAGTCACTCAGTTGTGTCTGACTCTTTGTGACCCCATGAATCGCAGCACTCCAGGCCTCTCTGTCCATCACCAACTCCTGGAGTTTACTCAAACTCATGTCCATAGAGTCAATGATACCATCCAGCCATCTCATCCTCCGTCGTCCCCTTCTCCTCCTGACCCCAATCCCTCCCAGCATTAGAGTCTTTTCCAATGAGTCAACTCTTCACATGAGGTGGCCAAAATATTGGGGTTCAATCCTTCCAATGAACACTCAGGACTGATCTCCTTTAGAATGAACTGGTTGGATCTCCTTGCAGTCCAAGGGACTTGCAAGAGTCTTCTCCAACACCACAGTTCAGAAGCATCAACTCTTTGGCACTCGTTTTCTTCACAGTCAAACACTCACATCCACACATGACCCCTGGAAAAACCATAGCCTTAACTAGATGGACCTTTATTGACAAAGCAATGTGTCTGCTTTTCAATATACTATCTAGGTTGGTCATAACTTTCCTTCCAAGGACTAAGCATCTTTTAATTTCATGGCTGCAATCACCATCTGCAGTGATTTTGGAGCCCAGAAAAATAAAGTCAGCCATTGTTTCCCCATCTATTTGCCATGAAGTGATAGGACCAGATGCCATGATCTTAGTTTTCTGAATGTTGGGCTTTAAGCCAACTTTTTCGCTCTCCTTTTTCACTTTCAACAAGAGGCTTTTTAATTCCTCTTCACTTTCTGCCATAAGGGTGGTGGTCATCTGCATATCTGAGGTTATTGATATTTCTCCCAGCAATCTTAATTCCAGCTTGTGCTTCTTCCAGCCCAGCGTTTCTCATGATGTATTCTGCACAGAAGTTCAATAAGCAGGGTGACAGTATACAGCCTTGATGTACTCCTTTTCCTATTTGGACCCAGTCTGTTGTTCCATGTCCAGTTCTAACTGTTGCTTCCTGACCTGCATATAGGTTCCTCAAGAGGCGGGTCAGGTAGTCTGGTATACCCATCTCTTTCACAATTTTCCACAGTTTATTGTGATCCACATAGTCAAAGGCTTTGGCATAGTCAATAGAGCAGAAATAGATCTTTTTCTGAACTCTCTTGCTTTTTCCATGATCCAGCAGATGTTGGCAATTTGATCTCTGGTTCCTCTGCCTTTTCTAAAACCAGCTTGAACATCTGGAAGTTCGTGGTTCATGTATTGCTGAAGCCTGACTTGGAGAATTTTGAGCATTACTTTACTAGCATGTGAGATGAGTGCAATTGTGTGGTAGTCTGAGCATTCTTTGGCATTGCACTCCTGAGGTTAGGGGCGGTAACCGAGAGAGGAGCTATCCCATGCCCGAGGTCAGGGGCCGAGAGTTAGATCCATTAATCAACCTAAATTGGAAAGTGAAGTGAAATCTCTCAGTTGTGTCCCACTCTTTGTGACCCCATGGACTGTAGCTACCAGGCTTCTCTGTCTATGGGTTTTTCCAGGCAAGAATACTGGAGGGAGTTTCCATTTCCTTTTCATGAGATCCTCCCAATCCAGGGATTGAACCTGGGTCTCCCTCATTGTAGGCAACGCTTTACTGTGTGAGCCACCAAGGTAAATTGGGTGTGGTCAAACAGGAGATGGTAAGAGTAACTATTGATATAGGAATCAGTGAACTAAAAAGGACTCGAATGGGCAAATTTAATTCAGATGACCATTATATCTACTACTGTGGGCAAAAATCCCTTAGAAGAAATGGAGCAACCCTCATAGTCACAAGAGAGTCCAAAATGCAGTCCTTGGGTACAGTCTCAAAAATGACAGAATGATCTTGGTTTGTTTCCAAGACAAACCATTCACCATCACAGTAATCCAATAATACCCCAACCACTAATGCCAAAGAAGCTGAAGTTGATCAGGTCTATGAAGAACTACAAGACATTCTAGAATGAACACCAAAAAAGATGTCATTTTTGTCATAGGAGATTGGAATGCCAAAGTAGGATGTTAACAGTTACCTGGAGTAACAGGCAAGTTTGACCTTGGAATCCAAAATGAAGCAGGGCAAAGGCTAACAGAGTTTCATCAAGAGAACACACTGATCATAGCAAGCACCCTTTACCAATAACAGAGGAGATGACTCTACACATGGACATTGCCAAATGGTCAATACTGAAATTAGATTGATTATATTATTTGCAGCTGAAGATGGAGAATCTCTATGCAGTCAGCAAAAACATGACCTGGAGTTGACTATGGTTCAGATCATGAGTTCCTTACTGCAAAATTTAGGCTTAAATTGAAGAAAGTATGGAAAACCACTAGGTCATTCAGGTATGACCCAAATCGAATCCCTTTTGATTATACAGTGGATGTGATGAATAGATTCAAGGGATAAGATCTGGTAGACAGAGTGCCTGAAGAACTACGGACTGAGGTTCATAACATTGTACAGGAGGCAGTGAATGACCAAAACCATCCCAAAGAAAAATGACTCGGATAACCAAGATGGTGTGGTTACTCACCTAGAGCCAGACATCCTAAAGAGTGAAGTCAAGTGCGCCTTAGAAAGCTTGCCTATGAACAAAGCTAGTGGAGGTGATGGAATTCCAGTTGAACTATTTTAAATCCTAAAAGATGATGCTGTTAAAATGTTGCACTCAGTATGCCAGCAAATTTGGAAAACTCAGCAGTAGCCACAGGACTGGAAAAAGTCAGTTTTCATTCCAGTCACAAAGAAGGGCAATGACAAAGAATATTCAAACTAGCATAAAATATTTCTCATTTCATATGCTAGTAAGATTATGCTCAAAATCCTTCAAGCTAACCTTCAGCAATATGTGAACCTAGAACTTCCAAATGTACAAGCTGGATTTAGAAAAGGCAGAGGAACCAGAGATCAAACTGCCGACATTCATTGGATCATAGGTAAAACAAAGGAATCCCAGAAGACATCTACTTCTCCTTCATTGATGATATGAAAGCCTTTGACTGTGTGGATCAAAACAAACTGGAAAATTCTTAAAGAGATGGAAATACCAGACCACTTTACCTGTGTCCTGAGAAACCTTTATGTGAATCAAGAAGCAACAGTTAGAACTGGATGTGGAACAATGGACTGTTTCAAAATTAGGAAGGAATACAGAAAAGGCTGTACATTGTCACTCTGCTTATTTAAATTATATTCAGAGTACATCATGTGAAATGCTGGGCTAGATAAATCACAGACTGGAAGTAAGATTACCAGGAAAAATATCAGTAACCTCAGATATGCAGATGATACCACTCTAGTGGCAGAAAGCAAAGAGGAACTAAAGAGCTTATTGATAAGGGTGAAAGAGGAGAGTTAAAAAGCTAGCTTAAAATTCAACCTTAAAAAAAACTAGGATCATGGTATCTGTTCCTATCACTTCAGAGCAAATAGATGGGGAAAAAGTGGAAGCAGTGCCAGACTTTATTTTCTTTGGCTCCAAAGTCACTGTGAATGTCCACTGAAGCTATGAAATTAAAAGATGCTTGCTTATTGGAAGAAAAGTTCTGACAGGGCCTGGCACTGTATTAAAAAGCAGAGATATTACTTTGCCAACAAAAGTCCATATAGTCAAAACTATGGTTTTTCCAGTAGCCATGGATGGATGTGAGAGTTGGACTGTAAGGAAGCTGAGCCGCTCAAAACTGATGCTTTTGAATTGTGCTGAAGAAGACTTTTGAGAGTTTCTTGGTCTGCAAGGAGATAAATCCTGTCAATTTCAAAGGAAATCTACCCTGAATATTCATTAGAAGGGTGATGCTGAGGCTGAAACTCCAATACACTGGTCACCTGATGCGAAGGGCTGATCATTGGAAAAATCCCTAATGCTGGGAAAGATTGATGGCAGGAGGATAAGGGGGCAACAGAGGATGGCATCACCAACTTAGTGGGCATGAGTTTGAGCAAACTCCAGGAGATTGTGGAGAAACAGGGAAACCTGGTATAGCAGGGAAACCTGGGATGCTGCAGTCCACGGGCTCTCAAATGTTGGACATGACTTAGGGGCTGAAGAACAAGCCAAAACAATCCTGAGAAAGAACAGAACCAATAGAATCATGCTCCCTAACTTCATATTATATTACAAAATTACAGAGCAAAATTAATATGTAAATACAGTACAAGCACAAAAATGGACATGTAGAGCAATGGGACAGAATAGAGTCCCAGAATAAACCCATGGATTTATGGTCAGCTAATCTGCAACACTGGAGGCAAGAATTTACAATGGAGAAAAGTAGTCTCTTCAATAAGCGTTTTTAGGAAAACTGGACAGTTTTATATCAAACAGTAATACTAAAGTATTTTGTAACATCATATATAAAAATAAACTCAAAATGGATAAAATGTTAAATCTAAGAGCAGAAACCTTAAAACTCCTAGAAGAAAACTTAAGGAAAACACTTTTTGGCACAAATCATCACAGTGTCTTTTTGAGTCTGTCTCCTAAAGCAAAGGAAACAAAAATTAAACAAACAGAACCTAATTAAACTGAAGTTTTACACAATAAAGGAAACCATTGACAGACAAAAAGATATCCTATTGAATGGAAGAAAATATTTGCAAATTGTATGACCAAAAAGATTTAATAGCTAATATATATTATATAGATGGCTCATTCAATGCAACATCAAAAAAATAAACTGCCAAACAAAAAATGAACTGAAGACCTGGAGAGACATTTTTCTAAAGAAGACATGCAGATGGCCAACAGGCACATGAGAAGATGCTCAACATCGTTAATCACCAGATTAATGCTAATTAAAACCACAATGAGATATCACTTCACAACTGGCAGAATGGCTATCATCAAAAAGACCAAAGTAACAAATGATGACCAGGACGTAGATGTAAAGGAATTTTGGTGCACTTTTGGTGGGAATGTAGATTGGTGTAACCACTGTGGAAAACCAGCATGGAAGTCCCTCAAAAAACTAAAAATAGAACTACCATATGACCTAGCAATTCCAGTACTGTGTTTTTATTTTTAAAAAAGTACTACTTTAGAAAGAACCCTAGTGTTCTTAGCAGCACTGTTTACAATAGTGGGCAGAGGGAAGGGAGAAAGGGCAATGTAGGAATGTGGAATTAAAAGGCCCAAACTACTATATATAAAAGAAATAAGCTATAAGAATATTTAATACAACACAGGGTATATAACTTATGTTTCTAACTATAATGGAATAAACCTTTAAAATATAAGTCACTATGTTGCATAGCTGAAACTTATATTGTACTTCAAATGTACCTCAATAAGAAAAAAATTGTATTTAATGATAGTAAAGTGACTTTCAATAATTTGGTCACAATGGAAAACTAAAATAAATTTCCAATTAGGAGAAACATTTTGTTACTATTATAAAAGTTTTTAATTAGTATAAAAATATTTTAAATATTAGCCTAAAGTCACTGAGAATTTTAAGTGACATTTTCCTCTCAAATTTTGCTTCTTTAGAAGAATTCATACTTTTTTTTGCTAAACTCTTTATTAAAAATATAATCTTACATTCTTAAAGCTGTTTAAAAGATGTGAGATAAATCAGTGGTTTCCTATTTTCTTTAATGATGAATTTAAGTGTGATAAAAGGTCTTTCAGGTTATTTAAACTTTAAATTTTGCATAAATGTGTGTTTGAACAGCTTGGCAATATTTTATAACTCATTTTATATTTTATAACTCATAACTCTTTAAAAAACAAATTTGTAGATGTCTTTTGCTGTATCCTTTTGCAGTTTACCATGTTTGGGGGATGCCTGATCTAGAAAAGTCAATAAAAGCAAACATTGTTGTTTACAGATTTCACTACTAATTTCCCATGAAACTTGGTGGCATAGTTCCTTATTTAATAGGTGAAGTTTTTATCCACTCCTCCCCTTTTCTCCCTTCCTTTCCTTGACTTCTCCATTCACTTCTTATCTCTTGCTTCCTCTCTTCTCTTCTTCCTTTCTTCCTCTTCCTATTAATCAAGAATAACCCCATTGTCATTGGGAAATGAAAGTCACAATGTTGTAGTGTGGAGGTTTCTTTGGTATTAACAGTTTTTTAGTTTTTGCCATGTGGAAATGATGAGATTCATGGATGAAAATTTTCTTGAGGGCATGGGGTCTGTCTTCTTTATTATATCCCTGTGCTAACACAGTAGAACATAATGGGCACTTTAGTTATAAACTCCAGTAAAATAACCATATAAAAATGATCCTGAACCTCACTGCTAGTTTATGCTCATAATTAAATTTAGGATTCCTTGATTCCTTTGGTAACATTAATTACTTTTAGTCATTTCCTTGACTAAAAGTCAGAGAAGGCGATGGCACCCCCCTCCAGTACTCTTGCCTGGAAAATCCCATGGACGGAGGAGCCTGGTAGGCTGCAGTCCATGGGGTCACTAAGAGTCAGACACAACTGAGCCGACTTCACTTTCACTTTTCACTTTCATGCGTTGGAGAAGGAAATGGCAACCCACTGCAGTGTTCTTGCCTGGAGAATCCCAGGGACGGCGGAGCCTGGTGGGCTGCCGTCTATGGGGTCGCACAGAGTTGGACATGACTGAAGCGACTTAGCAGCAGCAGCAGACTAAAAGCATGTTATGGTATCAGTTATTTCTAGTCCTTTTCTATAATATTTGATATCTTTTAAAAAAGTATTAACCACTAAGTTTTCTGGACCATGGCATCTGGAAATAAATTTCAGCATTTTAAAGTGTTTTTTTTTTTTTTTTCCTTTAAAAGTGTTATAGTTCAATTTTAAATGATGTTTAATTTCTTTATGTAGAAAAAGACCAGTTAAATACCTGTGGGACTACATTACTAGAAAGTTTCTTTAAGTGTCATGTTTTCTATTATATTGATTGTGGATGAGAGAGTGGGAAAGCTTTGGTAACACTAGCCTTTGATGGCTTAGAGGAAGTTGAGAGTTACAGTTTGTTGATCCTCTCTGGTCAGGGAGGTAAATCCTTTCTGTCTTAAGCGGCTAAATATTGTGACTGGCATTGTTATCCTAATGCACCTCATCAGATTTTGGCAAGGGTTTTTATGTTTCTAATTCTCATATGATTTTAGATGAGAGCATGATTATTTAGAATTTAAAATACAAATATTTCTGTAGATAGCTGATAATGAATAGGTGATTTATGGCCTAAAGCTTATTTTGTTCTTTGCTTTGTCAGAGCAAACATCCATAAATGAATTAATGAAACAAAAATAATGTACTTCTTTTCCTTATATTTAAAATTTATTTTATAGTAAGGATAATTTGGATAAATACCAGCTCACAAATTAATATAAGTTGACATAGTCATTACTTGCCTTTATATGAAATCAGTTGTGCAGTTATCTAGAAAATTTTGGCAAATGTTTGATAATCTGGATGAAAGATTGTTGATCTGATTCCATATTTAAAATATTAGAAACATTTTCACTTTCTAAAGCTTTGTTTAAAATATGTATATTCATAATTAGTTCAGATGTTGTAGATGTGAATATGTTTTGATTTAAAGGTTGTTAAGTTATGTCCATTTGTTACTTCTATAGCTGGAAATTCCTAGTATAAGGATCAGTAATGACTGATATATTTTCCCCTCAGAGCCAGAGTGAATACACATACGGTTATTTTGGAAGGCACTTCAGATGCCAAGATTGTCAAATATTTGGATTTCAAATTTGGGGTCACTAGTATTGAAAACATTTAGAAAACATGAGTGACTCAGAAAGTATTATAATTAAGAGTAAGTGCTGAAGGAGGAACAGTTTCCATAATTCAGAATCTGGATTTATGTTAAAATTATCACAATCAATGTAATTATAAATACGAGATCTGTGGGACCTTAATTATGAGAACAAGGTCACAGAAGCAAAGACTGGAAATTCATCTGTGAAATGTAGGGAAGATGGAAGTCACCTGGTTTTTCTTTATCTAAGAAATAGCCAACATAGGCTTCTCCAAACACAGTTAAATTTTTATTGACAATTTAGATTTATTGGCACTATAGCTATAACTCAAGAGAATTATCATGTGAAATTATAAATATTGGCTGTACCATGTTGATGCAGGCTTCCCTGGTGGCTCAGATGGTAAAGAATCTGCCTGCTATGCAAGAGACCCGGATTCGATCCCTGGTTCAGGAAGATCCCCTGGAGAAGGGAATGCTACCCACTCCAGTATTCTTTCCTGGAAAATTCCATGGACAGAGAAGCCTGGCAGACTGTAGTCCATGGGGTCACAAACAGTTGGACATGACAGCAACTAATACGCTTTCTTTATATTGAGGCAGAGACCAACATAATAACAAATAGAGTCATGGGAACATACAGGCATTATACAAACCTTTTATATATATTCTTACATACTTGAAAAAGGATTTCCATAGAACTGGACATGGAACAACAGATTGGTTCCAAATAGGAAAAGGAGTACATCAAGGCTGTATATTGTCACCCTGCTTATTTAACTTATTTGCAGAGTACATCATGAGAAACTCTGGAATGGAAGAAACAAGCTGGAATCAAGATTGCCAGGAGAAATATCAATCTCCTCAGATATGCAGATGACACCACCCTTATGGCAGAAAGTGAAGAGGAGCTAAAAAGCCTTTTGATGAAAGTGAAAGAGAAGAGTGAAAAAGTTGGCTTAAAGCTCAACATTCAGAAAATGAAGATCATTGCATCCGGTCCCATCACTTCATGGGAAATAGATGGGGAAACAGTGGAAACAGTGTTAGACTTTATTTTTGGGGGCTGCAGAATCACTGCAGATGGTGACTGCAGCCATGAAATTAAAAGACGCTTACTCCTTGGAAGAAAAGTTATGACCAACCTAGATAGTATATTCAAAAGAAGAGACGTTACTTTGCCGACTAAGGTCTGTCTATTCAAGACTATGGTTTTTCCAGTGATCATGTATGGATGTGAGAGTTGGACTGTGAAGAAGGCTGAGCGCTGAAGAATTGATACTTTTCAGCTGTGGTGTTGGAGAAGACTCTTGAGAGTCCCTTGGACTGCAAGGAGATCCAACCAGTCCATTCTAAAGGAGATCAGCCCTGGGATTTCTTTGGAAGGAATGATGCTAAAGCTGAAACTCTAGTACTTTGGCTAACTCATGCGAAGAGTTGACTCATTGGAAAAGACTGTGATGCTGGGAGGGATTGGGGGCAGGAGAAGAAGGGGAATACCGAGGATGAGATGGCTGGATGGCATCACGGACTCGATGGACGTGAGTCTGAGTAAACTCCGGGAGCTGGTGATGGACAGGGAGGCCTGGCGTGCTGTGATTCATGGGGTCACAAAGAGTTGGACAAGACTTGAGCAACTGAACTGAACTGAACTGAACTGAAGAGGTTGAAAATTATGACCGAGTATATAGTCTTTAAGTCTTTGTTTTATCTATGCTAACTGAGCAGTCAGGCCCTCTCAAAATTTATTCCAATGGATTACATTTTTGTATTTAAAAGAAAGTCTCTGAAATAGCATTTTAATGCACTGAGGACAATAATTATTTCTTGGTTGATGTGGTGGAAAAGAGCTAACTTACAAATTTAGTTTTTCTTGGTTCATGTTATATCCTGATAATATAGTACACGTAGGTACAAGATAGAAAAAGAAAGAACATTTGTAAATGTTTCTGATAGCAAGCATGTGCTTCTGTTTCTAACAGTGAAAGGAAGAAAATTTGTAAAGGTTTCTGCCCACATTTTAAAAGGTTTCTTTTTGTTTTTATTGTCATCACTATTTTAAAAACTTTATTTAGTTTTTTTAGTTTAAGGATAATTGCTTTACAGAATTTTGTTGGTTTCTGCCAAACATCAACATGCATCAGCCATGGGTATATATATGTCCCCTCCCTCTGAAGGCACATACCTCTATTTTGAGGTAGTGTGTTAGTGTTTGTTGGTGGTTGCATGGATATAGTCAGGGAGGAGGGAACATTACTATACAAGTTTAGGTAATATGATTTCTATTTGGGGTGCAAGTGTTGATTCCTTACAAAATGCAGAGCACAGGTAAACATCACCTGGAGCCATAATTTAAATAGAACAGGTTATTTATCAAATTGAGTAATATCAGAAAACTGCAACAAATGTATGCTCTCTAAACAAAGGTATCCAGAAGTTCTTACCATGTCTGCTATTTATACTTCCTTCAATTTTTGGTGCAATTTGACCCTTTCTTGCTGTTTCATATGCCTCCTTCTCATCTCTACTTACTGAGCAGTTATACATATTTCAAATTTAGGTGAAGTAAAGTCATCCCTGATCCAACTGCAGACAAAATTAACCACAGAGCCATAAATATTAGGTTTAAAAAATTATTTGCTTTTATGTCTGTCTTCACATTTAGATTATATTTATTATAAGGGCAGCATTGTGCCATTTTCTAACTCAATCCTTTAAAAAATCTATTGAATTGAATAAGATAATTTAATGGTTAATGGTTTTGTATTACTCTGTAACCCATGCATAAATGCTAGTTTACTTCTGTTTATGGCTTGACATTGTTTAATGTTTTTCTATAGGAAATTTCATATTTCCAATGTCCAGTTTTACCTTTTTTATTTCTGAGTTTTTCTTCCTAAATCTTCCCTCAAGCTTTTGCCCTAAAACTCCAAAAGATAAGGAGAGGAATTTCCTTTGATAACCCACTTAGGAAAAAAAAAAAAAAAAACAACCTCTTTTTTACTGAGAGCCTGTAAAATCTCTTGTAGTCATAGATACTCTGTAATTCCTTTAAGAATTCAGTGTTCAAAAAGACTACTGGCTTGTCTTTTATGTACCCTGAATAGCTCAGTTGGTCAAGAATCCTCCTGCAATGTAGGAGACCTCGGTTGGAGTCCTGGCTTGGGAAGATGTGCTGAAGAAGGGAAAGGCTACCCATTCCAGTATTCTGGCCTGGAGAATTCAGTGGACTCTATAGCCCATGGAATCACAAAGAGTCAGACAAGACTAAGCAACTTTCATTTGTGTACATTTGTACACCACAGAAAGGAAGACATTTTCCCTCTATTTTATAGTTTCATGATTTAATCTCAGCTGCAGTCCCCAACAAGTTTGTCAGCAGCCTGATGTTTAAATATAATGCTCTTGCTTCCCTTTCACCTTAGTTGAAATAGAATTATTGACAGAAATTATTTTTTGGAGGGAAGTTAAGAATGATAATGTGGTACCCCTCAGTTACTAAATAGCATGCCTATTTTCATTTGTTTTGGGGGATGTGTAATAACAGTTGAAATGAATTGGTGTAAAATTTGGCAGAGAGACTTTCAACTCAGCTGCTGCTGCTGCTGCTGCTAAGTTGCTTCAGTCGTGTCCAACTCTGTGCAACCCCATAGATGACAGCCCACCAGGCTCTACCATCCCTGAGATTCTCCAGGCAAGAACGCTGGAGTGGGTTGCCATTTCCTTCTCCAATGCATGAAAGTGAAAAGTAAAAGTGAAGTTGCTCAGTCGTGTCCTACTCTAAGCAACCCCATGGACTGCAGCCCACCAGGCTCCTCTGTCCATGGGATTTTCCAGGCAAGAGGACTGGAGTGGGTGCCATTGCCTTCTCCATTCAACTCAGTTCAGTTCAGTCACTCAGTCGTGTCTGACTCTGCAACCCCATGAATTGCAGAACGCCAGTCCTCCCTGTCCATCACCAACTCCTGGAGTTCACTCAGACTCACATCCATCGAGTCGGTGATGTCATCCAGCCATATCATCCTCTGTTGAACCCTTTTCCTCCTGCCCCCAATCCCACCCAGCATCAGAGTCTTTTCCAATGAGTCAACTCTTCACATGAGGTGACCAAAGTACTGGAATTTCAGCTTTAGCATCGTTCCTTCCAAAGAACACCCAGGGCTGATCTCCTTCAGAATGGACTGGTTGGATCTCCTTGCAGTCCAAGGGACTCTCAAGAGTCTTCCCCAACACCACACACAGTTCAAAAGCACCAATTCTTTGGCACTCAACTTTCTTCACAGTCCAACTCTCACATCCATATATGACCACTGGAGAAACCATAACCTTGACTAGATGGACCTTTGTTGGCAAAGTAATGTCTCTGCTTTTCAATATGCTATCTAGGTTGGTCATAACTTTTCTTCCAAGGAGTAAACATCTTTTAATTTCATGGCTGCAGTCATCATCTGCAGTGATTTTGCAGCCCCCAAAATTAAAGTCTGACAGTTTCCACTGTTTCCCCATCTATTGCCCATGAAGTGATGGGACCAGATGCCATGATCTTCATTTTCTGAATATTGAGCTTTAAGCCAACTTTTTCGCTCTCCTCTTTCACTTTCAACAAGAGGCTTTTTAGTTCCTCTTCACTTTCTGCCATAAGGGTGGTGTCATCTGCCTATCTGAGGTTATTGATATTTCTCCCAGCAATCTTGATTCCAGCTTGTGCTTCTTCCAGCCCAGCGTTTCTCATGATGTACTCTGCATAGAAGTTCAATAAGCAGGGTGACAATATACAGCCTTGACATACTCCTTTTCCTATTTGGAACCAGTTTGTTGTTCCATGTCCAGTTCTAACTGTTGCTTCCTGACCTGCATATAGGTTTCTCAAGAGGCAGGTCGGGTGGTCTGGTATTCCTATCTCTTTCAGAATTTTCCACAGTTTATAGTGATTCACATAGTCAAAGGCTTTGGCATAGTCAATAAAGCAGAAATAGATGTTTTTCTGGAACTCTCTTGATTTTTCGATGAAAAAGATGGCTTAAAGCTCAATATTCAGAAAATGAAGATCATGGCATCTGGTCCCATCACTTCATTGGCAATTTGATCTCTGGTTCCTCTGCCTTTTCTAAAACCAGCTTGAGCATCTAGAAGTTAACGGTTCACGTATTGCTGAAGCCTGGCTTGGAGAATTTTGAGCATTACTTTACTAGTGTGTGAGATGAATGCAATTGTGTGGTAGTCTGAGCATTCTTTGGCATTGCCTTTCTTTTGGGTTTGACACCTAAAATCTTAGTTTGTGATTTCTGATTTTGTTTTGGCCTCAGTTTTCTCATTTGCAAATTGAACTACAGAACAAACTGATTATTTTCTAGGCTACACTTCTCAATCTCCTTTCTCTGTCAATGTAATATGTAAATTTGCCATTATTCACCAGAATGACCTGCTGCTGTTTCCTTTTATTTTTCATATATAATTTTTTATCGATGGTCTTTTCAAAGCAATGGGCACAGGCAAAACAGAAGGGAGTAAATTATTAGGTTTATGATGTAACATTTTGCCAGTGGCTTTTGCCCTTATCCCAATCTTTATTATTTGTACTGTAAGAAAGAGGGTGGTGGTGAAAGTAGGGTCTTACAGCCCCTGTATTCCATTGGACACTAGGGTTTTCAGGAGCTCACTTGATATGCCCAAACAATACCAGTATGTCTCTCAACCTAAGGGGCAGCACTCACATTGTTTTCTATGTTAGTAGTGCCCTCTGCAGCTTCAGAAATTAAAAAAAAAAAAAAAAAACTATATCCTGGCTTTTGCCAGATTTTGAATTATAGCATTTGGAGTTCAGCATGATGTTCTTGGTCTCAAGTGAGACTTCACCATCCTAAAAGAAAAACACCTTGCACAGATCCTTTTTTTTTTAATGATACCAAGAAAGAAATCTTTAAGAGGAGAAAGATGATAAGGAGCAATATTTATCAGGGAAGAGAAGGCCGATGATTTTTGATTCCTGCTTATAGCTCTGGATATGAGAGCCGATTTCAAGTAATCATGACTCACAAGCTTAATTATAGAAAGGTAGTCTCTTCAAGGCATTATAACAGCATCTGTAACAATGGGCATCTATTACCTGTTGCATTTGTTTTTTCACTTTTATGAATTCACCTAATCCCCAAAGGTAAAAATTTATTTTAAAAAGTGACTTGCCCTGCCTTTCCACCTCTTGCCAAAAAATTTTTCTTTAGTTTTGTTGAAACAACAACAAAAAAGCATTGTTGCTGCAACTGTATTTTCACAGTAGATGATGTAACTACACCCATTTTTACTAATAATTTTATAGAGGGCATTTTTTGAAGGATGGAGAGGCATTATCACAATAATTCTGTTTTGATTTTATCCTACAGAGTAAAATGAGAAAAACTGTTATCCTGAAAATCTGTATTAATGATACCTCTCTTCCATTTTTTCTAGCTATAGGTTTCTTTAAAATTATAAGCTTTTAAACTGGAGCCGATTATACAGAGTGAAGTAAGCCAGAAAGAAAATACCACCAATACAGTATACTAACACATATATATGGAATTTAGAAAGATTGTAACGATAACCTTGTATGTGAGACAGCAAAAAAGACACAGATGTATAGAACAGTCTTTTGGACTCTGTGGGAGAGGGAGAGGGTGGGATGATTTGGGAGAATGGCATTGAAACATGTATAATAGCATGTAAGAAACGAATCGCCAGGTCTAGGTTCGATGCAGGATACAGGATGCTTGGGGCTGGTGCACGGGGATGACCCAGAGAGATGGTATGGGGAGGTAAGTGGGAGGGGGTTCAGGAATGGGAACTAATGTACACCCATGGTGGATGTATATTGATTTATGGCAAAACCAGTACAGTATTATAAAGTAAAATAAAGTAAAATTTAAAAATATAAATAAATAAAAATAAAGGTAAGATGATTCAAAAAAAATAAAAATTAAAAAAAATTATAAGCTTTTAAAAATATGTATGATAATTATATGTCATTGATATGACTTCATCTTTTAGCAAGATTTTCATCATCTATAGAAGGAGGAGAAATAATCTGATGTGATATATTATAAGGGAAAAGTAACTTTCAAATTCATCCAAAGTTAGTATTCCCAGGTTGTAATCCTTGTAGGAGAAAAAGACAGCTACTTTTCTAGTAGCTTTCACTGTTGCCACCTACATCTGGATTCCTTTCCACCCTTACTGGTACCTCATCTGATTTACCATTACATATTTCTGGGACACTTTCAATTCTTTAAGTTTGTGTAATATGTTCTGCCAACTACTTCTTCTCACTATACTTATTCATTTTCATATGTAGTTAAAAATCTCGCTCAATGTCTATTAAACTTAAAAATATAAAAAAATGCTCCTATTCTGCCTAATATTGGTAAACAAATTAAGTGAAATAGACATAGTGCATGATGTATATGTATTAATATTATATATTGTTTGAATATTATATGTCATTCTGCCCTTATAAAATTTCATTTCTTTACCCTTATAGAAATCAGTACAGTCATAATACAGATGACTAATGAGTCATTTAATGACCAGTAATCTAAATTACATTTATTTTAAAAATTTTCAAATATAAACTATACATACATTTTCTTTAAATGTTTCAATATTGTTTAAAGGAGGCATTTAAGAATACCTTACTTCATAGTGTAACAAATGTTTGTTAACTATCTTCTGATAATTATTTTCCCCTTCTCAGTTTCTAGTAGGCCTCAATTTTGATTCCAAGGTCCTTGCAGTTTTAGAGAATTTCATACTAGATGCCTGGAATGGAGTATGTAGGTTTAAAATAAGTATCTCATTCCATACACCTCACCTAATTCATGGATAGTATGTGATCTAATCTGTTCTACCCAGAATAAATAACTGGAATTCTGTTGGGAAGACTGTGATTCAGATACTTCCTCTCATTATTATTAATTTTTTAGAAAGATAATACATAGAATTATCTGTTCTGATAGGTAGGGTGAATCACAGTGAGGACCAGTACCACATGTATTAGCTTGCATTAGGTTATGATGTACAATAAGCATTTCTCAAAATCAGTTGTTATAACAACAAAGTTGCTATATAATGAATTTATATTGGTTGCTCTCATTACAAGTCAACATCAGTCCACTGCTGGTCAGTGACAGCTCTGTTCTTTTTTCATATGTCTTTTTCATTTGAGAATTTGGGTGGAAGAAGCAGTCCTTGTTTCAGCCATGTGGTTCTCATGGTATAGATAAGATAGCTAGTAATTGAGCCCGGCCGCTCAAGTGTTCAAAGAATTTTCTCCATCATACTTTGCATTCACTCATCTTTCATAACCAAAGCAACTCACATAGCTAAGTCCAATATTAATTGGGCAGGGTAATTAGAATGTTAATGAAAAAAGGCAATTCACCTTTTTGTCTAGCTGATATAACTTTGGAATTTTTTACCTACCAAGAGATAATGATTATTAAAAAGTAAAGTACAGTTAAATGTTATTAAAAGTAAGATTTTAGTTTTAATTATTGGGGGAAAATGTCATTTTAAATAATGATTTCCCTTTGCTTTTAATGAGAGAGATATGCAGTAAGGGGTTCTGAAATATCTAGTGGAACTTCTCTAAATTTACTGAATATTTCTCAAGATGTCTATAAGTGTCAAATTGAACTAACAAATTCTTTTGCTTCATGTGGGGTTTTTAATTGAAGAATCATTCATTTTCTTCTTTCTTCAAAATTTCTGATATTTGGAAATTGATAATTTTGTAGAGGAACACTTTCAGTAAAACTATGTACTTGTCTTATAGTTTATGTGCTTGTATAACAGAGTCGTTGCTGCTTCCAACATGTGAGTGAATGGCCTTTATCTTACATAATGCTTCCATGTTTCCTTATTAATAAGTTAGGTGAATAAAAGTTTACTTTTTTAGTTAATCACACTTTACCTTATGAAATGAGAAGAAAATTATATTGCAAATATAGAATTCTTAAGGCATATTCAACTGTGACTTAATCTCTTGCTTATTTAACAATTTCCTGAAACAAACTCACCACATATCTCTATCTGAAAATCATGACTATAATTTTGTTATATAAATTAGAAAGAAGCAGTGAATATATTTTTATTAATTTGTATATTAGTTCAAAAAGATAACAATTATACAGTCAAATGGTAAAGGGTTTGGAAATGGAAGAAAAGAAAATCATGGGCCAGGAAGCATCTGCTTAATTTATTATGAAAAAGCTGCCAGATGGTTCACATGATCAACATAAAGAATGAGAACCAGGGCTGGGTAGGATCTCAGGAGGTCAGCATAGCTAAGGTCTTGCTTCAGTAAGTGTTTACTTAGCATATCACCATTGTCAGAATTATCACTGGGCGTGTGACACTGCTGGCCCTGATGCCATCAGGTAATTAATATGCTTGCTGCTGGACGCCACATCTTTGAAGATTACCTTTATTCTGTACTACTTGCCTCTCAACTTCTTGGTAGCTGCTTCACAGAACCTCTAACTAACCCATTAACTTTATATTACTTCTCCCTGTATTAATTTTTCTGGGTAGCAGCTACTAAACGGCTGCATTGTTGTTGCGTTAGTCACTCATCGTGTCTGACTATTTGCGACCCTATGTAGCCCATCAGTCTCCCCTACCCATTTAATTCTCCAGGCAAGATTACTGGATTGGGTAGCCATTCTTTGTTCCAGGGGATCTTCCAGATCCATGGATTGAACCCAGGTCTCCTGCACTGAATGTGGATTCTTTACTGTCTAAGCCATCAGGGAAGTCCTGGTGGTATTAGTACTCCATAGTACTGGTAAGTAGTATTCCATACTACTTGCCTCTCAACTCCTTGGTAGCTGCTTCGTAGAACCTCTAACTAGCCCATTCACTTTATATTACTACTCCATGTTAATGTTTCTGGGTGTGTTAGTCACTCAGTCATATCTCTTTGTGACACCATGGATGGTAGGCTGCCAGGCTCCTCTGTCCATGGAATTCTCCAGGCAAGACACTGGAGTGGTAGCCAGTCCCTTCTCGAGGAGATCTTCCCAACCCAGGGATTGAACCTGAGTATCCTGCATCGCAGGCAGATTCTTTACCATCTGAGCCACAAGGGAAGCCCAATTTTTCTGGGTAGCAACTACTAAATGGCTGCATTGTGCCTCATGCTTAAATCTAGCTGCTAAAGTATGTCAAGAGAGATACATTTTCACATATTGTGATATGTTGAGATAACTGGTATTCAAGAAAATATACATAAAACAATGATCTATCACATTTTTGTTTGTTAGATTACCAAATATTATAAACATTCATAATATTCCGTTTTAGTAAGGGCATGAGGAGACTAGCACTCTTATAGGAAACTGGTACTTCTTCCAGGGAAGTTTGTAAATGAGTATAAGCTACTAAAATATGACTGTGTTTTAACACAGAAAATATTTTCTAGGAATTTTTCATACGGAAAACATCAAATCTGGAATGATATATGTCAGAGGACATTCATTATGTTTATAATAAAGAGTTAGAAATAAACTAAGGGCCAGATAAAGAATGAGAGAGAAAGAGAGGAAAATATTTAGAAGTTTATTCCAAGAAAATATATACTAGCTACTTTCAGTCTGTGGGACATTGGATGAATTCTATTTTTTTCATTGTTTATTTTCTTATTACAAAATTCTCTATATCAATACCTATTATATTCATAATTAGAAAAATAATCTTACTATTTTGCCTAGAATTTTGGGAAGAGATCATTAAAAGATGTAATACTACATTCTAAGTCTTGTTTACAGGTATATGTTCTCTCTAAAATGAGATAAGGATAGAAAATTATTTTCATGAATCCTTCAATCCTCAAGATTTATGCTACAGAACACTTCAGATTCTAATATGTCTTCTTCAGAAGTAAAGGTGTAATGGAGTGCAATAGATTGAATGGCGTGGTGTTTTGTTGGAAGGTGACTCTCAGTTATTTCTAGAGGAAATTTTATAGTGGTGTGAAATTAGATTTGTTGGTTAGGTGGGGAATAATACTTGGTGCCTCTTGGGAATGCAACTGTTTCAGGAACTTTTGGAGATGATATTAAATGGCTACAGAGATATGAAAGCCAATATCAATGGCAATTTTTATTCTCAGAGAAACTGCCAGAGAGAGAGTAAGGGTAAAACCCAAGATAATTTCAAGAGTGATTAAGTGACAAGAGAGGAAAACTGCTAATAAGCATATAATAAGATTCTTATCGTTATTGGTAATCAGGAAAATGTGATTTCTTATCACAATGAGCTATACATACCTGTATGTATGCATCAAATTAGCTGAAATTAACTAGTCAGAAATACCAAATTTTGGTAAGATTCTGGAAGCAATGGGAACGTGAGAGAATTCCCAAATGGGAATTTGGATTGTAAGCCGGTTCAACCACTGTGGAATATGAGTTTAGCATTATTTAGGAAAATTAAAGATGTGCACATTTTATGACTTACCCACCCCATTCTTGTATATTTTAAAGTAAACCTTGTATGTATGTCTCAAATTGTTCATAGTAGTTTTTAAAATAATAACCCCAAATTGGAAATGACTCAAGTGTCCATCATAATGTTAACCTTTTGGTATAATCATAACATAGAATAATACATGATACACCTCCTAATATGGATGAACATATACATATTGTTGTTTTTGTTTAGTTGCCAAGTTGTGTCCGACTCTTTGTGACCCCATGGCCTGTAGCATGCCAGGCTCCTCTGTCCTCCACTAACTCCGAGTTTGCTCCAATACAAGTCCATTGTTGGTGATGCTATTTAATCATCTCATCCTCTGTCGCTCCCTTCTCCTTTTGCCTTCAGGGTATTTCCAAAGAAATACCCTTTCCCAGCTTCAGGGTATTTTCCAAAGAGTCAGCTCTTTGCATCAAGTGGCCAAGTATTGGAGCTTCAGCTTTAGCACCATTAGTTCCAATGACTATTCAGGGTTAATGAGTAAAAGAAGAACATCAAAAGTTATAAATTTTATGCAATTGAGAATGTGGAAGAATCAAACCATTATTTAGGGTTTCATAAATTGCAAAACAAGAATGAATTATTCATAGGAAACAATAATGCTTATCTTTAGTCAGAAGGTAGAGAGATCTATTTTGGTGGGGACAAGCAAACAATATTCTATTTCTAAAACCCAAGTTGGTTATAATTGTTTTCGTAATTCACTAATTAGTCAAATATATTTTGAAATATATTTTTTGGGAATGCATGTAAGAATTAAAGATTTTAAAATTTTAAAAATAAAAAACTTAAAAAAAAGAAATAAGAGATAAAAATAAGGTGCTTGGTACTACTTAGGAAAATTGCTGAGATATTAGAAATCGTGTTGAGTCAAGCATCTTAAAAAATTATGGCAATCATACATGTATGTATATGTTTGTGTGTGTAACTTTGTAAACTGTAAAGAATGTTTTCAAATCCAAAAAAATGTTTATAAAACGTATGCATTAGGAAAGAAAGTCTCAATAAATAACTAACAAGTAAAAATAAATAAATAAATAAATAAATAAATTTAAAATAAGGCTATGGAGGAAAATATAAATTAAAAAAATTTTACTCCTCTCATCTTTTCTTTACCTGGTACTGTTAGTTCCTAGTATGTAGGGTTGTGAATTGGGGTCAATAAAAGCAGTTTAAATTAGAGGAGAATGGTACAGATAAGACGCTCCCAGGTGCTCCACAAGTCAGTTGAGAAATATATAGCATTGTGACATTGTTTAGGTCTTCTATATCCTCACTGAATTTCTGTCTGTATATTACTGAGAGAGAAGTGTTGACATCTCTAGCCATAATTATGGATTTATCTATCTCTTTTTATTCTGTCAGTTTTTGCTTCATGTATTTTGTAGTTCAGTTGTTGGGCACATGAACATTTTGAATTGGAATAACTTCTTGATGGACTAAAACTTGTCTCACTATAGAATTTTCCCCGTTATAAAACTTGTCTCATTATAGAATTTTCCCCGTTATTCCTGGTAATTCTTTAAAAATTGCTCTTTTTCTCTAAAGATTACTGATTGTAGTATAGCCAATCCAATTACTATTGTTTGACTGTATAGTATATCTTTTTTCCATTCTTTACTTTTAATTCACGCTTCTCTGGTGAGTCAGATGGTAAAGAATCCACGTGTAATGCAGGAGACCTGCATTCAATTCCTGGGTTGGGAAGAACCTCTGGAGAAGGGAATGGATACCCACTTCAGTATTCTTGCCTGGAGAATTCTATGGACAGAAGAACCCGGTGGGCTTCAGTTGATGGGGTTGCAAAGAGTCAGACACCACAGACCAACTAACCCTTTCACTTTCACTTTTAATCCACCTATGTTGTAATGTTTGGAGTGAGATTTTTATAGATAGCATAGATGGGTTATGTTGATTTATCCATTTTGACAGTCTGCCTTTTAATTGCATGTTTAGACAATTAAATGGAATGTGATTTTTGATATGTTTGGACTTAGGTCTGTCACTTTATTTGTTTTATGTTTGTTCCTTCTGTTTTTCAGTTCTCTCTCCTTTCTTGCTTTCTTTTGGGTTATTTGAATATTTTTTAGCATTCATTTTCATTTAGTTATTTCTATTTTAGTGGTTGCTGTGGTGATTCAGTTCACTTCAGTTACTCAGTCATGTCTGATTCTTTGTCTGACTGCAGCATGCCAGGGTTTCCTGTCCATCACCAACTCCTGGAGCTTGTGAAAACTCATGTGATTGCTCAAGCTCTAGTGATTACAATATACTAAACTTTTCACAGTTTACTTAGAATCAAATTTTATTATTTCTATTAGAATGTAGAAATTTTTACTGCCTTACTACTTCTCATTTATGCTATAGTTTGCTTATAAACTATATCTATATAAACTGAGAATGGCTTTATTTCACCTTCATTCCTGAAGGATATTTTCACTGGATATGAAATTCTGGGTTGAGAATTCTTTTCTTTTAAAACTTTAAAAATTTTGTACCATTTTCTTTTGGCATGCATTGTTTTTGATGAAATATCTTCATAATCTCCATTTTTTTGGTCATTGTTTATAGTTATTTTCTCTGGCTGCTTTCAAGATTTTCTTTTTTTGCAACTAGTGTTCAATAGTTTGATTATGATACACATGGACATAAATTTCTTTGGGTTTAAAGCTCACTCAGATTCTTTAATTCATAGACACCTTTAGCTTAACTTGAGATGTTTTGGGGCCACTATTTCTTCAAATATTTTTTCAACTCTGCAGTTTCTCCTTCCTTGCTTTAATGCTGATGATACACATCTTAAATTTTTCATTGTCCCATAGTTTCTGTAGCTCTTCTCAATTTTAAGAAAATTTTATCCTCTGTACAGTTCGTCTCCTGGGTACAAACTTTCAAGCTTCAAACTTTCAAAGATGCTAACATGTCTGACCACATAAGTTAGTTCTATCTGAGGAGGCACTCACTGTTAGTTTTTGAGGCACAGGACCTGGACATAGAATGGTACATGAAGGTTACAGCTGCTATTCAGAATGCAATCCAGTGCCACTGTTATCTATGATGAGAAAAAAAGAGCTACTACCTAGACCTTACTAGATCTTTTTTTTTTTTTTTTCTTTTTCAAGAAGGTAGATAGCAAGAAACCAGAACCTGTGCCTTTAACATCAGGCATGAGTGGAATTTCAGCTTGTCCTCCATCACCTATTGCTGGCAATCCTTCAGTTCTACCATTTCCCATCTCCTTTCCCTCCTCCAGTCAGTAACTCTTCTTGCCTGTTCACTTGTGCCAGCCCTTGTATACAGCTGTTGTACTGTACTATTGTACTTTTCAAGGTACTGTACTATAAGATTAAATTTTTTTATTTTGTGTATTTGTTTCTGTATTATTTTTATGAAAAGCATTATAACCCTACTACAGAACAGTACTATATAGCTGATTGTGTTAGTTAGGTAGATAGGCTAACTTTATTGGACTTATGAACAAATTGGACTTATGAATACATTCTTGTTTGTATGTAGGGGCCTTGTCATATTGTTCAGATTGAATAATTTCTATTGGTCTATCTTCAAGTTTACCAACTCTCATCTGCTATTATCATTCTGTTGTTAAGTCTATTCTTCTATTGCTTTGCTGAGACATTGCATTTTAAAATTCATTTTAAGAGTACTCAATATTGCAAATTCATGCTTTTTATAATGGCTGCTTTGAAGTCTGTCAGATTATTCAAACATCTGTGTCATTTTGATGTTGGCATCTGTGTTTGTCTTTTCCCATATGAGTTGCAGTTTTTCTGATTCTTCATATGCCAATTAATTTTGGATTGTATCCTGGATATTTGAAATATTATGAGAATCCAGTCTTATTTAATTCTACTGAGAGTATTAATTTTTATGTTTTAGCAGAAAATCAACTGCTTATGTTCAGGCCACGAGTTCCACCTAGCCTTCTGTGGGCCATGTTTCTAGTATCAGTTTTGTTTCTAAAACTTTTCTAGTACTTGGATTTTTCCTTGGTGTGTACCACCCAGTGCTCTTTTTGGAGCCTGGCTGGTGATCTGCTCTTTAATTCAGTTCTCAAGATCTTTGGTATGCTAATTAGGTTCCTACCTACACCTGTGCATCTGGAAATGAGCCCCAAAGTTTATAAACAATCATTTTAGGTTGCTTCTTTGAATTCTTTGCTCTCTGTCATCAACCTGGAACTTTCCAATTTTCTGGAGCTTTCTCTTTTAGGCCTCAGGCCAGGAACTTGGTAGCCTAGTTACTGTATTTTATTGCACACTTCCAGTTTTGAGCGTGTATCCAGGACCAAGTGAAGTGAAGATAGAGGGAAAAAGTAGTGGGAGTTGGCCCCACCCACTTTGAACCACAGCTCCACCAGAGAGGACCATTCCCCTCCCTCAGAATTTTGACATTTTTGGGACTTAGCAGTAGCATGGCTACAACTGTTACCACTGCCATGATTTTGTTGGAGGCTAGAGTATGAAAGAAAAGAGGAAAGAAAAATAGGAGAATTTCTGCATTGTTTCTGAGCATTAAGAGTTCTATTTCCTGTTCTTTGAGTCAGCAATGAAATTTTTTTCCTCGAGTTCTGTGTGTACTGCAGTACTCACCTCTCAGCATCTTACTGTATTAATATTCTGACCAGGGGATGTCAGAAGGAAAAAAGAGATAAATTTATCACTAGTTTGCTGGCTCTTATAATGCTGATATTCTCTTGTTTACCTACTACTATGTATTTTTAAAAATTCTCAAAAATCTATGTCTTCTGTCCAAGTTTTCTACTTGTATTTCTACTTACAGGGAGAAGTGTACATAGTCCATTTTACCTGAAGCTTAAACTCTCAAACAATAAATTGATTATTTTGTAATTAAATATTATTTCTTTTTAAGGAATTGGAGAACTTCCTAGAGTTATTGATAATACTTGAGAGAAAGAAATTGAAGATCTGGTGTAGTTAAAAAAAAATTCAAACTTCATTAACTTCAAAAGACATCCATCCTAACACACTTTGATCAAGTAAGTGTTGGATGATTTGGGGGAGAAAGGGAGCAAAATATACTTTAGTGGTAAGCCTCATCTTAACTTAAACAAAATTATTAAATATAATAGAGAGAGTAAAACTGTGTCTGTGCATCGAAGCCTGAGAGTTGGCAAATGTGGAGTTTGTTTTTGCAGTAGGTTCTGTATATTAGCTAGGGTTCTCCTGAGAAACAAAGTAGGATTTGTGTGGTGTTTGTGAATATACATGTGTATCTGTGTATACACATATATGTATGGAGAAAGAGAGAAAGGATGCACAAGAGAGCAAGAGCAAGATTTTAAGTAATCAGCTTACATGATTGTTGAGGCTGATACATCCAAAATCTATGAAGTAGGCTTGAGAATCAGGGAAAAATTGATGTTGCAGCTAAAGTCCAAAGGCAGACTACAGACAGAATTCCTTCTTCTTCTTGGGATGTCAATCTTTTTCCTCTTAAGGCCCTCGACTGATTGGTTATATGAGGTTTACCCATATTTTGTAGGTAATCTCCTTTACTAAAGGGCTTCTCAGGTGGTAGAGTGGTAAAGAATCTGCCTGCTAATGAAAGGGATGTAAGAGATGTGGGTTGGATGGCCCAGTTGGAAGATCCCCTGGGTTAAGAAATGGCAACCTATTCTAGTATTCTTGCCTGGAAAATTACATGAACAGAGGAGCCTGGTGGGATATAGTCCATGGAATAATAGAGTCAGACTCAATTGAGGATGCATGCCATATCCTTTATGAAAAAGCTACTGATTTAAATGTTCTCATCTTCAAACAGCAGATAAACTGATGTCTGACCAAAAATCTGGATCCTGTGTCCTAGCCATGTTGATGTATTAAATTAATCATTATATCCTAGAAGGTGATGATAGATAATACTGTAACTCCTTGAAAATTATACATTTTCAGAGTGGCTTCAACATAGAGATAGTCAATGAACAATCTAAGATCCAGTTGGCGATCTAAGACAGCTTTTTAAAGAAAATGAATTTTCTCATGGATCCTTACTATCATATGAGATTAATTCTACAGTAATTGTATTTTCAGTGGATTCTTTACCAGCTGAGCCACCAGAGAAGCATAATTGTATTTAAATACATTTAAACCTGTGTATACATGACTTAAATTTTTGTTCTTTGAAAATTATGTATTCATACCTCAAATGAGATAGAAAACCACACTCTGATAAAGTTGATAATGGGTGATAATGTTTTGCAGAAACTAAGTGTAGAATAAATAAAAATTTAGGACTGTTACTGTAATCGATCTATTTCTACATTCTTTTTCAATGATACTTAGTATTAAAGTTAGTGTTACTGCTACTGCAATTATGACTGGAATTTCTAGGTCCTCCTTAATGTTCTGAGTCAGTATATCTGGAATGTAGCCTAGTTATATGAATTTAAAATGTTTTCCTCAGAAAATCTAATGTTGGTAGTCTAACAGTCTAAAGTGTAAATTCTATAGAAATGGGTAAAAGCATAACATTTAGGCAAATTATCAGAATCACCTGAAATATTGTTTTAAAGTATTATCAATGCCAATTTCATTCCAATCTTAAAGAAAGGCAATGCTAAAGAATGTTCAAAACTACCACACAAATGCATTCACCTCACACACTAGCAAAGTAATGCTCAAAATTCTCCATGCCAGACTTCAATAGTACATGAACCATGATCTACCAGATGTTGGAGCTGGATTTAGAAAAGCAGAGGAACAAGAGATCAAATTGCCAACATCTGCTGGATCATTGAAAAAGCAAGAGAGTTCCAGAAAAACATCAACTTTTGCTTTATCAGTTCAGTTCAATTCAGTCACTCAGTCGTGTCTGACTCTTTGCGACCCCATGAATCACAGCACACCAGGCCTCCCTGTCCATCACCAGCTCCCGGAGTTCACTCAGACTCACGTCCATCGAGTCCGTGATGCCATCCAGCCATCTCATTCTCGGTCGTCCCCTTTTCCTCCAGCCCCCAATCCCTCCCAGCATCAGAGTCTTTTCCAATGAGTCAACTCTTCACATGAGGTGGCCAAAGTACTGGAGTTTCAGCTTTAGCATCATTCCTTCCAAAGAAATCCCAGGGCTGATCCCCTTCAGAATGGACTGGTTGGATCTCCTTGCAGTCCAAGGGACTCTCAAGAGTCTTCTCCAACATCACAGTTCAAAAGCATAGCCTTTGACTGTGTGGATCACAATAAACTGTGGAAAATTCTGAAAAAGATGGGAATACCAGACCACCTGACCTGTCTCCTGAGAAATGTGTATGCAGGTCAAGAAGCAACAGTTTGAACTGAACATGGAAAAACAGACTGGTTCCAAATTGGGAAAGGAGTAAATAAAAGCTGTATATTATCATCCTACTTATTTAGTTTATATGCAGAGTACATCATGCAAAATGACAGGCTGGATGAAGCACAAACTGGAATCAAGATTGCTGGGAGAAATATCAATAACCTCAGATACACAGATGACACCACCCTTACGGCAGAAACCAAAGAAGAACTAAAGAGCCTCTTGATGAAAATGAAAGAGGAGAGTGAAAAAGTTGGCTTAAAACTCAACATTCAGAAAACGAAGATCATGGCATCTGGTCCCATCACTTCATGGCAAGTAGATGGGAAAACAATGGAAACAGTGATAAACTATTTTTTGGGGCTCCAAAATCACTGCAGATGGCGACTGCAGCCATGAAATTAAAAGATGCTTGCTCCTTGGAAGAAAAGCTATGACCAACCTAGATAGTATATTATAAAGCAGAGACATTGCTAACAAAGGTCCATCCAGTGAAAGCTATGGTTTTTCCAGTAGTCATGTATAGATGTGAGAGTTAGACTACAAAGAAAGCTGAACACTGAAGAATTGTTGCTTTTGAACTGTGGTGTTGGAAAAAACTCTTTGAAAGTCCCTTGGACTGCAAGGACATCCAGCTAGTCCATCCTAAAGGAAATCAGTCCTGAATATTCATTGGAAGGACTGATGCTGAAACTCCAATACTTTGGCCACCTGATGTGAAAAACTGACTCATTGGAAAACACCTTGATGCTGGGAAAGATTGAAGGTGGGAGGAGAATAGGACAACAGAGGATGAGATGGTTGAATGACATCACTGACACAATGGACATGAGTTTGAGTAGGCTCTGGGAGTTGGTGATCAGCACGGAAGCCTGGCTTCCTGCAGTCCATGGGGTCACAAAGAGTTGGACAGGACTGAGCGACTCAATTGAACTGAATCAAGGTCACATGCCATTCATAGTAAATCAGAATCTCCAGCTCTCCAGAGCTCCAGAGATCTGCTCTTTCTTTCTTTTAAGCTTCTTAAAGGATATTGTCATCATCTAGATTTGAAAAATTGCTGTTCTATTATTACCTTTCTTAAAAATTAGTGGTTTCATGTAAGAGCTTGTCAATAACTGGGTAATGAAAAATTATTGTTTGAGATCACTGGGGATACCTGAATAATAGTGTATTTTGTATTTAATTAAGTGGAGAAATTAATACATTATAGATTTAATATACTATAACAGTAAAAATTTTAGGTAGGTTAAACATTTACTTATATACAATGAAAGCACAACATACTGGAAAAAACAATTTTCCCTAATACTTAGGTAGTGGGGAAGGCTTATCAACACATAATATGAAACTCAGAAATGATTTTTAGAAGTTAAAAATTTAAATATATGACAACAACAACACAGAAATGAAACAAGAACATATTCTGACTTGGGGAAATATGTTACAAACGTATGACCTCTATAATTCAAAGAGCCCTTAAAGGTCAGGAAAAAAAAAATGGCACCACAATAGGGAAACATGAAAAATGCAGATTCTCATAGCTAATAGAAGAAATGTAAATGACTCTCTAATACTAAAACACAGATTTGCTAATAAATTTAACAACAACAACAAAAAGCTGAGATGAGCTTTTACCTGTTATCAGTTCAGTTCAGTCACTCAGTCACGTCCGACTCTTTGCAACTCCATGAATCGCAGCATGCCAGACCTCCCTGTCCATCACCAACTCCCGGAGTTCACTCAGACTCACGTCCATCGAGTCAGTGATGCCATCCAGCCATCTCATCCTCGGTCGTCCCCTTCTCCTCCTGCCCCCAATCCCTCCCAGCATCACAGTCTTTTCCAATGAGTCAACTCTTTGCATGAGGTGGCCAAATTACTGGAGTTTCAGCTTTAGCATCAGTCCTTCCAAAGAACACCCAGGACTGATCTCCTTCAGAATGGACTGGTTGGATCTCCTTGCAGTCCAAGGGACTCTCAAGAGTCTTCTCCAACACCACAGTTCAAAAGCATCAATTCTTCAGTGCTCAGCTTTCTTCACAGTCCAACTCTCACATCCATATACGATCACTGGAAAAACCACAGGGCATAGCGAAATACATTAAAAGCTTGAGAGTATTCATTTTTGAGTAAAAATATACACAAATGGACATATATATCATACCTTAATCAATGTTAAATTCACTAAAATTATGTATCATTTTAAGGTAGTTTGCACTATTTATTTGATCTGAAATTTTCAACATCTCTCATCAACAATTCTACTTTAAGTTATGAATCCTGTAGAAATTCTCACTATTGCCATGCAAATTTGTCCATTACAATAAATATACAATGTAGTATATTTTATAACAGCAAAAGTTGTAAGTAGAGAAGATTAATCAAAAAGTGATTAATTAAATTGTACAATATAAAATGGCTTATAATGCTTTTGTCAAAAAGAGTGACATGGCTTGAAATGTTGAATATATTAAAAAATAGGCCAATTATAATTTAAGTGAAAAAAGTGTGCATCAGTTCAGTGGAATTCAGTCGCTCAGTCGTGTCTGACTCTTTGTGACCCCATGAATCGCAGCACACCAGGCCTCCCTGTCTATCACCAACTTCCAGAGTTTACCCAAACTCATGTCCATCGAGTTGGTAATGCTGTCCAGCCATCTCATCCTGTCTTTCCCTTCTCCTTCTGCCCCTAATCCCTCCCAGCATCAGGGTATTTTCCAATGAGTCAACTCTTCGCATGAGATGGCCAAAGTATTAGCATTTCAGCCTCGCATCAGTCCTTCCAATGAACATCCAGAACTGATCTCCTTTAGGATGAACTGGTTGGATCTCCTGAGCTTTAAGCCAACTTTTTCACTCTCCTCTTTCACTTTCATCAAGAGGCTCTTTACTTCCTCTTCCCTTTCTGCCATAAGGGTGGTGTCATCTACATATCTGAGGTTGTTGATATTTCTCCTGGCAACCTTGATTCCAGCTTGTGCTTCTTCCAGCCCAGTGTTTCTCATGATGTATTCTGCATGTAAGTTCAATAAGCAGGGTGACAATATACAGCCTTGACATACTCCTTTTTAATTTGGACCCAGTCTGTTGTTCCATGTCCAGTTCTAACTGTTGCTTCCTGGTCTGCATATAGGTTCCTCAAGAGGCAGGTCAGGTGGTCTGGTATTCCCATCTCTTGAAGAATTTTCCACAGTTGATTGTGATCCACACAGACAAAGGCTTTGGCATAGTCAATAAAGCAGAAATAGATGTTTTTCTGGAACTCTCTTGTTTTTTTGATGATCCAGCCGATGTTGGCAATTTGATCTCTGGTTCCTCTGCCTTTTCTAAAATCAGCTTGAACATCTGGAAGTTTATGGTTCACGTATTGCTGAAGCCTGGCTTGGTGAATTTTGAGCATTACTTTACTACCGTGTGAGATGAGTGCAATTGTGTGACAGTTTGAGCATTGTTTGGCATTGCCTTTCTTTGGGATTGGAATGAAAACTGACCTTTTCCAGTCCTGTGGCCACTTCTGAGTTTTCCAAATTTGCTGCCATATTGAGTGCAGCACTTTCACAGCATCATCTTTCAGGATTTGAAATAACTCCACTGGAATTCCATCACCTCCACTAGCTTTGTTTGTAATGATGCTTTCTAAGGCCCACTTGACTTCACATTCTGGGATGTCTGGCTCTAGGTGTGAATAACAGCATTTATAGAGTCACTTACTTTTCAAAATATATATAAAATGTAAAGTTTGAGTTAGATAAATATGTACCAAAATATTAAACATTTTTACCTCTGGAGAGTAGGATTGTGATAGGAATACATTCATTTCCGCTTCTACTTTTTCCATTTTTGTGTTAAAATTTTATAGCATACATGTGTTAGTCATAAGGAATCCATGGGGGACAAATAGAAAAGTATTAATGGCTTGCTGCCATCTGGGAGTGCCACAAAGTTGTCTACTGCCCTTTAACTGTTGAAAAATATTATCAATTATTTGGGTGAAGTCATATATGACAACCTTATTTTCAGATGGAAAAAAGTTGGGATGGATAGTAACATAGTTGACTGAGTCAAGTTTCAACCGCCCTAGGAATTCATGTTGTGTTGAAACAAACAATAAAAAATTAACAATCACAAATGTAATTTACTCTGTTTAGGCATAAAAAAATTGCTTAACTTAGTTTAAGATATGAGAATTAGAGTTAGGGTTAGGGAAAGGGTTTACAAAAGGCTAAGGAGAAAGGGAACGGTATGTCCATCTGAATGCACAGTTCCAAAGATTAGCAAGGAGAGATAGGAAAGCCTTCCTAAATGAACAATGGAAAGAAATAGAGGAAAACAATAGAATGGGAAAGACTAGCGATCTCTTCAAGAAAATTAGAGATGCTAAGGGGACATCTCATGCATAGATGGACACAATAAAGGACAGAAATAGTATGGACCTAAGAGAAGCAGAAGATATTAAGAAGAGGTGGTAAGAATACACAGACTGATGGCATGATCACTCACCTAGAGCCAGACATCCTGGAGTGTGAAGCCAAGTAGGCCTTAGGAAGCATCACTACGAACAAAGTTAGTGGAAGTGATGGAATTCAAGCTGAGCTATTTCAAATCCTAAAAGATAATGCTGTTAAAGTGCTGCACTCAGTATGCCAGCAGATTTGGAAAACTCAGCAGTGGCCTCAGGACTGGAAAAGGTCAGTTTTCATTCCAATCCCAAGGAAAGGCATGGCCAAAGAATGTTAAATCTACCTCACCATTGCACTCATTTCACATGTTAGCAAGGTAATACTCCAGACCCTTCAAGCAGTACATGAACTGAGAATTTCCAGATGTTCAAGCTGGATTTGAAAAAGGCAGAGGAACCAGAGATCAAATTGCCAACATCCGTTGGATCATAGAAAAAGCAAGAGAATTCCCAGAAAACATCTACTACTTCTTCATTGACTATGCTAAAGCCTTTGATTGTGTGGATCACAACAAACTGTGGAAAAGTCTTAAAGAGATGGGAATACCAGACCACCTTACCTGTTTCCTGAGAAAAACCTGTATGCAGATCAATAAGCAACAATTAGAACTTGACATGGAACAACTGACTAGTTCAAAATTGGAAAAGGAGTACATCAAGCCTGCATATTGTTACCCTACTTATTTAATATTAATGCAAAATACATCATGCAAAATGCTGGGCTCAGTGAAGCACAAGCTGGAATCAAGATTGCCAGGAAAATATCAATAACCTCAGATATGCTGATGACACTATCCTTATGGCAGAAATTGAAGAGAAACATAAGAGCCTCTTGATGAAAATGAATGAGAAGAATGGAAAAGCTGGCATAATATTCAATTTTCAAAAAAACTAAGATCATAGCATCCAGTCCCATCACTTCATGGCAAATAGATGGGAAAACAATGGAAACAGTGACTGATTTTATTTCTGTGGGCTCCATAATCACTGCGGAAGGTAACTGCAGCTATGAAATTAAAAGATGTTTGCTCCTTGAATGAAAGGCTGTGTCAAACCTACAGAGAGTATTAAAAAGCAAAGGCAGTACTGTGCTGACAAAGGTCCATATAGTCAAAGCTATAGTTTTTCCAGTAGTCATGTACGGATGTAAGAGTTGGAACATAAAAAAGGCTGAATACTGAAGTACTGATCCTTTCAAACTGTGGTTTTGGAGAAGACTCCTGAGAGTCCCTTGGACTGAAAGGAGATTAAACCAGTCAATCCTAAAGGAAATCAATCTTGAATATTCATTGGAAAGACTGATGCTGAAGCTCCAATACTTTGACCTCCTGATGTGAAGAGCCAACTCATCTGGAAAAGACCTTGATACTGGGAAAGATTGAAGGCAGGAGGGGAAGGGAATGATGGAGGACGAGATGGTTGGATGACATCACTGACTCAATGTGCATGAGTCTGAGCAACTCCAGGGGATGGTGAAGGACAGGGAAACCTGGCAGGCTGCAGTCCATAGGGTCACAAATAGTTGGACATGACTCAGCGACTGAACAACAGCAATAACAAAAGATATCTGGCTTCTATTTCATATGAAAATAAGATTTTGTTTCCATGAGCTCAGTATGAACTGAAGATGTGATATCCCTGCAATTTTAGATTATCCAGGTTTCAGGAGTTTTTGTGGTGCTCTGTGTTGGCCCATCTGGATTATCTTATTCTATTAAGAGTGCTGTTACTTCTGATGAAACATTCTAAGTGGTGTGCATACACAGGACAGGGGTCAGGATGGTAAACGATTTATAAACCCTGCCACAGATTTAGAAGTCTCCAGTTAGAGAACAACAGGGTGGTTGTATTCAAATATTTGGAATTTGTCTTATGACAGAGTTTTCCCTCTTTGATTTTGAGATCAGAAATGGTACAGATTAGAGAGCCAGCAATGTAAGCTCACCTTGTATAACAAATTCCTAATTCCTGAATATCTGAGAAAAAACTAGATAATGTGTATAGAAACCATGTAATGTGTTTTTATTGGGAAGGAGTATTGAATTAGGTATTTTCTAATATTAAAAAAATCCGTAGGATTCTATGATAATGGTTATAGACTATTTTCTTATATAAGTAGAAAAGGTAATTCAACTTGTAAGAATTTTAAATCCATACACTTTGCAAAAATCTTAGGAATGTATATCAGAAAGTAATAATTAGGCTTTATACCCAAATGCTGGGTTTAAAAAATTCCTGAGCTTTTCAAAAACAAAAAATTAAATACAGTTGGAATAAAGTTCAAAGTTGTTTTAATTTGTGTGCATATCTGATAGCATGAATCATAATATTTGAAGAATAAGCTCTGCATAGGTGAGGACTCGCTTCTATATCCCTGTATATAGGATAGTTCCTTGGACATAGAGGAACTGGTTCTCAGTAAAAACTTTTTGGGTAATGAAAAAGGAGGGGCCTCATTATCAGAATCAGGAATGGAGTGACAAAAGGATGGGATATGCTGGGAAGGCCAAGATTGGAAATCTTGGCAAATCCATAATATTAGGTAAATATAGCAGAATATGGGAAATTTAGGCAGTAATTTTTTAAAAAAAGTAAATATAGACTGTTAAATTCAGTCCATGATGGAAAATGCAGGCAGATTGTGAGGATTAGCCAAGAATTCAACTTAAACCCAAGTTAAGAGTATCTACATAGTAGGGAGGGCTTTGCAGGTGGCCCTAGTGGTAAAGAACCCTTCTGCCAATGCAGGAGACCAGACACTGAATAAATCCCTAGGTTGGGAACATCCCCTGGAGGAAGGCATGGCAAGCCACTCCAGAATTCTTGCCTGGAAAATCCCATGGACAGAGGAACCTGGTGGGCTACAGTCCATGGAGTCTCAAAGAGTTGGACACTATTGAAGTGACTTAGCGCACACGCGCGCGAGCGTGCACACACACACACACACACACACATAAGGGAAGATAAAAGATTTTAACTATAATGAGCTAATGTTATGGTATTTAATGTTGTGTTGTGGCTCTCATCCAAAGAACATTCAAATTAAGGGTTAGGAAATCCAATCCATGAGTGTTCAGAAGTATAACATAAAGACTAAGGCAGCTGGCAATCAGAGAATCTGCTATTAAAACTAAGGCAGACCAACAGGGTTTAATGCTAAATACCGACCTAGGGCTTGTTCTAAAAAGATGAACAACTGAATATTCAGGGGAGATTTTGTAATTCTAGTGTAAATTTAGGGGGCTCGAGGGACAGGGAATCAGAGTATTACATCATCATTTTAAGTGTGAGAATTGTGATAGCAAGTATCAGTGGTTGGCTGGGTTACAGTGGCTCTTGGATTTGTTTTGTTTTCATTGTGTAAAATCTTAGAATGCCTTATTGTAAGCCTCTTGATAGCTTTTATAAATTGTGGATATAGTCTTTAAATATAAAAGAGTTTTCATTTTGTTTCATCTGATCTATTTGGGGAGTAGGGAGGCTTCTCTGGTGGCTCAGATGGTAAAGAATCTGCCTGCAAATTGGCAGACTGGTGACAAATTTATTACTCCAATGATAACTAAGAGCATTCTGATTAAACTCAGAAAAAGGTAGAATAGTTTAGTTGGAAGAAAAATGAGAAAGCATTTATGTCCTTTTACTAATCCTAAAAAAAATAATGCTTTTAATAATCAGAGAAAATAGTTCATTGGGAAATTTTCTTGAAGGAACTAAGTTATAGGCCTTTTAGATTCAAAATATATTAAAAATATACTTGAATACTCATAATAATTAGTTGTTTCTGATATGTCTCTTTTGAAGGAATGTATCCAAAGTGTAGTATTTCCAATTGAGATAATAATTAACCATTGCGGTAAGGAAAAAAAAAAAAAGCAAAAAACAAAACCCTAAGAAAAAATATAGCAAAATGGCTGAATATTATGATGAGAAAATTTTAGAAGCAAAAATCCCAAACATGTGTCCTCCTTAGTATCACCTATATTAAATTACTGTGATTCCTTGGTACTCAAAGTATAGTCCATGGACCAAGAGATTAGAATCACCTGAGCACTGATAAAATGCAAAATCTCAGACCCCACTCTGGACTTATTGAATCAGGGTCTGCATTTTAATATGATCCTTAGGTACATGCACATTTAACCTTAAGAAGTGCTGCTGTAAACAACTTATGCTTTTATGAGATCCAGACCAATTTCTGTCATCTTAGAGAAGCAGTTTTACACTCCCCATTCACAGTTAATTATTGCCTTCTTTGGGAGCTTCTGGATAGAAAACAAACACTGCAGTAGACTTTCATTGTATAATAGAAAGTAACACAGAGCTGATAGCCCACACTTACCTATACTGAGTAGCCCACACTTAACCTATACTGAGAAAATAGTTAACACATATTGGAGAAGGTATGAGGCTCATGTTATTCTGTCTGTTCAGACATCCAAATAGGAATAATTCATGACTGCTTGTTCCGGTCATTGTGTCAGGCACGGAGGACACAATGATGGGAAATGTGCTAGTCGTTAGTATTATTACAACTGCTTCTGGAAAATACTGTTCCTAATCTCTGGGATTTAATCCTGACGCTTTTCTTTGCCAGATATTAATCTCTCAATGTGAGCCCTCATTTTCCTTCTCTTGATCTGACAATGTTGTCAGTGTTTGCCTTTATGAAAAATACTCACCATTTCTTCAAGAATCCTCTTCCTTTATGTGATGTGATTTCATGTTTAAAAACTCTGGTTATAGTTCTGTAGAATGGGCTGTTTTGCCCCAGACAGCCTAGGAATGAATAAAAGAAGAGGAAAAAGTCTTTAAGGAATAGGGAGGCAAGTGGTATTAAGCCCTTAACTACCTTAAACAACACTTCCTTCATGTTCAGGATTCCGACTCACAAACAGTTCAATTCCCTGACTGTATCATGGATTGGATACTTTGTATGGAATCATGTTTACTCCTATTAAACTCCTCATGGTCTTCATTTTAATTATTAATATTTTTCTCCCTCTTCTAGGACTTCCCCATCTCTACCAGAATATAAACATTCTCAGTTATTTCCACTTTAGGAAAAAAAACATATCCTTCTTATTTTCCTTCCTGTAACATCTTTTTACTTTTGCTCCAATTTGAGATGCTTGACTTTGATTGAAAAGGAACTATAACGTAGCCTCGACGCATCCACTCTTCTTAATTGCTTACTCAGTCCTCTGCTGTTGTCAGTCTGATGTCTGCTTTCCCGCACTCTTGCAACATTCATTGTGGCCTCCAGGTTGTTAAATTTGGTAGACCCTTCACAGCTTTTTAAAATACCTTTAAAGTGTCCTTCATTTTACATCTATAATACAACTGCTTTCATTCTGTTCTAAGAATTTCTTTAATCAAATTATACAAGTAGTCTCAAACTGTTTTCCTGCTTATTAATACCAGTCTTGTCACCTCCAGTCTGTCCTGCAAACTCTTTTCCAGAGTAGTTTTTGAAAACATGTTTGATCATTCCAGTACACATTAAAAGCCTTCAATGTTTTAAGGATAAAATTTAAGCCCTTCTGATCAATATATTCTTTTATTATGTGGCCCTTTCCTTATGTCTTAAATCTTATCCCTCCCTATACCACATTGTATACCAGGACATGTGTGCAAAGCTGTCAGTTCTATAATTTGTGTATCCTGTTTACACTGTCTAAAGTGTCCCTCTGCTCTTATATTGGTTAACTCCTATGTATTGCTGAAAATTTGGTAAATTCTGACCTATTTTGAGAAGTGTTAATCTCCATCTATCCCTATAATCTGTGTAAGGAGTGCTTCTCTGAGTTTCTGAGATATATTGTGCATACTTCCAGATACAGCATTTATTTCTGTGTTTGCTTAAGATTTTTTTTTTTTTTTTTTTTGGCCTTGCAGTCTGGTATGTGGGATCTTAGTTCCCTGACCAGGGATTGAACCTGTGCCTATGTATTGGGAGCATGGTCTCACCCACTGGACTGCCAGGGAAGTCTCTGTTTAAGGTTTTGATTTCTGTGTTCTTCAGTCAGTTCTTAGGACCTGTCATATACCATGACAGGTATGCTTGTACCATAGCAAGCACAGGTACAGAGAGGAATATAGCAGAATTATTTAAATGAGTGAATCAAACAAAGGATGAGTTTATTGCCCTCTAATAGGAAATTATGATTAGGTTATTATCTATTTCTAGAGGATGATCATAGTAAAGATTGATTTGTCAGTGTTCTAGTTTATTAAGACAAACTTCAGCCCTCAACTCCAACCTCTTTTGTGTATGTTCCACTTCTGAAACTACCCCCAAATTTATGGTGCTCTACTGCTTAATGAACTACAGGAATTCTTAGTTACTACATGGCTTTTCAGCTTTTGTAGTTACTATTTGCACATCATTTAATAAAATTGCTCTCATATTATGCACCAGCATGAGCCTCTGACACAGAAACAGAAATTATTTGGATGCATGGTATATCACTTGGGATGAGATTCAGCAACACTTAACTAAAACTTGATAATGTTCTATGATGTTTAAAATGAGAGAAGTGTATTTCTCCCTCATGTTAAAGAGCTTCATTTATGAGCTGCTTAGGACAGATATGATGATTCAACCAAGTCATTAGGGACCCAGACTCTCCAGTTTATGACTTCTCCATTCCTGGGCATGACCCTAGGCAGTTATTAGAGTACTAGCTATTACAAACATCTTCTAGACTGCAGTATGGAGGCAGGACACAAGAAGGGCATGGTTGCTCCCTTGAGAAATCCTGCTGGAAGACCCGTAGTATATCTTCAGTATCTCACTGACTAGAACTTAACATAAAATGCAAAATTTTCTGTATAATTTGATAAAAATCCTACTAATTATGTGGCTTGAGGAAGTTACTTTATCTCTTTAAAGTCCATTTTCTTTATTTCTAAAATGTGAATGACAATGCCCATCTTATAGAAATTTTGTAAATGTAAGTATGTGCTTGAAAGTCTAGTACAGTTACAGGCACATGGCAGCCTCTCCATAAATAGTAGTAGCTATTATTGTTATTGTAGAGGAGACTGTGAGACCTAGAGATATATAGCTCCTTCAAAACCCCAAAGCTAGTAATGATTAAACCAGCATTCAAATCCAGATCTACTTGAATCTGAGATCTCTGTTCTTACAAATATAGTGAAATATGGTAGGGATTAGAACTGAGATTTCCTATTTTCTAGCTCAACCCTCTTTGTCCTGAATTTTGATATCCTTTTAATTTGAGATTTTAGGATCACTGAAGATAGCATTAAAACAGAAAGATCTAGTTTCTTTAGTTTGATTTATCCAAATACTTGCCAGTTTTTCTGCTTCTTTTTGTGGAGACTTGGCTGAAATCAACAGCATTAATTGAGTGTGTAATTCTGGAACCATCTAAGAAAGCTAAAATCATTTAAAATTAGTTGGGGTTTAGTAACTAGGTTGAACTTTGCCTTTGTAAAGCAGTTTCCAGCTGACTCACTGCAGCTGCAACAATTGACATCATTTTGTGCCTTTCCTGCAAAGACTAATTTGGCAAGCAGCACTCCCAGTGGAGTGGGTTTCAGAGCTTCAGTGAATTTCAGGGTTGGCATAGACTTTAAAGGTCATGAAATCCAAACCTTAATGTAATGACTGAATTGGATTACATCAACCTCACCAAGTGGTTTCCTAACCTACACTTGGTTAAGTCCAGTGGAAAAAAATAGTGAAGATGCCCATGTGGACTGAATTGTATAACCTGAGCTATATTTGAATAGCTCTGACTTTGTTATATTGAGCTGAAACAGGTACTCTTATCCTTAGCCAAAAGCACTAGTTCTATCCTTAGTACAAATATAGTCCTTTTGGGAACCATATAGCCATTCAAATGTTTGAAGACCACCACCTCATCTCATCATTAGAATTTTCTCACTGCTAAATACCTCTGGTTCCTTTAACTTTTTTCATTCAACCTGGCTTTATTTCCTTTCATAATCCTGAGCTCACTATTAAATCAGTTTTAGTTCACCTAGATTATTCTTAAAGTATTTCCCTCTTATCCTAGGAATGAATGAAATTCTGCAGTCATAGATTGAGGGACTTGCCTAATCAAACTGTCCTGGCAAAGTAAGAAGGGAGAGTGGTGAGAAGTTAGGAAATGTTTAAACTGTTGAGTCTTTTCTGGCCCTCCTGCAACCAAACCAATGTGGCATATTAATCTCATGCTATGAAAAGCTTAAAAGCATGAAAAAGTCACAGTGCTCTTTAAGCACATGGTTAGTTGGGTTATTTATCATGATAGATTAAACTCCATCTGCTTCATTTTATTCTTACGTATCATTTATTTTAGTGCTGAGTGATATCATTAAAATGAAAAGGATGGCTATGTAAGTGGATGGATAGACAACAGGAAGACGTAACTGTTGTCCTTCAGTATACATAGATTTAAAGCAAAATTTAAAAATCAGTGTTTCTAAATCTAAGTTTTAAGTTCTGTATGAAATTAAAATAGCAGTTTCAAGTCATTCATTAACATGTATTTGCCTTTAGTAATATCAGAAATCTTGCTCTGCTATTGAGGAAAGAACTCTTGCCTAAATTTGGACTTGGTAAGCTTCATGTCTGTAACTAAATGTGTGCATGTATACTAAGTCACTTCAGTCATTTCTGATTCCTTGTGGCCCTATGGACTGTAGCCCACCAGACTCCTCTGTCGATGAGATTCTCCAGGCAAGAATACTGGAGTAGGCTACCATGCCCTCCTCTGGGGGATCTTCCTACACCTACCTGCATTGGCAGGTACGTTCTTTACCACTAGTGCCACCTGGGAAGCCCAACTAAATAGCTGTATATTATTTGAAAAAAAAAATCACTCACCATGTCTAAGAAATATGTGAGAATGAGCTCTTAATTGTGTAACAAGTATATAGTGAGGATAGCATGATATATTTTCTTTAATTCAACTAGAATTTATGAAATGATTTTCATATTTTATTCCATGTTCTAAGAGCTGAAGGTTTGGTAGAGGATAAATTAAATAAGGCCTGTATCCTCATATAGCTTATATTTTTATAATAAAATGTTGGCTCAAACAGTTTAATGGGCCTTGTAATACAACATACTTTAAAATAGTTATTTGAGTACTTAAACTTTTTCTTTTCCATTGATATGGTCATTTCTTTCTAGTACACCTTAAAAAATATCCCTTGTTTTAAACTAGACTTTATTCCAGTTTAAAAAAGAAATCACATATAGCTTTTTTTTTTTAGCACAAAGTAGAAATACAACTTACATTAAAGTTTAAATTTTACTCTAGTGATAGAGACTCTTTTGCATTATTTCATAGCCATTTACAAAGTTTAACCAATACTAATTACTTAAAATATTACCTCTTTCTGATATTCCTTCCCGGAGAAATAGATATACTAACATACCTAAAATATATCATAATTTAAAGAGCTCTAGGGAAATGTTGATTTTGAAAATCTTGTGTACCTGGAGGTTAAATATTGAAAAAATTGACCCCCCCTTTTTTTTTTACTTAAAATCTTGGAATAACTCTTATTAAGGAAGAGTCATAAGTAAATTGTTTCAGTTTTTTCTTTATAGATTTCTTGGTAAATATAACACACAATCTTTAACTTAAATATACAAAGGAACTTTGTATATTTCCTTTGTAAAAACAGAATTGTTTGGAAATGTAACTCCTTTTTATTGAATCATGTTTTTTGTAGAGTTTTGTTTATGTAACAGTTTATTACCTCCTTGAGTTTATTGAGGTTCTGAAAATCATTTACTGGTCAGTGATATCCTGGAATGGAAATTTTGTTTGATTAAAGTGTATCATCTTGATTCTTAAATATTTTCTTTAAAACAAATAAAAGATCATTACTGTTATTTTCATATTGTATCTGACAGGATATTTTAATATATTAACACTGTGTTTTACTCAGGAACTTATGTTACCTAGAACTGCATTCCCCTTTGTCCCATGTGGGGTTATGAGACAGCCATAGCCTTGAAGAAAGTCACTATAGATTTTGATCATGTGAAGGCTCTTTGGAGATGTAAAAATATGGCACTTTTGACCTTCAGATACTTTAGCCCAAGAACTCTGGGCATAAAATTCACACTGTAAATAATAAACCTGAAAAAAAATTTAGTATCAATTTAGAGAAAATTCCTTCTTGCCGCCCTCTCTCTCAGATCAAGTAAAAATTCCGCTGCCTATAGGAGGACAGAATGGGAGTAGATAAAGGGAGGAACACTTAGTGGGGTGTGTGTGTTTGTGTGTGTGTTTAGAAAAGGAACGATAGCCTTGATCCTCTTTTTTCACACTAACCAAACTACCAAAATGATTTTGTCTCAGTCTTTTTCCTTTACTATAGATAATGTGACAATTCAGTTCTGTTCAGTTTAGTCACTCAGTCACGTCTGATTCTTTGTGACCGCATGGACTGCAACACGCCATCACCAACACCTGGAGCTTGCTAAAACTCATGTCCATTGAGTCAGTGATGCCATTCAGCCATCTCATCCTCTCTTGTCCCCTTCTCTTCCTGCCTTCAGTCTTTCCCAGCATCAAGTTTTTTCTCCAATGAGTCAGTTCTTTGCCTCAGGTAGCCAAAGTGTTGGAGCTTCAGCATCAGCATCAGTCCTTCCAATGTTCTTCAGCATCCTTTAGCACCAGTAAGCCAATTCTAAGGTTGACTTCCCTAGACACACCAAGTATTTTATCTAGGGTACGTATAGGGAAGTCAGCCTTAGAATCTCAAGTGGTTTCTGTATGTCCAAGAAGGATCAGACATAACTAAGAGAAAGCACAACTCAAGAAGCCTTGTATTCAGGAATGTGAGATCGATATAAGTGGTTTAGATAAGAAATGAATAAAGACAATGTGAAATTAGGAACCTGTCAGCAACTTGTGTGGATTGAAGACTATGCTAGGATAATAGCTGGGCTTCTCTGGTGGCTCAGATGGTAAAGAATCTGCCTGCAGCGTGAGAGACCTCTGAGCTGGGAAGATCCCCTGAAGGAGGGCATGGCAACCCACTCCAGTATTCTTCCTGGAGAATCACCATGGACAGAGGAGCTTGGCGGGCTACAGTCCATGGGGTCACAAAGAGTCAGACACGGCTGAGTGACTAAGTGCACAGTGCATGGAATAATAGGTAGGGCTTCCCAGGTGGTGCAGTGGTAAAGAATCTACCTGTCACTGCAGGAGATGCCATAAATGTGGGTTCTATCCCTGGGTCAGAAAGATCCCTAGACTAGAAAATGGCAACCCACTCCAGTATTCTTGCCTGGAAAATTCCATGGATTTTAGCGGGCTACAGTCCATGGGGTCTCAAAGAATCAAGACAGAGCGTGTGTGTGCACACACACACACGATAATAGCTGTAGCTAACATTTATTGTCTACTTGATAGTTGCTAAGTTTCCTAAGCATTTTCTGTGTACTGTCTCACAGATACATCGCAACACTATTCTGTAGACTACACTCGATTATTTCCATTTTACTAGAGAGGAAACTGAAGTATGGAGAGACTAAGCCACTTGCCTTCACTCTTAACCTCTATATCTACTGCTTTCTCGTGAGGGATGTACACTTTGGTGAGTATATGATAACAAGCTAGGATTAGACATCTCCCATCAAACCCCAAATTTATATGACTCTAAACTTGATAAAGCATTGACTCAAGCCAGTGTGGCTCTGAAATGATGGAAACTGTCTATATAGAAAACATTAGGTTATGGAAAATTAAAGTTATATTTCTTGCATGCCTGATTTTGTGATCAGTTTGTTATCTATAATTTATTGATGTAAAAATGAGGCAGAAACACTAGCGAAAGAAACCAAACTAGTGACCTAGTAGAAGATCATTTCCAGGATCTCCTTCAGTATTTCTTGAAAGAGAGTATCTTTCAATATACGCTTTAGAGAATGCTCCCAGAACATAGTGAAATTTCTATAGCAGTTTCCCATGTAAAAGGACACAAAAGTGTCTTGATAATTGTTATTTACAGTGCTTGCTTTCACCCAGAAAAATCTCTTTAACCATACCTTCATATACACTTGAATTTTGAATACTATCTGCTATGTGCACTAAAGATTAAATGTCATTGAAATTAAAAAATCCAAAGGAGATCAGCCCTGGAATTTCTTTGGAAGGAATAATGCTGAAGCTGAAACTCCAGTACTTTGGCCGCCTCATGCGAAGAGTTGACTCATTGGAAAAGACTCTGATGCTGGGAGGGATTGGGGGCAGGAGGAGAAGGGGACAACAGAGGATGAGATGGCTGGATGGCATCACTGACTCGATGGACGTGAGTCTGAGTGAACTCCGGGAGTTGGTGATGGACAGGGAGGCCTGGCGTGCTGTGACTCATGGGGTTGCAGAGTCGTACACGACTGAGCAACTGAACTGAACTGAATCATTTGGTTACAGTTGTCAATACAGTTTTTCTAGGTTTGATATAGGTTTGTTTCATTTATAAACCCGTTATTTAACTTATTTTAGATTTAAAAAGAAGTACATTGCTGTTGAGAAGGTTGAGGATTATACAGGCCTGATCAGGGGAAGTATAAAAATCAGATGACTCTTGGGTTTTGCTAGACTTTAAAAACCTAAAAGATATGAATTTATTTTGACATGATAGAATGTACTTTTCATTTTTTACATGAAAATATGTATATTAATATGTTTAAGAGCAAAGCTTGAGATTATATAATTACTATGAAATTACTTATATTTTAAAAATAAGGAACATATATATTATAGATAGAGCAAATGAACAAGGTAAATGATTTCCACTTTTAATTAACAAGAGCAAGAAATGAATGAAAAATTAGTTCTCTATAAATCAATGCTTTACTGTTAAAAAAATAAAGTCTCATTTTCAGCAGTATTAGTGAAGCAAAGACTTTGAGAATATAATTGTTACATTTCAAAGTTAAAGAAACATTTATTAAAACAACTATTTGATGCATTAAATATTATAGTTCAGAGTTTTTGACTTTCTGAATTATGAATCAATTTCAGGGTAAGTAAAAATATAGAGTCAGTTTCAGAATATTCAGACTAATGAAGCAAACCCAGCTCAAATCAATCATTCAGTCATTCCATTGAATGAGTGCCTTAATTGAGTGCCTGTTGTATGGTAGGCTAGTTAAGGGCACAAACTGATATGGTAAATAGTGGTTAGAAATTTATCAGAAAATCAAAGCTTTTTATTGTTAATGGTTAGTGATGTATAGAACTGGTGTTTTAGTTCATTCCTGGAAATATATTCATAGACTGACTCTTTCAGTCTTCTAAATAATATTCAGCCCTTCTCTTTGAATTTACTAAATTGCCTATAGGAATCATTTGTAGGAATCACTGTTTCTTTCCAAAGCACTTTTGAAGCGGCTTGGGCATTGGAAGAGTCCACTTCATTATGTCAGAAAACCACAGGGTAGTTTTATTATTATATGGCTCAAATTGTAGCCACACTTTACCAATTTTGGTATCACTTTGCTAGCGCATCAATGTCATTCTTGAAATAGTTTCAGAAGATTAGTAAAAAAGAGAAGCATTTGATATTTACAAAGTTGTGAATTACAATGTTCTACTGTCATCTCGGAAAGTTTTGCTCCTTACTAATTTTGCAGTGTAAACAAACATTATAAAATATTGATATTTTTTCTAGTTAAATTTCCTGTGGTAGAATTTCATATATCATGTCAGAATCTTTTTATGTCTATTTGAATAAAAATAGACTGTATTAAGTGTAATTATACCATTTTAAACTGATTACATTCTTGAGAAGGTCAGAACTATTTTTGCTCTGGCTCAAGTTAATACCATTACATATACCTTCATAGAGAACAAACACTCACTTTGGAAGTTGTTTAAATAAATTGTTTCCCTCTCTTATTATAGCAAATTGAGAAAATAAGCAGGAATGTAGTGCCTTTCTTGTAAAGTAATGCAAGACTCTATAGACACCAGTTCAGCATAGACAACAACAGCATTTTGCCAGTAGGATTATTTCTAGTAAACAAAGAAACTAGCAAACAAATGAAGAATATCGACTGTTGGGATTGGGCATATTATTTGCAATAATATTGGGCATATTATTTGAAACATCTGTGGACTATGAGATTTCCCCTGATGTAGCATAATTTACAATTTAAAATATTTGCTTTTGTTTGTTAGGAGATTTATATTGGATTTTGCCAGCTCACTTTACCAAGATCATCTGGATTTTTCTGCCTAGGCTGCTCAAATAACAAAAATAAATAGGTGGAGGATTTTTTAAAAAAATTCTTGTAATAGAATTGTTTGAGGAAACACATTGGCAGGCAGCATGATATAATGAGGTAATGTGGCTGGATTTCCTGATATCATGCTAGCTACAATATTACAGGTGAGGATGTCAGTGATGAGCAAGATATGAATGTGTGTGTATACACACCGAATTTGTGTGATGTATTTACCTTCCTCCTATCCACATATGATTCTGAAAGGAAATGGATATGAAACTTCTATACCACTATCTTTCCATTTCTATTTTTTGTCAGTCTCAGTCTAGACCAACAGGAAATATCATTTTTGGTGAATTCTTCTATATCACTATAAAATAAAGGGAGAAATGTTATCTATCTCACAATACAAACATTCTCACATAATTGCTATGCATTTTCCTTTGTCAACCACATATTACATAATGAAATGCTTTCCTGTAGAGCATAATAGAGTAAAAATACAAATTTTTGTGAACTATGTAAAAGAAAAAAAATCACTTTCAGGGTCATCTGTAGCTAAATTTCAGATTCTGTTGTGGTTATCATAGGAAGCAAAGAAATATATAGCTCTGTTGATAAGGTCCATTTTCATTTGGTCAACAAAAATTTTATAGTACTTGTTCGCTCCTAGTCAGTTTATCAGATATTGGGACATAAACAGAGATGAGTAATATACTGTAGGACAATATCTATCCTATAGTGGAGGAAGCGGGCAAAGAAACGATATGTCATACTGCTATGCTGGAGGTGCGTGCTGCGGAAATATAGAGGTGGGAGTATTCATGCTACATGCGAAGATTTCTGGCCATGACAGCGACACTGGGGTTAGTGTTTGAAGCGTGTGTTATATACACAGTGAAATACATTGGAAAATGACTTCATATAGATGGACAGCTTCGTCTTTAAAAAGGCACCGAATGTGAATATGCACAGTATATTTAGGGAATGACAGTTAAGGGATGAGTGTTTCAGAGGAAAATGCCTCTTGGCACTATTTTTTGTTTTGTTTTCTTCTGTTTTGCTGTTTTTTCTTCTGGGGTCACCTACCTGTGGATAGCATCTACTTTGGTGACTGCTGAATTTCTCCCTTTCTGGGTCCTACTTATACATTAATGATGCTATTAACTTATTTAGGGGAAAGCGATCTATTAATTATCTTAAGGAATTAGCATATTTTATAAGAATATTTTAAGTTCTAGTATTTTAAAATACTAGAGAGTGATTTTAAAGATCAGTTAAAAATAGAGCATTTTGATAACTGCCATTTATTCGGACTCAATAGGTAGAAGCTTATTGGATTCAATTCGAGTAGTGCAAATGGGGCATGAAGGCTTTCCTGTACATATGTAGAATTGGAGATGCTTTCACTTTCCATCTGATGAAATTGAATTTCTCAAAATGGACTCTATATCTTTTTAATTCAAAGATTTTCATCAAGTAGGAGGAAGATGTCCTATAACTTATGGAGATAGTTTTTTTTTATTATTATTTTTATTAACTCTCGGCTCTAGCAACTGCTTTTTTTCCCCCAGCCATCTTGCTTGCTGGTGATCCATATAAGGCAAGCTGCCTTTCATTTTCATCTTCCTTAGCACAGCTGGTGCTTATACTACTCAACATCCATTGAGTCATTTCCTGCTGATAAATGTCTATATGTAATCACGATTGTCACCTATGTATGTGATACAAAACTGTCCTCTCTTTTTAAACCAAGATAGCATTTGTACCAGTCTCTAATCTTATGTACCACTTTCTCCTCTTTCAGAACCAAGCTGGCAATTCTCATCTTGAATAGCTTTAAAATTGCTCATAGCAATCAATGACAACTGAGGCATCACTAAAGAATTTCTTTTATCTCCAAGCTCCAATTTAGATCTGTCATTAAGCTTGAGTAAGCTTGAACTGTCAGAGCATTTTCCCTCATCACATGCTCTAAGCACAAAAAGTCAACTTCAAAATCAAATTTGTTCTATCTCTTACTATACTTTGCAATGGTTTCGTGTGAACAATAAACTTCACTGAAATAGTACTGTCAATCTTTAGTAACTCAGATAACTGTGGTTTTAAGAAATAGTGAGATGTTGCCAAAACTCAAGTATGATATATGGTAAATCATTCCCTCCCATCAGTTGGTTTTGTTGTGGTTTAAGGGGGAAGCATTGTGATATGGGAGAAGAACATTTGACGGTGATGAAGGAGATGCAGAATTTGTTTCCTTCTTTTGCTTTAAAGATTGTGTAACATTTGGCAAACCACTTTTCTACTCTACGTCTTAATTTCTATGTCTATAATGTTAGTTGTTATTGTTCAGTTACTAAGTTGTGTCTGACTCTTTGTGACTCTATGGACAGCAGCACACCAGGCTTCTCTGTCCTTCACTATCTTCAGGAATTTGCTCAAACTCATGTCCATTGAGTGAGTGATGCCATCTAACCACCTCATCCCAGCATCCACTTTTTCTTGAGGTGTTTTTAAATGAATTCTAAGGTCTCACCCATTTCTAAAATTGATTCTTAATAAATATGACTTTCCACTGTATTATTATTCTTCAAAAAATGGATTAGAAACAGTTTATCATTAAGAACTGGAAGTCAGAAATTAATTAGCAAGTTTATAATCCAAAGCTAGTTGCAAAAAATGCATCAGCTTCATCTTTTGGACCAAATCAATGTTGTATCTGGGTTCTGTTGGTGAACAGTAGCTGTCTTTTAAAGATCACAGCATTTGTCTTGGAGATCTTTTCCACTGACAGATCCTTCAGCCTCACCCACATATTTAAATGTACTTTGATCTCTCTTTGTTTTGCAGATTTCATTATGAAACAGTCTGTGTGAATGTTAGAGGTGCCAGACTGAAAAACTAAAAACTACAAAAATCTGGCAGAACTACACATGCAAAGTATTTAGCAGCTCAAATATGTTTACAGAGTCCTTGTTCAAAATTAGAATGATTGTGTTTTAATAATTTCTTCACAAGTTCCAAATTAGCTTGTTGTATTTCTTCTCTCTCCCATAAAGGAAAGAAGGTTGTTTTTTAATACCCACTTTCTTCCTTTGTAAGTACTATGGTTTTCAAGTCAAATTATTTTTCTCATATCTCCCTATAAAGACGTAACCTTCATGGAAGTGTCATCCAGGTCACTGAATGATGTGCTAGAGTAAGAAAGGAATTTGGTGATATTTTTAACCCTTAAAAAGTAATATCTTAAAGCAAGTATGTGTGTGTGTGTGTGAAGTCTCTCGGTTGTATCTGACTCTTTGCGACGCCATGGACTGTAGCCTACCAGGCTCCTCCGTCCATGGGATTTTCCAGGCAAGAATACTGGAGTGGGATGCCATTTCCTTCTCCAAAGGATCTTCCCCACACAGGGATCGAACCCAGGTCTCCTTCATTGTAAGCAAATACTTTACCGTCTGAGCCACCAGGGAAGTCACTAAAACAAGTATGCTCCTGCTAAGTCACTTCAGTTGTGTCCGACTCTATGTGACCCCAGAGATGGCAGCCCACCAGGCTCCCCCATCCCTGGGATTCTCCAGGCAAGAACACTGGAGTGGGTTGCCATTTCCTGCAAGTATAGATAATCACTAAGTCAAAGTTATCATTATGTAATTTTTTTTCTTTCATTTTCAGTACCAAGTCTTGTTTGTGGCATTCCTATAGTTCAGCGCAGAATCCACATCTCTTAGCGTACTTTGAGCTCTCTCGTCGCTTATCTCTCATTGATATCACTCCTTTAGAATTTCTTACTTTGACTAACTTAGTCAGACTCTGATATGAATCTTTGCAATTTGGGCCACATTTCCTTGATTCTGATCGAAACGTGTGGTTTTTTAGGGAATCATTTGTTAATGTCAACCAATATTTTAGGCTATTTTATCCTAGGATGTTAATGGCTAATAGCAGTTCAGGAAGGAGCTATCTCTGATAGCAGTAACAGCATTTCAACAGCAATGCTTTAATCAGGTGGACTGAGGATCGAAGACACTGTGACAGAGAATCGTGGGCAACAGATTTATGGATAGCCCCAGCTTTCCGTGATCCTCTATAATCTTTTGATACAGACTGATGCCTGTTTACCTATTCTCATGCTTATTCGTGTTGTAAAAATATTTCCTTTGTTAATAAGAGGCAGATCATTTACAGTGTGATTTTTAGACTTTTAGAGGCACACCCATCTACAGTATGATTAAAAGGCAAATACCAAATAGCTTTTTCTGTCTCTAAGACATCAACATGCTTTCAGACTTAGGGACAGCTGCTGCTGCTGCTACTGCTGCTAAGTCGCTTCAGTCGTGTCCGACTCTGTGCGACCACATAGACGGCAGCCCGGCAGGCTCCCCCGTCCCTGGGATTCTCCAGGCAAGAACACTGGAGTGGGTTGCCATTTCCTTCTCCACTGCATGAAAGTGAAAAGTGGAAGTGAAGTCATTCAGTCATGTCCGACTCTTAGCGACCCCATGGACTGCAGCCTACCAGGCTCCTCCGGCCATGGGATTCTCCAGGCAAGAGGGCTGCAGTGGGGTGCCATCACCTTCTCTGGAGACTTAGGGACTGGCCATAGGCAAATATTGCTCCACAGATGTTTTATGTTTATACATTTATATGGTATTGCTTTCTCCTTGTAAGTGAATCTAACACTTCACAAAATGGCATCTAACATTTATTAACAAGTTTCTTAATATATAATGCTAGGCTATGATTGTTTGATATTTAATACTGTTATGATTAATTTTTCTATATACTGTATAATATAATGAAAAATGAATTATATTTGCTTTTTCCTATGTGTAAAATAATTTACTATATTTTATGAGTCTAAGGTGACATCAGTTATTAAATGTACCATTATTATGTATCACTAATAAAAAAAGAAGAAATTTGTTCAGTTTGTTGAATCTAAGTTTTCTACAAATGTAGAAATGTTAGCATATGAAAATATGTGCATCTTAGAGTCAAGGGAATGTGGTAATAGGTCTACCCTAAACCATAATGAAACTTCCATCTAAAACATTTGAAATACTTTAAAACATGATTTTCACAAAATCTTTCTAGTATACATTGGGACAAAGCTGTTTCCTTTTTAGGGACGTTGAGGAAATTCAGTGAACTTGTGAAAGAATGAGAAAAACCTTTCAATCTGCATTCATAGTATGAACTAGAAACCTTTCAAACTGTGTTTTCTTCAGTTCAGTTCAGTCCCTCAGTCGTGTCCGACTCTTTGCAACCCCATGAATCGCAGCATTCCAGGCCTCCCTATCCATCACCAACTCCTGGAGTTCACTCAGACTCATGTCCATCGAGTCAGTAATGCCATCTAGCCATCTCGGTCGTCCCCTTCTCCTCCTGCCTCTAATCTCTCCCAGCATCAGAGTCTTTTCCAATGAGTCAACTCTTCGCATAGTGGCCAAAGTACTGGAGTTTCAGCTTTAGCATCATTCCTTCCAAAGAAATCCCAGGGCTGATCTTCAGTGTTTTCTTATATTCTCTTAATTTCTGTCTGTGGAATCTTGGAAATGTTGAAATTGGATTCTGTACTGGAAATATATTCACCTTTGGTGACATTGAGCCAGGCATATTTTGACACTTAATATGTAACTAAGAGTTCACTTCATTTGGATTTATATATTTATAGTAACATAACACAGTAACATTCCAATCAGGATTCTTTTCTTGGCCTTTGACTGTACAACATATTATTGTATATTAACTTCAAAAAGTTCTTTGCAAGATACTAGTCATAGTAGTAATATTATTGGTTTGCAATGAATGATTCTACTGTTCTAGTTTATTAGCATATTTATATATTGCTCCAAACTAGACACAAGAAGAATTCAGTGACACAGAACAAATCTTTGTAAAGGGAATCTAAATAGGGGGAGAAACAATATTTATCTACATGGGGAATTTCTGAAATGTGTGTTATTAAAAAAGTTAATTCCCCTTCTGAATAAATGATGTTTGATTTTCATATTAGCATACTAGTTTGAACAGCTGCACCAAAGTGCTCAAATGAAAATAAGAAAAAATAAAATTTCAAATCTAAATTTTGCTTTCAGATTAACAGGTGTTGAAGATCCCAAGATATACACATCTCATTGGAAGAAGCATTTTGTTTGGGATACACAAATGCATATTATAGTAGTCAACACTTTAATAATTATAATGTTTTCACATATGTTAGATTAAAATCATGAAGGGGGGAAAAGTAGCCTTCTGACTACATGGGCAACATGTAACAAGCAAGTCACTGGACAAGCTAGTTTACCAGACGGATGATCCAGGGCTATCAAAGAAGAATTTCATATTTCTATGTGTATAAGTGTGTTTTAAAGAAAAGTTGATTGATGAAGAGAATAAAGCTGTAGTGAATATTTGTTTATCTTTTTTTGTGTAGAGAAAGGAAATACAACCATTTTAGGTATATGAGAATTTGGCTCTAAAATTAAGAATTTTAGAATTCAGTTATTAATTCTTGGCCTCTGTAAGATGGTAATAGTACTGTATGTATAATTAGTTACTAAGGATCATTGTTTAGAGTCTATAATAACACACATAACTGTACAAAAATAATATCTGCATTATACATTGCACAATGAAAAGCATTTGAAATAAACTTAGAAAATGAGTTAAATAGATTGCTTTAATGATGTAAATTAGTTTTATCCTATGTTCATCTATAAATATTACATTTTGTCATTTTAAGGTGTATTTAAAAGTTATGAATTGTACAAAACTTTAGTTTCATTTTGGTTGCCATTTTGTGCTTTGCTTCTTAAAAGTTAGGTGAGCAAGGTGACCAAGAAAAAAATGAAACAATTCCCTGAATCAGCTGACCCTTCTGCCCTACTCTGCCTAACAACTTGATAAGTGATTGAGGTAATATTACTTTTCTTCCTGTGTTACCTCATCTTGTTTCTCTGTGCTTGGCAGTATTCTTAGATAATTTATTCTTTTATTCTCTCATCCACTTATTCATCTTTTCAGCAAATGTTTATCAGGTGGCTGCTGTGCTTGGCTCTAAGGATATAGAAATGAACAAAGCAGACACTGACCCTGCTCTCAGGAACTTTCTGCTTTGTGGAAAAGAGAGTCAATTAAATAGTTTAGCCACAGAGTAGGTGAAAAATGAGATGATAGTAGATTGCACTATGCTGTGGAAGCAGATAGCACAAGAGACACTTAACTAAGCTTGGAGAATTTGGGAAAAGCTTCAATTTTTGTTCACATCACCCAATTATTTGATCCTCTGTAAGCTTATATTTGGTTAGACATTTCAGATTGTATTAGTTTCCTACAGTTGCTATGATAAATTGTCACTAATTTATTGCCCTGAAGGAACAGAACTGTATTCACTGATAGTTCTGGAGGCCAGAAGTTCAAAATGAACCCATTAAACTGGGAGAAAACTAAAGTGTCAACAAGGTCAGACTTCCTAGGAGAACTCAATAGGAGAATCTGTTTTCTTGCTTTTCTAGCTTCTAGAGATACATCTCCTATATTTCTTGACCCATGATTCCTTCTTCCACCCTTGAAGCCATGGTAACACTACCTTCTCTTCTGTAGTAAACTTCTTCTGCCTCCTTCATGTAAAGATACTGGTGATTATATTTAGTGTCTACCTGAGTAATCCAAAATAATCTCACAAGTTTAACATTTTTAACTAATCACATCTGCAAAGTTCTTTTTGCCATACAAATAACATTCATAGGTTCTCAGGGTTAGGACATAGATATTTTGAAAGCTACTATTCAGCCTATCACACTGTCCCATTCAAAATTAGTATTCATTGGATGGCCTAGTATTTATTCATGGGCTAGTCCCTTGGCCATTCACCTGGAACTATCACACCATTTTTTGTTAATCAGCTATACCCCAATACAAAATGAAAAGTTAAAAAATAATTAACTACTCATTAAATAATTATCTGAATATGTAATCTAAGATAGTTCCTATAAATTATATGATAAGATATTTTATGCTTATTTTAGAAAAGAAGGCCATTCTTTATGAAGTACTAAATATTTAGTGTAGTAATAAAATTATATTTCATAGTATTATAAAGTATTTTGCATGAAACTCAAAACTGGCCTACATCGAATAACTATTGCATGTATAGTGATAGTATATGGACAGGATTTAAACCTCTGAGTCTCCTGTTTGTCTTATACAGCAGTTTGTGGCCCTCCATGCCCATCTTAACCTGAGTCTCATGTACACAGATATATCACTTCATGAAAAGACAAAGAATTATTCAGTTGGCTTTGAAATGCTTATATATTCAGATCTCTGGAGAACAAACCTGTACTTCCTATATATCATCATACTACTTTGGCCTAAACAGTCATTAGGCCTTGGTAGCTTGCTGTTGAGTTCCCTTCTCCTGGGCTCTTCCTCTACAATTGTGGTCATAGAGAACAATTCTTCCAGAAAGGAAGGGAACCTACCAGCCAAAAGGAATGCAAAGAAGGGGAGTATATCAAGAGAAAAGTTATTCAAGAGAGGCGAGAGTATGTTACTTTTCTAACATACTGTTACAATTATCTTTAAAATCCCCTTTTTATCCGAAAGAAGCTCCACCTTCTAGTACAAAGCCTGATAATGTTGATTCTATTGACCAGTGATCTTTTTTTCCCCCTAAACCTAGGGAAGGAATAAAATGAGGTAGTTGGGAAAGGAAAGTGTTAAGGACTTCCAAATGATAGGTTATGTAGTCAAATCTTGTGAAAACTTAGGGTAAAGTAGACTATAAAGACATTTCATCCCAAACTACATGAAGAAACCCCCAAGTTTTGAGGGGTAAGGTAATAGTATAAGAAAAATTAGAGTGGAGATAATGCCTAAAGAAAAATAGATAAGTGAACCAACAATTATTGAGTCCCATTATCTTTCAGAAAATCTGCTTGATTCTTTTCCTTCAATGATTCTGTTTGGGTAGTGAATTCTCTTTGCTGTAGAAAGAATTGAGGCTGTGAAAAGTAAATTGATTTTCCAAGGTAATTCAAGTAGTGAATGGCAGTGCTCGTATTTAAAGTCTAGTTTGTCTGAATCCAAAATCTGTTGCCTTTTTGATATCCCACCCCTTTCCAGGGTGTCTGAGTTTGTTATTTCATCACAGAATTACATGGAAGAAATGGGAAGAATAATTCTTAAAATGTCAAATCATTCTCCTATAAAGGATTTTTCCACAGCTGTGGAAATAGGGCCTTAGGGTGTATGATAGAATGTGAACCAGATCCATGGAAAATACATCTTAACTCTACTCTTTTTCCTTTCCCTGCTGAGTTTCTAGTAGAAAATGAGTGTATATTGCTTTTCTGTTGATATTCATAGTGCTTTATTTCTGTAGGATAATCTCACATAAATAATCTTTCTTTCACATTTGGGGTAGATTTAACAGTGTTAGTTCCAAAAGATTTTGCTCTTCTAACTAATGCAACCTGCATAGGTGTAAGTTAAATTAGTTTAGCTGCTGGCAGAATGTGATCAGCTCTTAATGAGTGGTCTACAGATTTTCTTTTTTAACTGAAAGATTGATTCTCTCATTCTTTTTCTGAAAATTAGAAAAGCTCTTATAGTTTCATTTGCATGTTGAGATTTTCTATTATGATTTGTATTTAATTTAGCACACTAAAATATGAAGCAAATCTGTTCATTTAATCTGCTGGTGCCTGAGCCAGTATCTCTTGCCTCTGCAGCAAGAGATACCATACCTTCATGTGTGCATGTACTTGAGAGCAATTGTTTGATTATAGTTCTTATTAATATAAATCAAAATCTACAAAGAAAGCCTCTTCTATTCCTGCAATTCATATTTATATAAGTAGAAAAGTAATGGATTTTGAGAAAGGTCCAATAGGTTTGAGCTTCTAGAATTATCCTGAGTATAAGACCAGATTGAAATATTTCAAGGTGTTTTGGAGTGGGTGTTGATAAAGTGTTTCCATGTTTGCTGAGTGCCTCTGAGCTGGTAGATTCATACTAATAAAGGCAGAAGCCAGGAATAGTTATAATACGCTTAATTAACTCTAAGCTTATTTAATACCATGGTCCAGATGAACTCTAGATAGGGAGGCATAATACATATAGCTCATTAAAAAATAATTTGGATTTCTCTAATCTATATTTGCATAAAGTTCAGGTCCTTGTCCTGAAGGTATTAATTATTTTCTAATATTATTGTTGAAAAATGGATGCCAATGAAAAAATGGTAATTAGAAGAATGCTGGCTAACATCATTCAATTTCACATAACATACTCATGCCAATTATGCCGTGAGATTTCTTTGTTTGAGGAAACACCCTTTTAAAAGAGGATTTTGATAATAAATAAATAAATATATTAGATTTTGGCTGAGAGACATTGAAAAAACAATAAACAAAATTAACCTATTTGTCTCTGTTTATATAAATTGGAAAGGTACTTGCTAGTGCCTTTGTGTTTCCATAGGGAACAGGTTATTTTTACTTTGATCATATTTTAGAACTCATTTTCTTAAGGGTAGTATGTGTTATTTTGAGAAAATGTATGCAGAAAATTAAAAGAATCTGATTAACTCTTATATTTGATGAAATTTCATATGACATACTTCTGGAATTTTATGGTGAATTGCTAACAGTGAACAATTCTAGAAAATCAGCATTCTAGCAAAGAAGCTATAATAGCATCCTAAATAAGAAACAGCAACTTGAGCTGAATGTGCTATGGAAATTTTTTTCTTCTAATTTTATGCATGGTATATTCAAATTTTTTTGCTATTTCATATGTATATATCAGGTCTATTTTATGTTAAGGAACAGGTCACTGACCCTATCTAATATTCTTAATATTCATATAAGAAATAGGAAAGATGGAAAAGTGGATAGAGGAGAGATTACAAACGAGTAGGAGTGGGGAAGCCAACATTCAGCATTTACCACCCTCCTCCATTCTAGGCGCTATTTTATGTGCATAACCCATTTTACCTGGTTGCATGGGATGAAAACTCTACTTTGACTTTGTTGCTATCTGTCAGGATAAGAACAGTAGACTAAGTCAGATGTGGCTTGCACTGTGTCCTATTCCAAATATTTATCTACTGTGTACATTGGTGGGGCTTTTCTGGATTATGCTTCTTAATTCATCCCTTGTTGTTTAGATTATTCTTAGGGAAAAAAAAACAACCCTTAAAAACAACAAATAATATTTTTTTGTATTTCCCTCAATTTCTTATTGTGAAACCTGAAACTCCTTTCAAAATTTCCACAATTACTTCAGGACATCTGGCATAACTTTTTTCTTCTTCTTGCCCTGATTCTTGCTCCATATTTCTAAAATAATGTACACTGCTAAAATATTGTGCACACAATACTTCAAAGGAACTTTAAGCCTACTGATAGTGTGATGGTCTCTTGATGATGGTCACTAAACTGAATTATGCCAAGGCTATGCTGAACTGAAGCTTCTTTGACGTGGCAAAGCTAAAGTTATGTTTGATACTGAGAAAGCTCCATCTGGCCGTTGTGCTCTGTGCTTGGAGACAGAGAAGGCCTTTTTCTCACCTTTGTGATTTACTTGAATCCATGTGTCTCAGATTGTAGTTGCTTCATGCTCCTAAGATCTCATGGAGATGTTGGTGAAATAGCTTTTTTTCTCTTAAAAAAACTAGCCAGTTTCCCTAGAATACAGACGTGAGGCTAAGACTGAGCTAACGAGTAAAGCACCTGATTATAACTGCCTTCTCCTCCTAACTTGATTGAACATCATTCTTAAATTGAGCTGAACTGCCTCATACTTTAGAATAAAGTGCTTTCTAGGTGGAGATACCATTGAAATAAATTCCTGATGGCCTTAACTCATTCTCCAGGAATTTCAGTAACATCCGAATTGTTCTTTGAGCAAAATGTATGGCTAAACTGAGAACAAGCCACTCTTTTCTCTCCTCATATGAAGTTTATGTGTTATAAAGCTGATGTACCATACCAGATCCAGTAGTTGTTTACTAGCACCATTTAACTAGTGTTATTATTATTAGGAAATGGGGTTAGGTCATGTTAAAAATGGGTTATTTGAGTGTGCTCTCATAAAATTTCCTCAGTGCATATCTTTGAGAGACATTTCTATTTAGCTGAGGACATTTTTGCCATTTTTGGGTTAGGTGGTTGTTGTTCAGTCACTCAGTCAGGACCCCATGGACTGCAGCACTCCAGACTTTCCTGTCCTTAATTATCTCCCAGAGTTTGCTCAAACTCATGTCCATTGAGTTGCTGATGCCATCCAACCATTTCATCCTCTGTTGTCCCCTTCTCCTCCTGCCTTCTATTTTTGCCAGCATCAAGGTCTTTTCCAATGAATCAACACTTTTCATGAGGTGGCCAAAGTACTGGAGCTTCAGTTTCAGCATCAGTCCTTCCAGTGAATATTCAGGATTGATTTCCTTTAGGATTGACTGGTTGGATCTCCTTGCTGTCCAAGGGACTCTCAAGAGTCTTCTCCAGCACCACAGTTTGAAAGCTTCGATTCTTTAGTGCTCAGCCTTCTTTATGATCTAACTGTCACATCTGTACATGACTACTGGAAAAACCATAGCTTTGACTATACAGACATTTGTTGGCAAAGTAATGTCTCTGATTTTTAATATACTGTTTAGGTTTGTCACAGCTTTTCTTCCAAGGAGCAAGTGAGTGAGTGACTGAAAGTCGCTCAGTCATGTCCAACTCTTTGCTACCCCATGGACTAAACAGTCCATGGAATTCTCCAGGCCAGAATACTGGAGTAGGTAGCCTTTCCCTTCTCCAGGGGATCTTCCCAACCCAGGCATCAAACCCAGGTCTATTGCAGGTGGATTCTTTACCAGCTGAGCCACAAGGGAAGCTCAAAGAGCAAGTGTCTTTTAATTTCATGGCTGTAGTCACCATCTGCAGTGATTTTGGAGCCACCCCCAAAATAAAATCTGTCATTGTTTCTGTTGTTTCCCCATCTATTTGCCATGAAGTGATGGGACCAGATGCCATGATCTTCCTTTTTTTGAATATTGAGTTTTAAGCCAGCTTTTCACTCTCCTCTTTCACCTTCATCAAGAGGCTTTTCATTTATCTTTGCTGTCTGCCATAAGGATGTGTCATCTGCATATCTGAGGTTATTGGCATTTCCCCTGGCAATCTTAATTCCAGCTTGTGCCTCATTTAGTCTGTCATTTCACATGATGTACTGTGCATATGGTTTAAATAAGCAGGGTGATAATATACAGCCTTGATATACTCCTTTCCCAATTTGGAACCGGTCCATTGTTCCATGTCCAGCTCTAATTGTTGCTTCTTGAACCTGCATACAGGTTTCTCAGGAGGCAGGTAAAGTGGTCTGGTATTCCCATCTCTTTAATAATTTTCCACAGTTTGTTGTGATCTACATTGTCAAAGGCTTTAGTGTGGTCAATGAAGCAGAAGTAGATGTTTTTCTGGAATTCTCTTGCTTTTTCTATAATCCAACAGATGCTGGCATTTAAGTTAGGTAGAGGACCTGTATGCAGTTTCCAGAGAGCACTATAGGATGTGGAGAGAGCAACGTTTAGTTATCTGAGAGTGAATACTCTAACAAGTTACAGGATGATGTTGAAGTGCTAAGATAGAGGTTCAGTGAAAATATCTAAGGTCACAGCTTTGTGTACTTTAAGTCATGAAGATAGGAAGCAGAGTCAGAAGTACCATCTGAATAATACAAGGTTTCTGAGACAAGCAGAGAGGTTGCTGTCTGTAAAGTTCAGATAAGCAACTAATCAATATGGCAAATGGTAACTTATTAATAGTAACAGATAGGATTTTTGCTGGATGGTGACACATACGAAACTGTCAATAATGATGAATATGAGCCAGTGTGTGTCAAGCACAGAGGAAAGCTTCAGGTGAGGTCTCCTTGACAACAACTGGAAGGAAGTCCTTTTAATCTAGAGTATTGAAAGCTGTTTTTGTTTGTTTCTTATTTTTCTTTCCTCATATACAAACTTACCTGATATAATTATTACATAAACTTTAAAAAGTAAACTAAATTTTATGCATTTTGGAGGCGGAGACAAATCAGCCTTAGGCAAAGCATGTACATTTTCCACATCCAGGAGTCAAATTTAGTCACATAGAAAGTCATGTAGCAATGCAAGAGACCCAGGTTTGATCCCTGGGTTAGAAAGATTCCCTGGAGAAGCAAATGGCTACCCTGTCCAATATTCTTTACTTGGAGAATTCCATGGACAGGGAAACTGGCAGGCTATAGTTAATGGGTTCACAGAGAGTCAGACATGATTGAGCAACTAACACTTTCAATAGTGACAAAATATTTACCAGATGGAACTTTTAAAATCTGGAGCACGCAGAATGGAAGTTTCCCCTACCATGAAGGAAAACATGAGGCAAACAATAATTTTATTGCAGGTGAAAATTTAAATCTGTTTTATAGATAGAATCCTCTTGTCTAGATTTGCCCTAGAGAAGAAATATACCCCTGCCTTTTGTATACTGCGTATTGGTACTAGCACTGTCTCGAAGCTTGGAAAATAAAATGTATAAAAATATCCACTGTCTGCTTAGTATTGTGTTAACACTATGGGAATACAGAATGTAAGGAAAATATATTTAGAAATGTATCTGTGCTTACATTCTAATTTTGGAGACTTAAGGTTGTGTCATCCAATGATGGCCACAGACATGTCTCTCATCCTATGTGCTCTTCTGCAACGTAACTTTGCCACTCTCTCATCAAGATATGGAGTCTCCCATCAACATATATGATGGGAGGTTTTCAAAGCAGGAAATGGCAATCAGTTGAAGTCTGAGAGTTACGGAAGAACAAATACTGTTTGGGGAAAGTATATTAGAGACAGCCCATCTTATTTCATTTGAGTTTTGATTTGAACATTTCTTTTTTATGGTTAGTGGTTTAATATACTTATTTTGATTTACATTAATGAACTAAGAGGATGTTCACATACCCCAGAGAGATTATATTATTTTAAGAAGTCATATTTTTTTTTCTAATAGGCTAAGTACTACTTGGAGATATTGACTTATGACAGAGAAAAATCAGAGTTAGCAGTGTACTAATAGGAATATGAAGAGGTAAGACAGATGAATATGATTCTGATGAGCCTAGAACCTTACTACTGGTTAGATTCCAGAGAAATATAGACTTTTAAATTCTTCCCATCACAAGCACAGAAATCTTCTTTATGCTCTCCCACTACGTTATTAAGGTACTTCCAGGTGGTAAGAAACAAATATGTTTGGATCTCTACTCATGATGTGAGTTCATTATAGGTTTACAGGAAAAGAAGGAAAGCCTAAGAAGTTGCTTCAGTAACCAAACATCCAGGCCTAACACAGGCCTTAGAATGTCCTCAGAAACTTTTAGTTGGCCCAGTAGAGATAAGAGTCCACTGCCTCCTTTTTGAGTCACCTTGCTATTCCATTTATTTATCTACTTTCACTTGTGACCATTTTTTGCTTTCCTATTTTTACATTCTGACTTCTGTTTACTTATGATATCCACTTTCTCATAGTCTTGCTTATTTACTTATTCCTGTGGATCTCTTACATTCCTTTACTCTCTGATATTTCTCTAACTGGATTGGATAGTCAAAGCCAATTTTAGTGTGATCTTAATAAGTTCAGAATACTCAAGTTAAGACATGATCTACTCTGCTGGCCAACTTTTGACAACTTCATTCAGTCTAAAACTATGAATATGGACAAAACTCAGGGTCATGATCAGCTCTTTAGAACTCCGCTATGCAGTTCATTGTTAATTATTCTCAGCTGGTATATTCTGGTCTTAAAATATGCTCACGGGGTATTTATCATAAAGTATGATAGCTGAAAACATAGGGAAAACGACTGTTCTGAGAGGTCAGATTCTGAAACAAGTCACTTTTCTTCTGCTTTGCTTAGTCTGGCCATTCTTACACAGAGGCGATAAATGGTATCTGAATGTATAGCATTTAAATGAATGTGTCCCATCTTTGGAGTCAATAACTATTTAATATGATACTGTATTCATTACAATTTGTTTTAAATCTCTCACCTTTTTGTGTGTGTTCCTTGTTGTTAACAATATAATTGAGAGATCAAAAGGATTATCTCTGAGGACAGAATAAAAATTTTAATGGTTGGCCAATAGTCCTCAAGGCAAGAGTATTCTTATTTTAGCACTTGGCTCTTCTGTTGTAAACTCTGCATTTGAAAGAATCAGGCCACAGTGTAGAGTTGACATTCTTTCTTTCTTTCTTTTTTTTTTTTTTTTTCTGGTTCATTGGTTATAAGAAAATGAAGGGCAGCTTCAACACTTCCATGCTGTCACTATTGATGTATTCAATACCGTCTAGAGAGTTGGCTTTGGCAGTTACTTTGTAAGACTGGCTAACCAAAGTCCTTTTACACATCTGGAGAGAATTCTGAGAAGAAGTTACTGATTGAAAGAAGGGAGTGGCATATTTCCTGAAATATTTTTTAAATAGCGTTGAGTAGAGTTCAAACTTAGCTTATTTTAGGAATTTCAGATAGAAGATAGTTTTTGAACTGAGACTTGCCTCCATTGATTGATAACTTATTAAATACCATGTAGCAAAGTAAATATTTAACCTACTGTTCTCATCATACTCCATCAAAATTTTAGGAGCTAGTATTATTATATTTTTACACTAATACATAATTATTATTCAGATAAAGTCATTGTCCTAAAGAATTTAGTTCATGTGGCCAAATTCAAATAACTAGTAAGTAGCTACATGTTTGACATGTATAGAAATCCTTTACAGTTTTTCATGAAAACTAAAGATTCTGAAAGTGGATATTGGATTGCTGTCCAAAACTTAAAGTCTAATATCTTGAATACTGAAATAAACAAAATGAGTAATAGACTTTCCTATTCACCCTACTCCCTCATATAAAAGAGGAAAGCAAGACTGGAATAGTTTAAATGATGTGCACAAATTCTTAGAATTAATAGTTGACAATCTAGGGTCTAGAATCCTTATATTATGGCCCAGACTCCTTTCCATAAAACACAGATGTCTGTTGAAATTAAATCTTCAAATTTGAAAAATATTTTGTGGCTCAGGTGGTAAAGAATCTTCCTGCAATGAGGGAGACCTGAGTTTGATCCCTAGATTGTGAAGATCCCCTGAAGAAGGGAATAGGTATCCATTTCAGTATTCTTGCCTGGAGAACTCCATGGACAGAGGAGCCTGGCAGGCTACAGTCCATGGGTTCTCAGAGTTGGACATGACTGAGTGATTTTCACTTTTTTCTCTCTTCTCCTTTCTCTTTAGAACCAAATTATCAAGGATGGACACATGGAACTTGAGATCTGTCAGTTTCTTCTCCCTGGTTAAGAGAAAAATAGGTTGAATAGTTTTGAATCTCAAACACTTGCTATCGGTATAGGTATATACATATGTTGGGGGGAAGAAGCTATAGTCATATATAAGTGATCAAATGATCAAAAGTGCGATAAAGTTGAGAGTCAGAGGAGATGCCTACTGGATTTGATGCTGAGAAATAACAAGCATAAATTGAGACAGTCTTGGGCAAACAGGAACATATGGATTTCTATGCATTGGGAAATAGGGTTAGTCAGGAAGTCCTAATGATTTGTAGGGGTTGAGCTAAACCATAGGCCAGTAATTAACATGTAACTGTGCCTTTGCTCCCAGGGTCCCACCCCTATCTTCTAGGAGAGAGATTCCATATGTATCTATTGGTTAATGTCAAGTTCATACCTTGCCTTTTCTCTTCTCTCATGTCAGTTATGAAAGAATTTGTTTCCATTGGAGTGACCCTTCATTTTGGTAGTATACAACCATGTCATTAATTTGACTGTTATGCAGCTGATTTAAAGATTATTTTATGGATTTCCTTGACCTTTGTAAATTCATTCTATTTTAGCTAAGCAAGGGCCTTAAAGATTTTCTAGTCTGTTCTCCAAAAAATGAGTCTCAGTTTTTTTTCAGTGTCTCTATTTCAACTTGTGAGTTTCTAGGTTCTTGAAGATAAGAAACTAATTGTTATAAGTTGAATTGTATCCCACCAGTAAATTCCAATGTTAAACCTCAATCCTCAGAACCTTAGAATGTGAACTGTATTTTCAGATAAGGTCCTTAGAGAGGTGATTAAATGAATATGAGGTCTTGTAGGTAGGCCCTAATTTGATCTGAGTAGCATCCTTATAAGACAGGAAAATTTGGACACATTAAAAAACACTAGAAATATGTGTCTATATCTGTATAGAGAAGAGACCATGTGAGTACACTGTAAGAAGGCAGCCATCTGCAAATCAAGAAGAAAGGTTTCAGAGGGAAACCAGCCCTACCAATACCTTGATCTTGAACTTCTAGCCTCCAAAACTGTGAGGAAATAATTCTTGTTGTTTAAGTCATTAGCAGCCTTAGCAAGCTAATACATGAATTATCATCTGTTATTGCTTTTCTTAAAAAATCAATTTGTGTACTCTTTCTTTTCATTTCTAGATCCACAAACTCCTTCTTAGCCTAATTTTACCAGAACAATTCTTACTATTTTACCCCATGTTTATTCTTGCAGTGTTATTAAAGTATTCCCAGCAAGAGTGAAGCATTCAACAAATTAATATATTGTATATTAAACAAATAGTCCTTGAATTCTTACTATGCTTCAGGCACTTTTCAAGCATTATGGTTGATCCCAAGATGCAATTTGACTTTAAAAATCATTAAAAATAATAATATCTGGAGATTAGATATGTATAAGTATTACAGCTATTTTTTGGCACCCATTATTTAGCATATGATAGTAATTTCTTTATGACAACTATATTTTAAGGGAGGGAAGCAAAGCCTTTGACTGTGTGGATCACAATAAACTGTGGAAAATTCTGAAAGAGATGGGAATACCAGACCACCTAACCTGCCTTTTGAGAAATCTGTATGCAGGTCAGGAAGCAACAGTTAGAACTGGACATGTAGCAACAGACAGGTTCCAAAAAGGAAAAAGAATACGTCAAGGCTGTATATTGTCACCCTGCTTATTTAACTTATATGCAGAGTACATCATGAGAAACACTGGACTGGAAGAAACACAAGCTGGAATCAAGATTGCTGGGAGAAATATCAATAACCTCAGATATGCAGATGACACCACCCTTATGGCAGAAAGTGAAGAGGAGCTAAAAAACCTCTTGATGAAAGTGAAAGAGGAGAGTGAAAAAGCTGGCTTAAGGCTCAACATTCAGAAAACAAAGATCATGGCATCCGGTCCCATCACTTCATGGGAAATAGATGGAGAAACAGTGGAAACAGTGTCAGACTTTATTTTGGGGGGCTCCAAAATCACTGCAGATGGTGATTGCAGCCATGAAATTAAAAGACACTTACTCCTTGGAAGAAAAGTGATGACCAACCTAGATAGCATATTCAAAAGCAGAGACATTACTTTGCCGGCTAAGGTCCGTCTAGTCAAGGCTATGGTTTTTCCAGTAGTCATGTATGGATGTGAGAGTTGGACTGTGAAGAAGGCTGAGTGCCGAAGAATTGATGCTTTTGAACTGTGGTGTTGGAGAAGACTCTTGAGAGTCCCTTGGACTGCAAGGAGATCCAACCAGTCCATTCTGAAGGAGATCAGCCCTGGGATTTCTTTGGAAGGAATGATGCTAAAGCTGAAGCTCCAGTACTTTGGCCACCTCATGCAAAGAGCTGACTCATTGGAAAAGACTGTGATGCTGGGAGGGATTGGGGGCAGGAGGAGAAGGGGACGACTGAGGATGAGATGGCTGGATGGCATCACTGACTCAATGGACGTGAGTCTGAGTGAACTCCAGGAGTTGGTGATGGACAGGGAGGCCTGGCATGCTGCGATTCATGGGGTCGCAAAGAGTCAGACACGACTGAGCAACTGAACTGAGCTGCCCATGTATTAAAAAATTAAAAACAATGCTTTTTAAAAAGTTAGATTTTAAAATTATTCTGAAATGCTTTTTCTTTAAATATAGAAATTACTAAATTTATTTAATGAGTCTTATGTGCAAAAATTAGTCTCTAGTTAGTTTGCTGTTTTTTATTTTAAAAAGTCAAAATTGGAGCCTCTGTTTCAGGTGTTTTCACGTGGTAGATGTCCTTAGATGTTGTTGGAACGTAAGAGCATTCAGCTGTCCCTTGGCATAACTATAATATAGAAACCTTGATGAAGTTATCAATATCTCATTGAAAATAGTTGTTGTAAGAAAATTTTTTCCCATTTAGCTCAAGATGACAAAATCAGTCTTAAATCTGCCTGGCTTGGTAAGTTTCAGGGATACAATGATTGTTCATTGTCCTCTTCTGTTGTGTTCTGCAATGGAAAAAGTATGAGCTAATCATTTGGTAGTCTAGTAGCACTTTAGCTGTCACTGGATAAAAGTGACTTTCTAAGTTAATGTTCTTTTCTTATTAACAAATGTCAGAAACTGAGATAAGGAAAGAGCTTGAGGTTGGAATTTTCTTCCCATAGGAACATATCTCTTAGTTCTTATGGGTTTAGCACACTTTTAATATTTTAATGAAGGCTTTTCATGTGCCTATGCTATTTAATATTCCAAATTAAGGTTCTATTCTCTTCCTGATATGCACATGTAACTCCCATTATGCACCATCAAGAGGAGTGTGGTAGAAAAAGCCTCTATCTGCATGGAACAGCACATGCCTTAAGCACAGAAGGTCAACAATTGTGCTTTGACTAAGCTAAGACTTCTTAATGAGAGCTTCAATGCTTCAGTAAGTGTTTTACATTTTAGTCAAAGCACCAGACTTGGATAATGATAAGTTTCAATATGTTCTCAGTCAAAAATAATTTCATAGTTATTCTAACGTCATTCTTCACTTCCAAAGAAACAACACATGTGATCCGCGATGTAAGGGTTACCTCAGGATTTTCAGAAAGGCACAGACTTAAGCTTTCATGGCTAGCATAACTTGGTTCTAACTGCAACAATATTTCCATTTAGACCCAAATGACCTGAATTTGCTGGTTTCTAAAGACTGGTGGTCTACTACAAGGAGAGAGAGTTAAAAATCTAGAAGTTATTTGGCTATCTTAACCAATAGTTGATTAAATGAAAAAAAAAAAAAACTAGGATAAGAATTACTTAAGGGGGAAAAATTTCAGCAATATATTGCAATTTCTAGGGATGAATAAAAGAGTGTGTTTGGGCCAGCTACAACTTGAGAAAATTTGATTTTTAGTATACTTTCCAGAATTTGTTTTGGCCTTCCAGAACAAATAATCAGAAATATTTCTCTACTTAATATTCTACACACTTAATAGTGTTAGTATGATCCTGAGAGAGCTGCTTCTATTTATTATTTTGAACATGGAAAGTATCTGGATCTTTCATTCAAAGAAATCATATCCCTTCCTTAAGAACAGTTAAGGAATAGATGTAAATGTCCACCTGTCTATTAAGAAATGTTGAATTGACTCAATCTTGGAGAAAACTGCTGAAAAGGACAACCTAATGATATATTTGAGAGAGTCTAAACTAGATATTTAGAAGTGAAGTCGCTCAGTCGTGTCCAACTCTTTGCGACCCCATGGACCATAGCCTATCAGGCTCCTCCGTCCATGGGATTTTCCAGGCAAGAGTGCTGGAGTGGACTGCCATTTCCTTCTCCAGGGGATCTTCCCAACCCAGGAATTGAACCCGGGTCTCCTGCATTGCAGGCAGACGCTTTTCGTCTGAGCCACCAGATTATATCCCAAGAAGTACCACAATTGGAACGTAATTGTTCTAAGATAAGTCACTGCTCCCAAGTGCTAAAAAGGCCAAAGGGACCTAGGGGATTACAAAGCACATACCCCTGATTTTATAATGAGGAAGTTGAAGGCTCTCTGCCTTATCATGAGTTATTACCTGTTCATGCCTTACTGTGAATTTTATCAGATCCTTCCAAAAGGTGTGCATGTGTGTGCCCAATCTTTCAGTCATGTCTGACTCTTTGACTATAGCCTGCTAGGCTCCTCTGTCCATGAAATTTTCCAGAAAAGAATACTAGAATGGGATCCTACTCCAACCCAGGGATTGAACACATGTCTCCTGCATCTGCTGCACTGCAGGTGGATTCTTTACTGCTGAGCCACCAGGGAAGCCCTTTACAAAAGATAACTGGCTACAAATGTTTTGTTAGTGGAAAGGTTGTTTAGAAGCTGAAGGTAACAGCTACTTGGGATGTGTTCCTGCATACATAAACTACCACAAAACTTAGGAGTATAAAGCTACAACCATTTTATTATGTTCATGGAATGATTTAATGACAGGGTGTGATTCAAAGGTTTGAAAGCTGAAAGAGGTTGGGCTGGAGGATACCTCTTCAAGATTCTTCACTTACATTGCCTGGCACCTAGACTGAGATGACAGGTGAATGGAGTTCAGCTAGGACTGTTGATTGGTGGATCTGTTTGACTCCACTCTAGCATAGCAGTCTTGTAATAGATTTGTTGAACAGTTGCTTAGGGCTCTAAGAGCAAGTGTTCCAGTAAAAAGATGGAAATTACATGGACATTTGGACTTTTTTATGACCTAGCTTTGGAAGTCACATAGAGTATTACACTGGTCACAGTGGGCACAACCTTGACCACATTCAAGAGATGAGAATTTGGATCCTGCCTGCCAATGGAAAGAGTGTCAAAGAATTTTTTATGTGGTTTACAACTGCCTCAGAGGGGGATGGGATAGAAAAAGAAGACAGCGAAAATAGTTTAAACTCCAGATAAGCAGTGAAATTGATCATAAGCTTTCTCTATTGCTCTATCTAATTAGACATTTTTCATTTAGAAGAAATAAAGGAAAAGAAATATCCAAGAGATGAGATTTCTGTATTTAACATTTAGTTGTATTTTTTGGTTAAATAATATTTTCTCCCAGGGCTTATACAGAAAGTTAGGATCTGGTATCTTTATGACAATCAGAGTTAATGACTGGAAAATGAACATTTAGAGTAAAAAAAAAAGTGTGAATATTTAATCCATGGTGGTTTTTTTAAAACTATAACTCAGGATATCTTGCCTAAATGTTTAAGGTTGATGTGAGTAAAACCTGGATAGATATACTTTTTGCCTATTGGGGTCAAGACTGTCTTTTAGACTTGTCTTTCCATTTCTTTCTACTATAAACAAGCACGGTTATAAGTCTTACAGTTAAGACAAAGTAAATTGGCATAGCTATTTAAAGAGGATGAATGATGAATGGGAAAAAGGAATCAATTTACTCAGAATGGATTCTTTAACCTAGTCAAGATTCCTTTTATTCCTTACCTGAGTCAGTTTGGTTGCTCCACTAGCAATATCTGCTGAATGAGGCAGGTTTCCTGAAGTGGGAGATTTGGGCCTATAGCAAGAGTCATTTAAATGGTCAGGAAAGGCTTGAATAAAATTTGGCAGGTTATATTTTTATCATCCATATTAGCTAGGTTAAAGCCCTTGAAACTGAAACGGGTCACATGTTCTTTGAGGGAAAATTAAGCTAGGGATCTGTGGGTAGCCATCTTTTGTTGTGGATAGAAAGAAGCAATGAGGATAATGGAACTGAGGATTAAGAAGAGATGGAGAGACAGAGAAGCAGAAACTGCCAGAAATGCAACAGATGTGCAGAGAACTAGAGGTGATAACAACCTAGCACCACATAAAGGTAACCAGGTGACTCTGCCTTTCCCAGTAGCTTTCCAGTACTTGGTTTTTATTATTTATAAAGTGTAGAAAGGAAGGTATCTGGTAACCCTCATTTTAGTTAAACAGTCATACACTAAACAATTTATTTGCTTAATTTACAATGATTTAAACTTGCTTGAATTTGTATTTTTTGTACCAAAATAGGACTAAGACTTACTTTTGTTATGTGCAAAGCAATATGCTGAGCATTATGGATTTAAATGTAGTTTCATGTGTGGTAAGTTGCTTCAGTCATGTCTGATTCTTTGCGATCCTATGAACTATCACTCACCAGGCTCCTTTGTCCATAGGATTCTCCAGGCAAGAATACTGGAGTGGGTTGCCATGCCCTCCTCCAAGATCTTCCCAGGAATTGAACTCACATCTCTAGCATTAGCAGGCAGGTTCTTTACCACTAGCGCCACCTGGGAAGCCCTGAAATGTAGTTAAAACTATGAATTAGATACTAATCTTTTTCTAATGGAGACCACAACTGATAATAGAAACAAGATATATGGTAGTTCCCGCTTATCTATGGTTACATTTTCTGTGGTTTCAGTTAACCATGGTCAACTGTGGTCCGAAAATATTAAATGAAAAATTCCAGAAATGAATAATTTGTAAATTTTAAATTACATGCTCTTCTGAGTACTATCATGAAATTTTACACCTTCCCACTCTGTTTGCCCCAGGATCCCCCACCATTGACATTACCTACTCCCAGTATCTAATCATTAACATTGTCATGATGTCCTTGATGATCCAGGATCACCTGAAGTAGCTGGTTCTCCTTCTAACCTATCATCAGAAGGTCAGTGGTAGCCTAAGACTACATCACTTTGCCCAAGCGACTTACCTCATTTCATCTCATCACACAGGCATTTTATCACTTCAGGTCATCACAGAAAGAAGGGTGAGTAGAAAGCTAGGACCTGGTATCTTTATGACAACCAGAGTTAATGACTAGAAAAAAAAAGGTATAGATAAAATTAGGTATTATCCATAGTTTCAGGCATCTGCTTAGGGTCTCATAATATATATCCCCTTAGGTAAGGGGGACTACTGAACACAAATTACTGCACTACAGTTTATAATATGTAAAGTAGCTTAAACAGGGAAAGAATCATTCATTCAACACTGATCTAGGCACTTGAGATATGTTTGTGATCAAATATATAAGTACTTGATAGGGTGAGAGACTTAGTCATGAGAATATCATGAAGAAAACTTCAGATAGATAAAGCCATCCCTGAAAATGTCCCATAGTGGAGTGTGCATGGTATACACGGGGAATCCTGAGATGAGCGCACATTCAGCAGAACTACAAGGGAAAGAGGAGTGAACAATAAGGTAAGAGAGGTAATGGAAGTAACAATTCCATAGGTCTTTTCATACTACTGTGTACTGTAACCACAAATAATAAGGAAAAATTTTAGTGATCAGTTAGGAGGATGTTACAAAAATCCACACAGGGAAATAATTGTGGATGAGACCAGGTAATAGCAATAGAATTGTTAAGCAGTTTGATTCTGGGTAAAGTCTGATGATAGAGCCAAAAGGATTTTCTGATGAATTGGAAGGGTGTGTGAAAGAAAGAGACATTTCAATATTTTGCTCTGAGCAGCTGCAAGGATGGTGTTCTCACCTGAGAGGAAAGAGACATTTTGGTTGGAAGATCAGAAGTTCAGTTTTGGACATGTTTGTTTGAAAAGTCTATTAAACTTTCTGGTGGAAATATCAAATAGGCAGTTGGTTCCATGGGTCACTTATATTGAAAATAAGACTGGAGAGGATAAGTTGATGTATGATTCCATGGAAAATAAGTGGTATTTGGGTTTTCCTTGTGGTGCTAGTGGTAAAGAATCCTCCTCCCAATGCAAGAGAAATAAGAGATGCAGGTTCAATCCTTGGGTTGGAAGATTCCCTGGAGAAGAGCATGGCAACCCACTCCTGTATTCTTGCCTAGAGAATCCCATGGACAGAGGAGCCCATGGGCAGGCTACAGTCCCTAGTGTGTTGCAAAGAGTCGAACATGACTAAAGTGACTTACATACACAAAGCCATGAGGTTGGATGGCTCACCAAATAAGTGAGAACAGATAAAGGAGAAAAGATGATCAGAGATTAAACTATGGAACAGCCAAAATTAGAAGGTCAATCCAAGGAGAGAGTGCTAAATGTGCAAAATACAGAGATTGTTTTATGTAAAATAAAGAGAGATTATTTTGAGTAAGGAAAACTTCATGGATGAAATAGCATTTGAATTGAGTCCTAAGAATAGGAGGGATTTTTAGTGTAAATAGGGAGGAAGAATTGTCACATTAGAGTAAAAAGGAATAGGATGAGCAATGTATGAATTAAGAACAGCAAGTATTTTACTTTGTTACGAGTATATATCAAGGTTTAGCAATAGGTTACACAGATAACATAGACATTATTACACTGCACAGCAGAGAACTATGTAAGGACTTTACATACAAGTTGATGTGATAAAATGATGCATTTAAGACTAATATAGCAATATAGTGTAGGTTAGATTGAAAGGGTTGAGTTTGCTTACAGATAAATGGATTAGAGCTTAAGTAACATAATCAAGTGTATATAAAAATACACACATTATGTATACAGTATATACTATAAAGTGTAGTTTACTCATACTTCCTCATTGTGATTGTTAATTTTATGTATCAATTTAACTGGGTCATGAGGTATCTAGATATTTGGTCCAACATCATTCTGATTGTTTCTCTGAGGGTGTTTCTGGATGAGATTAACATTTTAATTGGTAGACTGAATAAAGCAGCTTGCTCTCCCTAATGTGGATGAGCCCCATCCAGTCAGCTGAACGCCTAAATACAACCAAAAGGCTGATCCTCCTTTAAGTAGGGGGAATAACTTCTGTCTGACTGCTTTGAGCTATGATATTTTTTTCCCAGTCTTTGTATTGGAACTAATGGGTTGACCATGTTATGGAAAAACGGATGAACTTTTGTCAACCCAGTACATCACTGACTTTCCTGGTTTTAAGCCTTCATTCCCAAACTGGAACTATGCCATCAACTTTCCTGGGTCTCCAGCTTACCAACTGAAGATCTTGGGGCTTAATCAGCCTCCATAATTATTTGTTGTTATTCAATCTCTCAGTCATGTCTGACTGTTTGTAACCTAATGGACTGCAGCACTCCAGGCTTCCCTGTCCTTCACTATCTCACAGAGCTTACTCAGACTCATGTCCATTGAGACAAAGATGCCATCCAACCATATCATCCTCTGTTGCTCCCTTCTCCTCTTTCCATCAGCGTCTTTCTCAGCATCAGCGTCTTTCTCAGCATCAGGGTCTTTCAATGAATAATTCCAGTGAATTAGCTCTTTGCATCAGGTGGCCGAAGTACTGGATCTTCAGCTTCAGCATCAGTCTTTCCAGTGTATATTCAGGGTTGATTTCCTTTAAAATTGACTGGCTTGAACGCCTTGCTGTCCAAAGGACTCTCAAGAGTTTTTCTCCAGCACCACAATTTGGAAACTTCAGTTCTTCAGCATTCAGCCTTTTTTATGGTCCAGCTCTCACATCCATACATGACAACTGGAAAAACCACAGCTTTGACTATATGGACCTTTGTCGGCAAAATGATGTATTTGCTTTTCAACATGCTGTCTGTGTTCTAAAGACAATGTCTTTAGAAGACAAAAATTAAAGTGTACATGTATTTTCAAGGTGCTGTTAGACATGGAAAGAGAGGTTACCGTTAGGACTGCTCTTGCAAGTTTTAGCTGCTGTGCTAAGTCAGTGATAAGTATATTCTTTCATTATTTATTTGAGTATAGAATATAAATGTTTTACAGATTTTTTCTAATTTCTATACAATACCTAAATATTTCATCTATGAATTTAAGTGATAGTTTTTTTAAAAACTTTACTGTTGTATGAGAGGGATTATTATGTGAAGAGACTGCAATGGACTTGATAAAGTATACTGAAAACCAAACAGCAGTTTTATTCACATTCTACTAGTTGCTGATTATGCAAATCTCTTTGCGACCTCAGTTTCCTTATGTACAAAACAGTTAATAATATTTGTGTTTAGCTCAATTTGTCCAGAGCACTAGCTGAAAAATGCTCAGATTGTTCCGCTTTGTAAACTCTGAAGGGCTCTTTAACACAAGAAAGTATTCACAGTAAGTGCTAGAAACTGTTCCCTGAAAAATTTCCCCTCCCTATTATATCAAAATCTACCAGTGAGATTTTAAACATTACAGTATTCCTCACCAAGAATTCTCTTAGGTGGGATTACTACCTAAGCTGTCTTTCTCTGGGAGATCCTTAGCAAAATCATGACTCTTCCATAGTAAATTTCCATCTTGACTGAAGTATGATCTTAAGTAAGTTCCCCATGTCATGGTTTCAGTCCGTTTACTTCCCTATTAGACATGTAGTTCTCTGCTATACTCATTGTATAAATTAGGGTTTTCATTCAATAAAATGAAAGTAAACAGAAAGAGAGACTTACTATAGGGAATTGGATATTTACAGGAATTAGGTGTTTGCATAAGAAAATTAGATATTGACAGAAACATTGTAAGGAGGTTGTTGTTATTGTTGTTGTTCAGTCACTCAGTCATGTCTGATTCTGTGCAAACCCATGGACTGTAGCATACTAGGCTTCCTTGTCCTTTCTCCTGGAGCTTGCTCAAACTCATGTCTATTGAGTCAGTGATGCCATCCAACCATCTTGCCCTCTGTCATCCCCTTCTCCTCCTGCCTTTTATCTTGCCTAGTCTCCTTGCCTTCTAACAGGATCTTTTCTAATGGGTCGGCTCTTTGCATCACGTGGCCAAAGTATAAGAGCTACAGCTTCAGCATCAGTTCAGTTCAGTTCAGTCACTCAGTCGTGTCCGACTCTCTGCGACCCTATGAATCACAGCACGCCAGGCCTCCCTGTTCATTACCCTCTTCTGGAGTTCACCCAGACTCACGTCCATCGAGTCCATGATGCCATCCAGCCATCTCATCCTCGGTCGTCCCCTTCTCCTCCTGCCCCCAATCCCTCCCAGCATCAGAGTCTTTTCCAATGAGTCAACTCTTCGCATAAGGTGGCCAAAGTACTGGTGTTTCAGCTTTAGCATCATTCCTTCCAAAGAAATCCCAGGGCTGATCTCCTTCAGAATGGACTGGTTGGATCTCCTTGCAGTCTAAGGGACTCTCAAGAGTCTTCTCCAACACCACAGTTCAAAAGCATCAATTCTTCAGCACTCAGCCTTCTTCACAGTCCAACTCTCACATCCATACATGACTACTGGAAAAACCATAGCCTTGACTAGACGGACCTTAGTTGGCAAAGTAATGTCTCTGCTTTTGAATATGCTATCTAGGTTGGTCATAACTTTTCTTCCAAGGAGTAAGCGTCTTTTAATTTCATGGCTGCAGTCACCATCTGCAGTGGTTTTGGAGCCCCAGAAAATAAAGTCTGACACTTTCCACTGTTTCTCCATCTATTTCCCATGAAGTGATGGGACTGGATGCCATGATCTTCGTTTTCTGAATGTTGAGCTTTAAGCCAACTTTTTCACTCTCCTCTTTCACTTTCATCAAGAGGCTTTTTAGTTCCTCTTCTCTTTCTGCCATAAGGGTGGTGTCATCTGCATATCTGCGGTGATTGCTATTTCTCCCAGCAATCTTGATTCCAGCTTGTACTTCAGTCCAGCATTTCACATGATGGACTCTGCAAATAAGTTAAATAAGCAGGGTGACAACATACAGCCTTGAACCAGTCCATCGTTCCATGTCCAGTTCTGTTTCTTCTTGACCTGCACACAGGTTTCTTAGGAGACAGGTAAAGTGATGTGGTATTTCCATGTCTTTCAGAATTTTCCACAGTTTGTTGTGATCCACACAGTCAAAGGCTTAGTGTAGTCAATGAAGTAGACTATACTACTTTCTGGAATTCTCTTGCTTTTTCTATGATCTAATGGATGTTGGGAATTTGATCTCTGGTTTCTCTGCCTTTTCTAAATCCAACTTGAACACCTGGAAGTTGTACTGTTGAAGCCTGACTTGGAGAATTTTGAGCACTATTTTGCTAGCATGTGAAATGAATGCAATTGTGCAGTAGTTTGGAAAATCCTGTAGACAGAGGAGCCTGGTGGGCTACAGTCCATGGGGTCCCAAGAGTTGGACACAAGTGAGTGATGAACGCTTTCACTTGAGCATCCTTTGGCATTGTCCTTCTTTGGGCTTGGAATAAAAACTGACCTTTTCAAGTCCTGTGGCCACTGCTGAGTTTTCCATATTTGCTGGCATACTGAGTGCAACACTTTAATAGCATCATCTTTTAGGATTTGATATAGCTCAGCTTGAATTCCATCACCTGCAAGGAGGTTGCCACTGGACTTTTTGTTACACAACACAACACTATAGCCGTGACAAAGACAGAGAAAAACCCTGCTATTGCCATACCTACTATCACTGCCACCTTATACCCAGACAATTAGTGATGAAGGAGCAGAACATTCAGTCTGTCTAAGGTAAAAAATAACACTCTTGTCAGTGCTAGCTTGCTAGCTGCTAAGGGAAAGTGAAAGGAGAGACCCTTGGTCATGTCTAACTCTTTGCTACCCCATGGAGTGTAGCCTGCCAGAGGACTGTAGACTGTCCTCTGTCCATGGAATTCTCCAGGCTAGAATACTGGAGTGGGTAGCCATTCCCTTCTCCAGGGGATCTTCCCAACCCAGGGATTGAACCCAAGTCTCCTGCATTGCAGACAGATTCTTTATCATCTGAGTCAGCAGGGAAGCCCAAGAATACTGAAATGGGTAGCCTATCCATTCTCCACTGGATCTTCCTGACCCAGGAATTGAACTAGGGTCTCCTGCATTGCAGGCAGATTCTTTACCAGGTGAGCTACCAGGGAAGCCACTACTACCTCCCAAATACAATGTGAATGCAACTAATTCACTTGTAGATACCAATTTCCAGAGAAGTCCATATGATTTTTTAGTCTAAATCTTTCTCAGATGATAGTAAATGGAAGTAGGGGAAAGCAATTTCAAGTAACTACTACAGTTTCTGTGTAGCTAAGTTCATTTCTCCAGTGTTCCTCAGTGGCCTTGGAACTTCTCACCTTCGAGCTGCGTGTCTTTAAATGACGTAGTCCTTTGGTCTTTATCTGAGAAGACAGACATTAAGAACAAACTTAGGGTTGCCAACGGAGAGGACTATCGAAGGAATGGCGTGGGAGTTTGGGATTAGCAGAGACAAACTATTACACGTAGAATGGATAAACAACAAGGGCCTATTGTATAGAATAGGGAACTATATTCAGTATCCTGTAATAAACCATAGTGGAAAAGAATATGAAAAAGAATATATATTTTATAATGCATATATTACTGTATACCAGAAACTAAAACGACACTGTAAATCAATTATACTTCAATAAAAGAAATTGAAAATAAAGAAGACATGCATATCTTCTGCCCATGAAGAGTTAACGATATTGTTTTGGGATAAGATTTTCAGTCATTAACCAATTTAGAAATCAGAATGTAAAGAATTATGCAAGGAAAGACACATGGGTATCGCCTTATGACACATTATTATCAAATAAGGTATAGTTCCTTTATCTCCTGTAAGTCAAGTTGCTGTGATTTTGCAAAAGCGATAGAAAGGAATTCTTGGATATACATGTCCTAAAAAAGCATGTTATCCTTACTGAAAAACTGAAAAATTCATCCAAATATATGTTTCATCAGTGAAGTGAAATATAGGAATATATTCTTATTTTGTGGAAGCTAGGTCTTCAGGTTTTTTTTTTTTTTCATTTTTCCTGTGAATTAAGATATCTATTTATCCAGTACAGTGTTTTGTCAGCAGGTACTGTGTATAGTGTCAATTTAATTTTCCTCTCTCTGATACTGATACTCCCTGTCTTAAGTTGGGAGGGTAAATTGATATACATATTCTTGCAGATTTAGGGGCATCTAGGACACAATTCGGAGAAGGCAATGGCACCCCACTCCAGTACTCTTGCCTGGAAAATCCCATGGACAGAGGAGCCTGGTGGATGCAGTCCATGGGGTCGCTAAGAGTTGGACATGACTGAGCAACTTCCCTTTCACTTTTCACTTTCGTGCATTGGAGAAGGAAATAGCAACCCGCTCCAGTTTTCTTGCCTGGAGAATCCCAGGGATGGTGGGAGCCTGATGGGCTGCCATCTATGGGGTTGCACAGAGTCGGACACGACTGAAGCGACTTAGCAGCAGCAGCAGCAGGACACAATTCACATCTTCTTTTAAAATTCAAGAAGAGTTCAAAAAGTACTATTGGAATCTTGGAAAGACACTTCAGATCTCCTATGGGGAGCAGAGTTGAATTTGCTTCCAACTGTGATTATCTCTGGCTCTATCACCATTTCTAGAATAAAGTGCTACTTCTCTCAGCTATTCTCAGCCGACAGTTGCATATGGCAGGAATGTCAGTGTTGGCCCATGCTGATGAGATGTTGAACATCTCGAGTGGACAAGTCTGGCTTGGGAACTCCCTTGCTGGCTGAGATTTTCTTAGAGCCGTACTGCAGTCTGAGACTCCACCCCTCCACCTCTCCTTGTTGCCCCTCTCCTTTCAGAGATGTCAGAACTGCACTGCAGTCTGAACGCTTTTTCTGCCTACTCCTGCTTCCTCCCGTTTTTATTCTTTGGAAGTGTTTCTTCATCACGGCTCCTGAAAGACTGATCACAGCTTGGTGTGTGCTTCTCAGATGACCTGAACAAATACAATGACTTTAAAGATTACAATTAGAAATTGTTTTAAAGATGGTGAACATGGGATTTCCATCTTCACTGAGAAAAGGAGTAGGATGATTAATTAAATCTAAACAAATGAAGGTTCTCTAAGTGTCATTTTTAACTGTAAACTCATGTAGCTACTGAGATGGGATAATATTGGAAGACAAGTTAGAAATACACTTTTTAGAGAATTTTAAGAAGAGAATCAACATTTATAATATATTATACTAAATATGTAATGATTGAATCTGTCAGCACTCTCCGTGAGTAATGGAAACCCTTTTTGTTGCCACCATGAAACTGTGCTATTGAACCATTGATACTAATTCTCCAGCCCTGATACTAGTATTGAACAGGTTAGTTGCTTTATGGGTTAAATACATTCAGGGTTCCTAATCATCATTTATTATGTGTAAATGCATTTCAGGTTTCAAATACGGAATGAAAGTTAATTGTAACATAGAAACTGCCTGAGTTTACCATTGTTAGTTCTGTAAATAAAAAATTACCTTTGCTCTAGAGGGCAGTCATTTCAAGGGTGTAGTGTTCTTAGGTTAGTAAAGTATTTTTTTCCTTTTTGCCACTGACTCTCCAGCATTTCCCATCATTAATCAACCTATTTCTTTGGCATGGAACCTGGCACTTTTTCTCCCTCCCTAGGATCTACCCCTGCATTATAGGTTGCTTATCAGAGCACTTTCTCCTTTTCCAAAGGTCTACATTTTAGGGTCTAGGGTCTAGATTCTGAATTCTGCAAAGAAATGAAAACTATGCCAATAAAATGTAACAGAATAAAGAAAAAAATCAACTATTCACATTCAATATTTCACATTCAACTTTTATTTTTCTGTAATAATAATATTATAGTTTATGAGCTTGTTCAGAATATGTGATTATTTTTCAAATATTTGGCAACTTATTCTTTCCATAAAACTATCTGTAGATTAGATGGGAAATATTTTAAATAATTTTGTATTTCATGTGAAATAATCAAAATAACCATTTTAATTTGTAAAATTTTCTAATAGATGACAATGTATATTTTGCATTTTTATTATACATAATATAATTTCAAAGACATAGTTGTTCTTTGTAAACTAATTTCTTAGCTCATTTTGAAACTCATCCTGGATGTACCAGATTCTAAATGCAATTCCCTTCAGTCTGAATTTTATGAACTTCTAGGAGCCTCAGCTTCAATATCTGTTTTCTTAGGAAGGCTCTATTTGTATAAATGTATTAAGCTTGATTCTTCCCTGAAAGCAAATATAGCTACATTTATTATTCCCAGTTTGATAATAAAACCTTTAATCATAATCTCCAGATAAAGGACTTTTCCACTCATGGTTCTAAATAAGAGAAAATCTGCTTTCATGTTTACTTAACATTTGGTGATGATGCAATAAATAAAACAGCAGCTGAAGAGTGATTGTGTCTTTCTCCGCTTTTTCTTTCTACAAGTTGAGTTTTACATGGATGTATGATGTCTCACAACAACATGACGTCTTGGTTAGGTGAGTCTTGAGTCTGTTACGCCTGATTTAAGGAACATTCATGCCACAGAGTTCCCAGGTCAAGACAGTCTACTTTTGGACAGTCTACTTTTAGCATTACTAGCCTAAATGCTGATGAAAATGGACCTTTTTGCTTTCTTGGTGATATTTGGAAGACAAAATTGAATTCCAGGTACCATGAAAATCTTATTTGTTGGATTGTTCTTTTCTTAATGGGATTTATATTAAAAGTGAATTCAAGGAAATGTCTAAAAGGTCCATTGAGATGGAGGCAAAGCAGTATCGAAACAGAGGTTATGAGTCTCCTCTTTCTTATAGAATACCCCACTGTAGAGATTTAGAAATCTCCAGTAGCAGATACATCTTATGTTGAAACGGTTAGTACATTTTTCACATATGTAGAAATTATATATCGATTAGTTTTCTTATCTGATCTGTACTTACAGTTTTTCTGCTAATAAATGGCAGCAGAAATATATAAATTTGAACACTCACTTCTAAAATTTGCTTGACTTTGGTATAGTTATTAGCAATCTTCTGCTGCTGCAGGTGAGCACACTGTAAGGGCAAGCTGGCAAATATCTGCATGAACGGCTTCTCCTGTACTCTTTGGCAGGGAGAGGAAAGTCTTTGAGTTTTCATGCCCATGTTAGTTTCTGCTGCCATTTAGGAAATGTCAACCCACTCCAGTGTTCTTGCCTGGAGGATCCCAGGGACAAGGGAGCCTTGTGGGCTGCCGTCTATGGGGTCGCACAGAGTCAGACACAACTGAAGCGACTTAGCAGCAGCAGCAAAAAAGCAAATAATAAAGGAAGCTGTACAATTAGCCTCATGTAGTAAAATGAATGTTAGCCTGCCAGACAATGTCCCTCCATTTGAATCTTGGTCTTTTTCTGGCTACCTGTGGACAAAACTTTTCACCTTTTAATAATCATAGTTTCTTCATCTGTCAAATGAGGTGCTCCCATCAGTGCTTGCTTCATCTGTCAAATTAAGTGCTCAGCCTTAATTCTAGGTTTGTGATTCTGTGGATTTTTAGTAAATTAACTAGATTTTTAATGTCTTATGAATGGCAGAGAGGAGCTCTACCTGCTTTGGTTGCCAAAATGATCTACTGTGCACAACTGAACAAATTGATTATAAACCTGATGACCATTTAAAAGTACTGTGATTTTTCTTGTGTCTGGAATATTTATAAATAAAACCAGAGGCTGATGAACTGTTTTTTTTTTTTTTTGATTCAAGATCAGAAGTTGTTTTCTCCTTTTTCTGGCTCCTTGCAGGAGCCATGGTTGTTGATTGAATGAAATATTAAGAACTGTTCTCATTTTATGATTTGATGAAATATATTATTTGATAACTCCATATATTGAAATTGGCATTGAAATAGATGGGCAGTATTCCTGATTTCTATTCATCTTTTCTTTTGTACCTTCCTTTCTCCTAGGGAAATATTTCTTTCCTGCATGACCACATCCTTTTGTAGTGCAGAATAATTAAAACATTCAAAAGCAAAGTGTCACTTGCTGTAAAGGCATCTTAAATATGTTCAACTGTATATTAGTTGAACTTGAATGTTTATAAAAATTTTCTTACTTCTCATGTAACACTAAAATATTAATGCTGACCAGGTTGTGAATGCATTAGATTTAGTGGGGGTACTTTCAGATGCTAAATAATCTTGCAAATGATTGATAAAAAACACTGCCATATCTATGATAATTTGAGAATCTAGTAATGTCTTCCTGTTGTTAAGTGTATACTCAGGTGGCCAGAAAGAATTTTTCCTTTTTACTATTATTAAACTTTTTAAAGTGAAAAATACCTATCTCAGTATATTTATATCTTTATTTGGGAAATATAAAAGAAATCAATGATGCATATGTTGCTGAGCACATTGTATATCTTTAATGCTTATATATTTCAAATTATATATACATTCTCCCCAGGGCTGTGAGATCTTTTCCAGAGTTAGGATAACAAAGCCTTCATTTGCCTGAAGGGACAGAGGGAAATATATAGGGGGGTGAGGCAATTAAGCAATTACATAACATTTTAAAAACATTAAGCATTTCTCACCATCTTTTTCTCTTCTGGGAAGACTGCTTTTCTCATACTAACAGATTAGAATAGTTGATCCTCATACACCCCTCCTCTCTGTCATTCTTTTTTTCCCCTATGAAATTATATCTTTCTTTCCAAAAATACTTTCTGGGAAAATTAATGTTTATATTGAATTTTGCAAATTCAGCCATATAGGATAGAGACTCTTTTGGGAGGCCATACCCTGTGGCATCCCAGATCTTAGTGGCATCAGTGGTCAAACTTGTGTGCTCTGCAATGGAAGCACAGAATCCTTTACCACTGGATGGCCAGGGAACTCCCTGTGACTTTTGTTGAAGTATAATTGATTTACAGTGTTGTCTTAGTTTGGCAAAGTAATTCAGTTAATACATACGCACACACACACACATATAAAAGAATCTGAAAAAAGAATGTATACTTTCTTCTTTTCCATTATAGGCTTTTATAAGATATTGAATGTAGTTTCCTGTGTAGGGCGTAGCAACCCATTCCAGTATTCTTGCCTGGAGAATCTCCGTGGACAGAGGAGCGTGGCAGGCTATAGCCCATGGGGTCACAAAGAGTCGAATATGACTGAACAGCTAAGTACAGCACAGCTATGCAATGTCTTTATTATTCATCTCTATTATACATAGTACTGTATAACTGTTAATTCCAAACCCCAGATTGGGATGTTTTATTTAAAAATTTAAGATAAAATAATTTTTAAAATATATTTTTGTTAAGTATTATCATCTCCAACTATTTCTTGCAAATTGTGTTCATGTTATCATTCCCATATATTCAGGATGAGGAGTAAAACAAATGAAACAAAATAAAACTAGGGGAGAATACTCTATCTTAAAACAATAAGAACAAAACTCTTGAGTCTGTATTGGTGGTGAAAAAGGCAGGTGGGAAAAGTAGATGAATAAATCCAATATATAGTTAATCCAAAAGTCTCATTGAAGTTTATAATATCAGTCACTAGGAATACAAAACAATTGCCAGCACCAACCAAATTAAAAGATGCAGTTCTGCCTTCTGCTAATTTCCCTTCCCTGCAAACATAATTATCAACAAAATTGAAAGCAACAGAAACAAAGAGAAAAAAAAGGAAGATCTTGGAAAACCCACTAAGTAGATTATAATTTTCTAACAGTTGTTTAATGGACTATATTCATTGTATGCTAACATTTTTTTCCTTGTCTTTTAGTAAGTTAGACTCTGTATTATATTTATCTTTGGCAGAACACCTAGCATTTGACAGGAAGTCTAACCATCAAATGATAGCATGATAGTTTTATTATCTATGCATCTTAATATGCCTGGCAAATAACAAATAACATTTCTTTCTCCCAAAGGAGAAAGAAATACAGATAGAAGAAGCTTAAGTGAATGAGTTACACAGCATAGTCAAAGAATACTTTCTAAATAAATAGACTATTAAAGAGTTGGCAGTCTTATAAAAAGAAAATGGAATTTCTGATAAGGAAACCTGGATTCATTTCTCAGTACTATGTGGATATATATCTTGAGGAAGTTATTAAACCTCCTTGTGTTTACTTAACAATAAAATGAGAGAATAAGATTGAAGGATCGCAAAGCTTCTTTTCAATTCAGGTAGTCTGTGAAATGACAGTGGAACATAAGACTTAGGAGGTAATAGGTGTCACAGTCTGTGAGACACTATCACTTTAAGTGTTTAACATGGATTTCACAATTGTCAAGCAACTCTATGAAGCAGACGCTGTTATTAATTGGGTTTATGAGGAAACTAAAGCTTAGGGATTTAAGTCTCTTAAACACTGTCACATGCTTGGGAGTAGCAGAGTTGAAGTTTTAAATGAGGCCATCTGACTCCAGAACCTACCAGCATAAAGACCATGCTATACATCCTCCCTCTGACATTATTCACGAGCCAATCACAAGAGGAAGTGGTAAGTGTGTGAATTCCGCATTCTTTCCAACTGCATTGTCCCTGAGTAGATGATTACTTGCCCATCAGTCTGTCTTGTGCTATGGTAACATATATTTCCTCTTCAGTTAGCATTTCCTGTCTGTGCTCACTCTTTATGATCAAGAGAGTGGCACATTTTCCAATGGAATATTTCTACTGAGTATTTTCCAGAGACTGCCCACACAATCATTGAAAAGGAGTCAGAGGGAAGGCTCACAGAAATTACAAAAGAGCAGTCAAGGGAGAGTCTTTCATAGCAGAATTATAGTAGTGTCTCCTTAGGTCAAAGTCAAAGTAAGGATGAATTAACTCCCAAAGCAATTTTGAAAAGGTGAATTCAATGATATTGCAGTTGTTGGACCAGGTGTTAAAATGTTATTGGGTGTTAATTTAATTTTCATCCTGTCAACACTCATCTGAACTGTAACAGCTGCTAAACACAGTTCCACAAGAGCAAACCATCCTTACAGAGGAAGCAGATGCCTAATCAATAGGGCCAATAGAAATGTATGGCTCAGCCGAGCAACCTGCACAAGGGGGAATGAATCCCACAGGGCTCTGTCTTACCTGAATAGAAAAGAACTTTAAAGATAGTGAGACTATTCAAGCAGTAAGAACAGGAGACTAAAAGTCCTGGGTTGGCTTCCTATTGACTCTTTTCTTTCTTTTAAAATTCTCCATGACCTTGGATTGGACAATGCCTTAGTATCTCTGTCCTCTTTCAGAGATACTAAGGATGTTGTTTCCAGTCTACTGCTATCTCTACTGCGGTTATCATCTTATAGGCTGTGAACAGTTTAAGTTAAAAATCAACTGCTTCTTAACAAAATGTACCTTCAATTACATTTTAACAATGCATGCATGCATTCTCAGTAGCTTCAGCCGTGTCTGACTGTCTGCAACCCTATGGACTATAGTCCATCAGGCTCTTCTGTCCATGGGAATTTTCCAGGCAAAAATAATGGAGCAAATTGCAATGCCCTCCTCTAGGGGACTTTTCTGACCCAGGAATTGAAAGGTTTTAACAGTAAAGAGATAATAGTGATGCTGTAGTAATAGTTAATAGCTATCCTTCATAACATTTTAGGATAGATAGGAATAAATGACTTTTAACTGGGAAGGTATTTTGGTTTTGAATAATAAAATTTATTATGCCATGCTTTTAACAACTTTTCTGTAGATTGTTGTTCAGTCATTCATTTTTGTCCAACTATTTGGGACCCCATGGACTGCAGCACGCCAGGCTTCCCTGTCCTTCACCATCTCCCAGAGCTTGCTCAAACTCATGTCCATTGAGTGGGTGATGCCATCCAACCATTTCTTCCTCTGTCGTCCCATTCTCCTCTTGCTTTCAGTCTTTCCCATCATTAGGGTCTTTTCTAATGAGTCAGCTCTTCACATCAGGTGGCCAAAGCATTGGAGCTTCAGCTTAGCATCAGTCCTTCCAATGAATATTCAGGACTGATTTTTTTTAGGAAAGACTAGTTTAATCTCCTCGCAGTCAAAAGGACTCTCAAGAGTCTCCTCTAAAACTACAGTTCAAAAGCATCAATCCAACTCTCATATCCATACATGACTACTGGAAAAACCATAGCTTTGAGTATATGGACCTTTGTCAGGAAAGTAATATCTCTGCTTTTTAATATTCTGTCTAGGTTTGTCATAGTTTTATTCTAAGCAGCAAGCAAGCATCTTTTAATTTCACCACTGCAGTCATCATTTGCAGTGATTTTGGAGCCCAAGAAAATAAAGTCTGTCACTGTTTCCATTGTTTCCCCATCTATTTGCCATGAAGTGATGGAGCTGGATGCCATGATCTTAGTTTTTTGAATATTGAGTTTTAAGCCAGCTTTCTCACTCTCCTCTTTCACCTTCATTAAGAGGCTCTTTAGTTCCTCTTCACTTTCTGCCATAAGGGTGATGTCGTTTGTATATCTGAGGTCAAGTCAACATGGTGGAGTAGAGGCATGTGTGCTCATCTCCTGTGAGAACACCAAAATCAACTAGCAGCTGAACAACCAGCGACAGGAGAATGCTGGAGCCCACCAAAAAAAAAAAAAAAAAAAAATCCCATATCCAAGGGCAAAGGAGAAGCCCCAACAAGATGGTAGGAGGGGAGCAATCATGTTTAGAATCAAACCTCATACCCACCAGAGATGCTCAGAGACACATTACTTCCACCACCAGGCACACCCACAACTAGGTGTTGTTTTTGCTTTGGCTCAGCCTCTTCATTCCTTATGGAGCTATATCTCCACTCTTCTCCAGTAGCATATTGGGCACCTACCAATATGGGGAGTTCATCTTTCCGTGTCATATCTTTTTCCTTTTCTGTAAATTAGCCTCACCCAAAATAATCACCTTTGTTTATACATCTCAGACTTTATAAATCCTTCTCAGATTGTGTGGTATTGTGCCAGGGATTCTCTCAACTCCTCTAAACACAAGAGTTATGACACTTTGGAATGTCAATATTATTAGAAGTTTGGGGATTATTTTTAATAAATGAAAGCAATTGGATTTAAAGGAGTAAAATGCAAATTTTATATGAATGTTAAACAGATACATCTTCCGAATAGTTTGTTGAGATAGGTTTCTTTGGTTTATATGCAAACCCTTGGCTATTGTTCTTTTAGGAACCATGAGGGAAAGGTTCATATGGCTACTTGTCTAATATGTTGTCTTGGAGGAGAAATCTTCCATCTTCTTGGGTTTGTCAAATTTAAATGTCAAATGAAGTAAACAACATAAACTAACACTTGTTTTCTACTTCAAATTTTGCAGTGTGTATATTGTTCTTTTTATTCTGATTTTTCATTCCTATAGAAAGTAAAAGCTTTAAGAAAATAAGCTGTATGGATTGGAATAGTGGTTATATGACCTAACTGAAAAAAAAAAAAGTTAGTTTGGAGGAAATAAGCTAAATTTGGTATTTGGGAGGATAATCTAAACTTTTAAAGTTTTTTTTGGAGATAAGGTGAGTTATTATTGAGTAGAATTCATAAGACCATCAGGGCACATTGCAAATTTTGTATCATGAAATTCTTATCCCCCGAATAAATGCAAATAAGGCAGATAAGAGGAACTGAGCCAGACTTTTAATAGAACAATAATTTTCAAATTGCTCTTTGGAGTTCTTAGTAGAGAAACAAAAGGTAACAACAAATATCATATTACTTAGCGTTTAATTGAATCTGAGGACAAGAGCCATTACTGGTTATGTTTAGTATGACAACATACTAAAGTTTCCCATTTTATGTTATTTGAAAAGTCTAAAGTTTGGTACAGGAATATAATATCAGGAATTCTTTCTTTCCTTCCTCTCTACTCTTCCCATCTTCTTTCTTGCCCTCTATCCCCTGTTTTCCTACTGGTAGGAAATGGATGTAGGTGGAACACTTTGATAAATGGATTTTGTTCAATTTCAGTGAAGAAAGATGTACTTACAGGTTAAATTGAGTTTCTGAGTGTGTTAACACATTATCGGAGTCATTTATAAACTGTAATCTTACAGCTGTAAGTGAATTTCATTATATAATTTATATAAAATAGATCATAGATTAACAAATGTTATTTCCTTACTTTCACTAATTAGATTATTACTAAATGAGATCAGCTAAATTCTGAAGCTTTTAATGGAAAATTGATGTATCTTTTGTGAGCCTTAGAAATCTTATTTCTTTGTTCTGTCACAATAATATATACAGATTCATCATCATAACTTGATATTTAAATCAAATTAAAGAATGTTTTTAGTGGACTGATCAGCCTTATAAATGAAAACAAATTTTAGAACAAAGTTCATAGAGAAATTAACATTTTGTCTTTTTTGTCATAATCAGAAGGCTTTCTAAAGAAAAAAGAAATTACTTGTCACTATTTACTTTTTTTCAGTGACTCCGGTATAAAACTGAACAGTGTCACCTTATTTTGGCCACGCTGTCTAGTAACTAGTGTGTTTGTCTGAGAGAGTAGCGTTTCGGGAGGTAGGTGGGGGGTGGGGGGGACAAATTGGAAAATTTGGACTGATATATAAGCACCAGTATATATAAAATAGATAACTGCTAAGCACTTACTGTATAGCACATAAAACTCTACTCAATACTGTGTAATGGCCTATTAGGGAAAATAATTTATAAAGGAGTGAAAGTGAAGTCGCTCAGTCGTGTCCGACTCTTTGCGACCCCATGGGCTGTAGCCTAGCAGGCACCTCAGCCCATGGAGTTTTCCAGGCAAGAGTCCTGGGAGGGAGTTGCCATTTCCTTCATATAAATATGGCTAACCCAGGTGGTGTACTGGTAAAGAATTCGTCTGCTAATGTGGGAGACACAGGAACTATGGCTTCAATCACTGTGTAAGGAAGATCCTCTGAAGTAAGAAATGGCAACTGGCTCCAGCAGTCTTGCTTGGAAAATTCCACGGGCAAAGGAGCCTGGCAGGCTACAGTTCATGAGGTTACAAAGAGTCAGACACAACTGAGCACACGCAAGTAACAAGTATATGCATTACAGATTCACTTTGATGTACACTTGAAACTAATACAACATTGTAAATCAACTATACTCCAAAAAAAAATTAAAAGATAAAAGTAAAAGCCATCATTGAGAGAGAGTAAAAAATGTCAGTTCCATTCACTCTGCATTTAAATCGCATGCTGTTCCCTCAAATTTTCTGACACACAAATGCTACAATTCCTTGTTTACTGACAAACCCAAAGAGCGGGATAAAACTTGGAGGAAATCTTGGACTTAACTCCTCAGTGGGGAAATCCTGAGATTTGGTGGTTGGTTACTGTTTCATCTTATATGCAAATAGATGTCTGAGAAAATGCAAGTTGGATCACAAACTGCTTGCTAGAAAGTATAGTTATTCAATCAGGAACCACAGTAATGATTTTGCTGGGCCAAAAGTAAACAAAAAAAGGCAAAGCAGGCATTTTTTTCCCTCCATATCTGGCTATCATGGGCTATATCAGAGGTTCTGACACAGAGAAGACTTTTAATAAATATTTATTTGAATAATAGTAAATAAATAACTAATATAAACTTGAAAAAATAGACAGGGAGATAGGGAGAATGCTAACAAAATATCCTATGAAAACACCTGCAAGGTTTAAACTTTTGGCTTTGATTGTTTCTTCATTTGTGTCTTTTATCCAGATGAATTAACTGTGGGATTATATAGTGGACAGACATTAATGTAACATTTTAAATTTTAATTGATTGGTTCATAGTTCATATAAGAACTTATTGGACAATATATTTATAGCCATGACTTCACTTATTTCCATATATAACATTTATATATAGGGTGGTGGGCTTATTGTAAATTTTCTAACATAAAATTATATTAATATAAGTCTTCTGCTACTGTTATCATACAACTGAATCCTCCTTGGCCTTTTTTAAGAGTACATTAAAGAGTTCAAATACACTACTTAGTAAATGCACTGATTTATGTTCATTCTTTAAGTCTATACTTAAATTATAGAGTGGCTTATATTTCTTCTACAGTGGGGTATGCCTCATTTTTCAAACACCTTTATTGAATTGCCTAATGTTTGTGTTCTTCCTCAGTGTACTCTATGACAGTACCTGTACATGAGATATATATATATTATATTAAATTGAATATGAATTCTCACATATCTCTTATATTTGTTTGAAAGAGTTTGTTCAAATTTACTAGTTGAAAGAAATCAACACAAAGAGATTAAGATTTGTTCATGATCTCATGATCTTTGAATCTCTGGAATCCTCAATCACTGAGTTTTATGCTAATACTCTTCTTAAGACAATGATATAATCCTTAAACTTAAATGTTTCCTATGACTAATAAAACCTAAAAGCTAAGACATGCATTTAAGGACAAGCCTATAATTTAAAAATGTTGAATCTTGCACTAATGCTGCTACTAATAAATTCAGAAAACTTACCTTAACTCTGAAAAAGTTATTTTCTCACTTCATAACTCTAATAACACTATTATTATTGTTGTTCAGTTGCTAAGTCATGTCCAGTCTTTGCAACCCCATGGACTACAGCATGCCAGGCTCCCCTATCCATCACTATCTCCTGAAGTTGGCTCAAATTCATGTTCATTGAGTGGCATCCAACCATCTCATCCTCTGCTGCCCTCTTCTCCTTTTGCCTTCATTCTTTCCCAACATCAAGGTCTTTCCAATGGGTGGATTTTTCACATCAGGTGGCAAAAGTGCTGGAGCTTCAGGTAGAGCATCAATCCTTTCCAGTGAATATTCAGGGTTGATTTCCTTTAGGATTGACTGGCTTGATCTTACAGTTCCAGATACTCTCGAGAGTCTTCTCCAGCACCCCAATTCAAAAGCATCAATTCTTCGGTGCTCAGTCTTCTTTGTGGTTCTCTCACATCTGTATATGACTGCTAGAAAAACCATAGCTTTGACTATGTGGACCTTTGTTGACAAAATGATGTCTCTGCTTTTTAATACGCTATCTAGGTTTGTCATAGCTTTCCTTCTAAGGAGCAAGTGTCTTTTAATTTCATGGTTTCAGTGATTTTGGAGCCAAAGAATATAAAATCTGTCACTGCTTCCACATTTTTCCCTTCTATTTGCCATGAAGTGATGGGACAGAATGCCATGATCTTAGTTTTTTGAATGACATTATACTGGGGTTTTAAAATATATTTCCAAATAGTGCAAACATATGTATGTATGTATATGAATATGTGTATATATATATTTTTTTCCCCCTTTTTTCCTCATTCATATTCCAGTGAGCAAATGAACCATAATTGTGTGTGATTAGCAGCGGCTTCCTACTTAGTCTTAGTCTTGTTGAACTCTAATCAAACTTAAGTGTCCCTACTGTGAACCCTGAACCATACCTTATGATAGTTGCTCTGGTAGTATCTTCATTCTGGTTTGGTCTTTGATTGGTTTTCTTCATTGTGTCTTTTATCCAAATGAATTAACTATGGGACTATATTTTGGGTATATATTAATGTAAGATCTTCCATTGTCATCGTAGGATTTTAAGGTTATGGCATTTATTGTTGCTTATAAGGAATGGATTTTTAGGACAGACCAATCAAAGATGGTTACCTGCTAAGGTACTGTGCTCAAATTCAGAAATCTATACACAAATGAGCTTGCTTATAGGCCTTCTGTTGAGGGTTACCTCAGAAGTAGATGACTATAATGATAAAGATATATCATGCTTCAAATAAAATAATAATATAATTTGCTAAATGATCTCTGGGAAAGATCTTCTATTTTATGGAACAGAAGTACTTAATATAAATGAAATAGCTTACTCTAAGCTGTAATAGCTACTTAAAAGGATAATCTAATTTTGATTTTAAATCCCAAGCCTAAGTATCTTACTCACCCTTGATCTTTTTACAGTATCAGATGGCTTTTGATTTTCCTAAAAATTTAGACTTCTTTTCAAGTACAGATGTTGAAGATTTACTTTACTAAGTAGGTAGGCCAAATTACTGGAGAATCAATTTCTATATTTAAAAGATAGAAACTATTGCAAGAACAAAGTATTCCAAGAAATGATTTGGAAATAGATTTTATTGAAGCAAATATATTGATAGCATGTGACTGCTCTGTAAATTTTGGCCTATAGTTTTCAGATGCAAGGAAGAAGAAAAAAAATAACTTGCTGCTATGCTATGGTAATAATAAGTTCCTAGAGGGACATCAGGCTAAAAATAATTTATTGAAACTGCCCTCGATTTCTAAAGACATTTCTGAGTTGCATTTAGAACATAGCCATTGATTACAAAGTGTGATTTGAGAAGGCAAAAGAGGCCAATTTTCCTGCAAACAAATTAAGAGATGCATATTGACTGCAGGGAAGTATGTCATCACTGAGAAATCGAAAGCTATAGGACTTTAGGAAATCAATCAGCAGTCAAGTCAAATTAGATTTTTTTCTCATACTTAGTTGTTGGAACCTTACATGGGATGTACATATTTTCAGCAGATATAAACCTTTTGCTTTTATAGCAGATACACATCAATAAAATGAATAGAGAGATATTCATATTTTATGTCTTTGTAATCTTAAAAAAAAACAACAGAAGTTGCCTAAATCCTATGCAAATGTATATGCTTCTCTACTTCATTTTTTCCCAGTGACCCACTTTTCTTAGCATTTTAGTTTGGGTCCCATTTGAGAAGGTAGACTCTATAATCTGAAACCGAAAACCAGCTTGCTATATTTATTTTAATGTTTTGGGAAATGAGAAAGAGGAAAGAAGTGGCTTTTCAATACATAAAAAGACAACAGCACTACATTCTAGTAAGTCCTACATGGGAATGTATGTAGTAAGATCTTAGGTTCATATTTCTCTGGAAATAATAACAGTAAAATAGCTTTTAAAATAAAAATTCAAATAATGTGATTAATGAGGCCTTTTTCAGTTTAAATTAATATTTATTTTAATTGGAGGCTAATGCCTTGAGATCAGCCCTGGATTTTCTTTGGAAGAAATAATGCTAAAGCTGAAACTCCAGTACTTTGGCCACCTCATGCGAAGAGTTGACTCACTGGAAAAGACTCTGATGCTGGGAGGGATTGGGGGCAGGAGGAGAAGGGGATGACAGAGGATGAGATGGCTGGATGGCATCACTGACTCGATGGACATAAGTTTGAGTGAACTCCGGGAGTTGGTGATGGACAGGGAGGCCTGGCGTGCTGCCATTCATGGGGTCACAAAGAGTCAGACACGACTGAGTGACTGAACTGAACTGAACTGAATGACTTTACAGTATTGTGGTGGTTTTTGCCACATATCAACATGAATCAGCCATGGGTATACATGTGTCCCCCCATCCTGAACCCTCCTCTCACCTCCCTCCCCACCCCGTCCCTCTGGGTTGTCCCAGAGCACAAGCTTTGAGTGCCTTCCTTCATGCATCAAACTTGGACTGGTCATCCGTTTTACATATGGTAATATACACATTTCAATGATTTTCTCTCAAATCATCCCATCCTGGCCTTCTGTTACATAGTCCAAAGTCTGTTCTTTACATCTGTATCTCTTGCTGTCTTGTATATAGGGTCATCATTGCCATCTTTCAAAATTCCATATCTATGCATTAATATACTGCATTGGTGTTTTTCTTTCTGACTTATTTCACTCTGTATAATAGGCTCCAATTTCATTCACCTCATTAGAACTGACTCAAATGCGTCCTTTTTTATAGCTGAGTAATATTCTATTGTGTATCTGATTAGTGAGGTCTTAAGTATTTAATGATTCTTTTGAGCGTATGTATCCATTCACAGAGCATTATGGAATTAGAAGCTAATTATTTGTGGTTTTAGATCATAAACCAGAGATTTATAATTACCAAGTGTACAAAATGCCCCATATTTCTAATCTTCAACAACAGCATATTAAGAGGATCATACACTATGATCAAGTGGAATTTATCCCAAGGATGCAAGGATTCTTCAGTATATAAAAAACAATCAATATGATACAACATATTAACATATTGAAGAGTAAAAACTGTTTATGATGATCTCAATAGATTAAAAAAAAGCTTTTCACAAAATTGAGCACTTATATATGATAAAAGCTTTCCAGAAAGCAGGCATCAAAGGAACCTACTTCACCATGATAAAAGCCATATACAACAACCCACAGTAAACATTCTCAGTGGTGAAAATGTGAAAGCATTTCCTCCAAGATGAGGAACAAGACAACCATGTCCACTCTCACCACTTTTATTAAGCATAGTTTTGGAAGACCTGACCCTACAATTAGAGAAGAAAAAAAATAAATAAAAGGAATCCAAATTGGAAAAGAAGAGGTTAAACTGTCACTGTTTGTAGATGGCATGTTACCATACATTGAAAATTCTAAAAATGCCACCAGAAAACTACTAGAGATAATCAATGAATTTGGTAAAGTTGCAGAATGCAAAATTAATGCACAGAAATCTCTTGCATTCCTATACATTAACAATGAAAGTGTAATTTCTCAGAAAGAGAAATTAAGGAAACAATCCCATTTATCATTGCAGCAAGATGAATAAAATACCTAGGAATAAGACTACCCAAAGAGTCAGAAGACATATATTCAGAAAACTGGAAGACATTGATGAAGGAAATCAAAGATGACACAAAGAGATGGAGAGATATACCATGTTCTTGGACTGAAAAAATCAATATTGTGAAAATGACTATACTACCCAAAGCAATCTACAGATTCAATGCCTTCCCTATCAAATTACCAATGGCATTTTTCACAGAATTATAACAAATATTTATACATTATGTATGGAAACATGAAAGACCCCAAATAGGCAAAGCAATGTTGAGAAAGAATAGTCAGATTCCCTGACTTCAGACTATATCACGAACTGTATAGAACAGAAATTATCTCAGTGGAACAGGATAGAAAGCCTAGGCATAAACCCATGCACCTCTGGTCACCTTATCTATGACAAAGGAAGCATGAATATACAGTGGAGAAAAGACAGTCTCTTCAATAAGTGGTGCTGGGAAAACTGGACAGCTACATGTAAAAGAATGAAATTAGAATATTCTCTATCACCATACACAAAAAGAAACTTAAAATGGATTAAAGACCTAGTGTAAGGCTGGACACTATAAAAACTCTTAGAGGAAATCATATACACTCTTTGACATAATCACAGCAAGAGGTTTTTTGACCCACCTCCTGCAGTAATGAAAATATAAACAAAAATAAACAAATGGGACCCAATTAAACTTAAAAGCTTTTGCACAGCAAAGGAAACCATCAACAAACTGAAAGGCAGCCTTCAGAATGAAAGAAAACATTTGCAGACAAAGCAACTGACAAGAGATTAATCTCCAAAATTTACAAATAGCTCATTCAACTCAATTAAAAAAAAAAGCCCAATAAAAAAATTTAGTTGGAAGACCTAAGTAGATATTTCTTTAAAAAAAATATTTACTTTTAATTGACAGGTAATTGCTTTATAATATTGTACTGGTTTCTGTCGTATATCAGCATGAATCAGCCATAGGTATATGTATATCTCCTCACTCTTGGACCTTCCTCCCACCTCCCACCCCATCCCACCCCTCTAGGTTATCACAGAGTACAAGATTTGAGCTCCCTGTGTCATACAGCAAATTTTCACTGGCTGTCTAATTTTACATATGGAAATATAGATGTTTCAATGCTACACTCTCAATTTGTCCCACCCTCTCCTTCCCCTTCTGTGTCCATAATTCTGTTCTCTATGTCTACATCTCCACTGCTGCCCTGCAGATAGGTTCATCAGTACCATTTTTCTAGGTTCCATGTATATCCATTTAATATACAATATTTGTCCTTCTCTTTCTGACCTACTTCAAGAAGACATACAGATGGCCATGAGACACACGAAAATATACTCAGCCTCACTAATTATTAGAGAGGTGCAGATCAAAACTACAGTGAGATATCACCTCACAATGCTCCGAACGGCCATCATCAAAGAATCTACAAACTATAATTATTGGAGAAGATGTGAAGAAAAGGGAACTTTCTTGCACTGTTAGTGGGAATGTAAGTTGATATAGCCACTATGGAGAACAGTATGGAGGTTCCTTAAAAAGCTAAAAATAGAACTGCCATATGATCCATCAATCCCACTACTGGGCATTTACATTGAGAAAACCATAATTGACATATGCGCCTGGGCTTCTCAGGTGGCGCAGACAGAAAAGAATCTGCCTGCTGTGCAGGAAACATGGGTTTGATCCCTGAGTCAGGAAGATCCCCTGGAGAAGGAGTTGGAAACCCACTCCAGTATTTTTGCCTGAAGAATTCTATGAACAGAGGAGCCTGGTGGGCTACAGTCCATAGGATCACAAAGAGCTGGACATGACTGAGCAACTAACACACACTCCATTGTTTATTGCAGCACTATTTACAGCAGTCAGGACATGGAAGCAATCTAAATGTCTAGCAAAAGAGGGGTGCATATTTACAATAGCCAGGACATGGAAGCAACCTAGATGTCCATTGGCAGATGAATGGATAAGAAAGCTGTGGTACATATACAAAATGGAATATTACTCAGCCATTAAAAAAACACATTTGAATCAATTCTGATGAGGTGGATGAAACTGGAGCCTATTATGCAGAGTGAAATAAGTCAGAAAGGAAAACACTAATACAGTATATTAACACATATATATGGAATTTAGAAAGATGGTAACGATGACCCTGTGAGATAGCAAAAGAGACACAGATATAAAAAACAGACTTTTGGACTCTGTAGGAGAATGCGAAGGTGGGATAATTTGAGAGAATAGCTTTGAAACATGTATATTACCATATGTGAAATAGATCGCCAGTCCAGGTTCGATGCATGAGACAGGGTGCTCAGGGCTGGTGCACTGGGATGACCCTGAGGGATGGGATGGGATGGGAGGTGGGAGGGGGGTTCAGGATGGGGGACACATTTACACCCATGGCTGATTCCTGTCAATGTATGGCAAATACCACTATAATATTATAAAGTAATTAGCTTCCATTTAAAATAAATAAATTAACTTAAAAAATTTAAGAGATTGCACATAGTGCAATCATTGCAGTATTAACACAATTTGCCTAAATATTTTATAGTCTTTGCATGAGCAAATAGTGACCTTTCTATGTTTCTTCATGCTACCTGATGCTTTGACATGAAATAAATGATCTGGAATCAACAGTGTATTTTAAACCACCACAGTGAATATCGTTTATATTATGAACATGTTCAAAACAAAGGGAAATGTTGCTTTAGATATCCTTCCAGTGTAAATGTATTATGTGAACCTCTCTTAAATGGCTTGCACTTGTCAGATGAGTCAAATGTCAGGTCTCTGCTTTAGGGATGACCCTGTTACTGCTCCATTCATATCTGAACTCTTCATTAGTCTAGTCTCCTTGTAGCTCACATAGTATTACAAATTTTTTATTTGTTTTCTCTCTCCTCTAGTAAAATGTCAACTCCTTGGGAAAAAGGAAAAAAAGATGAGCGCATAAAGAAGATGTTGTACATATGTAAAATGGAATATTACTCATAAAAAGAACAAAACAGTCATTTGCAGACACATGGATGGAGATAGAGTCTGTCTTAACACAGTGAAGTCAGACAGAGAAAAATAAATGTCATATATTAATGCATTTGTGGAGTCTGTAAAAATAGGAATAGAAGTGCAGACAGAGAGAACCGACATGTGGACTTGGAGGAAGAACCAGGAAGTTGGATGAATTGGGAGACTGTGACTAAAATGTACACACTCCCATGTGTTGAATAGCTAGCTAGTGGGAACCTGCAGTGTGGCACACGGAGCTCAAGTCAGTGCTGTTTGGTAAACCTAGATGAGTGGGATGGAGAGGGATCAAGAGACAGGGGATGTATGTATGCGTATGGCTGGTTTACTTCATGGTATAGCAGACACCAGCACAATATTATGAAGTAACTATACCCCAATTAAAGAAAAACTATAATAGTATACACCAGAAATTTTTTAAAAATACTTTTAGAATTATAACATACTCCCCAGATACATCAAGCTAGGTTGGTTGATAAAATAGTACTGAAGTGTATAGTGAGTCAATGTTAAAATACTTAAAGTCAATTTGTGTCAATCAGGATGTACAGTGCCTTGTGCTAGCTAAGCTAGAATATCAAAATCCACTTGATACAGTGTTTCTCTCAAAGAGATCAAGCTCTAACACTGGGTTCAATTAGTACAAAATAGCCTTATCAACCAGTAGCAGCACAAATTTGAGTGTGTTTTTTACTAGAAAATGTCCATTTGCCTTCTATAACCAATCTAGGACAGTAAAACTGAAATATTTTAAAATGTATTTAGTTTTTCTTTATTTTAAAGATGTTATTAAGGATATTAAAAACAATGGCATATATTGTGGATTTTATAATTACAAAAGTAATTTGTACCAAGTGGAAAATTTGGATACCATGGATTAGCTCATAAAAGAAAACAAAAGGCGTTCATGATTCTGCCACCGAGTAATAAGCACTATATTTGTGACTACTTGGCTACTCTGGACAAAATATATTTACAGTAGTTTAAGATAAAAATTGTCATTGTCATACATCTCACAGTGTATTTATTGTAGAAAAACTTTTAATGCCTAAAAAATTATAGTAATCAGTTGCAGTGCACTTAATTCAGATATTTAAACAATTGCATTTTTTGCTATTTTAAGCAATGCTACATTGAACATCCTTATAGAAAAGTTCTTACTTAATTTGATTTTCATCAATATAAGTGTTCATAAATTTTATTATCATTTTGTAATATAAGCATAACAAAAATAATACTGAATTTTTTAAACCTGTAAGTTTGGAGAAAAATATTAAACTTTACAATATTTAAACCTATATTTACAGTGATATCTCTTACTCTATTCAAGTATTTATATTATTCAACACTTTTCCGCAGTTTTAAAAATTTTATTCCTGGACAAAATTTATGTGTAAGAATTTTCATATTTTTCATTGATATGATTTTTCCAAATTTCTGCAATAAATACATAAAAAACGTACTGAGTTTGTATATTTATTTTTAACCATCTTTCTCAATTCTCTAATTAATTTAACCAATTTTTATTTGACTATATTATTTATAATTCTTCATGTCTTTTCAAAGTGTCCTCTGATTGCAAAGTTTGTTTTTCCCCCAGCAGGCCTCCTGACTCAAGCTGTATACATTTGCAATATCTGATTTTTAACCACACACTCTTCATTCTATTGACCCAGAGTGAAAATTGATACTCTTATCTGAAGGACTGTTCCCTTGAGTGTATTTAAGCCAGACCAATCTCTGTGTTTAATCTGGGTTCATCAGGAACCATTAGCCTTGATTGGTTTGTTTTTCTCCCGCTCCATCTCAGGACTTGATTCATTGAGTTAACAACTATTCTCCCCAGAGGATGGCTACCACAAGCATGTTTCAACTAATTCCAATAACTTACTTATAGAAATTGAACTGACCTCTTTTCCTTTTTAGTTTAGAACTACTGTAATGAATACCTTATTTGCTCAAATCTTTGAAGATCTCTGAGGACAAAGCAGAAACTCAGATCTTTGTTATGTTTAGCATGCTATTTATCACTATTTCCATTTTTCATTGTTGATTTATACAGGCCAGTTAAAATAATAAGCATCACTTACTAAAGACTCATACATTGGTATTCAATGTGTCTTCATTAATTATGATTTGACTATCTTGGGATTTATGTTATTTCAGAAAAGAACTAGGTATATGTCTATCTTTGTAAAATATCAGGAAAATAGAGTAGGAAGCATTTTAGCAGTACACATAAGGCTGAAAGAATTATTAAGAACAGACTATATTTCTTTTAAAATACTCTAGAATAACACATTACTCAGAAAATAAAGCAATCTGTTTTTGAAGCTCCAGCAAATTGCAATCTATGAGCCCCATCACAGTTTTTTGACTGTTTAATTAAGTTGCACTGCTAACGTGTAATGTATCTCTAAGTAGTTAAACTTTCACTCAAACTTTGCTATTGTAATTCTGAGAAAGGAAAATCATTGCATTATCATTTAAAACATATAGCTCTAGCTCTGATTTTTAATATCTGTGACTTATGACCTCAAGTAAATTTAACTTGTCTGAGTCTAATTGCTTATCACTGAAATGAAAAAAGAAAACAAAATATTGAGCCCAAAAGCCACCCTGAAAATTATAAATCAACAAAATTCTGACTAGTCCTTACTATGTAGTAGATTATTTTTATTACGACTTCACAAGATGATTTTTGTTTTCAATTTTTAGGTTCCCTATGGCAAGGAACACAATGGCTTGTGCTAGCTGGTCCATAAAATTATACTTGCTATGAAACAGCTTTGATAATTGCCTTGGCTATAATATTCCAAATAATTCTAAGTTTCACTTAAAATATTTGAATGAGTGAGTTATTTAGGACTAAAAATGATAATCGTGGGGAAATAATATGATTTCTCATTTACACTCTCACACACTTTCCATTTTGCAAAAAAAAAAAAAAAAATCAGTTGCATTCAAGACTAAATTCTTTTAGGCCCACATTTACTCTTATATAAATACAGCACAAAGCTTTTGTGTGACAGGTTTTAAAGTAGCGGCAATTTTTCCCATATGAAAAAAGAAAAATCCTGTCTGAAGTAAATTCAAACTATATCCTTATTGTTGTGCAGTCGCTCAGTCCAGTCTGACTCTGCAACCCCATGGACTGCAGCACACCAGGCTTCCCTGTCCTTCCCTATCTCCCAGAGTCTGCTCAATTTAGTGTCCATTGAGTTGATGATGCCATTCAACCATCTCATTCTCTGTTTTCATCCCCTTCTCCTCATGCTCTCAATCTTCCCCAGCATCAGGGTCTTTTCCAGTGAGTCGGCTATTTGCATCAGGTGACCAAAGTATTGGAGCTTCAGCATCAGACCTTCCAGTGACTATTCAGGGTTGATTTCCTTTGGGATTACCTGGTTTGATATCCTTGCTGTTCAAGGGACTCTCAAGAGTCTTCTCCAGCACCGAAGTTTGAAAGCATCAATTGTTCAGCACTCAGCCTTCTTCATGGTCCAACTCTCACATCCATACACGACTACTGGAAAAATCTTAGCTTTGACTATAAACACCCTTGTCAACAAAGTAATGTCTCTGCTTTTTAATACACTGTCTAGTTTTGTCATAACTTTTCTTCCAAGGAGCAAGCATCTTTTAATTTCACAGCTGCAGTCACTGTCTGCAGTGATTTTGGAGCCCAAGGAAGTCAAAAGCGCCACTGTTTCCATTGTTCCCTCCATCTACTTGCCATGAAGTGATGGGACTGGATGCCATGATCTTAGTTTTTGAATGTTGAGTTTTAAGCCAAGTTTTTCATGCTTTTCTTTTATCCTCATCAAGAGGATCTTTAGTTCCTCTTCACTTTCTGCCATTAGGGTAGTATCATCTACATATCTGAGGTTATTGATATTTCTCCCGGAAATCTTGATTCCAGCTTGAGCTTCCTCCAGCATTTTGCATAATGTACCATGCATATAAGTTAAGTAGGGTGACAATACACAATCTTGATATACTCCTGTCCCAATTTTGAACCAGTCCATTGTTCCATGTCCAGTTCTAACTGTTGCTTCTTGACCTGCATAAAGGTTTCTCAGGAGGCAGGTAAGGTGATCTGGTATTCCCATGCCTTTCAGAATTTTCTAGTTTGTTGTGATCCACACAGTCAAAGGTTTTCATGTAGTCAATGAAGCAAAAGCAGATGTTTTACTGGAATTCTCTTGTTTTTTCTATGACCCAACAGATGTTGGCAATTTGACCTCTGGTTCCTCTGCCTTTTCTAAATCCAGCTTGTACATCTGGAAGTTCTCGATTCACATACTGTTGAAGCCTAGCTTGAAGGATTTTGAGCATTACCTTGCTAGCATGTGAAATGAGTGCAGTTGTGTGGTTAATTTTATAACATTACCTAAGGGTTAATACTAAACTGTCATTAGTGATCTTGCCTGGAAAATCCCATGGACGGAGGAGCCTGATAGGCTGCAGTCCATGGGGTCGCTAAGAGTAAGACAGGACTGAGCAACTTCACTTTCACTTTTCACTTTCATGCATTTGGGAAGGAAATGGCAACCCACTCCAGTATTCTTGCTTGGAGAATCCCAGGGACTGCGGAGCCTGTTGGGCTGCCATCTATGGGGTCGCACAGAGTCAGACACGACTAAAGTGACTTAGCAGCAGCAGCAGCAGTCATTAATGAAATGATTAATTTTGAAAAATTAATTATTGTTGAAAGCTAATATTGCAAAATTTATGTGTTAAATATTAAGTCTCCTTGTAGACTGAGGCAATTTTCTGTCTCACTTTAGGTAGCTAGATAGGATGTACCCATTATTTAGGGAATGATAGGCTTTAGAGACGGAGAAGGCAATGGCAACCCACTCTAGTACTCTTGGCCTGGAAAATCCCATGGACGGAGGAGCCTGGTAGGCTGCAGTCCATGGGGTTGCAGAGTCAGATATGACTGAGTGACTTCACTTTCACTTTTCACTTTCATGCATTGGAGAAGGAAATAGCAACCCACTCCAGTGTTCTTGCCTGGAGAATCCCAGGAACGGGGGAGCCTGATGGGCTGCTGTCTATGGGGTCTCACAGAGTCAGATACGACTGAAGCAACTTAGCAGTATCAGCAGCAGCAGAATTTAGAGAACAGAAGAACAAAGATACGGGCTTAACATTCTCGCCTTTTATATATCTTTAAATTTTTATTTATTTATTCATTTATTTTTATGCACTGGCTTTTCGTTGCTGTGGCTTCTCTTGTCCCAGAGCACAGGCTCTAGGGTGCATGAGTAAACAACAAAATTGGGGAACAAATACTGATCTCACAGAAGCAGTTCTTTTCCAGTACCTGCTCCAGCCAAGAGAAAGATTCTTAGAGCTGCAGTAAGGTATTTAGCAATCAAGGTGTTGACATGGGTTTCTTACCTCTTCCTAACTTGAGTTGATCCTGAACTAATGGGGGTAAAGTAAAATCTCCTCATAATTTTAGGGATCTGAAATTAAATACAATCTGTTCTGCTAAGGTTCTATATGCCTCCTTGGCATAAGAGAATATAGAAATGAACAGGCTAAATGGATTCTCCATGCACCACGACTTATAGTATGACAGATTTTTTTTTGTTTTTGATGGTACTGGCATTGTGAATAAAAAAAAAAATGGTGGAGACTTGCAGCAGCTATGTGCCATGGATCATATAATGAGATCACATGAAACTTTGACCCCTCAAATGAGACGATGCCCTGGTGAGGATTTCAATCCACAAACTAGCCTGAAGAACACACTTTGGTGGATGTCACTATAGACAGATGGTGACTGAGGACAACATACCATCTCCCACGGCACCTCCTATAAAAGTTAACTATTTTATTTAGACACAATACCAGGAAGAAAGGGAAGGGTAGGCGGAATCCTTAAGTGTACCTTGAATTAGCAAAGTAATACTTTTTATTTCCTCCTGGGCAGAATGAGATTAAGATTGAAACTAAGTTGAATTATAGAAAACAAAGAAAATCATGATTTTTCGTAGCTGAGTTTGTAAATATGGCCCCCCCAACACTAGTCTTACCATTATAGTGATTGAATACTCTTCCTAACATAGAATTCATCCTAGTAATTTATCTTCATGTTAGTAAAGTACAAAACAGGGGGAGATGAGGAAACTGGCAAATGGCATCAAGTTTGTCCTTTGTTTCTTTGGAATATGCTAAGTTTATCTGCATGAGCAGGATTTCGGGGAGTGGGGGGGTGGCAATTCTCTCCACTGTCATGTTTGGATTAAAAGAGCAGTTTATTTCCTCCCTGTCTTTTTATCCATTTGAAAATGATTTTTGGAAAGTTCTTACTCTGTTTCAAATGGGTAGAAAGGAACTTTGCTTTTAATTAAAATCCTTTCTAGATAATGAGTTTTTAGTTCTAGGTAATGACTTTTTGATTATAAGGTATCCTTAACTAATGATGGTTCCTGAATTCCTTTCAAAGAGCTTAAATGAAGTAATCTTCTGGAATATGGGGAAGTGACAGCATTTGCAAGGATGGCACATTGCCATATCAGTTATTATCTGAATAGAGAAAATGGAAAAATTAACAAGATTTACTCATCATTCCCCATCCAATGGCACCCCCAGAGGTGGTTTTGATAGCAAAACCTTTCATCATTAGCCCTCCTTGTGTGCTGCCTTCTACTTATTGCTTATATGTCCGACTCTTTGTGACCCCATAGACTGTAGCCCACCAGGCTCCTCCTTCCATGGGATTTTCCAGGCAGCACTACTGGAGTGGGGTGCAATTTCCTCCTCCAGAGGATCTTCCCGACCCAGGGATCGAACCCAGATCTACCGCATTGTAGGCAGGCGCTTTACCGTCTGAGCCACCAGGGAAGCTGGTATTTAATCATTAGTATATTCTGATTCAAAATTGATCAAGGATTCATTAGAGAGGATAATTCACAGTGGTTTCATGTTGAGAAGTAGGCTGATAAAAGGTCAATGTCCACAGAAAGTTATTGGATATGGTAGAGCTGAGTTTATATCTGAAGGGCTCAAAAACAAAAATGGAAACCCTTGGCCCTTAATTTTTATGTCCAAACTATCTTAAATTGTGTTACAAGAGGCATTTCAATTGTTTTACGGCTCTTCAGTGTACTGTGCATTCCCTAATCCAGCTCATTCTTCAATTAAATAAGACAAAAACATATCAACATATTTAAACTTAAAGAAGCAGAATAGCATTCCCCTACTTCTGTGGTTCTTGTTTTTGTTGTTCAGTTGCTAAGTCAGGTTCGACTATTTGTGACCCAGTGGATTGCAGCATGCCAGGCTTCCCTGTCCTTAACTAACTCCTGGAGTTTGCTCAGAATTCATGTCCACTGAGTCAGTGATGCCATCCAACCATCTCATCCTCAGCCACTCTTTTCTCCTTTTGCCTTCAATCTTTCCCAGCATCAGTGTCTTTTCTGATGAGTTGGCTCTGCATCAAGTGGCCAAAGTATTGGAGCTTCAGCATCAGTCCTTCCAATGAATATTCAGGGTTGGTTTGCTTTAGGGTTGACTGGTTTGATCTCCTTGCAGTCCAAGGGACTCCCAAGAGTCTTCTCTAACACCAAATATTGAAAACATCAATTCCTTGGCACTCAGCCTTCTTATGGTCCGACTTTCACATCCACACATGACTATGGAAAAACCATATCTTTGATGATATGGACCTTGTCAGCAAAATGACATCTCTGCTTTTTTAATATGCTGTGTAGGTTTGTCCTAGCTTTTCTTCCAAGGAGCAAGTGTCTTTTAATTTCATGGCTGCAGTTACCATCTGCAGTGATTCTGGAGCCCAAGAAAATAAAACCTGTCACTGCTTCCACTTTTCCGCCATCTATTTCCCATGGAGTGATGGGACTGGATGCCATGTTCTTAGTTTTTTGAATATTAAATTTTAAGCTAGCTTTTTCATTCTCTTCTTTTACCATCATCAAGAGACTCTTTAGTTCCTCTTCACTTTCTGCCATTAGAGTGGTATCATATGCATATCTGAGATTATTGATATTTCTCCAGCAATCTCAATACCAGCTTGGGATTCATCCAGCTGGCATTTCGCAGGATGTACTCTGCACATAAATTAAATAAACAGAGTGACAATATACAGCCTTGTTGTACTCCTTTCTCAATTTTGAACCAGTCAGTTTTTCCACGTAAGGTTCTGACTGTTGCTTCTTAATCCGCATACAGGTTTCTCAGGAGACAGGTAAGGTGGTCTTGTATTCCCATCTCTTGCAGAATTTTCCACAGTTTATTGTGATCTACACAGTCACAGGTTTTCACATAGTCAATGAAACAGAACTTTTTCTGAAATTCCCTTGCTTGCCATTTCCTTCTCCAAGGGATCTTCCCAACCCAGGGATCTAACCCACGTATCTTGTGTCTCCTGCATTTCAGGCAGATTCTTTACCTACTGAGCCACTGGGGAAGCCCCCTGATTCTCATTGTATGTAACTCTAAACCTTGGACAGGACCATATTGTCCCAGAAACTATTTGACTTAGTGAATTTGATTTAGTTCATCAGTACAAATACTGAGACTTTTGGTCCAGGTAATAGAAAGCTCATCAGCCTATTCATTTAACAAGTATCTATTGAGCATATGCTATGAAAAGGAATACTTAGTCTTTACATAAGGATATAGTAGCAAAAAATACCAACTCTCCCACTTTCAGTATCTAGTAGAGTGAACAGCTAGCAGGTAATTAGCTAAAAATAGCTCAGCTGGTAAATAATCTGCCTGTAATGCAAGAGGCCTTGGTTCGATTCCTGGGTTGAGAAGATCCCCTGGAGAAGGGATAGGGTACCCACTCCAGTATTCTTGGGCTTCTTTAGTGGCTCATATGGTAAAGAATCTGCCTGCAGTGCAGGAGACCTGGGCTTGAGCCCTGGGTTGGGAAGATCCTGTGGAGGAGGTCATGGCAACCCACTCCTGTATTCTTGCCTGGAGAATCCCCATGGACAGAAGAGTGTGACAGTCTACAGTCCATGGGGTAGCAGAGTCAAACATGACTGAGTGACTAAGCACACACAGGCTAAAAATAGTCAGCATCATGATAAGTATTATGAAAAAAAAGTAAGGTTTTCTGACAGAGTATCTTGGTGGTTATTTCACAGTGACTGTTCGGGAATGTCCTTCTGAGAAGTTAGTATTTAAGCTGAACTCTAAATAACAAGAAGAGGATAGCTACATGAAGATTGTGTGGGAGAGTTTTGGAGGCAAAGGAAAAGCTAGGTGAGTAGAAATTCCAGAGTGTCAAAAGCCTTTTGGATAAAGGTGATGTCAGCAAGAGGGAAAACGGTTTAGAGAGGTAGATATGGACTGATGGTAATGGTATCAGGGGATCTGGATTTTATTTCAACAGTGATGGGAACCTAGGGTAGACTTTACCACAAGAGCATGAAGTGATTTATTTGATGATTTTAAAACACTTCTCTCTATATATTGTAATATCAATGATTAAGTAGTATGATATCTGAAATTAGCTTAAAAATCATTTAAAGAGGTGTTGGCCGCTACTGTTCAACATAGTTCTGGAAGTTTTGGCCACAGCAATCAGAGCAGAAAAAGAAATAAAAGGAATCCAAATTGGAAAAGAAGAAGTAAAACTATCACTGTTTGCAGATGACATGATCCTCTACATGGAAAACCCTAAAGACTCCACCAGAAAATTACTAGAGATCATCAATGAATATAGTAAAGTTGCAGGATATAAAATCAACACACAGAAATCCCTTGCATTCCTATACACGAATAATGAGAAAGTAGAAAAAGAAATTAAAGAAACAATTCCATTTACCATTGCAACGAAAAGAATAAAATACTTAGGACTATATCTACCTAAAGAAACTAAAGACCTATATATAGAAAACTATAAAACACTGATGAAAGAAATCAAAGAGGACACTAATAGATGGAGAAATATACCATGTTCATGGATCGGAAGAATCAATATAGTGAAAATGAGTATACTACCCAAAGCAATTTACAAATTCAATGCAATCCCTGTCAAGCTACCAGCCACATTTTTCACAGAACTAGAACAAATAATTTCAAGATTTGTATGGAAATACAGAAAACCTCGAATAGCCAAAGCAATCTTGAGAAAGAAGAATGGAACGGGAGGAATCAACTTGCCTGACTTCAGGCTCTACTACAAAGCCACAGTCATCAAGACAGTATGGTACTGGCACAAAGACAGACATATAGATCAATGGAACAAAATAGAAAGCCCAGAGATAAATCCACACACGTATGGACACCTTATCTTTGACAAAGGAGGCAAGAATATACAATGGAGTAAAGACAATCTCTTTAACAAGTGGTGCTGGGAAAACTGGTCAACAACTTGTAAAAGAATGAAACTAGATCACTTTCTAACACCGTACACAAAAAATAAACTCAAAATGGATTAAAGATCTAAATGTAAGATCAGAAACTATAAAACTCCTAGAGGAGAATATAGGCAAAACACTCTCAGAAATAAATCACAGCAGGATCCTCTATGATCCACCTCCCAGAATTCTGGAAATAAAAGCAAAAATAAACAAATGGGATCTAATTAAAATTAAAAGCTTCTGCACAACAAAGGAAACTATAAGCAAGGTGAAAAGACAGCCTTCGGAATGGGAGAAAATAATAGCAAATGAAGCAACTGACAAACAACTAATCTCAAAAATATACAAGCAACTTATGCAGCTCAACTCCAGAAAATAAACGACCCAATCAAAAAATGGGCCAAAGAACTAAATAGACATTTCTCCAAAGAAGACATACGGATAGCTAACAAACACATGAAAAGATGCTCAACATCACTCATTATTAGAGAAATGCAAATCAAAACCACAATGAGGTACCACTTCACACCAGTCAGAATGGCTGCAATCCAAAAATCTGCAAGCAATAAATGCTGGAGAGGGTGTGGAGAAAAGGGAACCCTCCTACACTGTTGGTGGGAATGCAAACTAGTACAGCCACTATGGAGAACAGTGTGGAGATTCCTTAAAAAGTTGCAAATAGAACTACCTTATGACCCAGCAATCCCACTTCTGGGCATACACACCGAGGAAACCAGAATTGAAAGAGACACATGTACCCCAATGTTCATCGCAGCACTGTTTATAATAGCCAGGACATGGAAACAACCTAGATGTCCATCAGCAGATGAATGGATAAGAAAGCAGTGGTACATATACACAATGGAGTGTTACTCAGCTGTTAAAAAGAATTCATTTGAATCAGTTCTGATGAGATGGATGAAACTGGAGCCAATTATACAGAGTGAAGTAAGCCAGAAAGAAAAACACCAATACAGTATACTAACACATATATATGGAATTTAGGAAGATGGCAATGACGACCCTGTATGCAAGACAGGAATAAAGACGCAGATGTGTATAACGAACTTTTGGACTCAGAGGGAGAGGGAGAGGGTGGGATGATTTGGGAGAATGGGAATTCTAACATGTATACTATCATGTAAGAACTGAATCGCCAGTCCATGTCTGACGTAGGGTGCAGCATGCTTGGGGCTGGTGCGTGGGGATGACCCAGAGAGATGTTGTGGGGAGGGAGGTGGGAGGGGGGGTCATGTTTGGGAACGCATGTAAGAATTAAAGATTTTAAAATTAAAAAATAAATAAATAAAAAATAAAATTAAAAAAAAATAAAGAGGTGTTGGGTGGGAGTAAATGAGGTTCAGGTGAAACAAGGTTAGTCATGAGTTTGACACTTGTTGAAGTTAAGTACATAGAATTCATTATATTATTGCCTCTACTTTATGTGTATCTGAACATGTTCATAATACAAAGATTGAAAAAAATATAAAAACTACTTTCCCTCCAATGTAATAAACAGTCTAGTTCCCAAACTTGAGTCTATGATAAAGGAGACCTTTATTATCGGTCTTGCTAAAAGGAGAAACTTAAAAGGACAGGCTGCTAGGGAGTGGTAGTCAGAAATATGTAGGCTTGATGATGGTACCATTTATTGAAACAGTAAAGACAGGTCAGAGGCTTGCAGCTTGGGCAGGGAGGACATTTCCAGAACCTGGAAATCAAAGGTTCATTCTGGATGTGGCAAGGGTGAGGTGTTTATTAGATATCCAACTGGAGTTAGCCTGTAGCTCCCATACACATTTGAACCTTGAGTTCAGAGGGTAGTGTTGTAGATGGAATTATCTGTTCACAGGAATTTGTCCTTCCCCTTCATTATGTTTCCCTATAAGCAGGACATACTTCTTACCTTATTACTTTGGGTTTGGCTGCATGAATGTCTTTGGCCAATAGAATGTAAACAAATTTGGAAGTTGCTGTATCTGAGCAGAAGTTTTAAATATGCTAACATTTTTAGTTTGGTTGCTGTCTCCTGCCTCATCTATGAGGGTAGCATGTCCCAATGTTTCCCTGATGTTCAAACCTGTGTTCTGAGGTGAGATGACACTGAGGTGCCCTTACTCAAGCTCATCAAAGTTGAAGCACTTAAGAGTGACACCAGAAAAAATATTGCTGAAAGCTACTGAGATATAGTTGTTATTCCTGAAAAGTTGACTGATACAATCAGGGATAGAGATATGCATTTGGAAGTCATTGGCATATTGGTTTTATTTAAAGCCCATTGCTATATAAGATGATCTAAGGGAAGTGATGATTTCTAATTGTCTTTTATGTTGAGAAATGGGCTTACTAAAACAAAACTAAACAAAACAAATAACCTCAAAAAATTGAGACATTCTTGGAAATTTATGGCTAAAATGACATTTATTTTTTTTTTGGTTCCTATAATGCTTAGGTTAGTTCCATTTCCAAAATTGGCAAGTAGATACTTTAAATCAACATTTGATAATTTTTTTTGTCTTGATGTATCTGCAAATCAAACAAAATGTGAAATGCCCTACTCAAAGTATACATCACCATGAGGTAGAAATTCCTGATAATTTTTCAAGTTTTAACAATGAAGTAGAAAAGTATAAAAGGAAATGAGTCAATTTCTCCTTGCCTAAAACCAGGTCACTAGGCCTAAAACCAGGTCGCTAGTTCTAAAACATAATAAATTTGATAAATTATATATTTAAATATAAATTTTGGAATATATTGTTTCTTGGTAAAAATTTCTGTCACAAAATGCATTCAGCTTTGTTTTAATTAAATGAAATAAGGCGTTTGTAACTTGATGATAAATGTCTCTTTAAAATGCATATAAAATTATGCTGGTGGTAATTTGTTAATTTATTATGGAAATTTCACACTTCCACAATAATGTTTAATTTGCTCTTGATTTAGGGTAAGTGTCCTGTCATAAACTACCCACTCTATCTTTACTTTCACTTTTCAGCAATTCTATGGACATCTACACACACATATTTTTCTTAATACTGAAGATCCCAAACAAATTGTAGTTAAGGTGGGGTGGTGGAGTTAGTAAAAAATTACTCTAGGACCAAACACATTTCTTTTCAAATTTCATGATACATTTTTTGTTACATGTTATATTTTTTTCTTTTGAGTGGCTTTTCAACTATGGCTTTAAATCTAAGACATTCCCTCCCCTTAATCATTTTTATAGCAAGCGTGGAGTTTCTTTTGTATGCTTTTTCTCTACAGTTTATTAAAGTCCCAGATATAATGTTGAAATGCAGTTTTATACTACTATAATTTACCCTTTCTGTATTTATTTGACTACTAGTAGGGTTTGCTTCAGTTCCTTGTTATCACAGAAAAATTTTATCATAAGTCATTTCATTGAAGTAAGAAGGATTTGGGGAGTGACCTCATGAATTGTGTATCTTCAGCTATTTAATTCATTAACAGGACAATGACTGCCATTTTAAGTTCTTAATGTGTTTTTGGTATCATTCTAAAAACATTACATGCTATATTTAATCCTCATGCAACCTTGTGAAGTAGTTCTGATAATATTCCCATTCAATAGAGGAAGAAACATGTTAAACAACTTTCCCAATGGTTTGCAGTTAGTAAACTGTGGAACCATGATTCAGGCTCTTCTTGGTCTAATGCTAAAGCCTGCATGCTTAATTGTTATATATAACACACACACACACACACACACACATATATAATATTACACATATGTAGATACATATAGTCCTTATTAGAGTAGACTAACAGATTCAGCAAACAATCTCCAAATCTCAGCAAACCCTCACAAGAGGTTGGAGGCAGGATTAGATTACTGTTGAGCTAATTGTATTGCCTCAGGAGTAGTTTCCTTTCACATCTCCTCAATGTTGGGTCTGGTATATTATTTGATTTGGCCAATCAAATGTGAAATTGTTATCATGTAGACCTGTGCCTTAAGAATCAAATCATTTTGCTGCTTAACCCCCAGAAGCTTCAGAATTCCTTTATGAGGAGTACAAATGAGGCAGGTGGAGCTAACATAGACTTAATCACAGATACACTCCCCCAGCCAGCTTGCAAACCCACAGACCTATGAGCACGAAAATAATGCTTATTATTCCATGCATAAATGATCTTATGGCTTTTGTTATGCAGCAAAAGCCAACGTAAATTTTTGAAGTGAAGCAATTGTGAAAGAACTGAGGTCTAGAGTAGTTAAGTATTCTACATCACTTGGCTATTGAATAGCAGAATTGAGAGTCAAACTAAGGCCCTCTGATTCCAATATACATACCTTCGACCATTATACCATGCTAACTCCAAGTAAGCATACTGTTTTCCTGTATAAAGATACACTATGGGCTTCGCAGGTGGTGCTAATGGTAAAGAACCTGTGGGCCATCACAGAACACATAGGAGACGTGGTTCTGTCCCTGGGTTGGGAAGATCCCCTGGAGGAGGGCATGGAATCCCACTCCAGAATTCTTGCCTGGAGAATCCCATGGAAAGAGGAGCCAGGTGGGCTATGGTCCATAAAGTCAGACATGTCTGAAGCAACTTAGCATGCATGCACAAAGACACCTTTTTTAGAAAATGCCACTCTTACAAGCTTTTCCTATTTGTTAATTTATATGTGTGTATCTGTTCACATTTATACTTGCAAAAATGAACAAATTTTTATGTTTTCTAAAGACCGTAATTTCTCCAGGTGAATTGTTAGTCTGGGATTCCCAACAAGTTTGTCATTTGGAAAACTGACCTCTTGGATAGGTGATCTTAACGGACAATATTAAGGTAAATCTGAGGGCATACATGGCAGGGAATCAGACAAATATTCCTCCAACTTAGTTTTGGATAATTATCTCAAAGAAGTGGCACCTTTTGTTGGGAACTTAAGAAAGATGCTTTTAAGAGTCTATTTTTCCATTTGTGCAGAGGGGCTTTATTATTACTTAAGCAGCATATGGCTGTGGAATGAGAGATGATGCAAGGAAATACTGTGGTTGAGGAAGTGTGAATGTAGTTGTTAAGCGTTACTGTAGCTGAGAAGTGTTGGCTATTGAACTAGTTTGTTGGACAGTTTGGATATGCAAAACATGTTCAAGGTATTATAAAAAGAGATTTTAAGAGCTCTCAAGTTCCTATATTACCCTTTGTGTGATTTTTTTTCCTTTTCTGACGTTTTTGCAGGTTAATACTATACAACACTGTAATCATTGCAGTTAATATAAATTTAATAAAATGAAAATTGAATATTACCCTAATGTGACTGCTGCTGCTGCTGCTAAGTCGCTTCAGTCGTGTCCGACTCTGTGTGACCCCATAGACGGCTAATGTGACTACAGCTTTGCTATTTGAAGTGTGGTCCATGAATCAGCAGCATTGGAATCTCTAAGGAGACGATTAGAAACATAAACTTATGGCCCTAGCCAAAACCAGCTGAATAAAAATATTTATTTTAACAAGATTTCAAGGTTGATGAGAGATAATAACAGAGAAAATTAAAAGTTATTGTTCAGAAGACACCTAATTGCAACACTGTTATTAACCAAGTTGATATATTCTTTACACAATAGTCAGGAAATGAATTATTTACTAAGGTCAAATGGAAAATAAGATAAGAGGAAATGCAAAAATATTAGCTATCGCATCATGTAATATATGCTGGATTACCAGTCACTGTTCGGAGTAGTGTGAAGAGTTTTTTTAATGGTCAAAATAGTGAAGAAAATGTTGATATAAAAGTATTTGTTTTTTCAGCTTACAATCCTGTCCTCAACTCTTTAAGTAGTATAAAATATATACATAATAAAAATATTATAAACTGTTTATTTGACCAAAACCTTTAGCCAAAGCATTACTAACAAACAAAATTAATAGCTTTGGAAATTAGAATAAAATCAACATGAATATCAATAATGTGCTAATTGTCTTTCCTTTCTGTTGACTTTAGGAAAATTTGGATCATAATATATTTATAAGAATGTGACTTAGTTCTGCTATTTGATGCCTAACTCCATATCTTTATAATAAGCCCAAATCATTTATTCAAATAATGTTCAATTTAAGATTCATGTGAATTTACATAAATTATGATAGGGCTCATGTTCGTTGGAATATCTGTAATGAATATGCAGGTAAAATGTTTAATATTTTAGACATTATAATGAAGTCCTTCAAATATTTTCTTTTGCTGAGGATTTTTGTAAGATGATTTGGCACGTCCCTGCTTAAATGCCTTTTTAAAAATAATTAATAAATCAATTTTCAATTTTTGGCTGCTCTGGGTCTTCGTTGCTGCACACAGTCTTTCTCTAGTTGCTGCTAGCAGGGTCTACTCTCTAGCTGTGTTACAGTGTCTGGGCCTTTCACCATGGTGGCTTCCCTAGTGGAGCAGGGACTCTGGGGCACGTGGGCTTCAGTAGTTGCAGGTTTGTCTCCAAATTGCAGGCTCAGTAGTTACAGTGCGTGGGCTTAGTTGCCCTGTGCCATGTGGAATCTTCCAGACTAGGGACTCAACCCGTGTCTCCCGCATTGACAGGAGGATTCTTTACCACTGGACCACCTGAAATGGCTTTTAGTTTACTTGTAATTGATTATGGCTGAGTCAAGAATCACCTGTTAAATAGTAGCATCCTAATTTATACTGTCTTCTTTTTTCTCTTATTTTTATGTGGTATTATTAGGGACATGAGTCATGGTAAAATATATTTGTTGGACAATGCTGTGTTTTGATTCAATATCCAGACTCAGTGTGATTTTTCACCGTTGCTTCTTCTGATATATTCTTGTTTCTATGTTTTAGTTTTTATGATCCTTGACGTTTTGTGAAATTAAAGAAACTATTCCTATATGGATGCACTGGGGAAAAAAAAATGTTCAATAAGTATATAGGTAGAAGTTTAGCAACTTCTCAGAAGCCAGTCACTGTTTGTCCAGACTTTGAAACTGCTGAAGCTGAAGCTCTAATACTTTGGCCACCTGATGCGAAGAGCTGACTGATCGAAAAAGACATTGATGCTGGGAAAGGTTGAAGGCAGGAAGAGAAGGGGATGACAGAGGATAAGATGGGTGGATGGCATCACCAACTCAGTGGACATGAGTTAGAGCAAGCTCCAGGAAATGGTGAAGAAAAAGGAAGCCTGGCATGTTGCACTCCACGGTTTCGCAAAGAGTTGGACACAACTGAGCTACTGAACAACAGCAACAAATATCATGAAGAATGAATGTTAACAATGACAAATATAATTATTAATGTTCACATGTTGACTTCTGATCTGGATAGCACTTTTTCTTAGAAAAAAGTGTGTAGTGTAACTTCGCAGCTTGATTAATTGAAGAAGATAAATGTTGGTATTGAAGTGAATTGTTGTTGTTTAGTCTCTAAGTCATGTCTGACTCTTTTGCATCCCCATGGACTTTAGCCCACCAGGCTCCTCTTACAGTGGGAATTCCCAGACAAGAGCACTGTAGTGGGTTGTCTTTTCATCCTCCATGTGATCTTCTGGAGCCAGAGATCAAAACTGTGGATCTTGCCACATCTGCTGTATTGAAGGCAGGTTCTTTATTGCCAAGCCACCTGGAAAGTTTTTTATTGGGTTGAATGGTGGATCCTAAATCCAATGACAGGTATCATTGGAAAGACAAGGAAAATGTGAGAGACACAAAGATACAAGGAAGAAATCAGTGTGGAAATAGAGGTAGAAATTGGACTCATTCATTTAAAAAGCAAGAAATGCCAAGAATACATAGTAGCTATCAAAAACTGGAAGAAGCAAAGAAGGACTCTTCTCTAGAGTCTTGTTGTTGTTCAGTTGCTAAGTCGTGTCCTACTCTTTGTGACCCCATGGACTGCAGCACACCAGGTTTCCCTGTCCTTCAATCTCTCCCAAAGTTTGCTCAAATTCGTTCCCACTAGGTCAGTTATGATATTTAATCATCTCATCTGCTGCTGCCCTCTTCTCCTTTTGCCTTCAGTTTGTCCCAGCATGAGGGTCTATTCCGGATGAGTAGGCTCTTCACATCAAGTGACCAAAGTATTGGAGTTTCAGCTTCAGCATCAGTCTTTCCAATGAATATTCAGGGTTATTTCCTTTAGGATGGACTGATTTAATCTCTTTGCATCCAAGGGGCTCTCAATAGTCTTCTTCAGCACCACAATTTGAAAGCACCAGTGTTAACTGCAGCACTGTTTATAATAGCCAGGACATGGAAGCAACCTAGATGTCCATCAGCAGATGAATGGATAAGAAAGCTGTGGTACATATACACAATGGAGCATTACACAGCCATTAAAAAGAATACATTTGAATCAGTTCTAATGAAGTGGATGAAACTGGAGCCGATTATACAGAGTGAAGTAAGCCAGAAAGAAAAACACCAATACAGTATACTAACACATATATATGGAATTTAGAAAGATGGTAATGATAACCCTGTATGTGAGACAGCAAAAGAGACATAGATGTATAGAACAGTCTTTTGGACTCTAAGGGAGAGGGAGAGGGTGGGATGATTTGGGAGAATGGCATTGAAACATATATAATATCATATATGAAATGAATCGCCAGTCCAGGTTCTATGCATGATACTGGATGCTTGAGGCTGGTGCACTGGGATGACCCAGAGGGATGGTACGGGGAGGGAGGAGGGAGTGGGGTTCAGGATGGGGAACATGTGTCTACCTGTGGCAGATTCATGTTGATGTATGGCAAAACCAATACAGTATTGTAAAGTAAAATAAAGTAAAATTTAAAAAACAATGAAAAATTAAATTAAATAAAAAAATTTAAAAAGAAAGCATCAATTCTTTGGCACTCAGCCTTCCTTATGGTCCAGCTCTCACAGCCATACATGACTACTGGAAAAATCATGTGTGTGTGCTTAGTCACTCAGTCACGTCAGACTCTTTGTGACACCATGGACAGTAGCCTTTCAGGCTCCTCTGTCCATGGGGATTCTTCAGGCAGGAATATTGGAGTTGGTTACCATGCCCTCCTCCAGGGGACCTTCCCAACCCAGGAATCAAACCTGGGTCCCCCACATTGCAGGCTGATTCTTTACCATCTGAACCACCGGGGAAGCCCTAGCTTTGACTGTATCCAGTTTGCCAGCAAAGTGATGTCCCTGCTTTTTTATATAATGTCTAGATTTGTCATACCTTTTCTTCAAAGGAGCAAGCATCTTTTAATTTCATGGCTGCAGTCCCCATCTATAGTGATTTTAGAGCCCAAGGAAATAAAATCTGTCACTCTAGAGTCTTAAGGGGTGATATAACTTTGAAAATCTCTTGATTTTGGATTTCTGGGCTCTGGAACTGTGAGAGAATAAATTTCCGTTGTTTGATACTACCAAGTGTGTGGTAGTACGTCATATTGGTCCTACTGCTGCTACTGCTGCTAAGTCACTTCAGTCGTGTCCGACTCTGTATGACCCCACAGACGGCAGCCCACCAGGCTCCCCCATCCCTGGGATTCTCTAGGCAAGAACACTGGAGTGGGTTGCCATTTCCTTCTCCAATGCATGAAAGAGAAAAGTGAAAGTGAAGTCGCTCAGTCATGTCTGACTCTTTGCGACCCCATGCACTGCAGCCTACCAGGTGCCTCTGTCCATGGGATTTTCCTGGCAAGAGTACTGAAGTGGGGTACTATGGCCTTCTCCACATATTGGTCCTAGGAAACTAATAGTCTACTGTATCAGATAATTCCAAAGCCTAATGACTTAGCAAAATATATGTTTATTGCTTACACATATCATAGTTTATCCTGTTGGCAGGTAAGAATCTGCTCCATGCAGTCATTCACAGACCCATACTCTACTAATTGTGACTCTACCATTCACAGGAAGTGATTCTAATGTCTCGGCAATCAATCATGACCCCAACCTGATTTGTGAAAGGATTTCACAAAAGGATTTGTGAAAATGTAGTCTTCCTGTGTCCCTATAAAGATGATGCAAACACAGCACCATGTCTGGTGAATATATGCATTTTTTTTTTCCTGCCATAGTTTGTCTTTCTGGGGTGAGGTATCTGTTTCATTCTTTCTTCTAAACATAGAAAACATTAGTGATCTCTCCAATTAGGCAGAAAACCCTAAGTTAATTTATTTACTGACTTCTGTTCAGAGTCAGCCTCTCAATCTATTTCTACTTATGTAGTAATTTTTTAATTTTTTTTTTTACCTTGCTTGACTTTTTTGATTAATTAATCAACTTCTAGATACCTTAGATAAAAATTCCAGCCCCACTATTTTTATGAAATGTGAAAATGAAAGTGAAAGAGAAAGTGAAGTCATGCCTGACTCTTTGCGACTCCGTGGACTGTAGCCTACCAGGCTCCTCCATCCATGGGATTCTCCAGGCAAGAGTACTGGAGTGGGTTGCCATTTCCTTCTCCAGGGGATCTTCCCCACCCAGGGATCGAACCTGGATCTCCCGCACTGGAGGCAGAAGCTTTAACCTCTGAACCACCAGGGAAGCCCTTTATGAAGTGTAATTTTAGGCAAATTATTTCTCTTCCCTGAACCCATTTTCCAGTTTGTTTAGTGGTTGGTTTCAGTTAGTGGCTTTAAGTTATTATGAAGCTTCATTCAGTTAAGGCATGAAAAATACCAGCATTCAGTCTGTGATTTGTTGGCAGTAGATTGTCCCTTTAAAATTTTGAAGATAAATTGAGTCTCCAAAATGCAAACGAGCTTCACTGCCTTCAGCTTCACTTATTTGCCTTCACTGTATAGCAAATGAACAAGTGGATCTTTCAGCGTCATGGTGTTGGGGGACAGTAGCGCTCAGCTGTTCAGTTGTGTCCAACTCTGTAAACCCAGGGATTGTGATCTGTCAGACTCCTCTAGCCACGGAATTTTCCAGGCAAGAATACTGGAGTGGGTTTCCATTTCCTGCTCCAGGAGATCTTCCTGACCTAGGGATTGAACCGAAGTTTCCTGTAATTCCTGCATTGGCAAATGGATTCTTTACCACTGGGCCACCTGGGAAGCCCATAGTAAGCTTTAACTTCTAAAAGGTGTAAATTATTGTCATGGGGCAATTAATTCCGTATTTTATTTGAAATGCAAAGGATATTGTGGAATGCCACCTAAAAGGCCTAAAATTCTCTCTCTCTCTTGTCTTAATTTTTTTTTTTTTTTACTCCCACTTATAGTAAAGTAATGTACATTTTATTTTCTGGTCAAAGTGAGAATCAATATATTTGACTTCCTTTTCAAACCCTAAATTTCATAATTCCCTGACATAGATTTTTATAGGTGTAATTTTGCAACTTTTTTTGGAACTATTTGTGACAGTATGGACACCCACTCATTAAAGTCAATGAAATAGCAGCTGTCTATTTAAACTTAGTAGATTCACTGGCACATAAAATTTAGCTCTAAGTCTCTACAAACTTTTGGATACAGTGTTCAACAGATTTAGATCAAATTCTATATCATGCTGTTTATTATATCCCATGAACATTGTCTACAGATCAACAAAATTATTTCAAAATGATAATGTCACTGATTTCAAGGTATCTCAAATGAAGAGAACCTTCATGGATAACATACAAAAGGACACAGTTATATAAAGCCTCACTTCAGTTCAGTTGCTCAGTTGTGTCCGACTCTTTGCGACTGCAGCACGCCAGGCTTCCCTGTCCACCACCAACTCCCAGAGCCTACTCGAACTCATGTCCATTGCATTAGTGATGCCATCTGATCATCTCATCCTCTGTTGTCCCCTTCTCCTCCTGCCTTCAAACCCTCCCAGCATCAGGGTCTTTTCCAATGAGTAAGTTTTTCACATCAGATGGCCAAAGTATTGGAGTTTCAGCTTCTGCATCAGTCTTTTCAATGAATATTTAGGACTGATTTCCTTTAGGATGGACTGGTTGGTTGCATCTCTTTTACAGTCCAAGGGACTCTCAAGAGTCTTCTCCAACACCGTAGTTCAAAAGCATCAATTCTTCTGTGTGCAGCTTTCTTTATAGTCCAACTCTCACATCCATACATGACTACTGGAAAAACCATAGCTTTGACTAGATGGAAGCCTAAAAAGTCACTATATACTTTTTATGAAACATTTATTTATTTTGTGTATATGTCTTTAATTTTATTATTTATGGAATTAGTTTTTACTGCAAGTGATGATAAAAGTACTAGCAGCACCAATCCATAGGTTTACTGTATGGTTGAAACGTGCCAGGAAGAAAAAAATATTAGGGGCAGAGAGATTAGCTTTCTCACATTTGCGGTTTTATTCTTAGTCATTGGAATCTTTGTCAAGGAAGAGAATTTCAAAAACCTTTGAACAAAGAGAGGAAGAGTGGCATGGCTGAATGCAGAAATGGTGAGGAGGGTTTCCTGAGTGCTGTGAGCGGAACAACTGGGGAGATTTGGGAAGTCTGTGATAAGATTCTTTACTGTCTGAGTCACTAGCAAAGCCCTATGTAAAGACTTTTTTTTTGCCTCAAATAAATGTAAAGTGGAAATTAAATTCTAACTAGGTGTTAGGTATACTATGACTCCTGTTTTGTTGCTCTGTAAAGGTAAAGAAGACCTTGCTGCTACTGCTAAGTCGCTTCAGTTGTGTCTGACTCTGTGCGACCCCACAGACAGCAGCCCACCAGGCTCCCTTGTCCCTGGGATTCTCCAGGCAACAACACTGGAGTGGGTTGTCATTTCCTTCTCCAATGCATGAAAGTGAAAAGTGAAAGGGAAGTCATTCAGTTGTGTCCGACTCTTAGCAACCCCATGGACTGCAGCCTACCAGGCTCCTCCGTCCATGGGATTTTTCCAGGCAAGAGTACTGGAGTGGGGTGCCATTGCCTTCTCCGACAGAAGACGTTATGCAACTACAAAACTGAAGGAAAGGAGTATACTAGCCCTGTTTATACATTGGTTTCATACACACATAAACCAGAGAAGGTATTCAAACTATCCTGAAATTCAAACTTTCATAAAATCAATTGACAGATTTTGATAGTCTTTGGGTCACATATTTGAGACCAAAAAGAAAGTTTTTTTTCAGACATTGCAATGCAGCATGGCTAAATTGTTTTAAAAATTTTATAATTCTGGGTCACTTTAGGCAAATCTCTTAGAGTAAGCAATTGTGTTTAAAATCTGATAACAGCCAATTCTTCCAGTCTTGTAAGCAGAGATGTTACAGCTTTTTAAAAAGTTCTTGCCTTATTAACAAATGCTAATTATGAGTAATGGAAGTCAAATTAGTTTCCATTTCTCAAATAGCTGTACTGTATTTGCAAAGAATTTTAAAGAAATTGAATTAATCTGAGTTTGTTTTAATTATAATTTGTTTTCGTAGACCCAACTGACAGGTGATACTTACACTTGCTTGAATTACATCCACGGGTAATATTTTAATGTTTGTGGTTGTATAAATTATTCTAGCTCTGTGGCAATATTTAGGCATAAAATAAGACATGTAAATATTTAAAAACAGACTGAAGTTGTTTATTCCCTAAATAGATTATTACCTGATGGGCATGCACCTAACATCTGTGATATCTAATATAAAATCCAAATTAGTTTGAATACTCCCTGATACATTTCTTGACGAGTTTACGTTTTTCTCTGGTGAACTGGGTTGCTACATTAGGCAAATAAATATACAGACTGTCATTATGATTTTCCTGTATTTTCTCCATACCACTCTTTCCTCAATTATAAGATATATTTTTATCTTTTTGAATGGTAGAAACTTTACAAAAAAGGAAATTCATTTTTCAGGTCAACTTATCATAAAGCTTCCAAGGAGCAAATATGCATCTTTCTAGCTTAAAAACAGAGCCCCTCACTGCACACACTATGAATTCTTCTAGATATGGTTTCTTGCTTTTTCGATGATCCAGTGGATGTTGGCAATTTGATCTCTGGTTCCTCTGCCTTTTCTAAAACCAGCTTGAACATCTGGAAGTTCATGGTTCATGTGTTGTAGAAGCCTGGCTTGGAGAATTTTGAGCATTACTTTACTAGCATGTGAGATGAGTGCAATTGTGCAGTAGTTTGAGCATTCTTTGGCATTGCCTTTCTTTGGGATTGGAATGAAAACTGACTTTTTCCAGTCCCTGGCCATTGCTGAGTTTTCCAAACTTGCTGGCATATTGAGTGCAGCACTTTCATAGCATCATCTTTCAGGATTGAAATAGCTCACCTGGAATTCCATCACCTCCACTAGCTTTGTTCATAGTGATGCTTTCTAAGGCCCACTTGACTTCACATTTCAGGATGTCTGGCTCTAGGTGAGTGATGACACCATTGTGATTATCTTGGTTGTGAAGATCTTCTTTGTACAGTTCTTCTGTGTATTCGTGCCACCTCTTCTTAATATCTAAAGCAAGAGAGTTTCAGAAAAACATCTATTTCTGCTTTATTGCCTATGCCAAAGCCTTTGACTATGTGGATCATAATAAACTGTGGAAAATTCTAAAGAGATGGGAATACCAGACCACCTGACCTGCCTCTTGAGAAACCTATATGCAGGTCAGGAAGCAACAGTTAGAACTGGACATGGAGAAACAGACTGGTTCCAAATAGGAAAAGGAGTACCTCAAGGCTGTATATTGTCACCCTCCTTATTTAACTTCTATGCAGAGTACATCATGAGAAATGCTGGACTGGAAGAAGCACAAGCTGGAATCAAGATCCCCGGGAGAAATATCAGTAACCTCAGATATGCAGGTGACACCACCATTATGGCAGAAAGTGAAGAGGAACTAAAAAGCCTCTTGATGAAAGTGAAAGAGGAGAGTGAAAAAGTTGGCCTAAAGTTCAACATTCAGAAAATGAAGATCATGGCATCTGGTCCCATCACTTCATGGGAAATGGGGAAACAGTGGAAACAGTGTCAAACTTTATTTTTGGGGGCTCCAAAATCAGTGCAGATGGTGATTGCAGCCATGAAATTAAAAGATGCTTGCTCCTTGGAAGGAAAGTTATGACCAACCTAGATAGCATATTCAAAAGCAGAGACATTACTTTGCCGACTAAGATCCGTCTAGTCAAGGCTACGGTTTTTCCAGTGGTCATGTATGGATGTGACAGTTAGACTGTGAAGAAAGCTGAGTGCCAAAGAATTGATGCTTTTGAACTGTGGTGTTGGAGAAGATTCTTGAGAGTCCCTTGGAATTCAAGGAGGTCCAATTAGTCCATCCTAAAGGAGATAAGTCCTTGGTGTTCATTGGAAGGAATAATGCTAAAGCTGAAACTCCAGTACTTTGGCCACCTCATGCGAAGAGTTGACTCATTGGAAAAGACTCTGATGCTGGGAGGGATTGTGGGCAAGAGGAGAAGGGGATGACAAAGGATGAGATGGCTGGGTGGCATCAGCGACTCGATGGCCATGAGTTTGGGTGAACTCTGGGAGTTGGTGATGGACAGGGAGGCCTGGCATGCTGCAATTCTTGGGGTCGCCAAGAGTCAGACACGACTGAGGGACTGAACTGAACTGATGGCTACTTATCTGAAAGTTTCTGTTTTCCCCCATTTGACTTCCCTGAAAGTACTATCTGATGAAAAGAAAAAATTGAAGTCTTAGGTTATAGGAGTTAGGGAGGAAATCTGCTGAAAGATTGTGGCATAAATCATTTAATATCCTTGAAATTTCAAGTAGGCATTTTGGTCAATTAACATTTAATGATCAACCATTTTCTGTACTAAATGGAAGGATACTTAGGAGGACTCTGTTTCTATCAGGGAAAGCCAATTGATTTCTAGCCCTGATACTATGTGATAAAATCTCAGTTCTACCATTTGTTAGCTTGTGATCTTGGGTGAACCTTGATTTTCTTATCTGTAATACTAGATGAGACTAATCTATATTTAACCAAACAGAATAACATTTTTCTCTGAATTGAAGTCTCAGCATGATTGAATTTTTGGATGAATTACATCAACATTTATATCAACCTTTTCTCCTTTGGATTTCTTCTTGTCTTTTCATATCCTTGCTTCATCTACTCATCTCAGGGTTTTACTTTCGTCAGATGCTTGAATATACAATTAATAAAAATATCATAAGGCTTACTGTTATTGTAAAGTAGATGTTGGCATATAACTGAATAGCTCCAAGTACTTCTAAAAATCTCATCCTTCCTCATCTTATCCTTTCTCTCCTTTTCTTTTTCTAAACTTTTACATTCCTAAGGCAGGGCTTACCAGAATAAAGTCATTTTTACTATGCTTGCTAAATGTTTTATTTACTTACACATTTTCGTAAGTTTTCCCTGACTAATGGGATAGAAACTCAAGTGGAGCCTATGTTATTGGAGTTTACTCTTTTAGTTATTATATCTATTTTTTTAGACATTTTATTTAAAATATTTGTTTTAATTGGAGGATAATTACTTTACAATATTGTGATGGATGTTGCCATATATCAACATGAATTGGCCATAGGCAAAAATGTGTTTTGATCCTTGGATACATTTCAAAAGAATGCCAAATAAGACAAATTGGGAAGAACTCTAGCTAGAGAGGCATGTAACATGTAAATACATTACTTGCAGACTGGATATAGTGTAATAGTCTTTAGAACTTTTATTCAAGCTGTATATGCTATTGCTTAGTAATTTAGATATAAATAAATTTTGGAATCCTTACAGTTGCCAAATAAAATATTTTCTTTGACCTTTTTTATTTCTAAACTTGCTTCATTATTTTAACCAGATGGTGTTTTTCCTGGGAATACCACTTTTTCAATCTCAGATGACTACTAACAAAAGCCTTATTATTCCTTAGAAGATGGTTTAAGTCTTACTCTCTCTGAAGTTTGCTTCTGGTACCCGCAGTGAACATTAGGAATATGTTTCTTGCAAGGACGAGACATTGAGATCTCCAGTCCATGTTGTGGCTGACTGCAGTGTCCTTACTCATTGGGTCAAATAGATACATTCCCCTATGTTCCATCCATCTTAACACAAGCTTTCAAGAACTCGTCTCTGAGCAGCATTCATCATTCCCTGGAAGGAGGGGTGGATGATGTTTAAGGGTAAAAATGAAATCATTTTGGGAGCAGGATTACTTTAATGAATGAAAACAAAAAAATCTGAAAGAGGCAACTTAGTATTTTTGTTTGTTTGTTTCTACGTTTCTATGACATTCAATAAATATTAGTTTTACACCCACCTGTTGAGGAAAATTGTCCTCCAGATAAATGTCTTCATCTGCCTCCTTGAAGGCATAGATTACTGAGAGTTTTATTATTGATTTAAATTAATTTAGTTATATATAATAGTGGTAAAGTTAGAGTTAAGCTTTCCTTTCATATTCTTTTTTAGGTCTTCACCAATTATCAGAATCTGATCTCATTTCAGACAAAAAATAATTATATGGATGTTTCATTAGGAAAAAATATAATCTGTTATCATATTTGGATCTCCTTATGAATGTGAAATTAAATAGAGAGCCAAAATTATAATCCTGGAACTCTGCCAAAATTCTACTTGAGAAAAAATTTGGGGATCTGGGTTATCCATAATGCTACTATTTTCACACTCATTCTAGAATTACTTTTCTGTCCATATCATTTTTCTTGAATTAACATATATTTAAAGACACTGTATTTTACCTAGAGTTAAATGTTTCTGTCTTAATAGCTGGCTTGCAAAGATATATAACAATGAATTTAGTCATTTACTTGAAAGACTGTCTCTGAAAATAGGCATTTTAAAATACAACACATTACCAGTTCTCAAAAATTTACTATTGCTTGGCCGTTAGGATTTTCCCATTTCTGGGGGGGTGGGGGCGGGGGAAGATTCTTGAAAGCTGTTGAGGTTTTATCAGTTTCTCTGTGACAAGAAATAGCTTGGATTGGCTATGAATGAATTGGTCCCATAACCTAGATAAACATCAGATAATATGTGAGTCCTTAAGACACTTCTGAGTTATGATAAAACATGTCAAGGTGTGCAGGGAGCCTATCTCGGTAGCCTTCGAACCACAGCATATTAGTTTTGAAAGATTAATCTTAATAGATTTTTGAATCAATTTATGCCATTTGCACATACAATGAGACAGCAAGGTGCTTCTCTCTATTCTATTTCTATTCCCTGAAGGTTAACTTTCAAAATGTGTGTGTACTTTGCATTTGGAGAGCTGTCAGGTGATTTTTAAGACTAGAAAACGGATTAGATTTGGAGATTGAAGTTCCTGTCCCACAGAGAATTTATATTTAAGCAGAAAGTTTGGCTTTATATGTATAAAAATGAAAGAAATTTCAAAATTTTACTTAATATTTTTGAAGGATAAATAACACAGAAATTGTACTAGTTCAATTATAGTTAGAAAAATAATTCTTTAAGGCTTTAAAATATTTCAAAGCGGTTTATGTTCTCTAATTACATTGAGTGTAGAATTTATAATACATGGGTTTATAAAGTCATGAAAATTCTTGAGGCATGTATTTTCGTGGAAATCCTTGAACTAGTTTCTATGTTTTATGCATGAATACCTGCAGAAGCAAGCCAAAATGACTTATTGGAAAGGATGCATTTCCTGTAAGCACCTGAGCATTTGGGTGATCTATGCTTTTGGTGCAACTCTAGCTTAACTAGATGTGAGAGGGTTAGATATTTTGGGAAGTATAATCATTAGCATAATGTAGGTTCTTCTGAAGCAAGGGGAATATAGGTGATCTAAACGCAATCAAGGTCATGAAACAGCAGCTGATGTTCAAGCTTAACATTCTTTTTGATTTAGGCCACCTTGATAGAAGGATTTTTTTCTTAAATATGTGTAACCATGCTAAGCCCATTACAAGATTATATAAGGAAAGTGATCATTATACTAGCAAATGTGCCTTTGTACAGCCTATCCTGTGAATGTTTGTGATTTCACATGCATTCAATTAAGATAGCAAGTAAGTTATTTTTTTTAAAAAAAAGGCAAATTCATGGTTACAGTATGAAGTCAATCTTCTTAGTTTATAAAATTCCTTTCTGAGTGATGATCCCTAATGATGGCAGATTAGATGTGTTGTCTTTTTTAAAAGAGAGGCAGTGACAGGATAAGATAGAAACATGATTTGTAAAATTTTCTTTCTGGAGCTTTTATAGTTAATAAGTAAACCTGATTATAATTCACCAACAATAAATTATGACAATATAAAGTTGATAACTACTAAAACTCAGCAAGTTTGCAGTGTTTTCTAGCAGCTATTTTGGGTTACTTTATGAAGGGTGTGAAGCAAAGATCAGTCAATCAAGTCAGGATGATGTTCATTTATAAGAGTTTTGGGGAAGACTAAAGGTATGGTTTAGGACTTCCCAGGTGGCTCAGTGGTAAAGAATCTGCCTGCCGATGCAGGAGATGCAGAAGACGCAGGTTTGATCCCAGGGTCTGCAAGATCCTTTAGAGGAGGAAATGGCAACCTGCTCCAGTATTCTTGCCAGGAAAATTCCATGGAATGAAGAGCCTGGCAGGCTGCAACCCATAGAGTTGCGGAGAGTCAGACAAGACTGAGTATGCACAACAGTAATAGCAACAAGTGAAGTGAAGTCACTCAGTCGTGTCTGACTCTTTACGACCCCGTGGACTGTACCCAACCAGACTCCTTCCTCCATGGGATTCTCCAGGCAAGAATACTGGAGTGGGTTGCCATTTCCTTCTCCAGGGGATCTTCCTGACCCAGGGATCGAACTGGGGTCTCCCGCATTGCGGGCAGACGCTTTAACCTCTGAGCCCAATAGCAACAAAAGTATGGTTTAAAGTATAGTTCAATTAGAAACCTGATTCAGAGGAATGGTATGGGTCTGTCTGTTTTTACTATTTGTCTTCTGTGTTAGACATGGTTTTGTGTGCAAGCCTAAAGTTGTTTAGTCGCTAAGTTGTGTTTAACTCTTTTGCTATCCCAGGAACTATAGTCTACCAGGCTCCTCTATCCATGGGATTTCCCAGGTGAGAATACTGGAATGGGTTGCCATTTCCTTCTCCAAGGAATCTTCTCAACCCAAGGATCGAACCCACATCTCTTGCATGGGCAGGCAGCTTCCTTACCACGGAGCCACCAGGGAAGCCCGAGGCGAAAGTTGCAGCTCACCACTTAAAGAACTATTAACACAAAATTACAAGTAAGGACAGAAAGATCCTAGTTTTGTACTTCAACCTTCTAGCATTGTCATAAGAAAAAGTATAATTTATGGCATTATCTTTAGATAATACTGCATGATTCCATCCCATTCTCACATGAAAACTGATAATTAACATGAATATTATATTGAAGGAGTTTCAGCTGTCCCCTAAAGACTATCAAATTTACATATTTGTCTTAGAGAAAAGTCACATGTAGGCTGTGGGTGTCTGGCTTATGTGATCTCATGGACTGTAACCAACCAATCTCCTTTGTCCATGGAATTCTCCAGGCAAGAGTATTGGAGTGGGTTGCCATTCCCTTCTCCAGGGGATCTTCTCCATCCACAGATCGAACATGGTTCTCCTGCATTGGCAGGAGGATTCTTTACCATCTGAGACACCAGGGAAGCCCAGGCTAATTCTTTAAATAAATAAATAAGGCTTCTTAGGTGGTGCTAGTGGTGAAGAACCTGCCTGCTAATGCAGGAGGTGTGGGTTCTTGGGTTGGGAAGATCGCTTGGAGGAAGGCATGGCAACCCACTCCAGTATTCTTGCCTGGAGAATCTCAGGGACAGAGGAGCCTGGCGGGCTGCAGTCCATAGCATTGCAAAGAGTTGGACATGAATAAAGAGACTTAGCACACACACACACTCACACATTTGGACTGCCTCCTCTGTCCGTGGGATTCTCCAGGCACGAATACTAGAGTGGGTTGCTATGGCCTTGACCAGGAATTCTTCCCAACCCAAGGATCGAACCCTCACCTATTATATCTACTGCATTAGGCAAGCGAGTTCTTTACAACTAGCACCACCTGGTAAGTCTATATATGTATATATGTTTACCTAGAAGTTCTAATCTATAGTTCCATACAGTTTTATTTCTAGGCTCCTATCAATTATTTTAAACTTTTCTCATTGATCTTCTTCCCTAATCATTTTTATTGCTCTACTGTGGACACATTCCAAGGTTTCCACACTCTCTTAGTAATGGAATCACATGTACCAATAGTGATCTTTTTATGAGCAAAGCTGAATGGAATCTCACTTGTTTTTCCCTCTGCTGCAAGGACTGTGTGGGACTGTCAAGGAGAAAATAAATATTTGTTACTTCTGGTAACGAGAGAAGTATGTGACTCAGCAACACATGGGAAGCAGATGTGTTGAATAAGAGCCCACTCCTGTGCATCAGACCTGTCACTGAATGAAGCTATATATAGAGAAAAATTAGGGGAGAAGAAGCTGCATCCCTGATTCTGTTCAATCACATTGAAACTGGAAATACTAAAGCTTGGGCTTTGGATGTATTGATGATTCTGCTTTACATAGATGGCTGGTCAACCCATACTTAAGTGAGCCATGCAGCTAGAAAACAACTGTTCCTGTACCCCCACTACCATACACAAAGGCATTCTGAGTAGTAATGATCCTTTGGCTGTTGAAACACATAGAAGTTCAAATGGTGGCTATCTGGCTATAGAAATTGCTAAATTTGTCTTATTAGGTTGGCATCTATGCCCTTTCCATTCTACCTTCCCCAGCCTGGAGAAACTGGACTTGCTACAGCACCCTTCATAGGGGAGAGTGCTAAAATCTTTGTTGACCAAGCTGACCAAATGCAAAAGGCATTTTCTTCTGGATAGAAATGTACCCTAACAAGTTGGCTCCATCTTTTCCCAGGCAAAAATGTTCCATTTGGGGATTGACAAGAAAGCTAGATTTGGATAAATAACTCTAAGTATTTGAATATGAAGAATTTGCTAAGGACAGCTACTTAGACCATAATCATCCACTTTGTAGGTGTTGATTCCCTAAAAATAGTACACTTCTGATTTTGCAATATGACTTTTTCAAACTCATATTAATACATTGATATTCACATTAGGAGATTAAAAAAAATATTTTATATTGGAGTATAGTTGATGAACAATGTTGTGATAGTTTTAGGTGTACCACAAAGTGATTCATATTTATGTATACAAATGTTATACATACATGTATATCATGTATAACAAAGTTATACATATGTATCATTGGGGGATTTTTTATAACATTTGTATAATTCAATGGAAAATACCTGCTCCCATTTCTTACTAATTTGCCAGATAAATGGTATATAAATATAAGAACTGACTGAAAAGAAGGCAGGGTGATTTGAGAGGTCATATGACAAAAGCCTGGGCTTCCCTGGTGGCTCAGCAATAAAGAGTGTGCCTGCCGATGCAGGAGATGTGTGTTCAGTCCTTGGGTTGGAAAGTCCCCTGGAGAAGGGAATGGCAACTCACTTCAATATTCTTGTCTGGGAAATCCCATGGACAGAGGAGCCTGCTGGACTAAAGTCCATGGGGTCACAAAAGAGTCAGACAAAACTTAGTGACTAAACAATGATTATATTATTTATCTTCTTGAAGTCTAGGAACCAGATTTGATCGACAGAACATTATGTGTTCGACAGAACATTACTATATTGGGTATAACATATAGGCTCCGTGTATATTTGTCCAACTACACTAACAATTCTCTCACAGCTTGGCACTGTTAGAATGAAATTTTGAAGCTTTCTACCCAAACCTAACTCAGGAGGGAGTGTTCTCCCAAGCTATCTCTTGGTCACTTTATGAGGAAGTTCTGTTTAGTTAGCTTGATAGGAAAAAAAAAAAAAGAGAAGCCTAAATATTAAAAACAGTATTTTTCTGTTTATTTAAGCAGATTGCAAAATGTATCTTTATCAGTAAATTAAAATTTTAACCCTGGGCCCTGATAGCATATAGCATATGTTTATTTCCAGTTGGAAATAGAGCAGCAGCTAAATGAAATAACCAGGATGACTATATTATGATGGAACATATTCACTTTCTGAAACCAATCAGTAGCTGACACATTGCTTCGATAACTGTACCGCTATGAAAATTTGATAAGAATTTTTTCTATATTGTACCATTTAGAAAATGCTGATTAACTCTCATATTATTTCAGTATAAGTCTCAGCTACAGGGCAGAATTGATTATAGTGGTATTCTTTTCCTTTTTCTCTCTCCTCCCTGCTTTTTCTTTTTCACTTGCTAACAAATCTGCTTATTCACTGAAAACTGCTAATATTTTGACCTCTTGTTTGAGAATGTCTTACTGATAGACATGAGAAGGACAGATAATTTACAGAATGACCTAACTAAACTGCAATGCCAGGAAACCTAGCAGCCAGATTTGTCAACAGCAAATACCTGAGTTATTATCCTAGGAGGAGGAATTTTTGCTCCTCTGGACTGTGGGTGATAGGCATTTTTTAAAGGTTTTTATCAAAATACAATAAAATTAAGATCAGTAATTACAGTTAACTACAGTCAGGAATAGTTTTATTTTTATTTTTTCTAGGGAAATCAAAACAAAAAAAATTTATAAAAATAAACTTTTCCTCTTATGTTTTACTGATTTTTTACAGTCCCCAGGTTTTCAGTCTCTTTGTAACATCATTCCAACCTCTCAACTTACTCCCCTTTCCTCTCTCTTTCTCTTTGGCACTAAAATCCCCCGAATGAATATCTCTCTCTTCCAATTCAGTGTACTATTCTACTGGCTTTACTTCAAATTTTTATTTTTTAAATTTTTATTTTTTTAACTACATGGGAAAGGAATAGACCTCTCACTGTATAATATAATACAGAATAATTATCCATGTACAAGTGAATTTCATACAGTGTAGAAACACTCTCTAATTATTGCTCTTTGACGTAAAATGCCTGGTCAAAATCAAAAGTTTTACTTGCAGTTTTAATGACTGTTGTATTTTTCTCTTAAGAATGGATTCCCTTTGTTTTTTCCAACTGCTTTATTTTTTGCTAAGTTTTATTTTTAGGGATTGATAGATTACCGAACCTTTCTGGTATATACACATGTGCTTTCTTATACCCTAATATTCTGTGGTATATAATATGCATCATCACCAATTCCCCATTTGTCATCTGTCTTGTCCTAAACCAAGTCTTGCCCATGTTAAAAATTCTATAACTGCCATCATCTTGGAAATGTCATGACATTCATGGATCAATAAAATCCTTTCCCAGAGAGGATGAGAAATATATGAAAAGAGCTTACTAATTTCAAAGGGTTTCTTTTAAAGGTTCAATGGATGAATAAGAGATTTGTATGAGAGTGATTTCAGGGAGTGAGTATTGGATGAGAGTAGGATGAAACTGACAAGGTAGGTTACAGAAGTGATAGAATGGGGGAGAAAGGAAGTTCAATTTGAGATGCCTACAAAGTTTTATTCATCCTAGAGATTGTTTTCTGTACAGGAATGCAAGTGAAAGGACTGCGAGGTATTGAGGCTCCTCAGTAGCCATCACATCTCTGCAGTACACTAGGCCACACCAGGATATAATGAGGTTGTTTGTATGCAGTGTGTGTGAGAGAGAAAATCAGCTCACCAAATGACTTTTTTTTTTTTTTTTTGGGTGATGACTTACAGTGAGGGGGCAGTTCTGTGAATTTGAGGGAACATAAGGATGCAGGAAGGAGCAGTGTGTGTCCAGGGAATTGAATAGAAAACAACAACAAAACAGGATTTTGTTATCTCTGCCCTCAATGTCACCCTAGAGCAAATGAGGAAAGGCAAGAATTGTATGATAAAGGCTGTGACATCAGAAGGATGAGCAAAGTAATTTTATAGTTATAGTTAGAAAATCATTAAAGTCTGATGTTTAATAGGTAGCTGAAATGAAGAAGGTAAGCAGAATGTCAAGGTCCTTTTAAAGAGCTGAAAGATTACTAAACAAATCAAAGGTTCTGGCAGCTTCTCAGACACTCGCAGGCTAGAAAATTCAGAGCAACAAGGTGTATGGGGTTTCTTTTTTCCTTTTCTGAAACAAAAGGAAATTTGAACAAAAAGTATACAGTGTGTGTGACAACAAAGCTATATGCTGTAATATGCATGATGAGACCTTTAAAACTTATCCATTTTATAAAATAAAATGTAAATATTTTATTTTATTATATTATATGGATTTCAGTAGGAGCAATTTAGATAGTTGTGCTTTTTCAGAGAAGTAATAAAAGAATCAAAGTCAAGCAGAAACATAAGGCAGTCTCAAAATCCAAGATTTTCTCTGAGGCAAAATTAATATTCATTTTTTATTTTAATTAAAGATTACAAAATATATGCTCTCCTACAGATACATTACTGATTAATGATCTATTACAAATTAATTTCTAGATTTTTGGAAGAATTTAGAAAATTAACAATTGGATTAAAATTAACTTTCAGTTTCCCAAGGTAACATAAATGTTGATAGAAATTTTGCTTTTCTGTCACTCAATAAGTGGAAGTATTTTTAATTTCAGAAGAGACTCTGTTGTAAAAAATAAGAGTTTTTTCTTACCCTTTTACTTCTTTGTTAAAAATAAAACTGTAAGAAATTTTGTTAGCATTTTAAATTCTATTTGAGTCAATACTATACATTATCAATGAAGATATACTTGCAGTATTATATAAGGCAGAAGGGCTTAACTCTGATAGGTACTGTGGTATATTTTGCTTCTTAATTTAGTTAAACAAATAATTGTATTTCCAGAATCCCCTCCCATGTATTGCACTGGTTGAAAGTTGGTTAAAAGAGAAATGAACATGTGCAAAGTTGGGTAGGTAAATGTGTTAACAATAGCCCAGACTCTCTGAAGGTCATTTTGTGGTCAGATGCTATTGCAGATAGATACAAAGGTACCCAGTAGGTTGTAGTTGGTCTTTTCTTTCCTCTTCTAGGTGCCCAGCTCTTCTCAACTACCATCCTATTGACCAGCAGTGGGTTTAGCTGCTAAGTCTTGTCTGACTCTTTGAACCCCATGGACCGTAGCCCACCAGGCTCTTCTGCCCATGGGATTTTTCAGGCAAGAATACTGGAGTGGGTTGCCATATCCTTCTTCAGGGGATCTTCCCTGCCCAGGAATTGAATCTGGATCTCCTGCATTGCAGGTGGATTCTTTACCAACTGAACCACCAGGGAAGCATCACTGAAGGGGGATTAAATCAAATTCTCAACCTTCCATACATCTTCCCATGAGCCATTCCTTGGTGGGTCCTCTTTTAAAGTTAGAATTGGTTGGCTTAGTAGGCTGGTAGATTGTGGTAACTCTTTCTCTGATTGTCCATATCCAGTATCCAGTCTTTACTTCCCTAGTTCCTCCCACAGTTGAGCATGTGGCTACTTCCATAATATAATTAAACTCATTGGTAATTCTTTTGCTCTTACTGGTACAAACAGTAATGCTATTGTTTCTGTTGGAAGTAACTATGCAGATGGCATTATTGCTTCCAATTATTTACCCCTTCCTGTGTCCAAACCCTTTTCCTGTATCCCAGTTACTCCCAATAGTGACAAAACATTTGCCCTACTTCATGATGGGATTGGCCAGGTAGTTGTCAAATGAAATGTGGTGGGCAGGAAAGTGTAGAGTTTAAATGTTAAGAGGCCATGTGTTGCTGTTCATCCTGTTGCCATTCCACACACTGGAAATATTCTCTGTTCCTGAAGAATAAATCCGGATATTCTTCAGATACACGCTCTCAAGCAACTAACTCAGAAATCTCTGATAATGATAATAAATGCAACTAAACTTTTGGGTTGTTTGCTATGTGGCAAAAAGCCTCTTGATGAAAGTGAAAGAGGAGAGCGAAAAAGTTGGCTTAAAGCTCAACATTCAGAAAATGAAGATCATGGCATCTGGTCCCATCACTTCATGGGAAATAGATGGGGAAACAGTGGAAACAGTGTCAGACTTTATTTTGGGGGGCTCCAAAATCACTGCAGATGGTGACTTCAGCCATGAAATTAAAAGACGCTTACTCCTTGGAAGGAAAGTTATGACCAACCTAGATAGCATATTCAAAAGCAGAGACGTTACTTTGCCGACTAAGGTCCGTCTAGTCAAGGCTATGGTTTTTCCAGTAGTCATGTATGGATGTGAGAGTTGGACTGTGAAGAAGGCTGAGCGCTGAAGAATTGACACTTTTGAACTGTGGTGTTGGGGAAGACTCTTGAGAGTCCCTTGGACTGCAAGGAGATCCAACCAGTCCATTCGGAAGGAGATCAGCCCTGGGATTTCTTTGGAAGGACTGATGCTAAAGCTGAAGCTCCAGTACTTTGGCCACCTCATGCAAAGAGCTGACTCATTGGAAAAGACTGTGATGCTGGGAGGGATTGGGGGCAGGAGGAGAAGGGGACAACTGAGGATGAGATGGCTGGATGGCATCACTGACTCAATGGACGTGAGTCTGAGTGAACTCTGGGAGATGGTGATGGACAGGGAGGCCTGGCGTGCTGCAATTTATGGGGTCGCAAAGAGTCGGACATGACTGAGCAACTGAACTGAACTGAATAGCTAACTGATACAACAAGGAAGAATATAGGTAGTGATTCATTAATTACTTTTTACAGGCTTACAACTGTTGATCATTATAGCAGATTGTGAATTCAAAATGGGCCATAGCAGTATTTCTGATCCTTTAGGCTCTTTCAGAATCTTGCCACATCCTGCCAAGATTTGGAATGTATTTCTCCTTCCCATGAAAATGAGTGCTTCCAGTATAAATAGTATGGGGCTGAAGGCATGCTTTGTGATGTCCAAGGCTAGATAATAACAAAATGGTAGGACTTCTACCTAGTCTTCTCTCTCTCTGTGTTTTTCAGGACATTAACCTTTTAATTCAGTCACCACGTTCTGAGGAAGTCCCAAGCACATGGAGAAGCCATTGTAGATATTTTGATCAAAGCACTAGCTAAAGTCTCAGCCTGTAGCCAGCATCAGCTTTTAAGCATGTCTTAAAAGTCTTCAGGTGATTTCCTCTCCCAGCCCTGAGGCTTCCTGTGAAGCCACTGATAGGAACAGAGAGAAGCCATCCTTAGGGTGTTTTCTTTGGTTTCCTGAGCTTCAGAATTCATAACGGACTTATGCACAAAGTTTTGGGGTGATTTGTTCCAAAGCCATAATAACTGAAACAGTAAGAAACCATAGACATCATTAGTATCAACAATCTGTATTTCAAGATATATTTGTTCATGAGATGGCTTTCTTGGGAAGACTGATATGTTTTCACTAACAATAAAGCAAGTAATGTTAATTAGCATTTCATAACATATTTTCTGCTAACTACATAGAAATATTAAATTACAATATTTCATAGTATAAACACACCTAAAGGATTTTCCAAAATATTTCAGGAAATTCATGCTATATTTTGCAACATGTATGGAATTATTTTGGCACTGAGCATCCAAAGAAAAGTCAGTAAATTGCAACATAATCTCATATTTTCATGAACTATTAAATAGAAACTTACTAGGAATCATATCTGTAAGAAATAGTAATTTATTTTCTTTATAATATCTATAATATCTATCCTTTTTTGTTTCTTAGCATTAGTACAGATCATTAAATCCCATGTTGACTTCATATACTCTTTTGATTTAAATCTTTAATTTTTTCATTTACTTCAAAATAATTTTTCAACAAGGGTTTTACTATATTAAATACCTAGGGAAAACACTGATATAGACAACACTTCCTGCCATCCAGGGAATTTTTTTCTAATGAAAGAGAACAATAGAAACATACTTAATTAATATTAAGTATGTTTCAAGATACTTAAGACACAGTTGATTCAAGGTACAGTTGACAAAGAGCTACAAATTCATTTCCATAGGGCTTAATTTGCAGTTAATGTATTTAATCTATTTAGTTAAGTTCAATTGCTCAGTCCTGTCCTTTCTGACCCCGTGGACTGCAGCATGCCAGGCTTCCCTGTCCATCTCCCAGAGCTTGCTCAAACTCATGTCCATTGAGTCAGTGATGCCATCCAACCATCTCATCCTCTGTTGTCCCCTTCTCCTCCTGCCTTCAATCTTTCTGAGCATCAGGGTCTTTTCAAATGAGTCAGTTCTTTCCATCAGGCGGCCAAGTATTGGAGCTTCAGCTTCAGCATCAGTCCTTCCAATGAATATTCAGGACTGATTTCCTTTAGGATGAACTGTTTGCATCTCTTTGCAGTCCAAGGGACTCTCAAGAGTCTTCTCCAACACCACACTTCAAAAGCATCAATTCTTCTGCTTGCAGTGTTCTTTATGGTCCAACTCTAACATCCATACATGACTACTGGAAAAACCATCTAGCTTTGACTAGATGGACCTTTGTTGGCAAAGTAATGTCTCTGCTTTTTAATATGCTGTCTAGGTTGGTCATAGCTTTTCTTCTAAGGAGCAAGTGTGTTTTAATTTCATGGCTGCAGTCACCATCTGCAGTGATTTTGGAGCCTCCCAAAATAGAGTCTGTCACTGTTTCCATTGTTTCCCCATCGTTTGCCATGAAGTGATGTGACTGGATGCCATGATCTTTTTTTTTTTTTTTTCCAATATTGAATTTTCAGCCAGCTTTTTCACTCTCCTCTTTTACTTTCATCAAGAGGTTCTTTAGTTCTTCATTTTCTGCCATAAGGATGGTATCATCTGCATATCTGAGGTAATTGGTATTTCTCCCAGCAATCTTGACTCCAGCTTGTGCTTCATCCAACCTGGCATTTTGCATGATGTGCTCTGCATGGAAGTTAAATAAGCAGGGCTAAAATATACAGCCTCGATGTACTCCTTTCCCAATTTGGAACCAGTCCATAGTTCCATGTCCAGTTCTAACTGTTGCTTCTTGACCTGCATACAGATTTCACAGGTGGCATGAAAAGTGGTCTGGGGTCTCTAAGAATTTTCCACAGTTTATTGTGATCCACACAGTCAAAGGCTTTGGCATAGTCAATAAAGCAGAAATCGATGTTTTTCTGGAACGCTTGCTTTTTCCATGATCCAGTGAATGTTGGCAATTTGATTTCTGGCTCCTCTGCCTTTTCTAAATCCAGCTTGAACATCTGAAAATTCTTGGTTCATGTACTGTTGAAGCATAGCTTGGAAAAATTTGAGCATTACTTTGTTAGCGTGTGAGATGAGTGCAGTTGTAGTTTGTACATTCTTTGGGATTGGAATGAAAACTGACCTTTGCCAGTCCTGTGGCCACTGCTGAGTTTTCCACATTTGCTGGCATATTGAGTGTGGCACTTTCACAGCATCATCTTTCAGGATTTGAAATAGTTCAACTGGGATTCCATCACCTCCACTAGCTTTGGTCATAGTGATGCTTCCTAAGGCCCATCTGACTTAGGACTCCAGGATGTCTGACTCTAGGTGAGTGATCACACTATTGTGCTTATCTGGGTCATAAAGATCTTTTTTTGTACTGTTCTTCTGTGTATTCTTGCCACCTCTTCTTAATATCTTCTGCTTTTGTTAGGTCCATACTGTTTCTGTCCTTTATTGTGCTAATCTTTGCATGACATGTTCCCTTGTCTTAGAAGGTCTTATAGGTCTTTGCAGAAATATTTAACTTCAGCTTCTTCAGTATGAGTGGTCCGGGCATAGAATCGGTTTACTGTGATGTTGAATGGTTTGCCTTGGAAAGGAACAGAGATCATTCTGTTGTGCTTGAGATTGCACCCAGGTACTGCATTTTGGACTCTTTAGTTGACTATTTCATTCCAATTCCAAAGATGAGCTCAATAAAGGACAGAAATGGTCTGCACCTAACAGAAGCAGAAGATATTAAAATGAGGTGGCAAGAATACACGGAAGAACTGTACAAAAAAGATCTTCATGACCCAGATAATCATGATGATGTGATAACTAATCTAGAGCCAGACATCTTGGAATGTGAAGTCAAGTGGGCCTTAGAAAGCATCACTACAAACAAAGCTGGTGGAGGTGATGGAATTCCAGTTGAGCTGTTTCAAATGCTGAAAGATGATGCTGTGAAAGTGCTGCACTCAATATGCCAGCAAGTTTGGAAAACTCAGCAGTGGCCACAGGACTGGAAAAGGTCAGTTTTCATTCCAATTCCAAAGAAAGGCAATGCAAAAGAATGCTCAAACTACCGCACAATTGCACTCATCTCACATGCTAGTAAAGTAATGCTCAAAATTCTCCAAGCCAGGCTTCAGCAATACGTGAACCATGAACTCCCTGATGTTTAAGCTGGTTTTTGAAAAGGCAGAGGAACAAGAGATCAAATTGACAACATCCACTGGATCATGGAAAAAGCAAGAGAGTTCCAGAAAAACATCTATTTCTTCTTTATTGACTATGCCAAAGCCTTTGACTGTGTGGATCACAAGAAACTGTGGAAAATTCTGAAAGAGATGGGAATACCAGACTACCTAACCTGCCTCTTGAGAAATCTGTATGCAGGTCAGGAAGCAACAGTTAGAACTGGACATGGAACAACAGACTGGTTCCAAATAGGAAAAGGAATACATCAAGGCTGTATATTGTCACCCTGCTTATTTAACTTATATACAGAGTTCATCATGAGAAACGCTGGACTGGAAGGAACACAAGCTGGAATCAAGATTACAGAGAGAAATATCAATCACCTCAGATACGCAGATGACACCACCCTTATGGCAGAAAGTGAAGAGGAACTAAAAAGCCTTTTGATGAAAGTGAAAGAGGAGAGTGAAAAACTTGGCTTTAAGCTCAACACTCAGAAAACGAAGATCATGGCATCCGGTCCCATCACTTCATGGCAAATAGATGGGGAAACAGTGGAAACAGTGTCAGACTTTGTTTTTTTGGGCTCCAAAATCACTGCAGATGGTGACTGCAGCCATGAAATTAAAAGACACTTACTCCTTGGAAGAAAAGTGATGACCAACCTAGATAGTATATTCAAAAGCAGAGACATTACTCTGCTGACTAATGTCTGTCTAGTCAAGGCTATGGTTTTTCCTGTGGTCATGTATGGATGTGAGAGTTGGACTGTGAAGAAGGGTGAGCACCAAAAAATTGATGCGTTTGAACTGTGGTGTTGGAGAAGACTCTTGAGAGTCCCTTGGACTGCAAGGAGATCCAACCAGTCCATTCTGAAGAAGATCAACCCTGGGATTTCTTTGGAAGGAATGATGCTAAAGCTGAAGCTCCAGTACTTTGGACACCTCATGCGAATAGTTGACTCATTGGAAAAGACTCTGATGCTGGGAGAGATTGGGGGCAGGAGGAGAAGGGGATGACCCAGGATGAGATGGCTGGATGGCATCACAGACTCGACGGACATGAGTCTGAGTGAACTCCGGGAGATGGTGATGGACAGGGAGGCCTGGCGTGCTGCGATTCATGGGGTTGCGGAGAGTTGGACAGAACTGAACGACTGAACTGAACTGAACTGAACTAGTTGACTATGAGGGCTGCTCCATTTTTTCTAAAGGATACTTGCCTGAAATTGTAGTTGTAATAGTCGTCTGAATTAAATTCATGCATTCCAGTCCATTTTAGATCTCTTATTTCTAAAATGTTGATGTTCACTCTTGCCATCTCCTGTCTGTCCACTTTCAATTTACCTTGATTCACGGGCCTAACATTCCAGGTTCCTATGCAGTATTATTCTTCACAACATTGGACTTTACTTCCATCATCAGTCACATCCACAACTATGTGTGTTTTTGCTTTGGCTCCATCTCTTCATTCTTTCTGGAGTTATTTCTCCACTGATCTCCAGTAACATATTGGGCACCTACCGACCTGGGGCATTCATGTTTCAGTGTCCTATCTTTGTGCCTTTTCATAGTTCATGGGGTTCTCAAGGCAAGAATACTGAAGTGGTTTGCCATTCCCTTCCTCAGTGGACCACATTCTGTCAGAATTCTCCACCATGACCCATCCATCTTCGTGTCCCTACATGACATGGCTCATACTTTCATTGAGTTAGACAAGGCTGTGGTCCATGTGATCAGTTTGGTTTGTTTTCTGTGATTGTGTTTTTCATTCTGTCTGCCCTCTGATGAATGAGAATAAGAGGCTTATGGAAGCTTCCTGATGGGAGGGACTGACTGTGTTGTAAACTGGGTCTTGTTCTGTTGGGCAGGACATGCTCAATAAATATTTAATCCAATTTTCTGTTGAAGGGTGGGGCTCTGTTCCCTCCCTGTTTTTTGGCCTGAGGCCAAGCTATTGACCCCCACCTCCATGGAGACTCCTGGACACTCACGGGCAAGTCCGGCTCAGTCTCTGTGAGGCCTCTTTGTCCTGGTGCACACAAGGTTTTGTTTGAGCCCTCTGAGTGTCTCTGGTGGGTATGGGATTTGATTCTAAATGCAATTTTGCCCCTCCTACCATCCTGTTGTGGTTCTTCTTTGCCCTTGGACTTGGGGTATCTTTTTCTGGTGGGATCCAACATTCTCCTGTGGATGGTTGTTCAGCAGCGAGTTGAAATTCTGGAGTTCTCACGGGAGAAGAGGAGCCCCCATCCTTCTACTCTGCTTTCTTCTTTCTTATAATAAATCTTTACTAAATGTGAATTTGTTGGTATTGTACTTGGATTGTGTAATTTCTGAGGTAGAAAAACAAATCTAGTTACAGAACAGAAAGACTTTATGAACTAGAAGATATCATTAGATATGAAATAAACAGTGAAAGATAAACGGTATACACTCTCACTTATATGTGAGCTCCAAAAAAAAAAAAAAAAAAATTTTTTTTTCTAATTTTGAGATGGCCATGTTCAGATTTTTGAATAAAAGTGTGACATGGCCAAATAGTATTATCAGTCTAATTTGGCAGTATGTGTACAATAGTTTGTAATGGAAGAATCTGGGGCTTGAAAGAAAGCTAAAAGGCCCAAGTAAAGGTGGTAGTGAGAGGAAAGGGCATTTTAAGTGCAAGAAATACGTTTTGAAGTGTAAGGAGTATATAGGGGAATTAGGGACAATTTTGATTTGAGTAGTTTGACTGCTGTGGTAAAAAGAACATCCAGAAGGCAATGAGAGATCATATTTAAAAGTTAGTTTGCTGCTAAATCGCTTCAGTCGTGTCTGACTCTGTGCGACCCCAGAGACGTCAGTCCACCAGGCTCCCCCATCCCTGGGATTCTCCAGGCAAGAACTCTGGAGTGGGTTGCCATTTCCTTCTCCAATGCATGAAAGTGAAAAGCGAAAGTGAAGTTGCTCAGTCGTGTCTGACCCTCAGAGACCCCATGGACTGCAGCCTACCAGGCTCCTCCGTCCACAGGATTTTCCAGGCAAGAGTACTGGAGTGGGGTGCCACTGCCTTCTCCAAAAAGTTAGTTTAGGTTAGACCATTTAGAAAACCTTGAATGATGTGCTGCAAACTTCAAAATTTATTTACTAGAAAATTGAAATGAAATTATTGAAGACTTTTCAGTAGGAAAACGACATGATCAATTGAAGTGTTTGGGTTCATGGCATATGATTGCTAAAAGATCATTAAAATGTGTATCAAGTACAAAAAGCATATATAAGCACAATAGCCTATTAATGAAATTTGATTATCTGAGATTTAGGGATTTCTTTATTGTTACTCCATGAGTGTGGAACTACCAGATTTGTTTCCGTTCCATGCCCATGTATATATGCACATGTTTTTATGTATCAGTCCTCACTTTCAAAAGATATTGAAAACAAAGTGATCAGCATTTGCTTTTTTGAAGTCTAAATAAATGTAGGCATTTGATCAATGTACAGATATCACTTTCATTTCATTTTCATTTGTAACTCCATATTTAATTTCTCTATCCATTTCAAACAAAATATCATGTGATTCTTAATTGCTATACACAAATGTCCTTTTACAGACAGTGTTGATTACAAAAAGTTAATGGTCTTTAACTGCATTCTACCTAGAACCAAATGTTCAGACATCATTCGACATGGGGAAAATGTATAGAGGTTAGCATTGCTTAAAAGTTGATTAGTGTTAACCAATAACCCAGGCACTTGTTGGGGATAAACTGAAGGCTACTATTATTTTTGAAAACAATGGAGTGAAGAATTTAGGTAATACTAATATAAATGCTCACAACTCTGCACTGGCAATTCTCCTTTTATACTGACACCCTTTGTCTCAAAGGGTAGACGATTCTGAGTCACACACAATCATTGTCTTTAAATTTTGTTGAACTTGTTTTTATTCGTCTTTATCAGGGGTCGTGAACTACTTGAACGCTACACCTTCAGTCTGATAAATTGCATATAGGTTTTACAATACATGGAAAGGCTCAAAGATACTTCAGCTGCAGCGTATTTCTTGACATGAATTTGCTCTCATTTATGAAGGAACATATGCTTTTGACTGATATCAGTAAGACTGGCACAGGAATTATTGTGGTAGTAAGAGTTTTAATGACTTTATGCCTTTACTAGTAGTTTTAAATGCAAAAGCAATAGGAATATTGATAATTTCTGGGAAACATTTAATAGATTTTTTTGTAGATCTTAATCAAGTTTGTTAGGGATTTTCAAGGTACAGTTCAGTTCAGTTCAGTTGCTCAGTCATTTCCAACTCTTTGTAACCCCGTGGCCTGCAGCACATCAAGCCTCCCTGTCCATCACCAACTCCTGGAGTTTACTCAAACTCATGTCTATTGAGTTGGTGATGCCATCCAACGATATCATCCTCTGTCATCCCCTTCTCTTCCTGCCTTCAATCTTTCCTATTATCAGGGTATTTTCAAATGAGTCAGTTCTTCGCATCACGTGGCCAAAATATTGGAGTTTCAGCTTTAACATCAGTCCTTCCAAAGTACACCCAGGACTGATCTCCTTTAGGATAGACTGGTTGGATCTCCTTGCAGTCCAAGGAACTCTCAAGAGTCTTTTCCAACACCACAGTTCAAAAGCATCAATTCTTCTGCACTCAGCTTTCTTTATAGTCCAACTCACATCCATACATGACCTCAGGGAAAACCATAGCCTTGACTAGACGGACCTTTATTGACAAAGTAATGTCTCTGCTTTTGAATATGCTATCTAGGTTGGTCATAACTTTCCTTCCAAGGAGTAAGTGTCTTTTAATTTCATGGCTGCAATCACCATCTGCAGTGATTTTGGAGACCCTCCCCCCTGCCAAAAAAAAGAAACAATGAAGTCAGAAACATGAAGTGATGGGACTGGATGCCATAATCTTAGTTTTCTGAATGTTAAGCTTTAAGTCAACTTTTTCACTCTCCTCTTTCACTTTCATCAAGAGGCTCTTTAGTTCTTCTTCACTTTCTGCCATAAGGGTGGTGTCATCTGCATATTGAGGTTATTGATATTTCTCCCGGCAATCTTGATTCCAGCTTGTGCTTCCTCCAGCCCAGCATTTCTCATGATGTACTCTGCATATAAGTTAAATACTTGTATTTACTTATCTCAGAGAGATGACTGTTTCCTACTAAGGTGATATTTTCTCCCATCTTAGTGAACTGGTATATATCCTTGGTAAAAAATTTCGGGATAAATGTTGATCTCCTGTCATGCTTCTGTTCTGTCAAGGTGAATAGTTCCTTTGATTCTGGCCCATAAGGGCTCTTCAATGCTTTGAACATTCTATCTTATATATTGTACAGCTTTAATAATTGCGGTTTGAGATCTATTCCAATACTCTCTATTTATATTGTCTATAATGGCCAAAATTCAATGCCAAATAATATTTATTTTAAAATTATATTTTCCCATTGTTTGTTACTAATTTACATTAATTCAATGTAGTATGAACTTTTTTAGGAGTTCTTTATAGGAAAAATGAAGAACTTTCTCATTAGTTCTAATATTTTGCCTTTGTATCCTCTCATATATTTATAAGCATGTGTATATGTGTAGGTAACAATTTTTTTCCTGTAAATAATGGCGGATATATGATTCATTTATAATCCTTTTATTTGAAATGTATTTTCCTTTCTTAAAAGTTTCCTAGAATTTCTCCTTTTAATTTTCAATAAATGAATACTACTACAGGCTTATTACTTTTCCACCTTAATTCTGATTTTAAAGGGACTGTTTATAGTGATTAGAATTAGTTACCATGTCTCCTGGTTTTCCAGGAGTAGTTATCATAGCGCACTTACTAGTAATGCTCCTTGTAATAATCCTAGGTACTTGAGAAGTAACTAGGATTTTTGCTTCTGAGGATGATGTAGCAGATCATAGCAGGTTAGTGATCTCTGTTTTACAACTAGAGAAAGTGGAGAAACTGAAAGAATCCTATTCCCAAAGGATGATAAGACTTTGAGAACAATAAAAATAAAGTCAATTTGTGAACAGTGGTAACTTTCCAGAGTGAGGCAATGATCACTAGCCATTGTTTTTGTGGTAATTTGGGAATTTTGAAAATACAATGAAATTTTTCCTTAGACTGGCCCAGGAGACTCTACTGGAGGAAAGAAAATTCAGGAACCTTTTCAGTATCAAGTAGGGATGGAACAATCGACAAATTTAAGGAGCCATGGGTTCACAAATTTTCACAGCATAATGTTCTATGAATTTTGAAGATGCTCAGTGAATAGAGAAATCAAGCCAAAAGAGACTAAAATGTTTTGTAGTGGCTAGTGGGGAACACGATTTTTTGGGAAAGTGGGTAGCTTCAGGTACCTATCTGGACATCTGCCAGAGTTTGAAACTTGGTAAGGAGCATTAATAGGGGAAACTCTAAAAAGCAGAGCTTAATAATCTGAGTTTTTTAAGGCCTAAGGAAACAAACACCTGTCAATCTGTCAATTGACACATGGGAACTTCATGCCAGAACAGAGTAAATCAGAGGTAGACTCTGTGATTAAATCTGCAATTAAGCCAGCTCAATTCCTTGATTATATTGGTATAATCAACTATTGAGCCACCTTGCAACAACAAAAGGAACTTTCTCTAATGGATTATAACACCACATATCACCCTTTTAGTTCTTTTATGGTCAATATATAAAAATAATACAAAATTACTAGAATCAAAGAATAAAGAAAACATGTTGATAATAAAAAGGAAACTCAGACACTGGAAGTAGACTTCAGCATGATCCAAATATCAGCGTTGTCAGACATGAGATGTAATTATGACTGAAATATTTAAAAAATGAGAAATATATGAACAAAAAATCAATAGAGAGATAATTTCAATAAAAATTAAATCCATAAAAATAGTCACATGCTAATAATCAATTAGCTGAAAAATATTGTACAGAGCTAAAAAAATTAAAAAATGAGTTTAGTAACACTTTACAAAGCAGGATACTGCATGAGTTAATTCAAAGATAGGTGAATAGAAAATGCAGAAAAAGCAGAGAGCAAGAAGCTGAGCATTTTCAAGATTTGATTAAAAGTACCAACCTATCCATTCAAAAAGTTTAGGAAATCCCAGGCAGAACAAATAGAAAGAAAACTACACCAAGGCTCAACCTATCAAAACTGTTAAGAATCAAAGCATAAAAAGAAAAAAAATGACCTTGTTTTCAAAAAAATACTAGAGTGATAGCTGACTTCTGAGAAGAAATGATGAAAGCCAAAAAAAAAAAAAAAATTGGGTGATATTTCTAGAAAATAACTTTCAGCTAATATTTCTATATCCAAAATATGTCCTTTAAAAAAGGGTAATAAATAAAAGCAAAAATAAACAAATCAGACCTTATTAAAATTAAAAGCTTCTGCACAACAAAGGAAACTATAAGCAAGGTAAAAAGACAGCCTTTGGAATGGGAGAAAATAATAGCAAATGAAGCAACTGACAAACAACTAATTTCAAAAATATACAAGCAACTCCTGCATCTCAATTCCAGAAAAATAAACGACCCAATCAAAAAATGGACCAAAGAACTAAATGGACATTTCTCCAAAGAAGACATACAGATGGCTAACAAACACATGAAAAGATGCTCAACATCACTCATTATCAGAGAAACACAAATCAGGACCACAATGAGGTACCATTTCATGCCATTCAGAATGACTGTGATCCAAAAGTCTGCAAGCAATAAATGCTGGAGAGGGTGTGGAGAAAAGGGAACCCTCTTACACTGTCGGTGGGAATGCAAACTAGTACAGCAGCTATGGAGACCAGTGTGGAGATTCCTTCAAAAACTGGAACTAGAACTGCCATATGACCCAGCAATCCCACTACTGGGCATACACACCAAGGAAACCAGAATTGAAAGAGACACGTGTACCCCAATGTTCATCACAGCACTCTTTATAATAGCCAGGACATGGAAGCAACCTAGATGTCCATCAGCAGATGAATGGATAAGAAAGCTGTGGTACATATACACAATGGAATATTACTCAGCCATTAAAAAGAATACATTTGAATCAGTTCTAATGAGGTGGATGAAACTGGAGCCGATTTTACAGAGTGAAGTAAGCCAGAAAGAAAAACACCAATACAGTATACTAACACATATATATGGAATTTAGAAAGATGGTAATGATAACCCTGTATGCAAGACGGCAAAAGAGACACAGATGTATAGAACAGTCTTTTGGACTCTGTGGGAGAGGGAGAGGGTGGGATGATTTGGGAGAATGGCATTGAAACATGTATAATATCATATAAGAAACAAATCGCCAGTCCAGGTTTGATGCATGATACTGGATGCTTGGGGCTGGTGCACTGGGATGACCCAGAAGGATGGTATGGGGAGGGAGGTGGGAGGTAGGTTCAGGATTGGGAACACGTGTACACCCGTGGCGGATTCATGTTGATGTATGACAAAACCAATACAATATTGTAAAGTAATTAGCCTCCAATTAAAATAAATAAATTTAAATTTAAAAAAAGTAAAATAAATTTTGAGGCTGTAAAGCTGAGTAAAGCTGAGACAGTTTGTCACTAGCAGACTTTCCCTAAAAGACAAACCAAAAGGGAAGGGAAAATGATCCCAGATGCAGTGTGGAAGTTCCATAAGGAATAAAGAATGAACATCAAACAAGATAAATATAGGCAAGTATAAAATATTATAGACATCTTACAATGATAAATATAATATCAGGAAGGGTTAACATATCTAGAACTAAAAAGTATGACTATAATATAAAAAGAAAATGAGATAACTGTAATTTAAAAGTTCTAGACTTCTAGGTGATATCAAGAAAGTCGTAAGAATAAATATTTTATTAGAGTGTATTGTCAGTGATGCATGTTGTAATATCTAGCAGAACCACCTATATGAATAGTAAATGAATAAATAATCTACATGCTATTTCAAAGAAGCAAAAGAACTAATAAAAATATTTCTTTTTATTCAGAAGTTAAGAAAGAAAAGAGAACACAAAGTAGATGGACTAACTAAAGAACAGTAATAGCATAGATATAAACCAAAACAATTATATTTTATGTAAGAATTCTGTATATTCTAATTAAAATTATACACATTTTATTTAAAAAATCAAACAGCTGTATTCTTCATATAAGAGAAATATTTCAAATGCAAGAACACAGAGATGTTAAAATCACTTAATTGAAAAAAATATATTGTGCAAATCCTAAACAGAAGTAAGCTGGGTTAGCTATCCTAAATGTTAGACACAATAAACTTTAAGGCTGGAGGTACTAGAAATAAGGAAGGCCACGTCATAGCAATGAAAGACTTTCCTGGTGGAGCCAGTGGTAAAGAACCCGCCTGCCAATGCAGGAGACGCAAGAGACACAGGTTCAATTCCTGGGTCAGGAAGATCCCCTAGAGAAGGACAAGGCAACACACTCCAGTATTCTTGCCTGGAGAATCCCATGGACAGAGGAGCAAGTCCATGGGGTCACAAAGAGTCGGATACAACTAAACCAGCGTAGCATGAATCAACAAGATCTCACAGCCTTAAGTCTGTATGCAACCAAAGACAAAACTTCAAACTATACAAAACAGATACTGGCAAAACTAAACAGAGAGGTAAACAAATCCACTGTATAGTAGGAAATAAATAAATCCACACCTCTGTCAGTGGCTGCCAATTAGACCAAAATCATGTACGCATATATGAGATTTGAGCAACATGGTGAGATACTTGTCCTAATTATAAATATACAATTTATATATACACATATATATGTGTGTTTTGTGTCTATATATATTTAGAAACATATATATTTTAAAAGTTGCAACTAATGGCAAAATTCACAAAAAACTTTCAAGCTCACATGATACATTATTATGCACTTATGCAAATCATTCATCTGTCAAAAAAGAAACATCAACAAAACTAAAAGATTGAGATAATACAAATTATGCTCTACAACCATAATAATATTAAACTAGAATAAATAGTAAAAATGTAACTAGAGAAATTCCCTGTAAATAATACATTTGTAACTAATCCATTTGTCAAAGCAGAATTCAGAATTAAAATTGTAAATTAAATTGAACTGAGTATGAATGATGACACAGCATATTAAATCTTGTGTGTGGATGCTTAGTCACTTAAATCTTAAGAGATGTACATAAAACAGATATCAAGTTACAACTAGAAAAACATTAGTACCACTCCAAATTAAAGAAAGTGAAAGGAAAGAAATAATAAACATAATTCCCTTGAATTTTCTATGATCCAACAGGTGTTGGCAATTTGATCTCTGGTTCCTCTGTCTTGTTTAAATCCAGCTTGTAGATATGGAAATTCTCTGTTCACCTACTGTTGAAGCCTAGCTTGAAGGATTTTGAGCATTACCTTGCTAGAATGTGAAATGAGCATAATTATGCAGTAGTTTGAACATTCTTTGGCATTGCCTCACTTTGGGATTTTGGAGCCCAGCAATATAAAATCCGTCCCTGCTTCCACTTTTTCCTCTTCTATTTGCCGTGAAATGATGGGACCAGATGCCATGATCTTAGAAAAGAATACATACAGCATGACAATGAAAAGATTATGACTATAGGCAATATAAAAACATTTCCATTTGATCAATTTGATCACACTATAAGTGTTTTACTTTTGATGTTACATAACAGTTAGTTATAGATACCTTTTATCAGATGAAAGCTTCCAATTCATTCCCAGTTGTTTAAATTGGGGTATGGGAAATTGTTTAAACAATTTTATTGTATTATAAGGCACATGCAGAAAAGTACATTAATCATAGGTGTACAGCTCAAATAATTTACACAAAGTTAAAACGTATGTGTAATCAACCCCTGATAGAGAAGCATACCATTTATCAGGATTTTAGTAGCCCACCTCATGTCCTTTTTCTTTCACTGCCCACTATTTGCATCTGCCAAGGGTCACTGACATTCTCACTTCTAATGTTGTTTGCTAGTTTATCTGTTTTTGAAATTTATATAAAAGAAATAATGGTGTATTTATCTATTTATGACATCTTTTGCTCAGTATTATGTCTACAAGATACATCCATTTTTTAAAAACCTTTTTATTTTATCCATTTAAAGTTTTGCAACGTGTACATGTCCATACCAAATTTATCAGTAGTAGTGATAAAATCATATTTTTTCTAATACCTATCCTTGAATTCCTAGGATTGTGTTAATTCAGTTTAATATACTTTCATACATTGAAAAAAAATTCAATCTTCTAATCTTAAGAATTATTAAATCTCTCTTAAGAAAGCACTTCTACCTATATTCTCTCTCTGTTTTCCCTTATGTAGTTTTCACATAATGTAATTTATTGCCAATTGCATAAAGTGAAGTCTCTCTTATTTGAGTCTCAGGGAAACACTTTTAAGGCTTCCCTGATGTCTCAGGAGGTAAAGAATTCACCTTCAGTGCAGTAGACACAGGAGATGTCGGTTTGACCTCAAGTCTGGAAGATCCCCTGAAGGAGAGCCTGGCAACCCACTTCAGTATTCCTGCCTGCAGAATCCCATGGAGAGAGGAATCTGATGGGCTACAGTTCATAGGGTTGCAAAGAATCAGACACGACTAAAGTGACCAAGCATGCACACATGGGGCTCTTTAAAGGGAAAGATTATTTGTTAATTTGTGGGTTTATGGAGCTTGTAGATAAAGCTATTTTAGGCAATAATAAGAGAAACAGAGAGACAGAGACACACAGAGAGAGAGAGAGAGAGTATGTGTGTTTGTATGTGTGTTTGTGTGTGTGTGTGTGTGTGTGTGTGTGTGTGTGCCTACATGTGCATGCCCACTAATCCATTGCAGTGGTTCTCAATCAAGGAGGCATTGTTTTCCTAAGGGGGCATCAAGGCAGTGTCTAAAGACACAAGTGTCACAACTCTAAGGATACTATGGGCATTTAGTGGATGGAGACCACCTAAGCTGCCACATACCCAAAGTACAGGGCAGGCTCTGACTTCAAATAATTATTTGGTGCAAAATGTCAATAGTACCAAGATTGAGAAACACTGATGTAAAACCAGTGTAATTAATTTAATGACTGAAAGTTTGTTAATTAGCAAAATTTGCAAATTGTATCTTTCTAGAAATGTAACTCTTCTTATCGAATGTTCATATATTCATTGGCTAACTTTGGTCTTAGTTTTTCTCTTACCATTGGGTTGGCCAAAAAGTGCTTTTGGTTTTTAAGTAAAAATAAAAGACATTTTTTCATCTTCAGCAAGAACGTCACTGAACTACATAAATAGTTACCATTTATTTCCACTACCTTCTGCCATTTTCTGACAAATTCATAATTCTATCTTCCCAAAACTTTTTGAGCAAAGAATGATTTAAGGTGCCTTTTACAGTCTTCCAGGGTATTGAAATTTTTTCCATTAAGGTAATTTTATAAAGACTAAAATAAATGCAAATCTGAAGGTTCAATAGCTGGTGAATATAGTGGATGAATCAGAACCTCCTAGCCATGCTATAACAGTTTTTGGATGGTCATCAGAGAAATTATGACCTGAGTTATCCTGATAGGTTGTGCATTTTCTATAGAATCAATACTGAAATCAGACTGATTATATTCTTTGCAGCTGAAGATGTAGATGCTCTATACAGTCAGCAAAAGCAAGGCCTGGAGCTGACTGTGACTCAGATCATGAGCCCCTTATTGAAAAATTCAAGTTTAAATTGAACAAAGTAGGGAAAGACACTAGACTATTCAAGTATGACCTAAATCAAATCCCTTATGATTATACAATGGAGGTGATAAATATCTAAGGGATTAGGTCTGGTAGACAGAGTGCCTGAGGAACTATGGATAGAAGTTCCTAACATTGTATGGGGGACAGTGACCAAAACATCCCAAAGAAAAAGAAATGAAAGAAGGCAAAATGATTGTGCAAGGAGGCCTTATAAATAGCTGAGATAAGAAAAGTAAAGGCAAAGAAGAAAGGAAAAGATATACCAAACTGAATGCAGAGTTCCAAAGAATACCTAGGAGAGATAAGAAAGCCTTTCTTAAGTGAACAATGCAAAGAAATAGAGGGAAACAATAGAATGGAAAAGACTAGAGAGCTCTTCAAGAAAAATAGAGATACTAAGGTAACATTTTATGAAAAATGGACAAAATAAAGACCGGAAATGGCAAGAATCTAACAGAAGCAGAAAAGATTAAAAAGAGGTGCCAAGAATTACACAGAAGAGCTGTACAAAAAAAGGTCATAATGACTCAGATAACCACAATAGTGTGATCACTCACAGAGAGCCAGACATCCTGGAGTGTAAAGTCAAGTGGGCCTTAGGAAGAATTACTATGAAAAAAGCTAGAGGAGGTGAAGGAATTCCAGCTGAACTATTTCAGATCCTGAAAGGTGATGCTGTTAAAGTGCTACACTCAGTATGCCAGCAAATTTGGAAAACTCAGTAGGGGTCACAGGACTGGAAAAGGTCAGCTTTCATTCCAATCTCTAAGAAAGGCAATGCCAAAGAAGGTTCAAACTATGGCACAATTGCACACATTCCACATGCTAGCAAGGTAATGTTCCAAATCCTTCAAGCTCTAGACTTCAAGAGTACATGAAGCAAGAATTTCCAAAGTACAAGCTGGATTTAGAAAAGGCAGAGGAACCAGAGATCAAACTGCCAACATTCCTTGGATCATAGATGAAGCCAGGGAGTTCCGGGGGGTGGGGGGGGGGGAGAAACAAACTAATTATGCTTCATTGACTTCATTGACTATGTTAAAGCCTTTGACTGTGTGGACACAACAAGTTGTGGAAAGTTCTTAAAGAGACTGGAATACCAGACCACTTTACTTGTCTCCTGAGAAACATGTATGCAGGTCAGAAAGCAGCATGGATCAAGTGACTGGTTCAAAATTGGGAAAGGAGTGTGCCAAGGCTGTATATTGCCACCCTGCTTATTTAGCTTATATGCAGGGTAAATCATGTGACATGGTGGACTGGATGAATCACAAGCTGAAATCAAGATTGCAGGGAAAAAATCAGCAATCTCAGACATACAAAATGATACTACCCTAATGGCAGAAAGCAAAGAGTAACTAAAGAGCCTCTTGGTGAAGGTGAAAGAGGGAAGTGAAAAAGCTGGTTTGAAACTCAACTTTCAAAAAACTAAGATCATAGCATCTGGTATTATCATTTCATGGCAAATAGTTAGGGGGAAAGTGGAAATAGTGACAGATTTTATTTTCTTGGGCTCCAAAATCACTGCAGATGGTGATTGCAGCCATGAAATTAAAAGACAGTTGCTCCTTGGAAGAAAAGCTATGACAAACCTAGAAAGTGTATTAAAAAGCAGAGACATCACTTTGCTGACAAATGTCTGTATAGTCAAAACTGTGGTTTTCCCAGTAGTCATGTATGGGTGTGAAATTTGGACCATAAAGAAGGCTGAGCACTGAAGAATTGATATTTTTAAACTGTCGTGCTGGAGAAGGCTCTTGAGAGTCCATTGGATAGCAAGGAGATCAAACCAGTCAATCCTAAAAGAAGTCAACATCAAATATTCTCTGGCAGGACTGATGCTGAAGCTGAAGCTCCAATACTGTGGCTACCTGATGCAAAGAGCTAACTCATTGGAAAAGACCCTGATGCTGGGAAAGATTGAGGGCAAGAGCAGAAGGGGGTGACAGAGGATGAGATGGTTGGATGACATCACTGACTCAAAGGACATGAGTTTGAGCAAACTCAGGGAGATAGTGAAGGACAGGGAAGCCTGGTGTGCTGTATGTATTTCATGGGATCACAAAGAGTGGGACATTACTGAGCAACTGAACAACAACAATCCTGGATGCTACTTTTGGAGTGCTACTTTCAGTTTTCTAATTGGAGCAGTATTTGTTAGAATGAATTGTCTGGTTTTCCAGAAAGAGTTCATAGTAGAGGACTGCCTTCCAATCCCACTATATATACAACATCACCTTCTTTGAAGAAGACCAGTCTTTGTTGTGCTTGGTGTTTGGCTTGCCCCACAATCTCTTCCATTCCTTATTATTGCACAAAATCTTTCATCACCCATCACAGTATGTTTTTAAAATGGGATATTTTCATTACATTAGACTAGAGAATTGCATGTGGAAATGTGAAGGGTTTTTTTTGTTTTGTTTTGTTTTTTGCTTAACTATGTGGATCTATAATCACTGCAGATGGTGACTACAGCCATGAAATTAAAAGATGCTTACTCCTTGGAAGAAAAGTTATGACCAACCTAGATAGCATATGGAAAAGCAGAGACATTACTTTGCCAACAAAGGTCCGTCTAGTCAAGGCTATGGTTTTTCCAGTGGTCATGTATGGATGTGAGAGTTGGACTGTGAATAAGGCTGAGCGTGAAGAATTGATGCTTTTGAACTGTGGTGTTGGAGAAGACTCTTGAGGGTCCCTTGGACTGCAAGGAGATCCAACCAGTCCATTATGAAGGAGATCAGCCCTGGGATTTCTTTGGAAGGAATGATGCTGAAGCTGAAACTCCAGTACTTTGGCCACCTCATGCGAAGAGCTGACTCATTGGAAAAGACTCTGATGCTGGGAGAGATTGGGGGCAGGAGGAGAAGGGGACGACCGAGGATGAGATGGCTGGATGGCATCACAGACTCAATGGAAGTGAGTCTGAGTGAACTCCGGGAGTTGGTGATGGACAGGGAGGCCTGGCGTGCTATGATTCATTGGGTCGCAAAGAGTCGGACATGACTGAGCGATTGAACTGAACTGATATAAATCCCAAATATAGAAGTGGTTAAGTTAACCATACTGATGGAAATGATTTTCAGCTCTTGATTTTGATATTCTGAGTATGTTCGCTATCTCCCACCTGATATAATGTTTATTGTTCTCAGTGAATATCTCAATTTGATCACTGTTAACTTCAACTGGTCTACCTGATCATGGAGCATCATTCAGAGAGAAATTTCCAGCATGAAACTGTGACCCTTTCAACATGATCAATCAGTCACTGAACCTTCTCCATACACTCTTCAAGTCTTTTTGCACTTCATTTGTGTTTTTACCTTTCTTCAAATAATAAATTATAATATGCTGAAAACGTTGCTTGTTTTCTTCCATCTTCAACGTCAATGGCTCAAAAAATTCACCAATTTTGATGTTTTTTAAATGTACACTGATATGGTAGCTGTCATAATACAACCTAAGAAAATTGTTTTGAATAAAGTTAAAGACAACTAAGCATTACTGGGATTTCCTGGTGGCTCAGACAGTAAAGTGTCTGCCCACAATGTGGGAGACCCAGGTTTGATCCCTGGTTTGGGAAGATCCCCTGGAGAAGGAAATGGCAACCCACTCTGGTACTCTTGCCTAGAAAATTCCGTGCATGGAGGAGCCTGGTGGGCTACAGTCCATGGGGTCGCAAAGAGTTGAACAGGACTGAGCAACTTCACTTTCACTTTCACTTTCTTTCTTTCAAGCATTACTGGAGCCATCTTGGGCTTCCCTGGCAATTCAGACAGTAGAGAATCTGCCTGCAATGCAGGAGACCTGGGTTCAGTCCCTGGGTTGGGAAGATCTCCGGGAGGAGGGCATGGCAGCCCACACCAGTATTCTCACCTGGACAATTTCCAAGGATAGAGGAGCCTGGCTGGCTACAGTTCATGGGATCACAAAGAGTCAGGCATGACTGAATGACTAAGCACAATACAGAGCTATCTTACAGAAAAAAAAAAATGTTTAGGACAACATAATAGTTTTCATCTCTGCTATAATTGTAGCTCTGTTTGCTATTTATTGGGCTTCCCAGGTGGCTCAGATGATAAAGAATCTGCTTGCAATGCAGGAGACATAGGTTCAATCCCTGGGTCAGGAAGATCCCCTGGAGGAGGGAATGGCAACCCACTCCAGTATTCTTACCTGGGGAATTCTATCATCAGAGGAAACTGGTGGGCTTCAGTCCATTGGATTGCAAAGAGTTGGACATGACTGAGTGACTAAGCCTTCACTTCTTCATCTTGCTATTTATTGTTAGTTATCTATTTGTTGGTGTTTGCGTTGGCTTATACCATGTGCCAAAGATCTATTAATCAGACTGGTACAGAATTTTATAATAATTTTGTAGCTTAACATTGTGGGATCATACAGTTCAATAATTTGATTTAGAACTTTAAACCCATGTTAAGCTCAGGCATACTTTGAATTTTTAGATACAGCTCTTTCTTCATCCAAAGCCCAAAGGGAAACATAAGTTTACCTGTGGTTTCTCATTTCCCATGTGTACGTGTGTATCGCCACTTTTTTACTGAGGATGAGCTCTTATCTGTGAGGGACTGTTGCTGATAATCACTTTTCTCTCTCAGACATAGTTCATTATCCATATCTGAACATTAAAATCCAGATTCTTCATTTGTTAAGGAAAGAAATGAATGACTCTCTCACTCTACCCTAGCCAAATTATCAGCTTATGTATTTCATTCTTTATAGTTCCCTTTCCAATTTTGGTCCCTGAAGTTTCCTCATAATTATAATTTAAGTATTGGTTATGCAGTTAAAAGTACACTTTAAAATTTTATCACACATTTCTAGCTGTTTGTGATCAGATGGATTTTCAAATTACTTAGGTCATTTCTATTCAAAATAAATATTTGCATTTTACAAGTTATTTGAGGTAAATTTCTCATAACTTTGATTCAATTTATATTTGAGATGTTACTTCCCATTTCAACAGAATTCTTTGATTTCATAATGTAAAGTTAGAATAATGAAGTAAAGAGAGTGCCATTTATGAAATGTTTCTTGGGTAGGAAAAATTTTGTTAAAATTCTAGGACAAAAAGAGTCATTGTCAGGCCTTGTTCATTCTCTTATATTAAATCAATAATATATGTAAGTCAGCTGATGTTGAAACTTTTTTTTTCAACTCTTCTGGAGAAGTTCTTACTGTAGTAGGCAACTCCGTCATCGTGAATTTCTGTCAGTCCTGGAAAATACAAACAATACTAAATTTGTTATTGATTAACAAATTTACTTAAAGATTAAAAATGGAATCCTTGAAAGTGTTAATGGTTTTGAGTTATCAGATGCCAAAAATTAATTTCTAACTTAAGAATAAATGAATAATTTGATGAGTAGATATAACACTAGAATAAAGGAAAATATGAAGAAGAAGAAGACTTTGAAAAATAAAGAAACAGCATTTTTAGACATTTTGGTTTTAAGAACTATTGTATAGTCACTTCAGAGCTCCAGGATGAAAGAGTTTCAGCTCTTTTCAATCATTGTCATTCAAGTTGATTGAAATTTTTTGGAGAGAGAGACAAATTGATCTAACTTTGGTTATGTGCTCACATCTTATCTAGTAGAAGCAGAGAATCCTTATGGAAAGTCTAACAAGGATTTTCAAGGAGAAAACTTGGTTTTTGTATCAGTTAGATTTGATGCCAACCATACTCTATAACAAATGACAACAAAAAATATCATTGTTATATAACAATAAACAATTATTTCTTATTCACATTTTGTGGGTCATCTGGGGCTTGGCTGCTCTTGGTATGACTTACCTGGGCTTGGCTCCAGAACAGGTGGTGTTTCAGCCCTGCTTCATGTGTCTCTTTGGGTTTCCCTGATAGCTCAGTTGGTAAAGAATCCACCTGCAATGCAGGAGACCCAGGTTCGATTCCTGGGTAGGAAATATCCCCTGGAGAAGGGATAGGCTACCCACTCCAGTATCCTGGGGCTTTCCTTTGGCTCAGATGGTAAAGAATCCACCTTCAATGTGGGAGACCTGGGTTTGGTCCTTGGGTTGGGAAGATCCCCTGGAGAAGGGAACGACTACGCACTGTAGTATTCTGGCCTGGAGAATTCCATGGACTGCATAGTCCATGGGGTTGTAAAGAGTCGGACTTGACTGAGCGACTTTTGCTTCCATGTGTCTCTAAGGTTTTTGGAACCTGTGCACTGCCTTGGGACATCTTTTCTCAGGCCTCTTGCTAAAGGGCACAGAGAGCACTGATACTAATACGTTGGAAGCATTCTGCGTCATGGCTACTAACAGTCTGTTGGCCAGAGCAAATAACATAGCCAATCCCATGTCAGTGAGGTGGGGAAGTACACTGTGCCCACTATTGGAAGAAACACCAAGGATAAGAATGCCGAGAATGGGGAATATTGAGAATAAAAACCCAATCTGCTCTCACTTTCTAAAGGGTAACTGAGTGCTTTATCAAAAGATGGACAAAAAGATGCTTGACTGGGAAAAACTTCATATGTACAACACAATGCCTAAGATATGACTTTAAAAGTATACTAGAAAAAGAAGGCAATATAGAAAAGATTGAGAAAGCGAATTTCTGTTAGCTATATTTTAGAAAAGAAAAAGTTTATTTCTTTTAAGGCATGCATAATTTAATTCTATAATGTAATTAGGTTCCAGTTTAGTCTCCTGGTGTGAAGAAATCTGATAGTAAAATTTTCAAAGATAATCTAAAGGACATTAGGATACTTTATCCTTTGTTTTACATTTTTCTTTCCTTTGAAAACATTTATTTACCCTGAATAAGCCAAATTAAAGTGTACATGATTTCAACCATAATGGGAAAAGAAGTGCTCTGTAGTTTGGGGAGGTTTTTAGTGCAATCTTGGATTATCTTCACACAATAACTTTATTCACTAATTCTCCACTATGCTCTACTTTCTTGATTTGTAACAGTATTAAAAAAAACAGGACCTTATAAAACAGGTTGCATTTAAGGTATTATGTGAATACATACTCCTTAAGGGGGAAGGATCTTCAAAAGTTCAATCCTTAAGTAAGGTGAAAGGAGAAGACTTAAGAGTTTCAGGGAGGAGGAGGAAGGTGTAGGAAAGTAGCAGGGACATACCCTTTCAAGAACATATCCCTCAAAAGCGACCCTCTTAAATTCACTTGGATAGTGTCTTAATTGCCTAGACTCTATTTGCTTGAGGTCAGTTACCTAATTATTTTCCATATTGGACTTGTCCCCCAAACCCTTGCTTACATTCCCATGTGACGTGGTTCTTAAATATTTCTTAGGTTTCTTCTCTTCTCAGTCCTCCAATATCTGGTATCTGGACCTAATGTCCAGGACAATGTTCAGTACACTAAGTGTGCTCCTTAAATTTCAAAGACAGAGGAAAGCAGAAGAGAAGGTCTCCATTGTCAGTGTACTCTGAAGGGAAAGCATTCTAAAGGTGCCCATCTCTGGATTCTTCCAGGAGTGCACAACACTATACGTATATGATGAGGATTTGGCTTTATGGTCCCACTTTAGAGATTCAGAGTTCCTGTTTGTTATGATTGTCCCCTCTTGGGCTTGTCTGCCTCTTCCTTCTTCTAAGCATGACAGTGATATCAGCTGAATTTCACTCCAGCCTTTCTCCTGAAATTGGAAGCTTTGTATTTCCCCCTTGGCTCCAAGGATCCAATTTAAATGCTGTTTCAGCCTCTTGCTGCACAGGGAACCTACAGGATATATTCTGTCTGCCTTTGCCATGGAGGAGAAGCCTATCAAGCATGTGGTAGAAAACCTAAGGGGCTTGCTTGTACACTGGAATTGGCCAGCGCAGTGAGCAGCTTGCTTCAGCCCTTATTGCAAACATGTTAATTCAGGCTTAGTTATGCTAAAACCTTGAAGGCCTGCCCTTTAAAAATTAAATCTGTTCTTTCACACAAATATTGGCTGAATGTAAATTATACTGAGGTCCTAACTAAAGCTCTGCCACAGCTGTGAGAATAGCTAAGCACAAATTAGCTAGCTTAGCCTGAAAAACTGCCCATGGCAAGGGGGAAGTGGAACTTTGTTCACACGTGTTTTGCTTTGCATCGTGTCAAATTGCTGTCATGGCAAAGGACTGTTTCCTGAATAATTTTTCAGAGCTCTGTGCCTTCGAAACTGATCCACCTACAAATAGGCTTATCAGAAATATTTTGGGGGTCCAAATGTGTAACATACAGTGATCTCAGGTTATTTGTATGTTTGAATATTCATGGTTTGGATCTCCTATGTTTGAATTGGTGTTAACAATTTAATATTATATTAAGTTAGTCCTAGGAAATTGTTATTATTCAACCATTTTTGGTCTATGAATATAGCATAGATTTTCACATGGTTCAAGCTAATAGCTTTGATTTCTAAAACCAACTTAAATAATTTCTATTTTATTGTACTAAATATCTAAATCACTAATATATCAATCAGTTCGTTAATATGAACAGTGGGAAAACTTGGCCATCTTGAGTTCCCTTTTGAAGCCCTAGAGCTTTTGAACTCATTTTTTCTTTGACTGATCGAGTTCTTCAGGATGGAAAGCAGTCTTTGTGCTCTTTTCTTTATATTTACCAAGGCAGGCATACTGAGGGCTAGGGACTTCATGTTTTTTCCCTTTCTCTGGCTTCTCTCTTTCATGAAAAGTCCTCATTCTGTTCTCTCTTCTCAATTGACAGTCTTTAATTGGATGAGAAAAGTTCCTCTTCAAAGTTTTCCTAGGACAGAGTTCTGGAGAGAAACCTAGGCTTCTTTGCTTGTAAGTCCTAGAAGCCAGAATCAGCTCAAGCAGCTACTTCTTACTTCTGAGCCGGTCTTCTTCCCTGGCAAGAATCAGACAGAACCCTCCTTTTTAACTAATGGTGTGATTGTGAGGTTACCTAACCTATTTAAGCATCAGTTTCAGCATTGGTAAAATGGGGTTAAATACCACCTACCTCACAGGACTAATGTAATGTTTAAATCTGTAATATATAAGCCATGAAACATTGTTCTCTGTTTATAGTATATACTCAGTAAATGTTACCTCCTTTTCCTCTCTAGGTTCTTCAAACTCAAGACAAATTTTAAGCGGAGGGTTACACAGTGTTACTTTGGGAAAATTCTATTCTCATTGGAAACTCAGAGTTAGAAAAGAGCCTTGTAATGCAAAATGTAGAGATTGAAATATCAATGAATCTCAAATATTTATAGTCCAAATCATTTTTCTCTTTCCTGTAGGCTTTGTATTCTCAGTCCATGAGAAGAGATGAAGACAAGTAAATTTTCAATTCAAGGCTTGAGAAAACATTTTACACACATTGTATATACCATTTCCACAGATGGGATTTAAACTATCTTGGAATCATGGGAATGCAATGGAGGACTTCTGTGTAGTTCTAGATGTTTTAGTTTCTTTCTTTTTTTTTTTTTTTCTTCTGATAATGTTAGATTCCTGTTAAAAGTTTTCTTGTTAAATAACCTTTGGCTTAGAATTAATGCTTTCTATTGAGACTTCCCCTAGAAAATAAAGCAATTGTGTCACTGTAAGAGTATACTAATGGCTTCTCTTGTGGCTCAGCTGGTAAAAGAATCTGCCTGCAATGCGGGAGACCTGGGTTTGATCCCTGGGTTGGGAAGATCTCCTGGAGAAGGGAAAGGCTACCCACTCCAGTATTCTGGCCTGGAGAATTCCATAGACTATATAGTTCATGGGGTAGCAGAGAATTGGGCACGACTGAGTGACTTTCACTTCACTTCACTTCAATCAGGATACACCTACTAATTTGTCAATGGCCAGTGTTTTAAAAGATTTTATCATCTAGTTTCCACTATTGCTATTGGATCTAAAGCTCTGTCCCTCACAGTTTTCACATCACAAGTGGGTGTTAATGACATCCATTTTCATTGAATGAAATTATTTTATGAACCTGATTAACTAAAATAAATGACATGGAAATAAAATTCTTACACAAAAGTACATGTATATTATCAAGAAAAATTATTTTCACTTTAAAGAAGTTGTATTCTGGCCAAAAGACAGTTCAAACAGTGTGCTATTATCTAAATAGCCAATCTGTTTTTAGATTGATGATTTTATGTTTACGAAGTAAAAATATTCCTTGGAGACATGTTCATTGGCTGCTTTGCAGAAACTTTTGTTCCCATGGATGATCCCATTTGTTAATGGCGCATTAAATATGTACTGAGGTTTTTAGATTAGCTAACTGGTGCACAGTAAATCTGTGAAAAACACATGCTAGAATATGCCAGCAGGTCTTTTATGGGAGATCATTAATGTATTCTATGTTTTGCTTTTCAGATTATTTATAATTTTTACCTACTGAACAAAATGAAGGTCACTGGCCATTGGAATCAGTTTTTGTAAAACTATATCTCTGTGTCTTCAATGTCTGTGTAAGCTTTCAGATGTGTAAGAGTGGTATACTTAGGGTTGGGGGCACAAAGGATCAAGGTAATGATTTATGGAATGGTTCTGTTGCTGGAGAAGGGACAAAATGGGGGCCATTTTACCATCAGATTGTCAATGGATGCAAATAAAGGGGAATTTTGTATCGATACTGACATATATTTGGGAATGAAGAATCACAAAACGTTAACAGAGCAAAGGGATTCATAAAAAATAGAGGGAAGTAACAGAGAGAAATGGACAGTTATGTGTGGTTTCCTATCTTCTCTACTTTGTTATGGTAGCTTACAATGATTTTATTAAATTCCATTGAGAAATGAAGATATAAAAAAATTAGGTCATTTTGTAATCTAATAATACTCAGTTTATTTTGGTATATAGTATTCTAGATCTAGGTCTTGGAACAATTCTCAGTGGATATTCTACATACATCCTTAAACTCTTCATCATCCAGCAAGGCTTTGTGACACTAAGCCTCTAGACAGACACACAAAGATAAAATCCCAAAATTTGTGTTGGATTGGTAAGGCAGGATCTCTGTAGTCATTACTAATTTCATTTAGAATAAGAATTCCCCTGAAGAGCTCAATCTTAGTGTCTAGGTAACAGAATCCTATTTAAATTAAAAGTCCTGGAAAAAGGTTTTATTAAGCATGAGATTTATAAATAAAACAAAAACTGGGATGGGAATAGCTGACCACCTTATGTGAAATAGTAGTCTATATTGATGATGCTAATGTTAACTACTGGGCTCTTGTTACTGGGATATTGCTTGTATCCCTGGCCAACTTTAGCTGGAACAGTAATATTTTTGGATTTGGTTTCTTCTTTTGTTAGCCTTTGATATGTTTTTCTTCAATATAAATGCTAATTTGTTTCACGGAGAGAATCTTTTAAGTTCATCCATTATGGACTTTTGGCCTCACCAACACAGATTTATCCAATGCTGTTGAATAGTTCTATTTTACCTAATTCTGTTGCTAACAGTGTTTCATAGATGAGCACAGTGCAAGAAATTTTAGAAGTCTGTAAGATCATCTCTCCTTATCTGAAATAGACTCGTTCAGTTCAGTTGCTCAGTGGAGTCCAACTCTTTGCTACACCATGAATTGCAGCACGCAAGGCCTGCCTGTCCATCACCAACTCCCAGAGTTCACTCAAACATCTCCATCGATTTGGTGATGCCATCCAGCCTTCTTACCCTCTGTTGTCCCCTTCTTCTCCTGCTCCCATCCCTCCCAGCATCAGGGTCTTTTCCAATGAGTCAACTATTCGCATGAGCTGTCCAGAGTTTTGGAATTTCAGCTTTAACATCAGTCCTTCCAATGAACACCCAGGACTGATCTCCTTTAGGATGGACAGGTTGGATTTTCTTGCAGTCCAAGAGACTCTCAAGAGTCTTCTCCAACACCACAGTTCAAATGCATCAGTTCTTCAGTGCTCAGCTTTCTTCACAGCCCAACTCTCACATCCATACACAACCACTGGAAAAACCATAGCCTTGACTAGACAGACCTTTGTGGGCAAAGTAATGTCTCTGTTTTTTCCATATGCTATCTAGGTTGGTCATAACTTTCCTTCCAAGGAGTAAGCGTCTTTTAATTTCATGTCTGCAATCACCATCTACAGTGATTTTGGAGCCCCCAAAAAGAAAGTCAGCCACTGTTTCCACTATTTCCCCATCTATTTGCCATGAAGTGATGGGACCAGATGCCATGATCTTCGTTTTCTGAGTGTTGAGCTTTAAGCCAACTTTTTCATTCTCCTCTTTCACTTTCATCAAGAGGCTTTTTAGTTCCTCTTCACTTTCTGCCATAAGGTGGTGTCATCTGCATATCTGAGGTTATTGATATTTCTCCTGGCAGTCTTGATTCCAGCTTGTGCTTCATCCAGCCTAGCATTTCTCATGAAGTACTCTGCATAGAAGTTAAATAAGCAGGGTGACAATATACAGCCTTGACGTACTCCTTTTCCTATTTGCAACCAGTCTGTTGTTCCATGTCCAGTTCTAACTGTTGCTTCCTGACCTGCATATAGGTTTCTCAAGAGGCAGGTTAGGTGGTCTGGTATTCCCATCTCTTTCCGAATTTTCCACAGTTTATTGTGATCCACACAGTCAAAGACTTTGGCATAGTCAATAAAGCAGAAATAGATGTTTTTCTGGAACTCTCTTGCTTTTTCCATGATCCAGCAGATGTTGGCAATTTGATCTCTGGTTCCTCTGCCTTTTCTAAAACCAGCTTGAACATCTGAAAGTTCATGGTTCATGTACTGCTGAAGCCTGTCTTGGAGAATTTTGAGCATTACTTTACTACCATGTGAGATGAGTGCAACTGTGTGGTAGTTTGAGCATTTTTTGGCATTGCCTTTCTTTGGGATTGGAATGAAAACTGACCTTTTCCAGTCCTGTGGCCACTGCTGATTTTTCCAAACTTGCTGGCATATTGAGTGCAGCACTTTCACAGTGTCATCTTTCAGGCTTTGAAATAGCTCATTTGGAATTCCATCACCTCCACTAGCTTTGTTCGTAGTGATGCTTTCTAAGGTCCACTTGACTTCACATTCCAGGATGTCTGGCTCTAGATGAGTGATCATACCATCGTGATTATCTGAGTCATGAAGATCTTTTTTGTACAGTTCTTCTGTGTATTCTTGCCACCTCTTCTTAATATCTTCTGCTTCTGTTAGGTCCAGACCATTTCTGTTCTTTATTGAGCCCATCTTGCATGAAATGTTGCCTTGGTATCTCTAATTTTCTTGAAGAGATCTCTAGTCTTTCCCATTCTGTTGTTTTCCTCTATTTCTTTGCATTGATCGCTGAGGAAGGTTTTCTTATATCTCCTTGATATTCTTTGGAACTCTTCATTCAGATGCTTATATCTTTCCTTTTCACCTTGGTTTTTTGCTTCTCTTCTTTTCACAGCTATTTGTAAGGCCTCCCCAGACAGCCATTTTGCTTTTTTGTATTTCTTTTCCATGGGGCTGGTCTTGATCCCTGTCTCCTGTACAATGTCAGGAACCTCCATCCATAGTTCATCAGGCACTCTGTCTATCAGATCTAGTCCCTTAAATCTATTTCTCTCTTCCACTGTATAATCATAAGGGATTTGATTTAGGTCATACCTGAATGGTCTAGCGGTTTTCCCTACTTTCTTTAATTTAAGTCTGAATTTGGTAATAAGGAGTTCATAATCTGAGCCACAGTCAGCTCCTGGTCTTGTTTTTACTGACTGTATAGAGCTTCTCCATGTTTGGCTGCAAAGAATATAATCAATCTGATTTCTGTGTTGACCATCTGGTGATGTCCATGTGTAGAATCTTCTCTTGTGTTGTTGGAAGAGGGTGTTTGCTATGAGCAGTGCGTTCTCTTGGCAAAACTCCATTAGCCTTTGCCCTGCTTCATTCCGTATTCCAAGGCCAAATTTACCTGTTAGTCCAGGTGTTTCTTGACTTCCTACTTTTGCATTCCAGTTCCCTATAATTAAAAGGACATCTTTTGGGATGTTAGTTGTAAAAGTTCTTGTAGGTCTTCACAGAACCGTTTAACTTCAGCTTCTTCTGCATTACTGGTTGGGGCATAGTCTTGGATTACCGTGATATTGAATGGTTTGCCTTGGAACCGAATAGAGATCATTCTGTCATTTTTGAGATTTCATCCAAGTATTGCATTTCGGACTCTTTTGTTGACCATGATGGCTTCTCCATTTCTTCTAAGGGATTCTTGCCCACAGTAGTAGACACAATGGTCATCTGAGTTAAATTCACCCATTCCATTTTAGTTCGCTGATTCCTAGGATGTTGATGTTCACTCTTGCCATCTCCTGTTTGACCACTTTCAATTTGCCTTGTTCCATGGACCTGACATTCCAGGTTCCTATGAAATAAAGTAATGCTTACTCTAATCAGAACTTCTAAAAGAACACACTCCTTGTGACTGTCTTCTGAAGCAGGTCTTGAGAGACTTTCCTGTCTTTTAATGGTAGAAAAGACCTTCTAGGTGTTACATAGCTCTTAACCCCCAGAGCTGGGTTGTAGTTGCTTTAGAGAAGCATGTGTTTGAATTTCATAGGATTTCTATGTTTTAAACTCAGTGCTAAGTTTCACAAATGAAGTGAGCATCAACACTTGTAAAGCATGAAAGATAAGCCATTACTATCATTGATTTAGAAAATAACACTGAATAAAATAAAAACATAAATAGAGTTAGTACCTGTAAGCCCAGGCTGTTTTATTTCCTAATACTTAGGTAATAATCAGAGACCTATAATAAACATATCTTGACAGATAAATGTCTATTTCCATATATCCAGCCATCTTATCCTCTGTCACTGCCTTCTCCTCCTGCTCTCAGTCTTTCCCAGCATCAGGGTCTTTTTCAATGAGCTGGCTCTTCACATCAGGTGGCAAAAGTATTGGAGCTTCAGCTTCAGCATCAGTCCTACTCTTGATCAGAACTTTCATAGATAATCATAATTCTGGAAAAAAATTATGAAATTTTCTCTAAGTGGAAGGAAGGTTGAACAAATCACTAGTTTCAAATAACTATAGATGAAAACCCAATATCTTCAGTTGCTCTAAATGATATAAATGAAGCTGAGTGAGAGGGCTGAGATGCACCTCTTGCTGGTTTTTGCCCTTGGCCAACCTGCCAAATCCCACCTACTCCTGAGAAAATGCAGTTTATAACATTTGTAACGTCCAGAATAGAGCTAATTGCTATATTCACAATGAGTTGTTAGTGAAGAGTTAATGATTTGATAAATGGAACTGTTAATGCAGTGCAAGTTATATGGACAGCCTGTGTCTTTGGTGATATTTATTTACTTAATGATTATCTAACCATTGCTTTTACAAATTATTAAATCCCTATCAAGAATTGTTACAGGTTTTTCTGCCAAGGACTTTTTATTATGAGTGTTCCAATTACACGAAGAAGGACTTAAGGTCTAAGAATATGTTTTGGAATTTGGTATTAATTTATAAATTAGCTTTATAAATGTACACTGACTATATGTTCTGTTCTGTCAATGTGTTATATAATTCTTATCTCCTGAAAGTTCAGATTCACTATTTTAGATTATATTTTTTCATTATTTTGTGTTCTAAAGGCGCTATTGAAGGTGAAGTTGCTCAGTCGTGTCTAACTCTTTGCGACCCCGTGGACTGTAACCTACTAGGTTTCTCCATCCATAGGATTCTCCAGGCAAGAATACTGGAGTGGATTGCCATTTCCTTCTCCAGGGGATCTTCCCGACCCAGGGATCGAATCCGGGTCTCCCGCATTGGCAGACGCTTTAACCTCTGAGCCACCAATTATTTTCTTTTAGTGGATATTTGAAAAGGAAATTGTTGGCTGTCTCTTCAAGTAAAGTAAACATAAGGATAACAGTATCATTCAGTGTTTGTAGGCTTCTACTCTTGACTGATGTTGTTTAATGGTGTTCTAAGGTCATGATTTCTGCTGCAGGTCATCATCATCATTCATATGTGTCAAGCCTATCTCTGTGCTCTCTAAAACCAGCGTTTCATATAATGTCAGATAAGATAGACAAGTGATCAAATATATTGTCCCATGGAAAGATTGAGAATACCAGAGTGATCAAGTCTGTGGTCAGCCTAAATAATTCAACTTCCTCTGAGGTCTTTGAGGTCTGCGGGCAAATGAATGTGAATTTTTAACTGTCTGCACTCCCAATTTCCCAGTGGAATGAAAATAGCTCTGAAAAACATAGCATTTTTTTTTTCTCCTGCAGAATATACTTACTCCAGAAACAGAAAAAAACACATTTAGAAAATTTAAAAATTGTGTTAAAAAGTTTAAAAAGTAGGTGGCAGTATAAGAAAAAACACACAATGCATGGAACTGAATAAAAATTATTAAATTAAAACAATGTGAGCAATGAGTAATGGTCATGATAATGCTGAAAAGTAAACCATTTAAGAAGATGAAAAGCTAAAGAAGGAGGTTCCTAACTCACAGAGAAAAGATGTGATATGGAGGACAGAGCCAAGAGATTGAAAAAAAAAAAGACTTATGAAGGAGAAGTCATAATTAAATAAATAATTATAGCACACTGTCCTAAACGTAAAAAGACTTCAATCTTTGGATTGAAAAAATTTGCTGAACATGTCAGTACTAACTTAAGAAATTTATATTTACATATATACTGAATTTTTGTTTTATACTTAAATGTAAATTTAAAAGATTCTGTAAGAATCCAATCAGCTACAAAATAGGTTCAGACAAAAGGAAAAGGAATCACACTTGTTTTCATATTTTTCATATAAAAGATATTGGATTAATGGAGAATTTCCTCAGGTCTAAGGGCTCATATCTACGTGTGAGAACAACAAAAGAATATTCTAAGATTTCTCATATCCACTTCCTAAAGAAGCCATCCAAATAAAGGCATAAAAACCATGACTTAATGAAAGAGTAAGTTGCTTTTGCAGAGGATATTGAAGCCAATTAAATAAAGATCTTTCTTACAAATTAATGCAATTTTTAAAATAAATTCTGAGCTAGAAACACATGATTCCATAACAGAAAAATAAGACACCAATATTTAAAATATTTTTTTAAAACATGAGAAAATGATAGTGGGTCAGTGGGAGAGGTCTAGGAAGGTGGCATACTGAATTTTGGGTTCTACACTTTGAAGTTAATAGATTATTTTTTTCCTATTATTATCACTGATTACTAGACAAAATAATGTTAACTAAATACAAGCATGAATATATTAATATTAAAGTATATCTTTCAGATAGCTAGGAACCAAAGCAAAGAGAATACACATTGAAAAGTTTATGAAACATAATATAATGAATAAGTCCACATTTATAGAAATATTTCACATATATGTAAATATAAATTAAACAAACATTTATAATATTCCACTGAAAGGTAATCTTTAGGTATTAATAGTAGATTATTACAGATTTTGTATGTTTTTATTTTACATAGTTTCAGCAGTGACTATCAATTGTATGATGATACAAAATAAATAATAATGACTTGTTTTTACTAATATCAAAATTTAAACTAATTTTACATGCATGCAATGTCATTACTTAATACTTCTAGAAAATTTTAGCTAATAGAATATTTTCAGTGACAGACAAAGAAATTAAACCTGATTACTTTGAATTATTTAGCTGAAATCAGTTACTTTTTAATATATAATGAAAATGGCACTTATTGAAGAAGGAAAGATTTAGCTGTGTATTTATCATATATCCAAGTTAATATATAATGGGAATTGAGAGTAGTTACTGTATCACGGAAATAGCCAAGCTGAGTCTTAAGACAGTACTACCATGTAAACACATGCTCTCAACATTACTTAAAGAGGCAAAGACTTAAAAATTTCAAAGATGCCATATTCAGGAAAATGTTCAAAACAAGATCAAAGTTAGGTTTCATCTGGTTATAAGTTTCATTTGGTTTTAAGTCTTCCCTTAGGAAAGTACCAAGTTTAGTAAAAATATTTTGGGAATGAGCATATCTGATATTATTTAGGGCTCCCCTAATATCTCAGACAGTAAATAATCTGCCTGCAATGCAGGAGACCTGGATTTGATCCCCAGGTTGGGAAGATACTCTGGAGAAGGGAATGGCTACTCACTCCAGTATTCTTGCCTGGAGAATTCCATGAAGAGAGGACTCTGGTGGGCTACAGTCTGTGGGGTTGCAAAGAGTTGGACGAAGTGAGTGACTATATTATCCACAGATTAATAATTGAATGAGAGATGATGCTTTGAATTTGCTCTGCTTTTACAATTTCACCATGAAAAATTAGGGAAGAGACAACAGATGTCTTTATACTTTTGACATAGCTCAGATGGTAAAGAATCTGCCTGCAATGCAGGAGACCACAGTTGGATCCCCGGGTTGCAGAATCCCATGGACAGAGGAACCTGGTGGGCTACAGTCCATAGGATTGCAAAGAGTTAGACACGACTGAGTGACTAACATTACTACTACTTACACTATTGACAAGAGAGAGTTTATTTCCAATTATGGGATGATTTAAGTTGAAAACTGATTTGTCTCCTGGTTGATGGTTTTTTACTAAATAGAAGGAGCTTATTTTAAAAGCAAAGCTAATCTTATGTACTGTCTGTAATTGAAATTGGGTTGAGAAATCAAAATACCTTTGTCTTTAGAAGTTATATTGTAATAGAAACTAAGATTATATTCCAGTCTTTATAAAAGTACTCTTTAATAGAAAAATGTTGTGTGGTAAACATTTCTTATTCCAAATTTTCCTCAGAAGAGTTAACTAGAAGAAATCATATGAGCTAATTGTGCCAGAATCTAATTTGGTTCATGGAAACTGCATTTGTCATCCACTTTTCTCTTTCCAATACCCTCCCACCACAGGCTGACTCAATAGGTGGAGCAGGTGTCATTAATTCCAGTGAACTCACAAAATGTTGAATGTTGTTCCCATTGCAAGTCACTACTGGAATTTTATTCTTTAATCCCTATGGAAATTCACCATTCTTTGTTGACGTAAAACTTAGTTGATTCACACAAGAATTTAAATAAAACTTATCTTGTGTTTATGTTTTCCTATTCTTATTGTTAAGGGAAATGAATCAGAGGATAAGAGAAATGGTGATACTTCTTGACCAAAATTCAGGTAAAAATGTGTCTTGCAGTTTATTTCTTTGTTACATTGGCTAAACATACACTTTTCATTTATTAAGCTTCAGTTCAATTCAGTTCAGTCGCTCAGTTGTGTCCGACTTTTTGCAACCCCATGAATTGCAGCACGCCAGGCCTTCCTGTCCATCACCAGTTCCCGGAATTCACCCAAACTCATGTCCATCGAGTCGGTGATTCTATCCAGCCATCTCATCCTCTGTCATCCCCTTCTCCTCCTACCCTCAATCCCTCCCAGGACCAGAGTCTTTTCCAGTGAGTCAACTCTTTACATGAGGTGCCCGAAGTATTGGAGTTTCAGCTTTAGCCATCAGTCCTTCCAAAGAACACCCAGGACTGATCTCCTTTAGAATAGACTGGTTGGATCTCCTTGCAGTCCAAGGGACTCTCAAGAGTCTTCTCCAACACCACAGTTCAAGAGCATCAATTCTTCAGTGCTTAGCTTTCTTCACAGTCCAACTTTTACATCCATACATGACCACTGGAAAAACCATAGCCTTGACTAGACAGATCTTTGTTGGCAAAGTAATGTCTCTGCTTTTCAATATGCTATCTAGGTTGGTCATAACTTTCCTTCCAAGGAGCAAGTGTCTTTTAATTTCATGGCTGCAATCACCATCTTCAGTGATTAGACTCTAAAATTGGAAGCTATTTTCTTTATAGTTATATCATATATGAAGTTAGTCTTTCCCAGTTCTAGAGAAAGATTGGGGAAAGTCTTTATATACATATATTTGTTTATAAAAAGTTGTGAATTCAGAGTTTGAAAGCCATTGATTCTTACCCTACAGATGATTCTCTTCTTTTTTTACAGCTAGCCTCCTCTGTCAATAAATTACTTTATCTTATGTGAGTTAAGCATTATCATGACTTTATTATGTAATTAATAAAATAAAACTAGGGGCGAGGGATAGATTGGAACTAATGAACTGTAGCCCATCAGGCTCCTCTGTCCATAGGATTTCCCAGGCAAGAATATTAGAGTGGGTTGCTGTTGCCTCCTCCAGGGGAATCTCCCTGACCCAGGGATGAAACCCATGTCTCCTGCATTGCAGGCAGACTCTTTACCTGCTGGGCCATTGGAGAAGCCTGTGTATACACTACTATATTTAAAATACATAGTCAACAAGGACCTACTGTATAACACAGGGAATGCTGATCAATATTTAGTAATAACCTGAGTAGCTAACCAACCTGATCACATGGATCACAGCCTTGCCTAACTCAATGAAACCATGAGCAATCCCATGTAGGGACATCCAAGATGGGTGGGTCATGGAGGAAATTTTGGACAAAACCTGGTCCACGGGGGAAGGGAGTGGCAAACCACTTCAGTATTCTTGCCTTGAGAACCCCATGAACAGTATAAAAAGGCAAAAAGATATGACACTGAAAGATGAACTCCCCAGGTCAGTAGGCGCCCAATATGCTATTGGAGAAGAGTGGAGAATCAACTTCAGAAAGAATGAAGAGGCTGAGCCAAAGCAAAATCAGTGCACAATTGTGGATGTGAATGGTGATGGACACAAAGTCTGATGTTGTAAAGAACAATATTGCATAGGAACCTGGAATGTTAGGTTCATGAATCGAGGTAAATTGGAAGTGGTCAAACAAGAGATGGCAGGAGTGAACATTGATATTTTAGGAATCAGAGAACTAAAATGAGCTGGAATGGGTGAATTTAACTCAGATGACCATTGTATCTACTACTGTGGGCAAGAATCCCTTAGAAGAAATGGATAGCCCTCATAGTCAATAAAAGAGTCCAAAATGCAGTCCTTGGGTGAAATCTCAAAAATGACAGAATGATCTTGGTTTGTTTCCAAAGAAAACCGTTCAACATCACAGTAATTCAACTCTATGCCCAAACCACTAATGCCAAAGAAGCTGAGTTGGAAGGTTCTATGAAGACCTACAAGACCATCTAGAACTAACATCCAAAAAGATGTCCTTTTCACCATAAGGGTCTGGAATGCAAAAGTAGGAAGTCAAGAGATACATTGAGTAACAGGCAAATTTGGCCTTGGAGTTCAAAATGAAGCAGGGCAAAGCTAACAGAGTTTTGCCAAGAGAATGCACTGGTCATAGCAAACACAATATTCCAACATAAGAGACAACTCTACACATGGACATCACCAGATGGTCAACACTGAAACCAGACTGATTATTTTCTTGCAGCCAAAGATATGGAGAAACACTATATAGTCAGCAAAAACAAGAATGGGAGCTGACTGTGGCTCAGAGCATGAACTGCTTATTATTAAAATTCAGACTTAAATTGAAGAAAGTAGGGAAAACCACTAGACCATTCAGTTCAGTTCAGTCACTCAGTCATGTCCAACCTTTTTGACCCTGTGGACTGCAGCACGCCAGGCTTCCCTGTCCATCACCAATTCCTAGTGCTTGCTCAAACTCATGTCTATCAAGTTGGTGCTGCTATCCAGTCATCTCACCCTCTGAAGTCCCCTTCTCCTACTGCCTTCAGTCTGTCCCAGCATGAGAGTCTTTTCCAGGGACTCAGTTCTTTGCATCAGGTGGCCAAAGTATTGGAGTTTCAGCTTCAGCATTAGTTCTTCCAATGAATATTCAGGACTGATTTCCTTTAGGATTGACTGGTTTGATCTTCTTGTAGTCCAAGGGACTCTCAAGAGTCTTCTCCAACACCACAGTTCAAAAGCATTAATTCTTCAGTGCTCAGCTTTCTTTATAGACCTACTCTCACATCCATACATGACTACTGGAAAAACCATTGCTTTGACTAAATGGATCTTTGTCAGCAAAGTAATATTTCTGCTTTTTATTTGCTGTCTAGGTTGAATGCAGTCATAACATTAAAAGATGCTTGCTCCTTGGAAGAAAAGCTATAACCAACCTAGAAAAAAACTGAAAGAAAATGAAGGCACTCAGTCATGTCCGACTCTTGCGACTCCATGGAATGTAGCCTACCAGGCTTCTCTGTCCATGGGATTTTCCAGGCAAGAGTACTGGAGTGGGTTGCCATTTCCTTCTCCAGGGGATTTTCCTGACTCAGGGATCAAACTCAGGTCTCCTGCATTGTAGACAGATGTTTTACCTCTGAGCCACCAGGGAAGTCCAACCTAGAGAGCATATTAAAAGACCATTCAGGTATGACCTAAATCAAATCCCTCATGCTTATACAGTGGAAGTGACAAATACATTCAAAGGATTAGATTTGATAGAACTACAATAGAACTATTTGGTAGAACTGGATTTGATAGAACATAGATCTGAAGAACTATGGACAGAGGTTCATAACATTGTATAGGAGGCAGTGATCAAGACCATCCTCAAGAAAAATAAATGCAAAAAGGCAAAATGGTTGTCTGAGAAGGCCTTACAAATAGCTGAGAGAAGAAGAGAAGCAAAAGGCAAAGAGGAAAAGGAAAGATATATCCATCTGAATGCAGAGTTCCAAAGAATGGTAAAGAGAGATAAGAAAGCCTTTCTAAGAGATCAGTGCAAAGAAATAGAGAAAAACAATAGAATAGGAAAGACTATAGCTCTCTTCAAGAAAATTAGAGATACCAGGAAACATTTTCATGCAAAGATGGGCATGGTAAAGGACAGAAATGGTATAGAATTAAAAACCACAGAAGATATTAAGAAGAGGTGGCAAGAATACATAGAAGAACTATACAAAAAATATCTTAATGACCCAGATAACCACAATGGTGTGATCACTCACTTAGAGCCAGCCTTTCTGGAGTACAAAGTCAAATGGACCTTGGAGGCATCACGACAAAAAAAAAAGCTAGTGGAGATGATGCAATTCCAGTCGAGCTATTTCAAATCCTAAAAGATGACTTTGTTAAAGTGCTGCACTCAATATGCCAGCAAATTTTGAAAATTTAGGGGTGGCCAAAGGACTGGAAGACGTCAGTTTTCATTCCAATCCCAAAGAAAGACAATGTCAAACAAAGTTCAAACTACTGCACAACTGCACTCTCTCACATTAGCAAAGTAATGCTGAAAAATCTCCAAGCTAAGCTTCAACAGCATGTGAACCGAGAAATTCCAGATGTTTAAGCTGGAATTGAAAAAGGCAAAGGAACCAGAGATCAAATTGCCAACATCCGTTGGATCATAGAAAAATCAAAGGAATTCCATAGAAACATCTGTTTCTCCTTCATTGACACCACTAAAGCCTTTCAGTATGTGGATATCAACAAACTGTGGAAAATTTTTAGAGATGGGAATACCAGACCACCTTACCTGCCTCCTGAGACTGCATGAAGGTCAAAAAGCAACAGTTAGAACCATACATGAAACAACAGACTAGTTCCAGTTTGGGAAAGGAGTACGTCAAGGCTGTATATTGTCACCCTGCTTATTTAACTTATATGCAGAGTACATCACGTAAAACACAGGGCTGGATGAAGTACCAGCTGGAATCAAGATTGCCGGGAGAAATATCAATAACCTCAGATATGCAAATGACATCACCCTTATGGCAGAAAGCAAAGAGGAACTAAAGAGCCTCTTGTTGAAAGAGGGAAGCAAAAAAGCTGGCTTAAAACTTGATTCAAAAACAAAGGTCATGGCATTTGATTCCATCACTTCATGGCAAATAGATAAGGAAACAGTGGGAACAGTTACAGACTTTATTTTCTTGTGTTACAAAATCACTGCAGATGGTGACTGCAGTCATGAATTTAAAAGATGCTTGCTGGGAAAGATTGAAGGCTGGAGGAGAAGGGGATGACAGAGGATGAGGTGGTTGGATGACATCACTGACTCAATGGACATGAGTTTGAATAAACTCTGGGAGTTGGTGACGGGCAGGGAGGCTGGGCATGCTGGAGTTCAAGGGGGCCACAAAGAGTCGGACAAGACTGAGTGACTGAACTGAACTGCTCCTTGGAAGAAAAGCTATGACCAACCTAGACAGCATATTAAAAAGTAGAGACATTACTTTGCCTACAAAGGTCCATCTAGTAAAGCTATGCTTTGTCCAATAGTCATGTATAGATGTGAGAGTTGAACTATAAAAAAAGCTGAGTGCCGAAGAATTGATGCTTTTGAACTGTGGTGTTGGAGAAGACTCTTGAGAGTCCCGTGGACTGCAAGAAGATCCAACCAGTCAATCCTAAAGGAAATCAGTCCTGAATATTCATTGGAAGGACTGATGCTGAAGCTGAAGAAGCTTCAATACTCTGGCCACCTGATGCGAAGAACTGAGTTACTGGAAAAGACCCTGATGCTGAGAAAGGTTGAAGGTGGGAAGATAAGCAGATGACAGTGGATGAGATGGTTGGATGGCATCACTGACTCGATGGACATGAGTTTGAGCAAACTCCGGGAGTTTGTGATGGAAAGGGAAGCCTGGTGTGCTGTAGTTCATGGGGTCTCAAAGATTCATGCACAACTGAGGACTCAACTGAACTGAATAATCTAAGTGGAAAAAATTATAAATATATATATATATATGTATAACTGAATCACTTTGCTGTGTATCTGAATCCAACACAACATTGTTAATTAACTATGATCCAATATAAAATAAAAATTGAGGAAAATTAAAATGAAATTACAAATACCTGTGTGTGTACATAATCCATTTTTTTGTGCTCTCATCCTTAAACTTAATTTTAGTACTTGATTTAGGCCTCTGTTTTATTAATTCAAGTTACTAAATTTACATTGATTGTGGAAACTGGTTTAATGAAGGAGACCTGGACTCTGGAGGAAGCCTCCCTTAGTTTTAAGCTTACATCTCCAACTCCATCATATATTAGTATATGTCATTGAAAAAACTAGGAAAAGTTAAAAGGTTCAGATTCTTCATTTATAAATGGGGAAAACATAAATAATGCATAGGAATGTTTGGAGAATTTAATAAGACAATATATTTTAAATACTTGATATGATATTTAGTTCATGGTTAGTACATAACAGTCTTCTCTGCTTCTGATCATCCTTTGTTGAAATTTTGAATCAGCTGTGAAATGAATGTTCTAAGGCAGGCACAAAAAGTTTAAACCCAGACAAAAATTTGACAGACCAAAAAATGTCAGTCTCTGGACACTCTAAATTATCACAATTGTGGTAGCTGAGATAGATACTATCTTTCTCACTCTTTTGCAAGTGACTTTGGGAGAATTATTAACCGCTCATAAATATTTTCAATTTTAAAATGAGCACTCTATGTCATCCAGGGTTTAGGTAAATGTCCAGATTCATCAAATTGTATATATATTAATATGAGCAGTTTTTGTATGTAAATAATACCTCAATAAAGCTTTAAAAACCCAGTAAATAAAATATGGTGAAACAGCAAGTTATCCAGATTATCAGCCTTCATTTTAAGTAATTCATTTGTATAAAACTTTACTGGATTTTCTCAATATTTATCAGTACTTTCAAAAATTATCAAAGTAGAGAAATGTATAGGGTTAAAATACAGGAAAAATACTGTTGAAAATTATGTTTAGTGGAGTAATTTAAAATTATAATTGCTCACAGAAGGTAAGGGCTTCACTGGTAGCTCAGACAGTAAAGCGTCTGCCCGCAGTGCGGGAGACCCAGGTTCAATCCCTGGGTCAGGACGATCCCCTGGCGAAGGAAATGGCAACCCACTCCAGTATCCTTGCCTGGAAAATCCCATGGAAAGAAGAGCCCGGTAGGCTACTGTCCATGGGGTCGCAAAGAGTCAGATACGACTTCACTTTCACTTTCACAGGAGGTAACTGAAGCCAAGAATGCTGTATATCTGTATCAGTTATTCACTACAGAAATAATGATATGTAATAAACAGCTCCCCCCCCCATCTCTTTCAACTCAATAGGTTATAACAACAAACTTATTCTCACACACACAGAGTCATAGGCCAGTGTCTATTCAGATGATCTAGGGCTGGATAGACTGAGTGGCTCTGTGGGTTGGCTGGTTTTGATCTCAGGCTCATATCTGCTCAGGATTTGGTCTGTTTCACATATCTCATTCCTTCTTGCGCCATGACCTTTTCAAGGTTAAGGAAGATACCAAGGGAAGCCAAAAATCCCCACATTGCAAACTTCCATTTTGGTCACTTCTGCTAGCATTCCTTTGAACTAAGCAAATCACATGGGCAAAGGCAAGATCAGAAAGTTTGGGAAATACATACTGCTCACACTCCTGAGAAATGTCAGGAGTCTTGCAAATGCAAAGTCACATGACAAAAGGTATGAAGAGAGTGAAAATGTGGGAAGACTGATCCAACATACTGTGGTGTTCATGAAAGTTTTTTCCTAAGAAAATACTCAGCTTATATTTCCCTTACAGATTGGTGGTCCCATGTGACTGAGAGATGCAAGTGAGATGTGGTTAGAAGTGATAAAAGCTATTTCTATGCTTGGCTCATATGATGCTTCTCAGACTATCCTCCATGTTCTCTTTTTTTCACCAGATGACTGACTGTGGAGGAGACCTAGGACCTAGAATAATATGCCTGAGTTTTAAAATGGAAGGAATCTGGACTCTCATTTTATATAAGAGAGTCTCTAAATTAGTATACAACATTACAGGAAAAAAAAAAAAACAAAACAACAACAAAACTTTTATTGTGAGTCTTCTCAGATTTTCAGCAATATTTGTGATAGTAGCCAATCTATCACATATGACTCTGTAACATCTTAAACTCTATTCTAAATATTACAATATCTAAAATAATTTTACTCATGACTCAAGAGGAAGTGATCAGTCTTTACAATGTTATTAAGAATGAGATGGATCTAGTAGGGAATAGCTCCAGAGTTACTTCATGTGGTTAACTGAGGGTAGAGTGTGGTTACAGACTTGTTGTTTAGTTGCCAAGCTGTGTCCAATGCTTTTGTATCTGAAGGTCTGTAGCCTGCCAGGTTACTCTATTCATGAGATTTCCCAGGCAAGAATACTGGAGGGGAGTGGTTTGCCATTTCCTTCTCCAGAGGATCTTCCCAACCCAGGGATCAAACCATGTCTCCTGCATTCCAGGGGTAAAGAGGGATTCTTTACCACTAAGCCATCTGGGCAACCCCGATTACAGAATTAGAAGACTGTTATTCATAATGATAAAATGGATTTCACTGGATGCTTATGAATATTTGAAGGTGTTATTTCGCATTGATGTATTTGAGATAAGTGGTTGGTGAAAACTTTGAAGAACTGTTGGTAAACTTTACTTTTTAATTTAATTACTCTCCAAACCAAAATCAATGCATACACATGGGAAAAAATTAAAGTTGCCTAAAAGAATATAGCAATGGCACCCCACTCCAGTACTCTTGCCTGGAAAATCCCATGGATGGAGGAGCCTGGTAGGCTGCAGTCCATGGGGTTGTGAAGAGTCGGACACGACTGAACGACTTCAGTTTCACTTTTCACTTTCATGCATTGGACAAGGAAATGGTAACCCACTCCATGTTCTTGCCTGGAGAATCCCAGGGATGGGGAGCCTGGTAGGCTGCTATCTATGGGGTCATACAGAGTCAGACACGACTGAAGCGACTTAGCAGCAAAAGAATATACAGTGAAAAGCTATGTCTCCTTGTCTTCTTTCTAAATATAACCAATCTAGTGATTTCCTATGTAAATTATCAAAATATTTTTCTGTGTATATACCTTGTATTTGTCTTGTGATGACTTTTGATGCTATATGAATCCTGATCCTGATACTTTTAAGAATTGAATGCTAGACCTGCACCTTTTTCGTCCACTGCTATATAACTCGTGCCAGATGGTACCTTGACAATATCTGAGGTGATGCTGTGTGACAGTACCTATTGTGACAATCAGAATTTATGCTTCAAAGGTTTTATGACTTGCAGAAGATGCCAAATTTCCATCTAACCAAAAATATTATGTTCACTTTAAATGCAGTGTTAATATTCAGATTTAATTTGATTCATTTCTACTTGGGAATACAGCATGGAATTCATGGAATTTATGTTTTCTGTAGCAAAATTATGAGTGATTGCAGGTAAAATTATGTAATTTCTCTGAGTAGAACAAAGGTGTACAATCTGAATCTAAGCTACTCCACTCACTCTTCTGTAAGCACCCTGGTTTAGAGCATATTTCCCTTCAAGTGAGTCTTTTGTGAACCTGTACTTCTACTCTTGGTAGAAGAGGCCTGAGAGTCTAGTTTCTGAAGCTGAAAAGCCAGACTCAGTATGAGAAGAAATTACAAGAGGTCATTTTACCACTGGAGTCCAGATGGCTTTGAAATTTTGAAGAAGCTTGGTGTGGAGGCTTGTTTGGAATTAAGGGCAGATTTGAAACCATATGGGACGGTTTTAGTCTAGGAAAGTTAAAATTTATAAAGATGAATGATTAAAAATAAACCCAGTCTTAAGCAGTGGCTTAGGGAGGAGTAATCCCCCAGAGTTCAGAATACTGGGTTCTTGGCTTCCTGTTATAAAAATGTGAATGCCTCCCGCCTCTTCCCCTCTGTCCCCTTTTGTGGCCTCCTGTGCCCTCCCATCACTTTGTCTCCAGCTTGCTTTTTCTGAATGGGGACTTTATACTTTTATTGTTTACTGTCGGTGATGCAGGAGCCATTACTGTCAGGTCTGTTGAAAGGCTTCAATGAAAAGGGTCAGTGTAGTCATTTGTTTTTTATGGAACCTTCTCTCTGTGCTGGCAAAGCCCTAAATCATACCCTTATTCTATTAGACAAAGTGATAGACAAAATGGGTATTTAAAATAGGGGAAATAAAACATCACTCAAAATCCCTAACAGAATTATTTATTTTACTCTCACCTTTAATCACAAGTAGAATTATTCTTTATTAACAAATACAGTGAATCTGAGCTTTTAGCTGAGCATTTAGTGGAACATCTACCCAGTAAGCTTTGCTTATGTTGCAGACAGCTACCCTGAGGAGTGATTTGAATTTAAATGTGATTCCCTTATTAGTTTCTGCTAACTGCAAATATCCCAGGCACTTAATTAAGTGGCTGAGTAATGTATGAATGCTCACTTCTGCTTGTCATGCAGAACAAAGTGATGTATTTATATTCCATGCACAATATGAAATTTAATGACACGGGCAACAGTAATTTAGAAAACCTTTGTTTTTATTGTCCTTGTTTTTGCTTAAGCAATTTCTCCGCTTTGTCATAGTTTGGCCAGGACAATGATATAAGACTTCATCCAAATGTTAGCTGCTGGCAGGTGACATTTGCTAATAAACCAGAGGTTCTTCTGTGCCATCTAATGACTTAAAACTTTGGTAGGTTTTCATTAACTATGCTATTTTGTTTTTGTTCCTTACTCTAAATTTTAATTTAATAGCAGGGAACAATTACTTTATGTGGCTGTTTAGCCACTGCAACACAAAGGAAAAGGTAGCTTCTGTTAGGATTTGAATTAACATACAGGGTTGCAAACTAAACAAATAAAAAACAACCAGTACTCTTTTTTTAACAATAGATTGTGAGGAGCAAAATATTGAGGCCAGGTCGTCTGACAAGCATTTCAGGGAACCCCTTTCATTTCATAGTTTACTAAAGTTATTGTTCTTTATTTACTTCAGGAATCCAAAAATGCCAAGAGATTTTTGATTGGCATTCAAGGTCAATCCTAAAGCTGGAATCCTATTTTTCCTCTATCCCAATCTTTCTGGATCTCCCGCACACTCACATAATACTTCAAATAGCTCTAAATTAAATGTTTATATTTTGTCATTTTAAACTGGGCTTATTTAAACTGCTTAGTGCAGTTATTTGGACAGTGGTTTGACTAGTCAGATGGTGCTATTGTGCTGCAAAGCAGAAGGATTAATATTCTCCCTATTTCAGATCCTTTGGTCCACATGTGGGGTTGGGAGGCTCCTTTAATTAGAGTCTCGGCTCTGTCTGTCTGTTCTGGAAATCATAGCTTCAATTAGTCTAGTCGCTTTATTTAGACAGTTTCATTTGTTTCCTAATGGAATTAGGTGGGTGGTGAACTGGGTCAAAGTTGTAGCGTATTACTTTTTGATATAAAATGTACTTTATATCCTGTGCAACATTCTGTACCACAAGGAAGTGAAGTGTTCATCTGAACCATAATTTCTCACTGGATGGGGGAACTGCGCATAAACTATGGAGGCTTGCTTTTACTTACCTGCATCATCTCTTTCTTGTCAGCTTCAGTCACACACTACCCATGCCAACCCTAACCAAGGAAAAATGACGTCAGGCTGCTGGGAGAATGCTGCTGTGCAGTTCTTGACAGAGAAGCCCTACTGCCTGTTAAATTCTTGGCAGTGCTCTTCTTTGATGCCTCAATAATCGTAAACTGCCATTTGGTGTGAAAGGATTCTTCCATTCCAAATTTGGTAGTTTTATTTAAAAATGTATCAGTCTTACATTTCAGCTTCTTTCTTATCAAACCCCAATTTTAGGTGTGCTGACAAGTCACAAAGCAAGAGAGTGTGGAAACACTGGCAGCAAAAATGGCAGAAATTGTTCTAATCTCCTAATTTCTGTGCACCTGCATTTGATGGGCTTTCTCTTGCTAGCTCTGACATCAAATCTGTCTCAGCCCCTTTAGCCATTCTGACCTCACCATATGCCCCTGACTGGAGAGAAGCCCAGCTTGGCTGCTTGTGCTCAGAGTCCACATATGTTGAGGGAGGGACCCCAGAAGATGGTTGACAGTATTCCTTTAGCTAGTAATCCCTTCAGGGAGATGAAAGGTGCTCCCTGGGCCTGTTCTTATGTTACATACTGTATTCAAACCCCAGCTAAAAGTGACCAATGCAAGCTATGACAGTTTACCTTTACCCTCCAGCTATAGGGCTCACACCACTCTTGGCAGACAAATATCTCTTTTTTCTTTTCTCTTTTTCCTTTGTATAAAGAGTATCTCTCAATATTCAGCTAATCAGCACTGACAACCCCCATTTGACTGTTCACTTCTCTAGTGAGGCTTCCAGCTTTCAAGCATCAAGATCAGTGAGATTCTCTTCTGGGTGGGCCAGTTTGTTTCTCAGTGACATGAGAGCATTGCCTGCAGTGTGCACTGGGTGAGGCTTGTCAGTTGAGATATAATGTTGCTCTTTTGACGATTTTTTTTTCAACTATTTCTACAAACTGAAGAGACTAGAAATATGTATCCTGTTTTTCCTCTCCTGCAAATAAGCACACTGAATTCTTTTTTATTTGGACATCTGAGCATGCCATAAGAGCAGAATATCAGGATTGGACAGATGCCTAAATGTTCAGTCCATGCATCCACCTGGTGCTTAAATCCTAGCCATAGTACTCTCCTAAATGTCATCTTTTCATACTGTTAAAAAGCAGAGAGGTTACTTTGCTGACAAAGGTCTGTCTAGTCAAAGCTATGGTTTTTCCAGTAGTCATGTATGGATGTGAGAGTTGGACTATAAAGAAAGCTGAGTGCCAAAGATTAGATGCTTTTGAAGTGTGTTCTTGGAGAAGACTCTTGAGAGTCCCTTGAACTGCAAGATCCAACCAGTCCATCCTGTAGGAAATCTGTCCTGAATATTCATTGGAAGAACTGATGCTGAAGCTGAGGCCCCAATACTATGGCCACCTGATGCAAAGAACTGACTCCTTAGAAAAGACCCTGATGCTGGGAAAGATTGAAGGCATGAGGATAAAGGGACGACAAAGGAAGAGATAGTTGGATAAGTATCACTGACTCAGTGGGCATGAGTTTGAGCAAGTTCCAGGAGCTGGTGATAGACAGGGAAGCCTGGTGTACTGCAGTCCATGGGGTCGCAAAGACACAGATATGACTGAGTGACTGAACTAAACCAAACTGAAATGTCGTCTAGCATAGGTTTGAATGCTGCCAGTACCGGGGACTCATATTCTTCAAAATCATCCAATTCTATCTGTGAATAATGATGTAAACAGAGTGACTGTACTCTAACACACAAGTACAAACACACACACACACGCTGAGCCCTTGCCACTGTCACCTCTCTCCTTTTCTTGAGTTGTATAATTGTAAATTGAATCACAGATATAAAATGAACACTTACTAGTTCTTGTTAAGTCTAGTTCCAGCTCTCCATTCCAACCTATCAAGATATTTTTATTCTAACCTGATATCCAGGGTATTTATTCTCTCCTTATTTGTCATCTACCAGTGTGATTGGCATGTGCATACCATGAGACAATATAGACTAACATATATGTGGCATTGGAGGTGAGAAGAGTCTGGGTTCCAAACCTAGCATTGCTACTGCATAACCAGTTGTCAAGTCTTGGAGATAATTCCAAGGGCTCTCTGACTCTTAAGATTTTTTAATGATAAAATTTCTATTTATTTCCTCCAAACTTAGTGTGACATATTAATTTTATTTTTTAAAAATATTTTTTTTAGTTTTTTACTTTTTAAATTTTAAAATCTTTAATTCTTACATGCGTTCCCAAACATGAACCCCCTCCCACCTCCCTCCCCACAACATCTCTAAAATATAGACAGGTTAAGTTTTGAATTGTTTTCCAAATATAATTGTTACAACATGAGAGTCAAGTACTCATTTTTAAAAACCACTTGCATTAAGGTAGGATTGACTTGTGAAAAGCTGTGCATATTTAATGTGTACAACTTAATTAGTTTGGGGATAAATAAACACCTGTGAAAACATTAGTCATATACATCATTAGTCATACAGTAGTTATGTATGGTGGAGAAGGCAATGGCACCCCACTCCAGTACTCTTGCCTGGAAAATCCCATGGATGGAGGAGCCTGGTAGGCTGCAGTCCATGGGGTCGCTAAGAGTTAGATATGACTGAGCGACTTCACTTTCACTTTTCGCTTTCATGCATTGGAGAAGGAAATGGCAACCCATTTCAGCGTTCTTGCCTGGAGAATCCCAGGGACAGCGGAGCCTGGTGGGCTGCCATCTATGGGGTCACACAGAGTTGGACACGACTGACGCAACTTAGCAGCAGCAGTCATGTATGGATGTGACAGGTAGACTATAAAGAAAGCTGAGTGCCAAAGAATTGATGCTTTTGAACTGTTGTGTTCAAGAAGACTCTTGAGAGTCTGTTGGACTGCAAGGAGATCCAAGCAATCCATCCTAAAGAAAATCAGTCCTGAATATTCATTGGAAGGACTGATGCTGAAGCTGAAACTCCAATACTTTGGCCACCTGATGCGAAGAACTGACTCAGTGGGAAAGACAACCCCCAAAATACTTGCCTTTGAAAATCGGTGGGGAATAGTTCCAGGAAAACTATAAAACTTCAGGGGCAGAAAACACACTCTTAAAGGGCTTACCTGCAGACTCATTTCACTTGAGAAATAGTTCAAAAACACCAGATTGAAAAAGGACATGAACCATAGGTGTGTGCTTGGTCGCTCAGTTGGGTCTAACTATTTGGGACTCCATAACTGTAGCCCGCCAGGCCCCTCTGTCCATGGAATTTTACAGGCAAGAACACTGAAGCGGGTTGCCATTTCCTCCTCCAGAATGGACCAGAAGTAAGGGGGATGCATTTACTTATTCTGAAGAATCTGCCAGAGAGGCAGGAACCAGTTGGAATGTTCATAGATACTGAGACAATAGTGAGAGGGATTTTTCAATCTCAGGTTACCTTGCTAACACCAGTCTGGTGGGTGTCATTTTGAAAATCTCCAGCTAAATTATTAATAGGGCCTACCAGGTGGTGCAGTGTTAAAGAATCTGCCTGCCAATGCAGGAGCCGCAGGCAATGCAAGAGACATGGGTTCAATCCCTGGGTTAGCAATAGTACCAGTGAATGCTATTTGACAGTACTCACCCTTTGAAGAGACCTTCCCACTCCTGATCTATGGCCTGACCTCACAGCAGGTCCAGTGGTAACACTGCCAACCAGCACCTGATAGCTACAACAGCTGGGCTGTACAGCAATTTTGAGGGCCGGTCCCACCCTAGCACCCTACAGTTGCTGTGATGGGTCTCATAGTTGTTCCAGGGGTCAACCATGCCCTCCAGTACACTACAGCAGTAGCCACAGCCCCCCCCCCCCCACCACCACAGGAGGGCACACATAGCTTATGTAGATGACACTCCTTGAGCACTTGACTCTTGTGGTCCGGTGGGATTGCTCTTCTGAGCCTCCCAGGACATTTATACATAAGGCCACTTTTAAAGACTGGGAGAAGTAGCTGATTTACCTAATATATAGAAGCAAACACAGAAAATAAGCAAAATATGGAGACAAAGGAATATGTTCCAACCAAAGCAAGCTAAAACTTTAGAAATAGAACTAAACAAAATAGAGATAAGCAATCTACCTGTTAAAGATGCTTGATGGTAATAAAGATGCTCCCCAAACTGGGAAGACGAACGGATTAATACAGTAAGAACTGCAACAAAGTTATACAAAAAATTAAAAATACAAAACAGAAGTTGTAACTGAAGTGAAAAATACACTAGAGGGTTTCAATAGCAGATTGGATGAGGTAGAAGAAAGAAATAGCAGAATGGAAGACAAAGCAATGAAATTCATCAGGCAGAAAAGCAAATGAAAAAGGAGTTTTGAAAAAGTGAAGATATCTCAAAGGACCTTTGGGACAACATCAAGCAGAATAGTGTTTGCATTATAAGGGTCCCAGAAGAAAAGATAAAGAGCCAGAAAAATTATTTGAAGAAATAGTGGCTGAAAACTTTCCTAAACTGATGAAGGAAACATATACCCAGGTCCATGATACTCAGGGAGTTCTGAGTATGATGAATCCAAAGAGAAACAAATCAAGACACATTCTAAAAAAAGACACATTCTAAAAGTTAAGGATAAAGATAGAATCCTCAAAGGAGCAAGAGAAAAGTAACTTGTTATCTACAAGGGAAACCCCACAAAGCTCTCAGTAGATTTTTCAGCAGGAACCTTACAGACCAGAACAGAGTAGCAAAGCATATTTAAAGGACTAAGAGGAAGGAAAAGAAAAAAATAACTTTCAACCTAGAATTCTCTGTCTAGTAAGGTTATCATTCAGAATTGAAGGAGAGAGATTAAGATTTTCCCAGATAAGCAAAAGCTAAAGAAATTCACCACCACAAAACTACCCTATTAAAAAAAAGTTAAAAAGACTTCAAGTTAAAAAGAAATATTAATAATAAGAAAACAAGGCGACATCAAAGTAAAAAGGTTTTGCACAGCAAAGGAAACTATCTTCAAAGCAAGAAGGCAACCTACAAAATGGAAGAAGCTATTTGCAATACATATACCCCAAAAGAAGTTGATATCCAGAATATATACTGAACTCATACAACTCAACAGCAACAACATAAAAACAAACAACCAGATTTAAAAATGAACACAGGATCTGAGTAGATATTTTTTCATAAAAGACATACAAATGGCCAACAGGCATGTTAAAAGATGTTTAACATTTCTAATCATCAGGGAAATAGAAATGAAAACCACAATGATATATCAACTCATACCTGTTAGAATGGCTATTATTAAAAAAAATGTTGGAGAGTACATGGAGAAAAGGGAATTCTTGTACACTGTTGGTGGGAATGAAAACTGATCAATTTCCAATAAATGGAAAACAGTACATAGATATCTTAAAAAATTAAGAGTAGAATTACTCTATGTGTGTGTGCATGTGTGTGTGTATGTGTTTTAGTCACTCAGTTGTGTCTGACTCTCTGCGACCTCGTGGATTTTAGCCCACTCGGCTCCTCTGTCCATGGAATACTCCAGCAAGAATACCAGAGTGGGTAGCCATTCCCTTCTGCAGGGGATCTTCCTGACCCAGGGTTCAAACTCTGGTCTATTACATTGGAGGAAGGTTTTACTGTCTGAACTACCGGAGAAACACTAGAACTACCATACTACTCAGCTATTCCACTTCGGGATAGATATCAAAAGAACAAGAAAACATTAATTCAGAGAGATATATGCACCTTTATGTTCATTGCAACATTATTTACAGTAGTCAAGATATACAGTCTAAGTGTCAATTGGTAATGAATAGATAAAAAGATATTATACGTGTGTTTATGTAGTGAAATATTACTCAGCTATAAAATAGAATGAAATTCTGCCATTTGTGACTACGTGGATGGACATTGAGGGTGTTATGCTTAGTGAAAGAAATCAGACAGGGAAAAACAAGCAATATAGGATTCACTCATATTGAAACCTATGGATACAAGAGCAAGTGAATAAATAATAAGAGCTCATAGGTATGGAAGATAGATTAGTGGTTACCAAAGGGTAAAGGGGTCAGGGGACAGGTGAAATGAAGGAAGGGGATCAACTGTATGGTTATTGTGTTCAGTCGTTAAGTCATATCCAACTCCTTGCGACCCTATGAACTGTAACATGCCAAGCTCCCTTGTCCTTCACTATCTCCCAGAGTTTGCTCAAGGTCATGTCCATTATGTCAATGATGCCATCAAACCATCTCATCCTCTGTCATCCCCTTCTCCTCCTGCCTTCAATCTTTCTCAGCATCAGAGTCTTTTCCAGTGGGTTGGCTCTTTGCATCAAGTGCCCAAAGTATCAGAGCTTCATCTTTAGCATCAGTCCTTATGATGAATATTCATGGTTGATTTCCTTTAGGATTGACTGGTTTGATTGCCTCGCATTCTAAGGGACTATCAAGTGTCTTCTTCAGCACTGCAGTTCAAAAACATCAGTTCTTTGACGCTCAGCCTTCTTTATGGTCCAACTCTCACATCTATACAGAACTACTGGAAAAATTATAGTTTTGATGGCAGGCACCATTGTCGTCAGAGTGATGTCTGCTTTTTAATATGCTGTCTAGTTTTGTCATAGCTTTCCTTCCAAGTAGCAAACGTCTTTTAATTTCATGGCTTCAGGCACCATCCACAGTGATTTTGGAGTCCAAGAAAGGAAAATCCATCACTGCTTCCACTTTTTCCCCTTCTATTTGCCATGGGAAGGAAACGGCAACCAACTCCAGTATTCTTGTTTGAAAACTTCCATGGACACAGGTGACTGGTGGGCTACAGTTCATGGGGTCACAAAGTGTCTGACATGACTGAGCTACTGAGCACACCTTTGCCACTGTGATTGAACTGGATACCATGATCTTAGTTTTTTGAATGTTGAGTCTTAAGCCAGCTTTTTCACTCTCCTCTTTCACGCTTCTCTAGATGCTCTTTAGTTCCTCTTTGCCTTTTGCCATTAGAGTGGTAATATATGCATATCTGAGATTGTTGATGTTTCTCCTGGCAATCTTGATTCCAGCTTGTGATTCGTCCAGCCTGGCATTTCACATGGTATACTCTGCATATAAGTTAAATAAGCAAGGTGGCAATACACAGCCTTGATGTACTCCTTTCCCAGTTTTGAACCAGTCTGTTGTTTCATATCTAGTTCTAACTGTTACTTCTTGATCTGCATACAGGTTTCTCAGGAGACTGGTAAGGTGGTCTGGTATTCCCATCTCTTGAAGAATTTTCCAAAGTTTGTCAAGGGCTTCAGCATAGTCAATGAAGCAGAAGTAGGTGTTTTTTTGTTTGTTTGTTTGTTTTTTTCTGGAATTCCCTTAATTTCTCTATGATCCAGTGAATGCTGGCAATTTGATCTCTGGTTTCCTCTGCCCTTTCTAAATCCAGCTTATACATCTGGAAGTTCTCGTTTCATGCACTGCTGAAACTTAGCTTGAAGGATTTTGAGCATGACCTTGCTAGCATAGGAAATGAGCACAGTTGTACAGTACTTTGAACATTCTTTGGCATTGCCCTTCTTTGGGCTTGTAATGAAAACTGACCATTTCCAGTCATGTGGCCACTGCTGAGTTTTCCAAATTTGCTGACATATTGACTGTATGGTGATGGATAGTAATTAGACTTGTGATGATCATTCTCTAGTGTATACATATGTTGAACTATGTTTACATATACCTGAAACTTATATAATAAAAAGACATACCAGTAAAGATATACTGTTAGTATTTATTCTCCATGAACCTCAAGTAGTAGGGCTTATCTCTTTTTTCATCCAAGTATTCCTTTTATTAAGTTTCCTGTAGTATTTATCAGCAGGTACTTGATGCAGTATCTGCCTATTTTTCATTTTTGAAAATGGTATATCTATTTCTAATTTTCATTTCTGTCATTTCTAGTATCCTTCTATGGTCACTTACCATGCCAATAATCTGTTTTCTGATTGTTTTTTTTTTTTTCTTTTTCATTCTAGTGGGCATTCTTTAAACTTCTCCTCCATGAATACTGTTTTAGGATTCTGAAAACTGAGCACTATTAAACTAATTTAGCATTGTGAAACGATGAAAAGTATAGTTACAGCAATTTTATCTCAAGTTCCAGACTTTCTGTCTCTTTGGAACCTGAGGTTCAGAGAAGTGATTCAGTAAAATAAATGTTTAGAAATAAAACACCTGTTTATGGTAGCTTAGGACACACATGTTCAAGTACTATTTGTGAAGTATTATCATTAACAATGGAGATATAAAACAAAGTAAAGAAATTATTGAGCACTAAGTGCCAGGTATTGCTAGCGCTTATTTCATTAACTATATTTTAATTGCTTTTTAAAAATGACCTCATGACATAGAGTGACATTGTTGATGTTTTATACAGGAACAAAGAGAAGTTCAGAGAGACTGAAGGAACTTGTCTACGATACTTAACGTTTTTAGTAGGTAGATGAGTCTAGATTTAAACTAAGATTTCACAGATTTTCCCTTGCCTGTTACAGACCTGAGAAAAGTATATGTATTTTATAAATGAATCAAATACTGTATACATGTAGATATTTGATGTTTCATAAATGAATATCTACATTTTCATTTCTATTACATGATATAATGAGAAGTCCGCTGAACATGTGAAAGAGTGCAGGTAGAAGCTACTTAGACTCTAATGTATAAATATGCCATCAATTTAGGCAAGTGGTTCTCTTTTCCTAGATTTTTAAAGATACCTCTGATTTAGGAGCCTTCCCTGGTGACTCAGTGGTAAAGAATCCACCTGCAATGAGAGAGATCCAGGTTTGATCCCTGCATCAGGAAGATCCCCTGGAGAATGAAATGGCAACCCACTCCAGTATTCTTGCCCGTGAAATCCTATAGACAGAAGAGCCTGGTGAACTGTAGTCCATGGGGTTGCAAAAGTGTTGGACGTGACTTACTGACTAAACTACCATCTGCCTTATGTCAGTGGAGTTGAGGATAGTCTGTCTCCCTTGTAGCGTTAGTCTCTGTCTTCTATTGCAATAGTCTTAAGTAAAGTCGTCTTATCCAGGGCAATATTTCTTTGCTTGGAAATTAAAATAATGCTAGTGGTGATAGTGATGGTGATGGTCATAAACATTTTAGAAGAAAACGATGTATACTAGAGTGTAGTAGTTTAAATACAGTTTTGGTTTACTGAAATCAACCAGACTAAACATGTTAATAAGATTGGTTAACCTTGTGCTAATTCATAATTTGAATGACTTTAGTTTATCTTAATCTTCTTTGGATAACTTTAGAGAACAGTTCAAATTCAGAATGACAAATGACGAAGTACAGAAGGAATTTTATCTAAGAAAGCTGTACCTTCACTAATCTAAACTTTTTGTCTATTGGAGAGAGAAATATGCTACAAGCCTGTCCCACCTGGTAGTTCAAATGTATTTTATACCTCTGATAAGTTTCTGTAGAAGTTTCAACTAATCACATGTTGGTTAAGAAAAAGCGATGCTGGCTTTAAGCTGTATAAGTTTCTTATATATTTTGGAGATTAATTCTTTGTCAGTTGGTATGTTTGCAATTATTTTCTCCCATCTGAGGGTTGTCTTTTAATCTTGTTTATTGTTTCCTTTGCTGTGCAAAAGCTTTTATGTTTAATTAGGTCCTATCTATTTATTTTTGTTTTTATTCCATTACTCTAGGAGGTGGGTCAAAAAGGATCTTGCTGTGATTTATGTCAAAGAGTGCACTATGTTTTTCTCTAAGAGCTTTATAGCTTTTGGCTTCATTTAAAGTCTTTAATCCATTTTGAGTTTATTTTGTATATGATGTTAGGAAGCGTTCTAGTTTCATTCTTTTACATGTAACTGTCGAGTTTTCCCCCACCCCTCGCTACTATAAGGTAATTTGCTCTGCAAAAGTTGATGGAACACACACTCTGCATTGATTTTAATGAACATTTTGTGTGTAGTTAAATGTTTCTTCTTAATCAAATGAGAGCACCACAGTGTGTTCTTGACTTCAGAAGTCTTCCTCAGGAAGGCGTGTGTCCTGCAAAGCATTCATCTTTACTAGGAATCTGTTTTCTGGCCTATTTTATCCTCGTGTAACTGGCTGTCACAGAACTAACTGATACTTCCTGTAACTATCTTCAGTCCTGAGCATAACTAAGCTAATTTGTTACTTATATAGTCAAAGTTTTAAAGAACTTCGAATTTAGAGGTTGGGGGGTAGATAGAAAAGAAAGAGAAGGGGAGAGGTCGAGGAAGAAAGAGAGAGAGAGAGAAACAGGGAGGGAGACGTGGAAGTGAAGAACAAAAATTGTTGCTTATCTACTGTCACTCACATTTGGGAAGTAGAGGATTTGATATGTCTTTAGAAATAGAACTGTAGCCCTGTAGCACTTATTCTATTTCATGAAAAGTGAAAAATTTCTGCATATTGACTTGTGAGTAGGTGTTTTACAATTTCCCTTCACCTCCACCTCTCCCTCCCTGTTTCTCTCTCTCTCTCTCTCTCTCTCTTCCTCTCTCTCTCGCCTTCTCTTTCCCTTTTCTATTCATCTCTCCAACCTCTGAATTCTGAGTTCCTTAAAACTTTAAATTCATAAGTAACAAAATAGTTTAATTATGTTGAGGGAGACTTTATTAGCCAAAATTGGTTTCAATTTATAATATCAAAATCTCAAGGTTGTTATTAGAAAAACATTTCTATAGAATTATTAACTGCCCTCCCTCAATTAAGTAAATATCCAAACATAACTTTTAATATAACGCAAGAGCAACTTCAAGCTTAAAGACTACCCTGTTTTCATTTGTGTTTTCACACACACCTGTGAAAGATGTGCTTCTAATATATATATATATATATATATATATATATATATATATATATTCTCACGTTTCCCTGTCTAAAAATAACAGTGTGGAGGGGTGTTAAGATGTAAGCTTGTCCACTCTTGTTTCTAACATGGTAGGAAAATAAATACAGCCTTTAAGATTCCCTTTTAAATAAGCAGGTTAGTTTTCTTTACAATAATATATTTATTTAGTTTTCCTGTTTAGCTCATAGATCAAAGATAATCATATGGGGAGTGTCTAACTTGACTTCTTGCTTTTTGTTCTCTCCTGGAAATGAGAGTAAGAATGAAGAGCTTCCTCCTGGTAATATCTCAAGGATATGCGAGTTCTCATGAAAATATTCTATATTTATTTTTCTTTTGCTTAGCAGTAGTTTAGTAAAACTTTTTCTTACCCCTCCAGACAATGCAGCAGTTTTCTCATACTATTTTCAGTGATTGTTTTCCATAATTAAATTCATGTTTCTCTTCTCCTGTGGAGAGGTTTTGTAAAATAAGAGGCAATCTCCATAAATATTTATCATTTTTATTTCATGTTAGCAATCATGAACTTATGCATTTCAATAGGCTTCTTTCTATTTTACCTCTTGCCTCATCATATTTTTGTGCTTTATCACACACTATTTTATACATTTAATAAATGACTTCTGGTTTTGTTTTTGTTTTACAAAATTAAATCTAAATACCCTAGTATATAGAGCTCTACCTCTCCGGGTTCATATGTACCTCTTCTCCAAGTTTAAAATATTTCCCTGTAGTGAGGCTGCCTCTGTCAGTACCTCTGAAAACTGCAGTTGTATCTGGATTGAGGGCTGAAGCCCATTCTCTTATTCTGGCCAAGTCATCTCAGTATCTGAAGCATTTTCAAGGCTTTGCCCTTTGAGAAGGCAAGACTTTCCATTCTAGCTCTCTTCATCTCTCCTCCTTTGAATCCCTTTTGCACTTGAACTCTGAAGTACAAATTTTAGTTATTTTGTATTGTTAGTGTAACTCTTCAAGGAGATAGTGTGATTTTGAAAAATTGAATCTCTTGTTATGCTTCTTTGATCAGGAAAGCAAGTGAAATAGAATGTAAACACATGTATTGATTGTAGCATTGCTACTTTTTAAATTTCAGAATAGAATGTCATATAGCTAGACACTTTTGCTAATTCTGTTATAAAAATTATTTAGAATATAATTCCATGAAGTTCATAGAGTAGGAATAAATGAACAATATAGAAATTAATTGGTAAAATTCCTTATTTTCTCTGATTGCTATCATACTTGTTACAATACCTATTTACTCTTAAATTGTATATTAACAGTTTATATTTTTTATCAGTACTCATACATCTGCCTTCCCATGTGGCACAGTGGTAAAGAATATGCCTGCCAATGCAGGATACAGAAAAGAAATGAGATGGGTCCCTGGGTTGGGAAGATCCACTGGAGTAGGAAATGGCATGTCGCTCCAATATTCTTACTTAGAAAATTCTAAGGACAGAGGAGCCTGGTGGACTACATACCATGTGGTTGCAGAGGGTTGGATATGACTGAGCAACTGAGCACGCGTGCGCGCACACACACACACACTCACACACACACACACTGACCTATCTAAATCATTGTTGTTGTGCAATTGCTCAATCATGTCTGACTCTTTGTGACCCCATGGACTATAGCATACCAGGCTTCCCTGTCCTTCACTATCTGCCAGAGATTGCTCAAACTCATGTCATTGAGTTGGTGATGCCATGCAACCATCTAGTCCTCAGTCATCTCCTTCTTCTCCTGCCTTCAATCTTTCCTGGCATCAGAGTCTTTTCCAATAATTCAGCTCTTCTCACAAGGTGGCCAAAGTATTGGAGCATCAGCTTCAGCATCAGTCCTTCCAATGAATATTCAGGGTTGATTTCCTTTAGGATTGACTGGTTTGATCTCCTTGCAGTCCAAGGGACTCTCAAGAGTCTTCCCCAACACCCTAGTTGGAAAGCATCAATTCCTTGTTGCTAAGATTTCCTTATGGTCCAACTCTCTTCAAGAAAATTAGATAGGCAAGGGAACAATTCATTCAAAGATGGGCACAATAAAGAACAGAAATGGTATAGACCTAACAGAAGCAGAAGATATTAAAAAGAGGTGGCAAGAATACACAAAAGAACTATACAAAAAAATAGCTTAATGACCCAGATAATCATGATGATGTGATCACTCACCTAGAGCCAGATATCCTGGAGTGGGAAATCAAGTGGGCCTTAGGAAGCATTGCTAGGAACAAAGCTAGTGAAGGTGATAGAATTCCAGCTGAGTTATTTCCAATCCTAAAAGATGATGGTAAAGTGCAGCACTCAATATGTCAGAAAATTTGGAAAACTCCACAGTGGCCACAGGACTGGAAAAAGGAAGTTTTCATTCCAATTGCAAAGAGATGCAATGCCAAAGAATGTTCAAATTTCCCCCACAATTGCACTCATTTCAGATGTTAGCAAAGTAATGCTCAAAATTATCTAAGCCAGACTTCAACAGTACGTGAACTGAGAACTTCCAGAAGTTCAATCTGGATTTCAGAACTGCAGAGGAGCCAGAGATCAAATTACCAACATCCACTGGATCATAGAAAAAAGCAAGAGAATTCCAGAAAATCATCTGCTTCTATTTCATTGACTATGCTGAAGCCTTTGACTGTGTCGATCACAATAAACCATGGGAAAACTTAAAGAGCTGGGAATACCAGATCATCTTACCTGCCTCCTGCAAAGTGTGTATGCAGGTCAAGAAGCAACAGTTAGAACTGGACATGTAACAATGGAATGGCTCCAAATTGGACAAGGAGTATTTCAAGGCTATATATTGTCACCTGCTCATTTAACTTATATGCAGGGTATATATATATATATATATATATATATATATATATATATATATATCATGTGAAATGCCAGATTGGATGAAGCATAAGCTGGACTCAAGAGTGCCAGAAGAAATATCAACATCAGATATGCAGATGACACCATCCTTATGGCAGAACACAAAGACGAACTAAAGAGCTTCTTGATGAAGTTGAAAGACTGAAGTGAAAAAGCTGGCTTAAAGCTCAAGACTCAAAAACCAAAGATCAAAGCATATGGTCCCATCACTTTATGCCACATAAATGGGGAAACAATGGAAACAGTGACAGACTTTATTTTCTTGGGCTCCAAAATCACTGCAGATGGTGACTGCAGTCATGAAATTAAAAGATGCTTGCTACTTGGAAAAAAATCTATGACAAACCTAGATAGTGTATTAAAAAGCAGAGGCATTACTTTGCCAACAAAGGTCTGTCTAGTTAAAGCTATAGTTTTGCCAGTGGTCATGTATGGATGTGACATTTAGACCATAAAGAAGGCTGAGTGTCAAAGAATTGATGCTTTTGAACTGTGGTGTTGGAGAAGACTTTTAAGAGTATCTTGGACTGCAAGGAGATCAAACCAGTTAATCCTAGAGGAAATCAATCCTGAATATTCTTTGGAAGGACTGATGCTGAGGCTGAAGATCCAATACTTTGGGCACCTGATATGAAGAACTGACTCATTAGAAAAGACTGATTTTGGGGAAGATTGAAGGCAGGAGGAGAAGTGGATGACAGAGGATGAGATGGTTGGATGGTGTCACTGACTCAATGGCCATGAGTTTGAGCAAACTCTGAGAGATAGTAAAAGACAGGGAAGCATGTTGTGCTGCAGTCCATGGGATCACAAGGAATCAGACACCACTAAGCAGCTGAACAGCAGCAACTCATATCCATACATAACAACTGGAAAAACCATAGCTTGAAACTTTGCTGGTAAAACAATTTAATATACTTTTTAATATGCTGTCTAGGTTTATTGTAGCTTTTTTCCCAAGGAACAAACATCTTTTAATTTCGTGGGTACAGTCACTGTCATCAGTGATTTTGAGCCCAAGAAAATAATGTCTTTCACTGTTTTCATTGTTTCTGTATCTGTATATCATGAAGCGATGGTACTGGATGCCATGTTAGCTTTTGGAATGTTGAGTTTAAGCTAGCTTTTTCACTGCCCTCTTTCACCTTCATCAAGAGGCCCTTTAGTTCCTCTTTGTTTTCTGCCATAGGTGTAGAGTCATCTGTATATCTGAAGTTATTGATATTTCTCCTGGCAATCTTGATTCCAGCTTGTGATTCATCCAGCCTAGAGTTGTCACATGGTGTACTCTGCATATAAGTTAAATAAACATGGTGATTATATACAACCTTGACACACTCTTTTCCCAATTTTGGACCAGGCCATTGTTCCATGTTTGGTTCTATCTCTTCTTGACATTCATACACGTCTCTCAGGAGGCAGTTAAGGTGGTATAGTGTATCCATCTCTTTAAGAATTTTCCATAGTCTTTTTGATCGACACAAAGACTTCAGCATAGTCAATAAAACTAAAGTAGATGTTTTTCTGGAATCTTCTTGCTTTGTCTATGATCCAACAGATATTGGCAATTTGATCTCTAGTTCCTTTGCCTTTTCTAGATCCAGCTTGAACATCTGAAAGTTCTCAGTTCACATACTGTTGAAGCCTATCTTGAAGGATTTTGAACATGACCTTGCTAGAATGTGAAATGAATGCAGTTGTGCAGTAGTTTGAATGTTCTTTGGCATTGCCCTTCTTTGGGATTGGAATGAAACTGACCTTTTCCAATACTGTGGCCACTGCTGAGTTTTCCAAATTTGCTGGCATACTGAGTGCAGCACTTTAACAGCATCATATTTAAGATTTGAAATAGCTCAGCTGGAATTCCATCACATCCACCAGCTTTGCTCATAGTGATGCTTCCTATAAGCTTGCTCCTTCCAAAAGGCCCATTTTACTTCACATTCCAGGATGCCTGGCTCTAAGTGAGTATTTACAGCATCATGGTTATCCAGGTAATTAAGATTTTTTTTGAATAGTTCTGTGTACTCTTCCCACCTCTTCATAATATCTTCTGCTTCTGTTAATTCCATACTGTTTCTGTCCTTTATTGTGCCTATTTTTGCATGAAACATTCCCTTGGTATATCTAATTTCCTTGCAGAGATCTCTAGTATTTCCCATTCTTTTGTTTTTGTCTATTTCTTTACATTGTTCCCTTAGAAAGGCTTTCTTAGCTCTCCCTGCTATTCTTTGGAACTCTGCATTCAGATGTGTATATCTTTTCTCCTTTGCCTTTCACTTTTTTTTTTTTTCTCTCAGCTATTTGTAAGGCCTCCTCAGATAACCATTTTGCCTTTATTTTTTTTCCCTTGGGGATGTTTTGGATCACTACCTCCTGTACAATATTACAAACCTCCGTCTGTAGTTCTTCATGTTCTTTGAATGTATTTGTCACTTGCACTGTATAATCATAAAGGTTTTGACTTAGGTCATACCTGAATGGCCTAATAGTTTTTTCCTATTTTCTTCAATTTAAGTCTGAATTTTGCAATAAGGAGTTCATGATCTGAGCCACATGTGTAAATTAGTTGCTATTTTAGAAAGTTGTCATTTCCTGGTTAGTCATTACGTATAAGTAAAATGATTATTCTTTACATAAAGTCAAGCTTATCATATACCAAATGTAAGTTAAATATACTATACCATAATATGTCTTCAGAGTCTTTCAGGATTTTGATGAACAAAATTGAAATCCTGTTATGAATAATAAAATGCATATGTCTGCTATTTCTTCTTCTCCCTTCTCCACACAAAACACAATGTAAATATCATCAGTTGGAGGTAGGACAGTTTCTGGGAACTTTTAATGTCATCTGTGTGACTAGGGCTTCCCTGGTTGGTCAGACAGTAAAGAACTGCCTACAATGTGGGAGACCCTGGTTCGATCCCTGGTCGGGAATATCCCCTGGAGAAGGGAGTGGCAACCCACTGTGGTGTTCTTGCCTGGAGAATTTCATGAACAGAGAAGCCTGGTGGGCTACAGTCCATGGGGTCACAAAAAATCAGACATGACTTAGTGACTACATTTTCACTTCACTTTTACCTGTCAGATTAAGTTTCAGTGAAAATATCCTAAATTTGATAACCATTTTAAACTTCACTCAAACTCAGACTTCTCAGAGATTTTCTCTAAAAATCAGCAATTTCCTTGTAGTCACATGGTATTCTGTATGTGTACTAGTATAAAATGTAAGACAGTACATATCTAATTTCATAACTATTTAAAACATTGTACTTCTAAGTAGTGTTAATGAGAATATTTTAGTTGGAAAACAATTATGTTATGGATCTTCACATTTAATGAGAATATATGTAAAACACTCTCTTGCAGGCATGGATGGGTGCTCAGTCATGTCCAACTCTTTGTGACCCATGGACTGTAGTTCATCATGGTCCTCTGTCCATGTGATTCTCCAGGTAAGAATATTAGAGTAGATTGCCATTTCCTACTCCAGAGGAGCTTCCTGACCCATGTATTGAATCTGCATCTCTTGTATTGTCAGAAGGTTTCTTTACCACTGAGCCATGTAGGAAACTGAAAACCCTCATTGGATCAGAGTAAATTCTGAGTTTATGTAGGATATTGTTATTTGAGTTACCTTGCTCCAAGCTGAATGAGATCTGTATTAAGGAGAAAGAAGATGATTATATAGGTGTAGACTTTGCCTGTCTTACTCAGATACCAAAGGGAAAGAATCCTTTCACGTATAGAGTGTATAGAATTTTTGACCTCTGAACATTCACTTTCTCAGGTTATTTTATTTATGAAGTTATTATGGTATTGTGCAAAGATCACCTACCTGAAATTGAAGTTTGCTGTTATGGTTTTGGCTTCATTCTAACATTAAGCTCATAAACAAATCCTTTCAAGCCTTAAGTTTATAATTGTACAATAATGACATTGAGTTAAAGATCATTTTTAAGGTCACTTTTAAAATTCTGTCAGAGAACATGTGTTTAGTGACAACTGAAATGATGTGCTGGAAATGGAAACTGTGGTTCTAAAGTGACTTCATACTATTCACTTCTACTAGAGATGGATTAAAGAAAATACCGTTTTCCTTGAACAAGTTGGTAGAGATATATACCTTGGTGTAGATATATCTTGAAGTAAAATTGGAGTTGTTACAGAATACTAGGTAAGATATCCAGGCTAGGAGTTCATGTAGTTCATTCTCTGTTTTCAATGTTTATTTATTGTGTTATTACTCTATTGATGCTATCAAGATATCTTGCAGCTGAGCTCTTACAGAAGATTGAAGGGCACTATACAATTTTTAATTTAGCTGGCTTTATTCATTTATTCATTTAATCAAATATGCTTATTCAGTGCCTTTATGGAAATTTTCTGATATTTCCCACCTTGTTCAGTGATTAACTTTCTTGTGTCAGGCAAATTATTTAACTTCTTTCAATGTATTTCCCCATTTTTGAAATAAAGGTAATATTCTGAAGAGACTATTAAATAAATTAATATATATATGTATTATATATAAAGTGTTGAGCCTAGAAGATAGTAAGCATTGGAAAATGTTAGAAGCGCTCTTGTTGCTATAACTCCAACATATGCATATAAAATGATATAGGTCAAGGGTTTAAGAGTAACTTATCTTCAGAAAGGCAATTTTAGAATTTGATAAGTGTGCAAAATATTTGCTCATTTTCTTGGTCATATGTTGTCACCAGAATGTGATGTAGTTAGGAAAACATTTTATTATGAAAAATTTTCAGTTAGTATAGTTCTCCGTCTCCTCAAATTGTATATAAAATGTTGTGCTTTAAAAAACTACCTGTAGGTGGTTCCTGTTACTGTGAGTCCATGACCAACATAGAATGATGTGATATTTCTTATTCATTTCAACAGAAGTTATTCTTATAATTATTCATTTTACAAATTAGTTACTGTGACTCTTGCTTCATATTCAAGGGCTGCTGCTGCTGCTGCTAAGTCGCTTCAGTCGTGTCCGACTCTGTGTGACTCCATAGACAGCAGCCCACCAGGCTCCCCTGTCCCTGGAATTCTCCAGGCAAGAACACTGGAGTGGGTTGCCATTTCCTTCTCCAATATTCAAGCCCTTGACCTGTGATATCATTTTATATGCATATGTTGGAGTTATAGCAACAGTTCTAACATTTGTTCAATATTCCTTCTCCATTTATCCAATATTCCTTCTCCAGTATAAACAATAACTACAATATCAATACTATAAAGGCACTAACAAGTAAGATCAATACTGTTGGAATCTGTCTTATTTTGAAAAATTTTGACTTTTGATAAGAAATGCTCATCAAGTTTGCAGGAAGTCTTAAGTCAAGATGGGATACCGATTCTTTAAGTTTTAGCATATTTTCTCATGTTTTTACTCAAAAAAATTAATTCACATATCTGGGACTCAACTATAGAATGAAAAATTAGCATTATCTTAGCTCCCAAATTCTTTATTTCAAAATGGAGTCAACTGTCTCCAAAACAATTTTATTTAATAATAAGAATGAAACAGTCATGTGAGACCAAGAAGCTAAAATGGAAACAAAAGATCCTAGATCTTGTCAACACTACAGGAATTATAAACAATAGATTTAGAATTGTTATAAAAGTAATGAAGAAAAATTTTGGTCAACAGTAGGTATATATACTTTATTTATTTTAGTTCTAAAATAAATTTAATTCAGTTTTATTCATATACTGGACTAATTGATCAAAGTAACAAAATGTAACAAAATGTACAAATGCATTTGAATTTTGCGCCAATATTACACAAACACACATACTTCCTTTTCCTAATTGCAAATACAGTGTTCTCTATTTTGGGGAAAAATTCCAGCACTATACCAGGATGAATGGAAATAATTTGGTGGGAATATAGGAAGCAATACAGCTCTTCTAATGTACCCTCAATTAAATCTATGTCATAGAGAGTGTTAAATCATATTTTTTTAATTTGCTATTTTCTCCTTTTTATTCTATTTCCTAATAGCAAACACAATAAGACTAAAGCAAGAAAGGAATACATTTAACATACATAATATATTAGAGGCAGTGAAAAGAAATTATAACACAAAAATATTGGTTTGTTGCTTGACATTGTGACAAAGTTTACTGAAATTTCTTCTAGATGCTAAGCCTCTGCAGTATTGAATTTACAGGAATATTAGTCAAGGGAACATCTCTTCATTTTCTGTTGGCAGAATCTCTTTCTTATTTTTTATTATAAATATTTTTAGTCACACAAATGCAGAGAGAATAGTTCAATGATCCTTCATATATATACTGTAATAGACTATTGATTTTTTAAAACATGAAGGCATTTTGGTATAATATTAACTCTTCAGTCTACAAACTCAATGTGGACCCAGATTTTTTTCTCCTCATGTAGTGTCTTTCTTTATTTATCTTTATGACCTTTGTCTTAAAGTCTATTTTGTCCGCTATGAGTATTGCTACCTCCAATTTATTATCATTTCTGTTTGCAAGAAATATCTTTTTCCATCCCCTTTTTTCAATTTACATGTGCCCTTGGAAATGGCAACCCCCTCCAGTATTCTTGCCTGGAGAACCCCACAGGTGGAGGAGCCTGGTAGGCTACAGTCCACGGGGTCGCAAAGAGTCGGACATGACTGAGCGACTTCACTCACTCACTCACTCACTCACTCACTCACTTCTGCCTAAAGGCATCATTTGTAGGCAGCATATTATAAGATCTTGTTTTCTTATCCAGTCAGCCACTCTATATCTTTCCATTGGAGCATTTAGTCCACTGACATTTAAGGTAATTATTGATAGATATATATTTATTGCCTTTTTAAATCTTATCTTCCAAGTAATTATTTGCTTCTTCTTTGTTCCTTTTATTCTTTTTAATTTTTGCTTTTCCTTTTTGGTTTGATGAATTTCTTTTGTATATATGCTTATATTCTGTTCTTTTTGGTTTTTGTGAATTTATTGAATGTTTTAGATTTGTGTTTTTTAAGTATGTTAACCCATTACTGTATCTCCTTGCTTTAGTGTAGTTCAGTACATGCATGCTCAATTGTGTCAGATTCTTTGTGATCCCACAGACTGTAACCTGCCAAGCTCCTCTGTCCATGGCATTCTCCTGGCAAGAATACTGGACTAGGTTGCCATTTCCTTCTCCAGGGGATCTTCCCAACACAGAGATGGAACCCATATCTCCTGCATCTCCTGCACTGGCAGGCGGGTTCTTTACCACTGCACCACCTGGAAATCCCACTTGTTTTAGACTGGTAGTCATATCAGTCAGTTCAGTTCACTCGCTCAGTCGTGTCCAACTCTTTGTGACCCCATGCCAGGTCTCCCTGTCCATCACCAACTCCTGGAGTTCACTCAAACTCATGTCCATCAACTCAGTGATGTCATCCAGCCATCTCATCCTCTGTTGTCCCCTTCTCCTCCTACCCCCAATCCCTCCCAGCATCAGAGTCATTTCCAATGAGTCAACTCTTCACATGAGGTGGCCAAAGTATTGGAGTTTCAGCTTTAGCCATCAGTCCTTCCAAAGAACACCCAGGACTGATCTTTAGAATGGACTGCTCGGATCTCCTTGCAGTCCAAGGAACTCTCAAGAGTCTTCTTCAACACCACAGCTCAAAAGCATCAATTCTTCGGCACTCAGCAGTCTCAAACATATTCCACACCACCCCATATCTACATTTTTCTTCCTCCTCTCTCCTCCATTTTATGATCTTAAATCCTCCTTTACATCTTCATATTTATCCTTTTGTTGTTTGTGGCAGTTATCAATGCTTTCACAAAAATGTTTTTTTATTGTTTTATTATCTGTGTACTGGCTTGAATGATTTACTTTCAAATTGTGATTTTTCTCTGTCCTTAGATTCTTACTTCTTTTCCATTTAGAGAAGACCTTTCAATATTTCTTTTAGGATAGAGTTAGTATTGCTATATTACTTTAGTTTTTAATTGTCTGAGAAATTCTTTCTCTCTCCTTCTGTTCTAAATGAGGAATGGCTGCTGACATGTGGGCTTCAGTGGACTAACCTGGGGAGAGGGCTAGAGTAGATTCAAGTGTGGTCTAACTATGGGTGTACCAGGCCAAGCCCTGGTCCATCATAAAAGCCCCATTGTAAACTGGTGCACTAAGAGGAAGCCAGCCCTGCTGTAGCAGCCTTGTTTACATCTGAGCAGATTATTGGTGCATTTGTGGCTGGGGCTGCTCCAGCATTAGCAACTGCAGGCTTTGCCAGGCTGTGCATGAGGAGGTGGAACCAGGGTCCAGACTGACCCCGTTGTTCCCACAGCAGGTCCAGGTTCATGATTATGCTGGTCCCAGTGTCTGACTTCATCAGACCTGTGGCCAACAATTCTGCACTGGTGGCTTTATCAGCGCAGTGGCTGAAAGACACCCGAGCTGATTGTCTGCATTCCCAAGCTGAGGCAGGGCTGAGGGCAGTGCCAACAGTCTACTTTGCAAGAGCGGCAGGTGACACCACAGAGCATGCCTCTGAGTAGACAGCCCCTGTGAGGAATATTCAGTGGCTCCTCCCAGCAAACGTGCCCCAGTCATGCGTACTTCACACTGCAGCTCAGAAATGGATCTGTCGGCTTCTACTCCAACAACTGACCCTGCCCCAGGCAGAGCTATGACAACCACAGAGCAAAGAGGAGGCCCCTGCTCAACATCCAGTGCAGCATCTCTCTGATCACCACAAAACCACTCACAACCCGTGTCAAGGGGACAACTCCCAGTTCACACTGAGGAGAGATGTGGCAGGTATCCATACTAAAATCAAACCTTGCACCAAAAACGTGACTCGTGAAATGCATACAGGGATGTGCTCAGTCACTCAGTCGTGGCCAGCTCTTTGCAACCGCTTGGACTGTAGCCCCCAGCCTCCTCTGTCCATGGAATTTTCCAGGCAAGAATACTACAGTGGGTTGCTCTCACATAAAAACAGCCCTTCAAGACCACAGTAGATAACAGTTTCTCCTAAACTCATAGAATCAGAGAAATATAAAATGAAGAAGCAGAGGGACCATGTCCAGCTAAATAGCAAGAGAATTCCCCTGAAAGAACACAAAAAAGAGACCTTTTCAGTTTTGTTATGTCGTATTTTCACTTTTGTCTCCTTTTAATTTGTAAGGATTTTGGCTCTCTTTCATTCTGCTATCTTTTTTATTCTGTCTCTACCATTCTCCTATCCTTTGAAGAATTCAATGGTACTTTGAAGTTATCACACACCTCACTCGTATTATGTTTTAGAAGTATTTCTTTATCCTCTCTGTTTCATTTTAGATGGTGTCTCTTGCTATGATTTGAGCTGAACAATCTGTTTTTTTGTAATGTTAATATATGCATTGCATTTTGTTTTTTATTTCAGATAAATTTTCAGATTACTTTTTGTATTATATTAACTTCTAGACCTCAATTTAGAATTTAGATCACATTGAATGCAATTATAATAGCTGTTTTAATGTATTGCTCTACCAATTCTCATATTTGGATCAGTTTTGGTCTGTGTTGATTGACTGGTTTGTCTCCTAGTGATGCGTTTTCTTGTCATTTAGCATACCTGGGTATTGTTAACTGGATGGTAGGTATTTTGATATTTAACTTCAGACTTCTGGATATTTTTGTTTCCTAATCAATATTCTCAAGTTTTAAGTTTTGTTCTGGGATGCAATTAAAGTACTTATAGATAATTTTATCCTTTTGCATTTTACTTTGAATATTTGTTAGACAAAGGCAGAGCAATGTTTAATCTAAGGCTAATTCTTCTCTTCTATAGACTCAAGACTCTTTTGGATAGTCTGATGATGTACAATTTATAAGGTTTTCCAGACTGACTGGTGGAAGCAAACAAGGCAAACATCTTTGTTGGGCCTGTGTGAGTCCTAGTCACTGTTGCCTCTAACCCTTTTGTACTATTCTCTCTCAAGCCTGAGGTAGTTTTCTCCTGTGCATCCGCTGATTGATTGGTGGTCTGAGAAATAGTTGAGGGATATAGCTTCACAGGTAGCTTAGTGGTAAAGAATTTGCCTGCCAGTGAAAGAGACGCAGGAGACGCGGGTTGGATCCCTGGGTCAGGAAGATCCTTTGGAGAAGGGAATGACAATCTTCACCAGTATTCTTGCCTAGAAGATTCCATGGACAGAGGATCCTGGCAGGCTACAGTCCAGTCCATGGGGTTGCAAGAAGTTAGATATGACTGACCACAACACCACCACCACCACTACGACCCAAGCAGTGCAAATTTCCATAATTCTCTGTGCTTATCTTTCCTGTCTAGTATTCATGTCTGTGAATTCTATCTGCCTTATTTTCTCTGGACTCTGTAGGTGTGTCTCCTCAAATCATTAAATGTACTAGGGTATTCCTATTACCTCCTGCTTCCCGTGTCATTCCCCAATACTCTCTCAAGGCAGTAAACTTGACAATCAAAGGGCGTTATGATATTCGTTTTCTGCCTTTCAGGGATTACTGTCCTCTGTCACTGAACATATAATGACTTGAAAACTTCTTGTTGCAACTGTTTTGTCCAATTTTTTGGTTGTTTGAGGCAAGAGGGTAAGTCTAATCTGTGTTAGTCCATTTTAGCCAGAAGCAGAATGATTTCTTTTGATATTTCTTCTGATTGGCTGACAAGACTTTTTAGTTTTTGAAAGAGAAACATATGTGACATATTTTATGAGTCCTTGGTTATATAAGCATGTCTCTAAAAGTTGTCTTAACTTACAAAAAAGAATTACCTGACTGGTCATTAAAAATATCTGGATCCCATTCTTTTGTTCTCAACATTTCTTTGAGTGGTAATTTGTGTATTGTCTTCTGTCAGTTTAAAAAAATTCTAATTTTTTTCCATTTCTTAGATATATTCTCTCTATTTTTATTGGAAATTAGTCCCTTTACCTGTTTGTGTCCCTTTTTAGTAGCAAACAATTTCAATTCTTTTAAGTAGTGCCTCCTTTTGACATAAACCACTCATATCTCTAATTTGCTAATATTCTTGATACTTTAGGTTTAGAGATTATTTACTATGAAATATTTTGATGTATTTCTTTTTCATTCCTCATTATAAACAAAGCACTCACCATTCTCATCATCTTATCTTTCCATATTGTAATAATCTAATTCTAGTTAATTTAATATTGTTTATTATATTTTATTAAATTAAATAAATTGGGCTTTATAAACTTTATTTATAGCTGAGCCATATAAATTACTATAATTAATTTTCTTTCCTTGTAAGACTTTTTTTATCTTTCTAGAGTTAAAAAAAATGTCTTTTTGTTTACATGTATGTTTGTTTTCTTTCAACATACTTATCACTAATTTGTTCTTAATGTCTCCTCAAGTTGCATAGATACTTTCTTAATACATTAAAAATACCAGTAATTGTCAGTTTTAACCACTTAGAAATGTTCCTGGAAACTTTTGAAGTGCTCCAGTCTAGTCGATCTGTGTTTAAAATGTGCAACGTGGTTGTGATCCTGGAGTCCTCTTTTGATAAATATTTTGTTTTCTGCTTTCTATATCTTTTCCTTCTCTCTCCCTCTTTTTTTTTTTTTTTTTGGTTTATTCCTTTACTTTAGTGGAGAATATTCTCCAGTGGTTTCCTAAGTAATTGGGCATTGGAATTAATATTTTTAAGATCATTCCTCTTAGAGTATTTAGCTATTGGTTGATAATTTGTTTAGGTTGGGAATTCTAGGTTGGGAATCAATTGTTCAGCTAAGCTAAAAGGTAGAGTTGCTATCGGCAAGCCTGAGAGCATCATGTTTTAATCTTCTGCATGAAGCCTATTTTAATTTTCTTTTTTCTTTAATGATTATTGGGTTAGCTCTTTGCTCTTAAGTTCTAAAATATCATGAACATATCCTTATCATGAATTTATTTTCATCCATAGTTTTGGGCATTCATTCAGTGAATCTTTTCTGTCTGAAAACTTATGTTCTTCTATTTTGAGACACTTAAAAAAACTGCTCCCTTGGTGATTTCCTCTTCTCCTTTATTATTATTCTATTATTTGGAAATTCACTGTTCTTTATCTTAGACTGATCATCTAATTGCTTTGTATTTTTCTCTTATTTTTCATCTTTGTGTCTTTCTGCTCTCCTTTTAAAAATATTTCTTCAACTTCATAGTAGGATCTCTCTAAACTTTTCATTTCTGCTATCATTTTTTCTGAATTCCAATGTATATTTTCTGTTTTGATGGTCTTTTAAAATAGAATCCTGTTAGAAAAATGATGCAACATGTTTTCTTCCTGAAAATGTTGATACAAATGTTTCTGATTATGGGGGTAATTTTGCTGCACAGTCTGTTTTCTCTTGTGTTTTCATTTATGTGTTTCCATGATCTCTAACTTACTATAGGACTTTTTACAGACACCTATCTGAAATATCTGTGTACATGGACACACTTACAGTGCTTGTCTTCATTGTAGGATAACTTTGTCAGGCTCATCTCCTGTGAAGCCTTTACAATCATTGTTTTAATTTTTATCTCTTTTGGTTACATTTCTCAGAGAATATTTTAATATCCTTCATGGAAGGATATAAGCCTTGTTGCTGCGTTCTAGAAGCCAAAGGGCGGATAAGTGATGGAAATATCAGAATTCTTAGCAAAGTCTTTAAATTCCTTGTTTTCTGCATGGTTATCCTTGCCTTTAACTCTCTACTTTGCTATCTTTACAGAATAAAACTTCCACCTCCTCCCTGATGGAAAAAGGTAATCATAAAACTACATATATTGGTGGATCATGTATGGGAGTTCAATTTCTCTTTACACAAATTTTCACAAAAAATATTGTATTTCAGACCGTCTGTCATGCCCACTTCCATAACAACTGTTGCTAAATTCCAGAGCTTTCCCCACTGGCGTCTTAAGACCACGTCTCTCAGGAAGATTATTTAAGTTAGTTACCTCTTATTTTTCTTTATTCTAGCTCATGAAATTTAGTTGCTCTTTATAATCTCTCATTTTTTGACCTTGAACACTGATTTTTTAAAGTACTTAACTCTCATTTTGTTGGGATTTGGAAAAACATTAAAGTAAATGAGTTCATTACTTCTCTAATGGACTTTCTCCTTCAAATTTTCTCTTGATATTAACTCTAAAAATGTTTCCAAAATATGCCTAACTTTAACTGCTAGTTGTTTTATCTGAAGTTTGTAGTGAGCATTGTCTATCTTCATTTTCAGGGTACTTTTAGGTCAGGAATTTTTTTTTTCTTTATCCCCCTCTATACGGTGATGATGCACCAATAATTCTTGGGCTAGCTCTGCATGTTCTGTTCCCTACTGCCTCCCTCTCTGTTTTCTTCTCCCTTATGTTCATTCTTACTTCCATTCCTTCTTGGGGTATCGAGGAATTTCTCAGATTATCAGTGACATTGCTTATTTGCCTTTCCAATGTAAGTTATGGCTTTTAATGCTTCTGTTGTGAGTTCCAGTTTTATTATTGAATACTAAGGTTTCATCTCCGCATATCCACTGGGGTCCAGCACATTGTCTTGTTTCTTTCATCACTGCCTGTTTTCTTGTCGACTTTCTGCTCTTGTTTCTGCAACTTTTTGTTATTCCTATTAAGAAGAGCTCAGAAAAGGACAGTCTATATTCTGTATGCCACATACAAATGTGGTTTGTCTTAGATATAGTGTTTTCTTGGTCTTTCATTTGTTTTGTTATTGGCCAATGTTTGAGGAAAGGAAAGAAGAACAGAAAGAAGGGATGAAGGAAGGGAGAGAGCGAGGAAGGAAAGAAGAAAAGAATTCTGAAAAAATCCCTAAATTTCCCAAATCTGAGCACAGTGGACTCATGTTTGGCAGCATTTAGAGGGTGCTGATTAGCATCTATCTCTGAAAATAGTTGGCATTGTCCAGTTTCCCAGTCTTTACCACCGTTTATTGCCTTTTGAAATGTTGATGTAACTCTACTGGTCCCTGTAGATAGTGATGTAGCTGGATGTGTCCATGTAAACTACTGAACTGTCATGTACTAGAACATGGATATATTTTCTTTTGGTTCCTACAGTTGAAGCAGGACTGTACTGTATTCTTCCTCAGACTCGTCCAGTGTTTTCTTCTTTTGTTCTGCAGTATTTTTATACAGTCTAAATGCTATTTCCTCTCCTTACACATCCTTGATTGAGAGGCTAGCTTTTCAAACTCTGTGTCTGTCCACAGGCAAGATATGTGGCTCTTCAGTTGGTTCTGTTTCCTAACACTTGGAGAATGCCAAAATTCCTTCTCTGCTCTAGAGTTGGAGGGCATAGTGGAGAGTGCTGTTTCTTGACCAGTTTCTAGGACCCAGAAGGCTCAATCTGACAACTTTTCTCCTAGTCCAATATCTTCTCACAAACTGATTTGTCCTCTGATATTTTGGGCTGTGTTTCATGAAAACGTATAAGCTCCAAAGTAAACGTCTAGTAATTTTCTTATTCCTCACCTCCACCTAAAGTAATTTATTTCTGTAGATAATGCATATAAGGATTACTGTTTACATATCCATTGTACTTTTTTTGTTGTTTCTTCTTGAAGTTTTAATCTTTAAATGCATGAAAAACTATGAAGAGAATGTGATTGAGAATGATGATTTGGTCACTTTATTAAATTTCTTTTTCATAGTAGAAGGAGGAATACATGAATGGTTTTCTATATAAAACTACCAAGAACAAATTGAGAGAATATATAATGTGCAAAATATAATAAATGCTCCTACCTTCCTTTATGTTGTTGCTGCTGCTGCTTTTATAAGCATATTGAAACCTTTGCCTTTCTCAGTAAAAATCTTTAGAGTTTGGTAAAACTTTCAAATTTTGAAAACATTTTTTGTCATGACAGTTTTGGACAGTGAAAGATTTTATTTACTTATTTGTTTGGTTAATTAGTTTGTTATACATACATTGATTGCTGATACTTCATAAGTAATTTAGAATATTGACACATGTCTGAAACTAGTAGCCCTTTTTCAGAAAAAGATATTTTTATCTTCTGAGTATGGTTTCTTATTTCATCTTGAGTCATGGTGTACCTGGATTTATCAGTTTAGAATTGTATATAAAGAGAATATATCTATCAAAAATACAATTTTATGCCCTGTTGTAATTAATTCCTATGGTCATTTTTCTACAATTATTTGAAAGCTTTAATTATGTAATGTATATAAATATATAACATTTAGAGCATTGCTTCTTATTCACATTTATGATTAATTTGAAAATTAAAGAAACAGTAACATGACCAGAATATTTTATAACTTAGAGTCTGAGCATGAGGAGGAATGGAATTCACTCCAGGACTAACTTAGGAGATATGTGAGTTTTGTGTTAGTACTTCCTGCTGCTGGGTTTATGATGTAGGCAAGAAAACCCTCACAGAGATTAATGAGGGATGATCCCTGGCAGCTATTTTCAAAAAATTGACTTTGTTTATTTACATTCAACAAAACCAAATCAATCAGCAAACAGAAGTAGGGAGTCAGCCTTTTCCTGTTTAAATGTCTGTATTTCAGTGTCATTTGCTGAAATAACCATTCCTTCGGAAATGGACAAACAAAAACTATTACAAAATCACAGTGATAAGAACTATTCTGGCAGATTTCTTTTGTTCCTTTTAGGTGAATATGATAATGAATGCTGATTATATTTAATGGGAGAAATAGCTGTGATGAACAATTACTAGGCAAATAGAAATTGAGTGTTTAATTTCTCTCTGGAACATTAAAGACACAAATCAACAAGTGTTGATACAATTCCTAAAAGTATTTATGAAAAAAATATTTATATTTACTGAGTTTATTTATGTGTTCCCACCATTAAAAATGCAAATGCCTCAACTTATCTTTAAAATCTTGGACAGAAAAAGTCCTGTTTGGGAAGAGGGAAAAAGAACATGGCTACTCACAAGAAAATGAGGTTTTGGTTCCATTTGTAGCTGGGTATGGCCCTGGCACAAAATTCTGACCAGTGTTTTTAAATTTCTGAAACATGTCTTCAGAGAGAAAAAAGTACACCATATTCCTTCCTTGCTCCCTTTTCTTTCTTGAAATGCAGAATAGTTGGAGTTCAAATGCCACCTGGAACAGGAGATGGAAGGCATGTGTTGGTCATAGAGCACAGAGTATGAATCACTGGTCTCAAAGGATCAGTAATGTGTTTATTGAGAAGACAGCAGCAGAGGAAATGGGGCTTCCCAGGTGGCACAGTGGTAAAGAATCTGCCTGCCAATACAGGAAACAGGTTTGATTCCTGGGTCAGGACAATCCCCTGGATAGGAAATGGCAACCCACTCCAGCATTCTTGCCTGGAAAATTCCACAGACAGAGGAAGCTGGTGGACTACTGTCATTGGTGTCTCAAAGGATTGCTGCCAAGTCACTTCAGTTGTGTCTGACTCTGTGTGACCCCAGAGACGGCAGCCCACCAGGCTCCCCCATCCCTGGGATTATCCAGGCAAGAACACTGGAGTGGGTTGCCATTTCCTTCTCCAATGCATGAAAGTGAAAAGTGAAAGTGAAGTCGCTCAGTCATGTCTGACTCTTCGTGACCCCATGGACTGCAGCCCACCAGGCTCCTCCGTCCATGGGATTCTCCAGGCAGGAGTACTGGAGTGGGGTGCCATTGCCTTCTCCGGTCTCAAAGGATTAGGCATGACTAAATACATGCATACATCAGAGGAAACTGCAAGAGAAAAGCAAAAATGGAGAAACAGCCTCTACACCTTGAGAGAGTTCTTGAGAGCTGGTTATCTAGCTGGAGGCAAGCATTGGCTTTGTGGTAAAGAGAGTTGAAAGAAGTGAATGTACTCTTTATTAGAAAAGTGAAAGTGAAGTCACTCAGTTGTGCCCAACTCTTTGCGGCCCCATGGATAGTAGCCTGCCCCAAGCTCCTCCATCCATGGGATTTTCAAGGCAAGAGTACTGGAGTGGGTTGCCATTTCCTTCTCCAGGGAATCTTCCCAACCCAGGGATTGAACCCAGGTCTCTCACACTGTAGACAGATGTTTTACCGTATGAGCCACCAGAGAAAGGAACAAATGCTTGTCAGTGTAACATTTATAGCTGATGAATAGACAAGAAATAGATTAAGTGGGGAACATTTGGTGAAGACAGACAAAAGGGCATGGAGCTTAAACATTGACCAATGTGGCAACAAATAAGACAGTTGAAAATGGGTCACATTCAAAGAGAATTTGAATGAAATATATGGAAGAGGAAAGGTTGTCTTGATTAGTCTCTATTTTTTTAGTAAGTTGGAGATATCAATTCAGTTCAGTTCAGTTACTCAGTCATGTCCGACTCTTTGCAACCTCATGAATCACAGCATGCCAGGCTTCCCTGTTCATCACCAACTCCTGGAGTTCACTCAAACTCATGTCCATCGACTCAGTGATGTCATCCAGCCATCTCATCCTCTGTCATCCCCTTCTCCTCCTGGTCCCAACCCCTCCCAGCATCACAGTCTTTTATGAATCAACTCTTCACATGAGGTGGCCAAAGTATTGGAGTTTTAGCTTTAGCATCAGTCCTTCCAAAGAACACCCAGGACCGATCTCCTTTAGGATAGACTTGTTGGATCTCCTTGCAGTCCAAGGGACTTTCAAGAGTCTTCTTCAATACCACAGTTCAAAAGCATCAGTTCTTCAGAACTCAGCTTTCTTCACAGTCCAAATTTCACATCCATACATGACCACTGGAAAAACCACAGCCTTGACTAAACGGACCCTTGATGGCAAAGTAATGTCTCTGCTTTTCCATATGCTATCTAGGTTGGTCGTAACTTTCCTTCCAAGGAGTAAGCGTCTTTTAATTTCATGGCTGCAATCACTATCTGCATGATTTTGGAACCTCAAAAAATAAAGTCAGCCACTGTTTCCACTGTTTCCCCATCTATTTCCCATGAAGTGATGGGACCAGAAGCCATGATCTTCGTTTTCTGAATGTTGAGCTTTAAGCCAACTTTTTCACTCTCCTCTTTCACTTTCATCAAGAGGCATTTCAGTTCCTCTTCACTTTCTGCCATAAGGGTGGTGTCATCTGCATATCTGAAGTTATTGATATTTCTCCTGGCAATCTTGATTCCAGCTTGTGCTTCTTCCAGCCCAGAATTCTCATGATGTACTCTGCATAGAAGTTAAATAAGCAGGGTGAAAATATATAGCCTTGACGTACTCCTTTTCCTATTTGGAACCAGTCTGTTGTTCCATGTCCAGTTCTAACTGTTGCTTCATGACCTGCATATAGTTTCTCAAGAGGCAAGTCAGGTGGTCTGGTATTCCCATCTCTTTCCGAATTTTCCACAGTTTATTGTGATCCACACAGTCAAAGCCTTTGGCATAGTCAATAAAGCAGAAATAGGTGTTTTTCTGGAACTGTTTTGCTTTTTCCATGATCCAGTGGATATTGGCAATTTGAATTCTGGTTCCTCTGCCTTTTCTAAAAACAGCTTGAACATCTGGAAGTTCACAGTTCATGTACTACTGAAGCCTGGCTTGGTAAATTTTGACCATTACATTACTAGCGTGTGAGATGAGTGCAATTTTTTGGTAGTTTGAGCATTCTTTGGCATTGCCTTTCTTTGGGATTGGAATGAAAACTGACCCTTTCCAGTCCTGTGGCCACTGCTGAGTTTTCCAAATTTGCTGGCATATTGAGTTCAGCACTTTCACAGCATCATCTTTTACGATTTGAAATAGCTCAGCTGGAATTCCATCACCTCCACTAGCTTTGTTTGTAGTGATGGTTTCTAAGGCCCACTTGACTTCACATTCTAGGATGTCTGGCTCTAGGTGAGTGATCACACCATTGTGATTATCTGGGTTGTGAAGCTCTTTTTTATACAGTTCTTCTGTGTATTCTTGCCACCTCTTCTTAATATCTTCTGCTGCTTTTAGGTCCATACCATTTCTGTCCTTATTGAGACCATCTTTGCATGACATGTTCCCTTGGTATCTCTAATTTTCTTTAAGAGATCTCTAGTCTTTCCCATTCTGTTGTTTTCCTCTATTTCTTTGCATTGATCACTGAGGAAGGCTTTCTTATCTCTTCTTGCTATTCTTTGGAACTCTGTATTCAGATGCTTATATTTTTCCTTTTCTCCTTGGCTTTTCTCCTCTCTTCTTTTCTCAGCTATTTGAAAGGCCTCCTCAGACAGCCATTTTGCTTTTTTGCATTTCTTTTCCACGGGGATGGTTACTAACAAAAAGTTGCTATTATTGTGAACTTGGAAGTTAAAATTTTAGAACAACAACTATGGATAGAAACGGAGGGGGCTTGTTTGAGTGTGAAGTAAAAGTGAAAGGCTAAAGTATTCGTGCCTAGATTCTGAAGAGCAAGAGCTGACTTAATGGACTGAAGAAATAACTAGTGGTTAATAACTCTGGTGGTGCTAGTGGTAAAGAATCCATCTGCCTGCCAGTGCAGGAGACTAAGAGATGTGGGTTCAGTCCCTCGATTGGAATATCATTTGGTGAAGAAAATGGCACCCTACTCCAGTTTTCTTGCCTGAGAAATCTCATGGACAGAGGAGCCTGGAGGGCTATAGTCCATAGGGTCACAAAGAGTCAGATACAATTGAACATCTGAGCCTGTCTAAGATACTAGAGATTTCCTCAGGGCTAATGTGGTGCTAGTATTCTAATTTCTGCTTTCCTTCATAGTACATAGCAAAATGCCTTCTATTATGTGAGTTCTTATAAATGGTTATTGCATTAGTAAACTGTAATTCATCCTGATTTACCTTATTCTTATTTTTTCATTTAAAGTTAGTGAGTTCTTAGGGAAGAAAACAGGAAAGAAGTTCTTCTATCAGAGAGCTATGGGATATGGTGGCACAGGGCAGATTTATCTCCATTTATGTGTGTTCAATAAGACCTCATGGGTTGAATTTACCCAAAGTAACCCCCACTGTATCTCTCTAATAGGGTTGATACAGTTGACTATATTTCTTTTTTAGCCATTTTTTTTTGATAAATGGGCAGAATACATATTTTTCACTTACTTTGTGAACAAAGATGAGCTATACGGAGGAAAACATAGATATGGAGAAGCATACAGTTTAAGTTCAGTTTTAGATAAATAGCCCAGAGGCCCAGATATTTGTCACAATATCCAAGGCATCTCTGAGATCACAGCATTTCTTCTTATTAGAAAAGATCTAGCATTTATAGAAGTGCCATTTAAAGGACTGTGTAGCTCAGAGGGGAAAAAAGCAATATTCCGGTAGGCTGCCTTTTGAAGCAGTAAACACCTTTTATGTCATTTAATAATAGCTTGGATAGGTTTGAAGAACTATGTGTCAAGTATTCTGAAAACAAGGAATGTAAGTTTGGTGAAATCTTTTAGTCATTTGAATCTTAAATCAACCAGTCACAGTGTCTTAAAGCAGCTTATTTGATTCATTTAAGTTTGCGGTTACAGTTGGAATAAAACTCCCTGGCCTACTGTTGTTTCATCTATATTTAATATGGAAGATTAATATACACTACTGTTTTCTCCTTTCTCAGGCATGTAGCAAACCAATGTGTGATTTTATGACAAAATGGCTTATGTTTTTCCTGTTTATAATGGACAATATAAGCCATTTTGAGTGTGACCCCAACCGAATTCAGGACCAGAGTCTGGGAAGTTTTTGTTTGGGTTACAAATGGTTGAACAGCTTTTAGTGTACGTTTGGAATTAACTCTTAATCTATGCAGTCTGGTCAGATAGAAATTTCTTTGAAACTTTAACTTTAAAAAATTGTTTCTCACATTTTGATTAATTAGAGAAATTACTTCTGCTAAATTGCTCCCAGAGTGAAGGTTGAAAATTATATTCATGTATCTTACCTTCCAATGGTTTTAGGTTGCTGCATGATAAATAGACCATCATCTCCCTACCCATCTCAGTCTACCCTTCACTTTTTTCTTATTTTTATATATTTTTGAAACAATCTTATTCATGGTAGAGATTCTTTGCCTGAAAAATGTTGAGTATATCAATCAAGCTTCATGCAATGGTAATATGATACATTAATCATTTCATAGGCCTATATCAATAAATTTTCATTGAGATAATCAAACTAATTTTATTTGAAAATATTCAGGTTGGTCTTTAAATTCAGCCTGGCTGTGGAAATCTGGCTGCATGAAATTGCCGTCAGGTTCTCAGGTTAACTGCTGTCACCAGGAATGCTGAGATTTTATTTAGCCTATAAACTTACTGGATCAAGCTGAACTCTAAAAGCAGTCTTACAGTAGAAAATAAGTAAGTGGAATTTTGCTTTATTTAAGAGGACTATAGATATATTTGAAATGTCCTTCTAACAAAATGTCAATGATTAATAACTCACCTCACTTTTTCTACCATAATGTTACCTAGATATAATTCATTTGTATTTGTATGGACAAAATGCATAATATCTTGTGTGTTGGTATTGAATTTAATTCTTTTTTTTCTTTTCTTTCTTCTATTAAACTAACATCCATCAACTAAAATAGTAAGATTCTTGTCCAGTTTCAATTGATTTAAGAAGGGGTGAGTTGTAATAAATAAAACTTTCATATTAGTATCTCACCTAAGAAAAAAAGACTATGTGGATCTGATACTGAAAGATAATAAAGACAAGGTAGAATGTTTGCATATGTTCATATATTTGCCAACACAAATGATTAATAAATTTTGAGGTATATTTTTACATCAGTATGTGTTTTCATAAGACTGGGAAAGATTTTGAAAGGATACCTGATATATAGTTGTAGGGAACATGACCACAACTAAATTTTCATGTAGTGTCTTGAGTAAGAGTCCAGTGGGCTCTGAAATGAGATTTCCTGGATTTGAATCTTAGTTCTGTCACTCATTACCTTTAGGTTTGAATAACCATTTAGTATTTTTGGATCTTATCTCACCATCTATGAAAAGAACGTAATTCTAGGGAAATTGTAAAGATTATGTAAAATAAGCCATTTAAATTCTCTGGCCTATAAAGTACACTTAGTAAAAAATAGTTGTTATTTTTCTTGGGGTTTCTATATAAAATAAACTTTTGTTTCTATATAAAAGATATTGCTTCTCTTTACATGTTAGTTTTTATTATTCCTTTTCTGTATGCCTCTCAAAACCTGATTTGTTGCAGTTTTAATTTTTGTGCAAAAGGAACTCAATTAAAATGTTTTGACCCCAAACAGTAGTGAAACAGAAAGAAGTGCTCCCTGCCCAACAGACCAGGTGATTTAGACTAACTTTTTCATGAAAAAAAGAAAAATGTTGGGTAAAATATCTTTTGGAAACACCAAGGTACTGAGAGAATGCCATAAATTACCAGGCAATAATCTAAAAAGAAATCAGGAGCTAAGATAGGTAATTGAACCAATGGAGATTTGCTGAATCCAATGAAACTGAGATTAGCATTTGACTGCCTTTCAGGACAAAAATGAAAGGAATCAAACTTTAGGGCCAAGAAAAGTTTATAAGAGAAAATTTTATACATGAAACTGGAAGTCTAAAGGACTGTACTTTCCAGAGAAAGGATAAACATGTTTTCTCATCACAGAGAAGTAGAAAAGTTATAGAAATTGTAACCAGAAGCCTATTAATTCACAAATATGCAGTCAGAATTAGTATTACTTGAATGTGCTCAAAGTTGTTGAACCTTAAATTCAGTTTAAAATGAACCCAGACTAATAGTACTCTCAGGTCTTCAGAAGCAACATGGAACATCTCTAGAGGACTGCAATTCATCCTTAGGCTTAAGTAATTTCCATGATAAAATTTCTGGGGAAATTAGAAAATTATAGAAATAAAATGCACATGTCAACAAGGCACAGTGAGTTAAAATTCACCAAAAATGATAGATAGCAGAATCAGACTCATAAATCTTCAAGTTCTGAAATAATTAATGTAGATTATAAATCAATAATAGTTTTTATATTTAAAGAGACCATAGGTCATTTGAAAATATTTATAGAAAAAGTAAATTTTACAGTGTGACCTGAAAATGCAATAAATGAAGTAAACCCAGTGCACACCTTTAAGGGCATTTTGGACACAAACAAAGAGAGGATTAGTTAATTGGAAGACAGATTAGGAGAAATTATCTCAAAAGATGTATAGAGAAGTAAAGGTCAGAAAGAAATAGGAGAAAGGATAAGAAACGTGGTAGAGTGAAATGTTTAATCAATTATGCAGAATGAGAGGGCAGTAAAAATGTGGCAGTGAGTAATATTTAATCACATATTGCCTGAAAATATCCCCAAATTGATAGAAGCAACTAATGAACAGATAAGTCCAGAGGATCTCACTCTGAAGAAATATAAAGAAATTCAGGCCTAGACATAATGTTGTGAAAATACAGGTATAAAGCATCCAGATGGGAAAAAATTACATATGAGCTTTAAAGAAGAAGCAGCTGATTTTTCTACAATAATGCAGGCTAAGGAGACAGTGAAATGATTTCTGTAATGTTTCGATAGAAGATACTTATCAGTGTAGTTCTCTGTACCCAGCAAAAGTATCTTAAAATAAACTATCAACCCCCAACCCAAAATAATCCATTTTCTTGTTGTGTTAATGTTTACTTACACTTTTGACAAGTACATATTTTTACTATAAAAATACTTAAAATCTGTCTGATTTAAATTCTCCTATCACTTAAGGATAAGGAAGACTCTCTTTCATCATTGAAATTACTGGGATACAATCACAGTCACTGTAAAATAAACTGGTTACTATTCTTAAGAGAAATAATATTCTAAACCAGAATAAAAAAGATGTGTTACTTGTTCTGACACCTATGTATCCCCAATGGAATGTATCTCTGGTTCTTTTGGTTGGGTTGATAGATGTTTTAGGAATGATGAGAATGAAATAAAGATCATATAATCATCTCCAGTACAGAGCAGTAAATTTAGTGTTCTTTAGGATGATGGACCATCACTCAGCAACAACCAGTGCATATTGTCGAACAGAGAGCAAGATGTGAAGGCATAAATGAATCAGAATGAACTTGTAAACACCACAGAAAAATTTACTTTAAAGAAATGATTGTGCTGCCAGTAAATAATCATTTATAATTCATTAGATCAAGAGACTAAGTGGAAAAAACCAGCACCAGAGTTTACCTTTGAAGACCAAGCTCTTTCTGATATTAAATCCATATGACTTTGGATACATCTGTCCTCAGATCCAAAATGAAATATTGTAAATAGAAAATGTTCTATGGGACCTTCAGATTCACTCAGATAGGTACTTTCATTGCTACACAAAATATTAAATTAATCTTACAGAGTTTGAAAGTGAATCAAAGACAGTAATGAGGAAAGGGGGAAAATCTATGAGTTTCAGAGGTTTCCTCTGAGACTTGTAAAATATGCATTAGCAGTGAGCAATTTAAACACTATGAATTTTACTACCAACCCAAAAGTTATCCTGAGCCTTATATTTTAGCTGATTTACATTCATATTATCTTCAGGGGACAATAATGAATTCAATCTTGCTTATATCTTGGTCTAGGTTGGATGGTGCATGCAGGAAAAGTTGCTTAAAGTAATACAAGCAGGAGATTAACTTATTTTATAATTTTCTCTCTAATTCTAAAGAAAAGTAGTCGGCCAAATATAATATTTTTATAGAATTTTCCCAAGCTGAAATCTTCCTGTTAAACTTTCCTTACTTTTAATTCTGGTTTTTGCATCTCCTAGATTATCTTCACAAATATCCTTTCTCTCATCTTTTACTTTCCCGCATAGTCAACAGAGTACCAAACTGTCAACCTGTATCAATTTCATTGTTTCTTTATGTATATCTATCTATCACCCACCTATCCTAAGGTTATATCCTCATAAATAAATAAGCATATTAAAAATACTCATAGGCACTATTTAATGAAAAGTTCAGTTTCTAAGGGGATGTATCATATACATTTTATATATTTTTTCACTTATTTCTAGGAAGAATATCAGGCAAAACAAGAACCTCAATATTACACGAAGTAAACAGTCCCAGTTTTCTCTTTATGTCCAATAGCACATATTCCAATCACATATAAAAAAAAGAAGTCCTGCAAAGCTGGCTTGTTTCCTTAAAAAAGAGTAGACAATGAATACTGTAGGGATTATACACCTTTAGTTTCCAGTTGTTCAGCCATCACTTCTTTTTCATTCAACCCTCTTAGAATAATAACTTAATTTTCACATCTTAGGTCCCATAGCAAGCGATGTTGTGATTCACACTGTGATGTATTGCCAGTCCTTTAGATCCCAACTAAAATTTTCTTCAGTATTTTGTCTTGGACTTCCATGACTACTCATGTAATATTATTCTGTATATTGGGTGCTTGGGCCAATAGCTCTACACTGAAGTCTTTGACTGTGTAGATCCCAACTAACTGGAAAATTCTTAAAGAGATGGGAATACCTGACCACTTTACCTGTTTCTTGAGAAACCAGCGTGCACGTAAAGAAGCAACAGTTAGACCCAGATATGGGACAACAGACTGGTTCAAAATTGGGAAAGGAATACATCAAAGCTGTATATTGTCACCCTGCTCGTGTGCTAAGTTACTGCAGTCCTGTCTTTTTGCACTCCTATGGACCTTAGCCCACCAGGCACCTCTGTTCATAGGCTTTTCCAGGAAAGAATACTGGAATGGGTTGCCATGCTCCCATCCAGAGTATCTTTCTGACTCAGGGATCAAACTCGCGTCTCTTACGTCTACTGCATTGGGAGGTTCTTCACCACTAGTGCCACCTGGGAAGCCCATCCCCCCCACTTACGTAACTTATAAGATGAGTACATCATGTGAAATGCCATGCTGGATGAATCAGAAGCTGGAATAAAGATTTCTGGGAGAAATATCAACAACCTCAGATATGCAGATGAAACAACTCTAATGGCAGGAGGCAAAGAGAAACTAAAGAACCTCTTCAGTTCAGTCGCTCAACCTGTCTGACTCTTTGCGACCCCATGCATCGCAGCACGCCAGCCCTCCCTGTCCATCACCAACTCCCGGAGTTCACTCAGACTCACGTCCATAGAGTCAGTGATGCCATCCAGCCATCTCATCCTCTGTCTTCCCCTTCTACTCCTGCCCCCAATCCCTCCCAGCATCACAGTCTTTTCCAATGAGTCAACTCTTCACATAAGGTGGCCAAAGTACTGGAGTTTCAGTTCAGCATCATTCCCTCCAAATAAATCCCAGGGCTGATCTCCTCCAGAATGGACTGGTTGGATCTCCTTGCAGTCCAAGAGACTCTCAAGAGTCTTCTCCAACACCACAGTTCAAAAGCAACAATTCTTCAGTGCTCAGCTTTCTTCATATGACCACTGGAAAAACCATAGCCTTGACTAGACGGACCTTTGTTGGCAAAGTAATGTCTCTGCTTTTGAATATGCTATCTAGGTTGGTCATAGCTTTTCTTCCAAGGATAAGTCTCTTTTAATTTCATGGCTGCAGTCACCATCTGCAGTGATTTTGGAGCCCCCCAAAATAAAGTCTGACACTGTTTCCACTGTTTCCCCATCTATTTCCCATGAATTGATGGGACCAGATACCATGAGCTTCATCTTCTGAATGTTGAGCTTTAAGCCAACTTTTCCACTCTCCTCTTTCTCTTTCATCAAGAGGCTTTTTAGTTCCTCTTCACTTTCTGCCATTAGGGTTGTGTCATCTGCATATCTGAAGTTATTGATATTTGTCCTGGCAATCTTGATTCCAGCTTGTGCTTCTTCCAGTCCAGTATTTCTCATGATGTACTCTGCATAGAAGTTCAATAAGCAGGGTGACGATATATAGCCTTGACATACTCCTTTTCCTATTTGGAACCAGTCTGTTGTTCCATGTCCAGTTCTAACTGTTACTTCCTGACCTGCATATAGGTTTCTCAAGAGGCAAGTCAGGTGGTCTGATATTCCCATCTCTTTCCGAATTTTCCACAGTTTATTGTGATCCACACAGTCAAAGCCTTTGGCATAGTCAATAAAGCAGAAATAGATGTTTTTCTGGAACACTCTTACTTTTTCCATGATCCAGCGGATGTTGGCAATTTGATCTCTGGTTCCTCTGCCTTTTCGAAAACCAGCTCGAACATCAGGAAGTTCATGGTTCATGTACTGCTGAAGCCTGGCTTGGAGAATTATGAGCATTACTTTACTAGCATGTGAGATGAGTGCAACTGTGCAGTAGTTTGAGCATTCTTTGGCATTACCTTTCTTTGGGATTGGAATGGAAACTGACCTTTTCCAGTCCTGTGGCCACTGCTGAGTTTTCCAAATTTGCTGGCATAGTGAGTTCAGCACTTTCACAGCATCATCTTTCAGGATTTCAAGTAGCTCAACTGGAATTCCATTACCTCCACTAGCTTTGTCCATAGTGATGCTTTCTAAGGCCCACTTGACTTCACATTCCAGGATGTCTGGCTCTAGATGAGTGATCACACCATCGTGATTATCTCGGTCATGAAGATATTTTTTGTATAGTTCTTCTGTGTATTCTTGCTACCTGTTCTTAATATCTTCTGCTTCTGTTAGATCCATACCATTTCTGTCCTTTATCAAGCCCATTTTACAAGAAATTTTCCTTTTGTGTCTCTAATTTTCTTGAAGAGATCTCTAGTCTTTCCCATTCTGTTGTTTCCCTCTATTTCTTTGCATTGATCACTGAGGAAGGCTTTCTTATCTTTTCTTGCTATTCTTTGGAACTCTGCATTCAGATGCTTATATCTTTCCTTTTCTCCTTTGCTTTTCTCTTCTCTTCTTTTCACAGCTATTTGTAAGGCCTCCTCAGACAGCCATTTTGCTTTTTTGCCTTTCTTTTCCATGGGAATAGTCTTGATCCCTGTCTCCTGTACAATGTCGCGAACCTTCACCCATAGTTCGTCAGGCACTCTATCAGATCTAGTCCCTTAAATCTATTTCTCACTTCCACTGTATAACCATAAGGGATTTGAAATAGGTCATTCATAGTTAATAGAGGATCTTCTTTTTTCTAGTATGTTTATGGATTCTGGTACACCATGGTTTGGAATTTTATCAAAGATATTTGAAAACAACACATAGAATCTATAGTAACTAAAATTCAATCTATCTAAAACTTTTATTTTTTGAGACATGTCTTTCAATCTGATTTTGACTTATTTGATAATGTTCCAAAACCAAAATGTATGATTCTAGCTATAGCATTATCCAAGAATTAAATAATAATGTCATATAATCCAACAGACTAGTAGACATGATTTGTACAATGATTTACTGAAATCTCCCCTCAACTGATGACCAACATTGAAATGTTATTGTTAGTTGAATGCTTACCATTTGCCAAATATTCCAGGCAGCATTTTATATGCAATATCTGATTTAATATTAATAATCTCAATAGTATCATTAACACCTCTTTTGTACTAGTGAGGTAAATGCTACTTAAAATAACTAAAGAACTTACTCAAGGATAATGTATCAGCTGCTTAGTACTAGAGACTGAATTTGAAGTTGTCTGACTTCAGTTAGGTTCAGTTCAGTCGCTCAGTCATGTCCGACTCTTTGCTACCCCATAAATCGCAGCACGCCAGGCCTCCTTGTCCATCACCATCTCCCGGAGTTCACTCAGACTCACATCCATCGAGTCCGTGATGCCATCCAGCCATCTCATCCTGGGTCGTCCCCTTCTCTTCCTGCCCCCAATCTCTCCCAGCATCAGTCTTTTCCAATGAGTCAACTCTTCGCATGAGGTGGCCAAAGTACTGGAGCTTCAGCTTTAGCATCATTCCTTCCAAAGAAATCCCAGGGTTGATCTCCTTCAGAATGGACTGGTTGGATCTCCTTGCAGTCCAAGGGACCCTCAACAGTCTTCTCCAACACCACAGTTCAAACGCATCTATTCTTCGGCGCTCAGCCTTCTTCACAGTCCAACTCTCACATCCATACATGACCACTGGAAAAACCATAGTCTTGACTAGGTGGACCTTAGTTGGCAAAGTAATGTCTCTGCTTTTGAATATACTATCTAGGTTGGTCATAACTTTTCTTCCAAGGAGTAAGCGTCTTTTAATTTCATGGCTGCAATCACCATCTACAGTGATTTTGGAGCTCCAAAAAACAAAGTCTGCCACTGTTTCCACTGTTTCCCCATCTATTTCCCATGAAGTGATGGGAACGGATGCCATGATCTTTGTTTTCTGAATGTTGAGCTTTAAGCCAGCTTTTTCACTCTCCTCTTTCACTTTCATCAAAAGGCTTTTTAGTTTCTCTTCTCTTTCTGCCATAAGGGTGATGTCATCTGCATATCTGAAGTTATTGATATTTCTCCTGGCAATCTTGATTCCAGCTTGTGTTTCTTCCAGTCCAGCATTTCTCATGATGTACTCTGCATAGAAGTTAAATAAGCAGGGTGACAATATACAGCCTTGACGTACTCCTTCTCCTATTTGGAACCAGTCTGTTGTTCCAGGTCCAGTTCTAACTGTTGCTTCATGACCTGCATACAGATTTCTCAAGAGGCAGGTTAGGTGGTCTGGTCTTCCCATCTCTTTTAGAATTTTCCACAGTTTATTGTGATCCACAGAGTCAAAGCCTTTGGCATATTCAATAAAGCAGAAACAGATGTTTTTATGGAACTCTCTTGCTTTTTCCATGATCCAGCAGATATTGGCAATTTGAATTCTGGTTCCTCTGCCTTTTCTAAAACCAGCTTGAACATCTGAAAGTTCATGGTTCACGTATTGCTGAAGCCTGGTTTGGAGAATTTTGAGCATTTCTTTACTAGCATGTGAGATGAGTGCAACTGTGCAGTAGTTTGAGCATTCTTTGGCATTGCCTTTATTTGGGATTGGAATGAAAACTGACCTTTTCCAATCCTGTGGACACTGCTGAGTTTTCCAAACTTGCTGGCATATTGAGTGCAGCCCTTTCACAGCATCGTCTTTCAGGATTTGAAACAGCTCACCTGGAATTCCATCACCTCCACTAGCTTTGTTTGTAGTGATGCTTTCTAAGGCCCACTTGACTTCACATTCCAGGATGTCTGGCTCTAGATTAGTGATCACATCATCATGATTATCTGGGTCATGAAGATCTTTTTTGTATAGTTCTTCTGTGTATTCTTGCCACCTTTTCTTAATATCTTTTGCTTCTGTTAAGTCCAGACCATTTCTGTCCTTTATCGAGCCCATCTTTGCATAAAATATTCCCTTGGTATCTCTAATTTTCTTGAAGAGATCTCTAGTCTTTTCCATTCTGTTGTTTTCCTCTATTTGTTTGCATTGATCGCTGAAGAAGGCTTTCTTATCTCTTCTTGCTATTCTTTGGAACTCTGCATTCAGATGCTTATATCTTGCCTTTTCTCCTTGGCTTTTCTCCTCTCTTCTTTTCTCAGCTATTTGTAAGGCCTCCCCAGACAGCCATTTTGCTGTTTTGCATTTCTTTTCCATGGGTATGGTCTTGATCCCTGTCTCCTGTACAGTGCCACGAACCTCATTCCGTAGTTCATCAGGCACTCTATCTATCTGATCTAGTCCCTTAAATCTATTTCTCACTTCTACTGTATAATCATAAGGGATTTGATTTAGGTCATACCTGAATGGTCTAGAGGTTTTCCCTACTTTCTTCAATTTAAGTCTGAATTTGGCAATATGGAGTTCATGATCTGAGCCACAGGTCTCAGATCTTGTTTTTGTTGACTGTATAGAGCTTCTCCATCTTTGGCTGCAAAGAATATAATCAATCTGATTTTGGTGTTGACCATCTGGTGATGTCCATGTGTAGAGTCTTCTTTTGTGTTGTTGGAAGATGGTATTTGCTAGGACCAGTGTGTTTTCTTGGCAAAACTCTATTAGCCTTTGCCCTCCTTCATTCTGCATTCCAAGGCCAAATTTGCCTGTTACTCCAGGTGTTTCTTGAATTCTTACTTTTGCATTCCAGTCCCCTATAATGAAAAGGACATCTTTTTTTGGGTGTTAGTTCTAAAAGATCTTGTAGATCTTCATAAAACCATTTAACTTCAGTTTCTTCAGCATTACTGGTTGGGGCAAAGACTTGGATAACTGTGATATTGGAGAGCCTAGAGGAGCTATCCCACGTTGAAGGTCAGGAACGGTGGCGGTAAGGAGATACCCCTCTTCCAAGGTAAGGAACAGCGGCTGTGCTTTGCTGGAGCAGCCGTGAAGAGATACCACCCGCCTAAGGTAAGAGAAACCCAAGTAAGATGGTAAGTGTTGCAAGAGGGCACCAGAGGGCAGACACACTGAAACCATACTTACAGAAAACTAGTCAATCTAATCACACTAGGACCACAGCCTTGTCTAACTCAATGAAAGCAAGCCATGCCTGCAGGGCAACCCATGGTGGAGAGGCCTGACAGAATGTGGTCCACTGGAGAAGGGAATGGCAAGCCACTTCAGTATTCTTGCCTTGAGAACCCCATGAACAGTAGGAAGAGGCAAAATGATAGGATACCAAAAGAGGAACTCCCCAGGTCATTAGGTGCCCAATATGCTACTGGAGATTAGTGGAGAAATAACTCCAGAAAGAATGAAGGAATGGAGCCAAAGCAAAAATAATACCCAGTTGTGGATGTGACTGGTGTTAGAAGCAAGATCTGATGCTATAAAGAGCAATATTGCATAGGAACCTGGAATGTCATGTCCATGAATCAAGGCAAATTGGAAGTGGTCAAACAAGAGATGGCAAGAGTGAACATTGACATTCTAGGAATCAGCGAACTAAAATGGACTGGAATGCATGAATTTGACTCAAATGACCATTACATCTACTACTGCAGGCAGGAATCCCTCAGAAGAAATGGAGTAGCCATCATGGTCAACAAAAGAGTCTGAAATGCAGTACTTGGATGCAATCTCAAAAACGACAGAATGATCTCTGTTCGTCTCCAAGGCAAACCATTCAATATCACAGTAATCCAAGTCTATGCCCCAACCAGTAACGCTGAAGAAACTGAAGTTGTCTGACTTCAGAGATAATGTTTTTATCATGTATACTTTTTTTTTTTTTAACATGCTGTTGAGTATGCTGGGATGGGTTTACATATTAGATCTGACTTGGACAATATAGGTTTTTAAGATTACTTAATAGCAAGTAAAACTGTTATTTCTCAAAACATGTTCTCTTGTTCTCCTCTGAAATTATACAGTGTTCACCACATCTTGAATCATGAGATCTTTCATTGGCCTCTTAGAAATTGTCAGCATCTTTCCACATGGTTGGAGGCCAGATATCAGTTTGTCACCATATAATATATTCTCCCTATTTGGTGGGAGCATGGAGCAGGTGCTTGGAAATCCTTCTGTCATCTATTCTCCACACATGACTGGCCCATGTTCAGCTGAATTATGGTGAATATCATTTGAGAATTGCTATAGTAGCTACACTCCATGACCTGACTGTAATCCTGCCTATGATTTGATATTCAGCAGAGCACCTAGATGAAATTATTACAACCACTCAAGAGATTAGATATGCTCTATCATCTCCAACTCTTATCATCTTATAATACTTTGTACATCAACATAGTTCTGAAGAAGTTAAGCTTTATTTGAGATTGTAACATAGTTGAAATACCTATTTGATGGTTTATTATTAAATGCTTTACATTTTATATATAATTTCTGATATAACATTCTGATGTTAATCTGTAGCTTTGCAGTTAGGAAACTCACTTAAATTGAAATCATCTGCAAAGTTTTATATAAACAGACTTTTAAGAGATGGTTTTCATTAATTCAGAATATTTACATTAAAATCACAAAGGATAAAGTTTGCCTTGCTTCATCAGATGTTTTAAATAAAAAATAAGATGTAAAAATTTAAAAATTATGGAAGCCCTAGTAACTCTGAAAAATAATTCCCTTTAAAATTTCTTTATGAACATATATAAATATTTAATATATGACTTGAATAAGATATATTTATTGCAACTTTCCTGTGTCATATAAATATTGTACATAGCAGATAACACTCTGTGTAGAATTTGGAAGCTTCATGACAAGGTAAAGTTTTTAGGTCAGTAGCAAAAATCAAGATATAGACAGATTTTGGTATATTTCAGAGGCAAGTGTGCCTTGAAACAAAACATGTTGTATGAAGAAAGCATACTTAACTTATTCAAGAGCAAAGTCTTTTGTTTCCAAAGCTCAGGTTTGAATGTGATTCTGTTCATTTATTTCCCAGCAGGTGTCTCTATATAGCAGCTTTACTCAGAAAGAACAAGAAGACAAAAACTAATTGTACAAAAAGCAAAATAATGAAGCAAGTAGAGAAATGGACTGGTTATCGAGTATGTCAACAATATAAAGTCAAAATACTTTAGAGATATGTGCTAACCAAAGTGGTTATATAGAATATTTTGGTTTATTTCTTGATTTTGTTTAAATAACTTTTTCAAAAGAGACCTAGAGAAAGCCTTTAAAGCAATTTACCTTATACATAACATAAATACAAATACAGCATGCTCTAACAGGGTATTAATTTACATTCTGGCATCTTGATCTGATATCTTCTTCATCATTGTGGATGAAATAGAAAGGAAGTAAGGCTGAGATCTTTGCTATGATCATAAACAGTTGTTTAAATAGATAGTGGGCAGTATAGAGATTACTTCTTCTGGTGGCTTCTCTGGTGGCTCAAAGGTTAAAGCATCTGCCTGCAATGCAGGAGACTTGGGTTCGATCCCTGGGTTGGGAAGATCCCCTGGAGAAGGAAATGGCAACCCACTCCAGTATTCTTGCCTGGAGAATCCCATGGACGGAGGAGTCTGGTGGGCTACAGTCCATGGGGTCGCAGAGTCAGACACGACTGAGCGACTTCATTTCACTCCATAGAGATTTAAAAATGGAAAGAAGTCATAATGTAAAGTTATACAAAGATGTAATTTTTCTAGTTTTCCTTAATCAATGGATTACAAAATTTACTATGTTCTACTTAGCATGAATTGTAAAAGTATGAACATTTTAATGCTTAATTATCAATATTTAAACTTTTTGTAACGAAAGTCTATGCTTTGATGGACCTTATTTAAAATTCTACTCTAACTAGGTAGAATAAAACAATTTTACTTTACATATAAAATGAATTAAGTACTATCCTACCTTTCTATTGTAATAGCAGATTTAATGCACCACAGCATTCTGAGATGAATAGCTAATGATAAAAATACATACTTAAAATTTTAAATATTATTAAATAGTGTATAAACTAAAGTTAAATTTTAGAATGCAGTTTCCCAGCAAGTAAAAATTCCCAGCAATTAAAAAATGTATGAAAATAATAAATATACAACATATCATGATAAAAATACAAATATAAAATTCCTTAATCCCATAAGAAGTTTAAAAACAGATAAAATTTCTAATTAACTGATATCAGAGACAAAGTTGTCTATATCTTTATATCTATCAGAATTTTTAGTATGTGAATAGGAATTTTAATATCTCAGAACCAAGTATGTTACAAAAATACATTAGTATTTTGGACAATTATACAAAAGTGGTGGAATAATTATACTCAATTAGGTCCCAATTATCTTTTCACGCTAATGTTTTATTTCTTTTATTCTTACTGATTTAAAAAATAGATACGTTGATCTGTAAGGCCACTAAAGACATCTTGTAGGCTGCTATTCTACTTTCAGAAAGGGATACAGCTTTTCTAATCCTTCTACTTAGATAATCTACTTAGACAGTTTTTTTTTTTTTTAATTATCACATAATATCTCCTGGCTTAAGTTATTAGGCTGAAAATTCATTTGCCATTTTTTATTTCTAAAGTCTCTTTTGAATGATGAAAAAAAAATACAAAAGAAAATTAATATATAGAAGCCAGAAAGTAATGAGCAGATTGGGAAATTTGAGAATTCCTGGGAAAGGAGAATGAATATAGTTTTTAAAAATCAGACTATTCTTATTCCATATGCTAAGCTACATTCCAAGAATAATCATGGTTGTGTCCAGGAAACCAAGGAGAACCTCTAAGTTCTGATTCAACAAATAAAAAGCAGTGGGTCATGAGAGAACAAAAATGGAGTCCATGACAAGAAAGAGTTTCAATTGTCTTGTTTACTGCTGTAACTTTGAATCTAGAACTGTATTTGATATATAAATCATCTAATACATCATATAGCATTTTAATTCTGGGAGGGAAGAGAGCCACATTTCTTTTGTGGTTATTTTTTTTCCTTGATGCCTGACAAAGATGGAGAGTACTATAATCTCAACTTCATTGCACTCTCAGTCTCCATTTTCCCCTCTAGGAATCTCCCCAAGACATAAGACCAGTTAGAATTTACTTCTAGGGACTCATAAGAACCAAATGTTAATTTTTTAGAAATTTTGCAAGGCAATTCTTTAAAACAGATATTATTAAACATTGTATAATATAAACTTCACAAATAAATTCTATCAAAAACAGAAGAATTGAATACTCAAAATTTATTACTCCCTAATTATCTTACTTATCCTAATTATCTTACATGAGATAATTTCTTACACAAAAAGTTGGACACGACTGAGTGACTGAACTGAACTGAACAGCATTATCTTACTAAGTGCTTCCCAGATGTCTCAGTGGTAAAGAAGCCTCCTGCCAATGAAGGAGACTTGCCCTCAATTCCTAGGTCAGGAAGATCCCCAGGAAGAGGAAATGACAGCCCACTGCAGTATTCTTGCCTGGAAAATCCCATGGAAAAAGAAGGCTTTCCCAGTTAATAGGGAAAGACTTTAACAGCTAATAGGGACACAAAGAGCTGGACACAGCTGAGTGACAGAGCATACATGCAATTATGTTACTACATTTTACTATCATTTATGCTTTTGAGGTTATTTGCATCTATCTGTATGGGAGAAAAACTATATAATGGTGTGGTAGTGGACATCTCTTCCCAGTTCTGTGTTCAGTGCTTGAAACTGACCATGGTAAGACTATGTATACTAAATAATTAAAAAAAAAAACAAAAAAACACACCTTTAAATAAGGGCTTCCCTGCCCCCACCGGGAGACCTAAGTTTTAAGTATTTACCATCATATCACTACATAAAGTCCACTTTAAAAAAATGAGATTTGTTCTTAAACTTCCATCAGAGAATAAATATAATGTAGCCAATAATTTTTATTTGGACATATTTCATACCTATATCAAAGTAGAGAGAATGATAGAGTGTTATACAGCTTCTTTATGTTATTTTACTATTAATATTTTGTCAGAATTTCTCAAGTTTGTTCTTTCTGAACATGCATTCCATACATCCCCCCACCCCTACCCCACTGAACCATATAGAAAAAAGCCTCTGATATATCATTGGAATTCTCCTACATGACCATAAAAAAATAAGTAATTTAACCTATCTCATACCCAGGAAATAAAATCTTTGTATAGAACATTATCTCATATTCATTCTGTACTTAAAAGATGTCAGAAATGTTTTTTATGGCTCTGATATAGATCCAATCAAGGCTCATAATATCTGGTAATCACATCACTTCGGTCTTCTTTAACCTAGATCTGTACCCGTACCTTTCAATATTTCTTTTGTATGGTCTTTCATGATATTAACCTTTTAAAAGAATTTAGGCTAGTCATTATGTTGAATTTCCCATTATTTATATTTGTTTGATTCTTTCCTCATGATGTAATCTATTTCACATTGCATCATATGAGTTTGTTCCATTATTTGTTAAGTTTAATTAATCAGTTAAGGAGGTAACCATAGTGACAATCATTGTGAATTGTCATTTCCCCAAAAAAATCAATAAATAATATGTGGTAGTATTTTTAGACTGTCTAAATATCTTGTTCCTATAAGGATTAAACCAATCATTTTAACTCTTTGTCTAAATCAATCTTATTAATATTAGTGTGATTACCTATACAATTATATATTCAATTTTATTTAGTTTCAGAGTTCTAAGAATTATTTGATAGATATAATATGTGTAACACAATAATAATAGTAATAATCAAGGATGGAAATTTTATAAATCACAACAATGTAAAGTTAACACACATAACAAAAAATTGAGGTAGATAAGCAGAAAAAGAATACAATTCTAATTACTTCAATTTTAAGATTAAGGAGTCAATTATATCAAACATTGTTGTCAAAATTATTTTAAGTACATTGTCTGAAACTATATAGGCAAATTCTCAAGCAAGACTTCTCAGTGACAGAGCTGTTTATTTTTGGATGGGTTGATTCTATGTAATGAGGTCCTGTCCTATTCATTGTATGATGTTTAACAGCATCCTTGGTCTCTACCAATTAGATGCCAATAGAACCCTCCAATTGTTGCAAGCAAAAAATATCCCAGATTTGTCAAATGTTTCCTGGAGGACAAAATTGCCCTTGTTCATTCCTACTGTACTTTATGATATAAATTTATCCACCCAAAATGAAGGACTGAAAGTCAGAAGGTATTGTGACTGCATCATGTCATTCATTACAGCACAAATTCAGTATATAATGGCTTAATTATGATAAATTAAGAAATAATTTTAATTTACATGTCATTATATTGATAATGAAGACAAATAGAACTATTAAAATACAAATATTCACCATAATTGCTTCTGTAAAAAGGAGGGGTTAAAGAGAAAATAGTTCCCTCTATGTTCAATCTTTTTATCTGTACTGTTTAATATTTTTCTTTACATGCTCATTTTTTATGGCATTAGTAAGTTCTTCTGGAGAAGGAAATAGCAATCCACTCCAGTATTCTTGTCTGGAGAACCCCATGGACAGAGGAGTCTGGTGAGCTACAGTCCATGGGGTTGCAAATAGTCAGCATGACTGAGTGACTAAGAGAGTAGTAAGTTAAATAGAATAGGTATGAATAGACAAACAAATGAGTGAATATCAGAGAAGATAGACAACGAATTCTTAAACAATTTGAAAAGAAATTAATTTTCTCTGTCTCATTTCATGCATTTTCCAAATCACAGTTGACCCTTAAACAGCATGGGGTTTGAACAGTTCAGGTCTACTTAAACTTGTATTTCTTCAGTAGTAAATACTACAGTACTACATAATCAGTTACTAGTTGAATTAGCAAATGTGGAATCTTCAGTACAGAAGGCCGCCTATAAATTATACTCAAATTTTTGACTGCAGGGTTGACACTTCTAAATCCGTCTCCACGTTGTTCAGGGGTTAATAAATACCTCCTCTTGTCTTCTTCACAAAAAGCCCTCTGGTTCCATTTCTGTTGCAAGAGTCAGTTCCTAAGAAAATATTTACTCTAAGGTAAATCTTATTGCACTGTACCTTGACTCTTCTTTAGTTCACTACATTGGGACAGAATATTGAGGACTGAGGGTAAAGGAGAGAAGAGATCTAGTCCTCCTATTAAATTTTTCACTAATTGATTAGAGTTTTCAAACTTCAGTGGATCCCTTACATTCTTGAATGCCTGAGAGCTTGTCTTTAAGCTAAATGCAGCTAAATAAAATACCTAGAAATAAACGTAAACAAGGAGATGAAAGACCTATAGTCTGAAAACTATAAAACATTGATGATGCAAATTGAAGACAGCATGAAGAAATGGAAATATATGATATCTCTTGGATTGGAAGAAAAAAATATTGTTAATCCTTGACATACTACCAGAAACAATCTATAGATTTGATTTAATTCCTATCAAAACACGCTGACCTTTTTAATAGAGTTAGAATTTTAAAAATACTAAATTTATGTGGAACTACAAAAGACCTTAAATTGTCCAAAATATTCTTGAGAAAAAAAGAATAAAGATGGAGATATCACACCCCCTGACTAAGACTGTATTACAAAGCTATAGTAATCAAAACTGTATGGTACTGACACAAAAACAGACACATGAAACAATGGAACATAATTGAAAGCCCAGAAATAAACCCATACACTTATGGCCAATTAATCTATGATGAAAGAGGCAAACATATACAATGGTGTTAAGAAGTCTCTTTAGCAAGTGATGCTAGGAAAAGTGGACAAGTATACGTAAAACAATGACGTTAGAACATCTCTCTCACCATACAAAAAATAAACTCAAAATGGATTAAAGTCCTAAATGTAAGACTTGAAATGATGAAGCTCCTAGAAGAAAACATAGGCAGAACACACTTTGATATAAGCTGTAGCAATATTTTTGGATCTTTTACTTTGGATATTTTGGATTTCTTTTACTCCAAGAGTAAAAGATACAAAGCAAAAATAAACAAATGGAATCTAATGAAAAGCTTTTGCACAGCAAAGAAAATAGTAAACAAAATGAAAAAAAAAAGTGCTTTGGAAAGGGGATAAAATATTTGCCAATGATGTGACTGATAAGGGATTAATATAACAAATGCAGAAATAGTGCATATGACTCAACATAGAAAAAAGCAACCCAATAAAAAAATGGGCAGAAAACCTCGATAGACATTTTCCCAGGGAAGAAATACAATGGCTAATAGGCATATGAAAAACTGTTCAGCATCAATATTAGAGAAATACAAATCAAAACCAGAATAAGATATTACCTGACAACTTTCAGAATGGCTACTTCAATCCTAAAAGATGATGCTGTGAAAGTGCTGCACTCAATATGCCAGCATATTTAGAAAACTCTGCAGTGGCCACAGGACTAGAAAAGGTCCATTTCATTTTCATTCCAATCCCAAAGAAAGGCAATGCCAAAGAATGTTCAAACTACTGCACAATTGCACTCATCTCAATGCTAGGAAAGTAATGCTGAAAATTCTCCAAACCAGACTTTAATAGTACGGGAACTAAGAATTTGCAGATGTTCAAGCTGGAACTAGAAAAGGCAGAGGAAGCAGAGGTCAAAATGCCAGCATCTGTTGGATCATAAAAAAATAAGATAAATTCCAAAAAAACATCTATTTCTGCTTCATTGACTATACTGAAGCTTTTGATTGTGTGGATCAAAACAAATTGTGGAAAATTCTTCAAGAGAGGGAATACCAGACCATCTTTCCTGCCTCCTGAGAAATCGATATGCAAGTCAAGAAGCAACAGTTAAAAGCGGACATGAAACAATGGACTGGTTCCAAATTAGGAAAGGAGTATGTCAAGGCTGTATATTGTCACCCTGCTTATTTAACTTATATGCAGAGTATATCTGCATATAATGCCAGGCTGGAAGAAGCACAAGCTGGAATCAAGATTGCCGGGAGAAATATCAATAACTTCAGATATGCAGATGACACCACCCTATGGCAGAAAGCGAAGAGGAACTAAAGAGCCTCTTGGTGAAAGTGAAAGAGGAGAATGAAAAAGACTTGTTTAAAACTCAGTGTTCAAAAACTAAGATCATGGCATCTAGTCCCATCACTTCATTATGAGTAGATGGGGAAACAATGGAAACAGTGAAAGACTTTATTTTCTTGGGCTCTGAAATCAATGCAGATGGTGACTGCAGCCATGAAATTAAAAGATGCTTGCTCCTTGGAAGAAAAGCTATGACAAACCTAGACACCATATTAAAAAGAAGAGACATCACTTTGCCAATAAAGAGCCGTCTAGTGAAAGCTATGGTTTTTCCAGTAGTCATAGATGGATGTAAGAGGTGGACCATAAAGAAAGCTGAGCTCTGAAGAACTGATGTTTTTGAACTGTGGTGTTGAAGAAGACTCTGGAGACTCAATTGGGCTGCAACGAGATCCAAACAGTCCATCCTAAAGGAAATCAGTCTTAACATTCATTGGAAGGACAGATGCTGCTCCTGAAGCTCCAATTATTTGGCCACCTGATGCAAAGAACAAAAAGACCCTGATACTGGGAAAGATTGAGACCAAGGGAGAACAGGATGACAGAGGATGAGATGGTTTGATGGCATCACCGACTCGATGTTCATGAGTTTGAGCAAGCTCTGGGGGTTGATGATGTTCAGGGAAGACTGGTGTGCTGCAGTCCTTGCGGTCACAAAGAGTCAAACATGACTGAGTAGCTGAACTGAGCTGAACTGATTGTCTAAAGGTCTATACATAGCAAATGTTAGAGAAGATATAGAGAAAAGGGAATCCTTATATACTGTTTGTGGGAATGTAAATTGGTGCAGCCACTGTGGAAAATAATGTTGAGGTTTCACAAATATTCTTAAAATAGAGCTATCACTTGATCCTGCAATTCCACTCCTGATTGTGTGTGTCTGTGTGTATGTATGTGTATGTACCTGTGTGCATCTGTTAAAATTAGTATTTGTATTCTCTCTCTCTCTCTCTCTCTCTATATATATATATATATATATATATATATATATATACAGGCAATGTATGGAGACACCCCAAGTTTCCAACAACAGATAAATAAAATTATATATATATATATGTGTATATATATATATATACATACATATATATATATATATATATATATATATATATATATATATATATATGAAACTCAGCCATAATAAAGAATCAGATTTACCATTTCCAGGACATGAATGAATCTTGAGAATATTATACTGACTGAAACAAAACAGATGAAGACAGATATGTATGGTATCACTTTTTTGTGGAATCTAAAAAATGAAACTAATATATATGAGAAACACATGGAGATATAGAAAACAAGTTAGTGGTTAACAGTGGGGAGAGGGAAAGAAGAGAGAGATTATAGGCTATGGGATTAAGAGATACAAACTACCATGTATAAAATAGATAAGCAACAAGGATATATTCTAAAGCACAGGGAATTATGGCCATTACTTAGTAATCAGTGTTAACGGAGTATAATCCATAGAAATACTGAATCACCATGGTGTAGACCTGAAACTAATATAATATTTTATATCAACTATGATTCTTTTTTTTAAAGTAAATTCTATAACTTGGTAAAAAATAAAAATAAAGACAACTGACTAGATAACTCTTAAATTTAAAGTTTCTTAGAAAATACAAATCAATATTCTCTTTAGTCTTTAAGATCTATTATATTTAAGTTGATTAAAAATACTATTTTTTCAAAAAATAAACCTTGAAGGAATATTAAAGTGCATGATGATAAATTTCTTTTCTAGGTTAGCCTATTAAAATAGTAATATGTGGTACAGACAAACATATTTGAGTAATGACTGGTTTTAAACATTCGATCTTAGTCATGCAGTTGTGTCTGACTCCATGGGCTATAGCCTGTCAGGTCCTCTATCCATGGGATTTTCCTGGCAAGAGTACTGAAATGGCTTGTCATTTCCTTTGCTAGGGGTCTTCTCCACCTAGGGATTGAACCCACGTCTCTGGGATCTCCTGCATTAGCAGGCAGATTCTTTACCATTGAATCACCTGGGAAGCCCAAATAATGTTTACTTGGATGCATTTGTTGGACTTTAATGACTGGATTGATGTACTTTACTTTTAAAATAATATATTCAATTTATAATTCTTTCTTCCTTAAACTAAACCTCATTCCTGATAAGTGATTTGTTCTGTTGTCTCAAGCTTGACTTAAGATAAAATATGGATAGATTATTTTTCTTGTGGTTATCTAAAAAGGTGAAAATTCTCTTCTCAGATATTTGGACTTTTTCATGACATTTTGTTGAATTAAGAGATTATTTGTGTAGATGTAAGAAGCTGCTTTTCTTATAGGATGATCCTGTTTGAAATGTATTAAAGGATGACATAAACACAATAGTAAGACAATAAAATAAAATTTTGGTAGATTTTATTTCATAAATAAAACAAGTATTCTGCCCTGTGAACACTCATAGGAAAATGAAAAGACAGTCTGAGTCTGAGGGAAAGTATATGTGAAACATATACATGACAAAAGACTGGTATCTATAATATATAAAAAACCTAAATGCTTAGTGAGAAATACTTAATAAGAATATTTATTTAAAGAAAACAAGATTTGATAGACATTTCACCAAAGAATGCATGGATAACAAATAAACACATTAATAAGATGCTCAAAATAAAGTAGTCACAGGGAAGATGCAAACTGAAACCATGAGATAAAATTATACCCCTATTAAGATGGCTACCAATATGTGAAGGACTCGCAAGGATGCAGAGCTACTGGAACTCTCATATACTGCTGGTGAGAATAGAAATGGTATAACCATTTTAGAAAACAGTTTAGAAATTGTTTATGAGGTTAAATTTATCTTATGACTCAGTAATTCTACTTCTATGTGTTTACTCAAGAGAAATGAAAATTTAAGGTCACACAAAAGCCTGTATACAAATGTTTATAATGGTCTTATTTATTATTGTTAAAATTGGGAAAGCCTAAAAGTCCCTTAACTGCTGAATGGATAAATAAATTGTGACATACCTATACAAGGGAATATTACTCAGAAGTAAAAAAGGAACAAACTCATGATGCAACAACGCGGATGAAACTAAAATGCATATGCCAAGGGACAGGAACCAGAGAGAAAAAAAACTACAGTACAATTCTATCAGTGGCATTTTGGAAAAGTAAACTATAGGAATAGAAAACACATCAGGGTTGCTATGAACTAGGTAAGTAAGAGGCATTGACTATAATGGTCATCAAGAGGGGTTGTTTCAGGGTGATGAAATTGCTTTATATCTTAATCAAAATTCATAAGATCGTACATCAGAAAGAGAGAACTTTATTATATGTAAATTTTAAATGAATAAAATAGTAACAATAACAACAGTAAGAAAAATATAGATGAGAGACAATGCAAAAAATGAGTGATACAAAGGAAGGAAGGCATTTATGGCATCAATGCAAATATTTCTGTTGGAAATTAAGATTGGTTTGTTATCCCCTCAGAAAGATTTCCATGATCATTGAGCATATTTTATGTGTCATTTTTACTACAGCACTTTAATTCTCTATGTCACACTTATTTGTAATCTAAAGCTTTCTCATTTACTTAGTTTTTGTAATTATTTTTATCTATATTCCTATTTTAGAATGTAAGCTTCATAACAGCAGGAACTTTTCTGTCCTGTTCATAACTGTGAACCTAGGACCTGTAATAACATTTGGTATAAAGGATCAAGCAGTGTGTGTGTATATATATATATATGTATATATATATATATACATATATATATATATGTTAAATGAGTGAATGGAAATAAAGCCAGTCTTTGAACTTCAAAGCTAGAAAGCAAATTTTCAACGAGATGACCATATCGTGTAATAAATGTAATAAATAAAAGTTGCTCAGTCATGTCCGACTCTTTGTGACCACATGGACTGTAGACCACCAGGCTCCTCTGTCCATGGGATTTTCCAGGCAAGAATATTGGAGTGGGTTGCCATTTCCTTCTCCAGGAGATCTTCCTCTCCCAGGGATTGAACCCAGGTCTCCTGCATTGTAGACAGACGCTTTACCATCTGAGCCACCAGGGAAGTCACACATATATATATATGTTAAATGAGTGAATGAAAATAAAGCCAGTCTTTGAACTTCAAGGCTAGAGAGCAAATTTTCAGTGAGATGACCATATCGTGTAATAAATGTTGGTTAAAATTAAAATAAAAATAGAAGTGACCAGAAAACACTAACAATTTAGCAGTAATATTGATTAACTGGTAAGTAAAATGATAAGGAATAAAATTAACTGAAATATTTAAATAGTAATTAGGAAAAATAGACAAAATGTGAAGTATCAAAGAATTAAAAGTTCATAGTCAGTAAAAAAAAAAGCATAGTTCAATTTAAAACCATCTATAAGATGAATGAAAGAAAAGGCTGTTTGTTTTTTTTTTTTGCATAATTTGGGTAATAGTCTCATCACACAATTTGAATGTATTTCAAAGAAAAGCAACTAGCCTCAAGGTTATCACCAAGAAAGGACTGTATATGCAGTTTCAGACATCAACCAGCTCTCCACATTAAAATGAAATATCATCATAAGGGGTTGGTTGTATATCTCTGATTTAAGAATAGTTGGCAGTGTAGTGCCACCCAGTCAGGAGTTAGTCATTTATTAATTTACTTGTGAAGTGTTAAAAGAGGAACTAAGAAATGTTGGATCTGGGTTTTGTGTAAGTATGCAAATTTATATCATTTGTTTGTTTGAGAACATCTGGTTTTCTATACATGAATTCTTTTCCCCAATGACTTATCTTTATCAGTCTAATTATGAAATCATTGTAAAGAGCCAGTTGATGTTTTGACCCCTCAACTATCAATAGCACAGCAAAGACTGGTTCTTAAATGCAATACCTGAGATTTTATTTGGGATTGTAGTGATCTTGAAAGAATACTATTATGACTGTACTACTTCCAGTGTTTCCACTATTACTTTTTCCTAAGGATGAGGCTGTCCAGAATTAAGAGTTAGAGCAAGAGCATTGTTATTATTTACCTGAATATGGAGATTGAGTCATTTTGGGGATTATTATATCTTTTAAGATTTAAATGAAACCAAAGGCAACTGAGAACACCTTGCACTGATATTAGAACACGTTCTGCTTTAAATCCTAAAACGTTACTTGTTTCTTCATCTCCTTATCCTTTTACTTATTCAGAGGCATTTATAGGATATCTGTGATGTAACTGGTCCTGTTAGGGGTACATGTTCCCTGTTTGAGACATTTACTGGCCACTGGGATCTTTGAAAACATACATAATCACTCTCGGGCTTTCCAGGAGGTTCAGCGGTGAAGAATCTGCCTGCCAATTATAGAGACACAGTTTCAATCCTTGGGTTGGAAAGATCCTCTGGAGGAGGAAATGGCAAGCCATTCCAGTATTGTTGCCTGAAAATCCCTTGGACAAAAGAGCCTGGGCGGGCTACAGTCCATAATGCCACAAAGAGTCAGACAGGACTGAGCAACTGAACACACACACATCACCACTCTTAACACATGCTTGTTATGCTCTAGATGTAATACTTTTAACAAGGCTCTGAGTATCTATTCGTAAAAGATAATTTTGCAACAAGAGAAAATGATGTAACATGCTTTGCAAAATACCTAAACAATCTTTTTCTATATAAAAGATAAAATGAAAGCTTAGGAACGGAAGTGAAAAACTCTCCCCCAAGAAAGTAGAAATGCTGGACTATTTGAAAGGAGATATCTCATTAGCAGAGATTTAGAAACTACGTGGGTACTGTCTGAATATAGGTTTGCCTTATTTTAAAGTAGAAAATAAAGGAGATAGTTTGGTCTGTGTCTTGTGATGTTTTAAAATGCCGAGCTTAACAAAGAATCAGAACTAGGGCCATCTTAAGAGTAGAAAGTTGTCTGTTATTTTGGCAATATTCTAAGAATAATATCCAAAGATCCCTTGATAGCTCTACAAAAGAAATGGCAAGAAAAACAAAACAAACAATGCCTCAAGTATAATTCTTTATGTCTCTTTAGGTAAGAACTACTGAAGACAAGCAGAGTTTACTTTAGGACTCAGGCAAGTCTCTTAGGACATTGAACAAAAATTTGAAGTAAAAAGTAAAACTTATAAAAGATTTTGAACATATTAACAGAAAACTTGATTAAAAATTTTCAAAAGGCAAAGTAAAGCAAACCAAAAAAAGGAATATGTTCATTACATTCATTCACCAAAGAAACCAAAACAATGAGTCATTGCTTTTATGAGAGACATAGTTATATTTTTAAAAAATATAAAATTTTTTAAATAAAAATTACTTGGACAAAAACAAAAATCAAAAATAATATTCAAGAACGAAATAACATTTAAGAATACTTGTAATAGGATTTCAATTGTTAAAATTGATTTTTAGTCACTAAGTTGTATCTGACTCTTTTGTGACCCAATGATCTGTAGTACACCAGGCTCCTCTGTCCATGGGATTTCCCAGGCAAGAACGCTGGAGCGGTTTGCCATGTCATTCTCCAAGGGATAATCCTGACCCAGGGATCGAACCCACATCTCCAGCATTGGCAGGTGGATTCTTTACCACTGAGCCACCAGGGAAGACCATTAAAATTACAGAGGAATTAGAAAACTTTGGACTGTTTAATGAGCAGTCTATCAGTTCAGTTTAGTCGCTCACTCATGTACGACTCTTTGTGAACCCATAGACTTCAGCATGCCAGGCTTCCCTGTCCATCACCAACTCCCGGAGTTAACTCAAACTCACGTCCATTGAGTCGGTGATGCCATCCAACCATCTCATTCTCTGTCGTCCCCTTCTCCTCCTGCCTTCAATCTTTCCCAGCATCAGGGTCTTTTCCAATGATTCAGTTCTTTGCATCAGGTGGCCAAAGTATTGAAGTTTCAGTTTCAGCATCAGTCCTTCCAATGAATGTTCGTGACTGATTTCCTTTAGGATTGACTGGTTGGATCTCCTTGCAGTCCAAGGGACTCTCAAGAGTCTTCTCCAATACCACAGTTCAAAAGCATCAGTTCTTTGACATTTAGCTTTCATTATAGTCCAACCCTCACATCCATACATGACTACTGGAAAAACAATAGCTTTGACTAGACGGACCTTTGTTGAGCAGTCTATACTCTTTGTTATAACCACTGTGCATAATGTGAGCTAAATGATTCTTCTCTCTTGATGTCACTTGCCTTATTCTACAATATTAGCAATTATTACAATAGCAAGCATTTGTAAAGCATTTAATGTATATGTTAGGTTGGAGAAAATGTAATTGCGTTTTTCCATTGGTGATCTTTGCCATTTGATACTGGAATACATTCTTAAATGTGGTTGTGTTATACACCATTTTAATAGACATTTCTTGCTTTATATAATTTTTGCTAGTGACTTATTACTTGCTGCTTATTTTATATTTATTTTAGACTAGGGAAATGATGTTAGACAAATGCAAATACGAGCCATTTTTTATTTGAGTTCAAAGTGAATCATAAAGCAGCAGAGACAGCTCACAACATCAGCAGGACATTTGGTCCAGGAACTGCTAAGGAATGAATGTGCATGCAACGGTAGTTCAAAAAATTTTGCAATGGAGATGAGAGCTTTGAAGATGAGGAGCACAGAGGTCAGCCATCCTAAGGTGACAATGACCAATTGAGAGTTATCATCGAAGCTAATCCTCTTACAACTGCAGGAGAATTTGTGAAAGAACTTAAAGTCAACCATTCTACAGTTGTTCAAAATTTGAAACAAACTAAAAAGGTGAAAAAAAAGCTTAAGTGCTTCATGAGCTAACTGCAAAATCCAAAAAATCATCATTTTGAAGTGTCGTCTTCTCATATTCTGTGCAACAACGGACCATTTCTTGATCAGATTGTGAGGCCCAACAAAGGGATTTTATACAACAAACTGGTGACAACCAGCTCAGTGGTGGGGCTGAGAAGAAGCTCCTAAGCACTTCCCATAGCAAAACTCACACACAAAAAAGACTATGGTCCCTGGTTGTGGTCTGCTTCCAGTCTGACTGGACTTCTCTGATGGCTCAGAGGTAAAAAGTGTGTGCCCACAATGCAGGAGTCAGTTCAGTTCAGTTCAGTCGCTCAGTCGTGTTGACTCTTTGTGACCCCATGAATTGTAGCACACCAGGCCAACCTGTGTATCACCAATTCCCAGAGTTCACTCAAACTCACGTCCATCAAGTCGGTGATGCCATCCAGCCATCTCATCCTCTGTTGTCCCCTTTTCCTCCTGCCCCCAATCCCTCCCAGCATCACAGTCTTTCCAATGAGTCAACTCTTTGCATGAGGTGGCCAAAGTACTGGAGTGTCAGCTTTAACATCAGTCCTTCCAATGAACACCCAGGACTGATCTCCTTTAGAATGGACTGCTTGGATCTCCTTGCAGTCCAAGAGACTCTCAAGAGTCTTCTCCAACACCACAGTTCAAAAGCATCAATTCTTTGGTGTTCAGCTTTCTTCGCAGTCCAACTGTCACATCCATACATGACCACTGGAAAAACCATAGCCTTGACTAGATGGACCTTTATTGGCAAAGTAATTTCTCTGCTTTTCAACATTCTATCTAGGTTGGTCATAACTTTTCTTCCAAGGAGTAAGCGTCTTTTAATTTCATGGCTACAATCACTATCTGCAGTGATTTTAGAGCCCCAAAAATAAAGTCTGACATTGTTTCCACTGTTTCCCCATCCATTTCCCATAAAGTGATGAGACCAGATACCATGATCTTCGTTTTCTGAATGTCGAGGTTTAAGTCAAGTTTTTCACTCTCCTCTTTCACTTTCATTAAGAGGCCTTTTAGTTCCTCTTCACTTTCTGCCATAAGGGGAGTGCCATCTGCATATCTGAGGTTATTGATATTTCTCCTGGCAACCTTGATTCCAACTTGTTCTTCTTCCAGCCCAGAATTCTCATGATGTACTCTGCATAGAAGTTAAATAAGCAGGGTAACAATATACAGCCTTGACGTACTCCTTTTCCTATTTGGAAGCAGTCTGTTGTTCCATGTCCAGTTCTAACTGTTGCTTCCTGACCTGCATATAGTTTCTCAAGAGGCAGGTCTGGTGATCTGGTACACCTATCTCTTTCAGAATTTTCCACAGTTTATTGTGATCCACACAGTCAAAGGCTTTGGCATAGAAAAGCAGAAGTAGATGTTTTTCTGGAACTCTCTTGCTTTTTCCATGATCCAGCAGATGTTGGCAATTTGATCTCTGATTCATCTGCCTTTTCTAAAAACTGCTTTGATATCTGGAAGTTCATGGTTCAGGTATTGCTGAAGCGTGATATGGAGAATTTTGAGCATTACTTTACTAGCATGTGAGATGAGTGCAATTGTGTGGTAGTTTGAGCATTCTTTGGTATTACCTTTCTTTGGGATTGGAATGAAAACTGACCTTTTCCAGTCCTGTGGCCACTGCTGAGTTTTCCAAATTTGTTGGCATGTTGAGTGCAGCAGTTTCCTACCATCATCTTTCAGGATTTGAAATAACTCAGCTGGAATTCCATCACCTCCACTAGCTTTGTTCGTACTTGACTTCACATTCCGGGATGTCTGGCTCTAGATGAGTGATCACACCATCGTGATTATCTGGGTTGTAAAGATTTTTTTGTACAGTTCTTCTGTGTTGGAGAAGACTCTTGAGGGTCCCTTGGACTGCAAGGAGATCCAACCAGTCCATTCTAAAGGAGATCAACCCTGGGATTTCTTTGGAAGGAATGATGCTAAAGCTGAAGCTCCAGTACTTTGGACACCTCATGAGAAGTGTTGACTCATTGGAAAGACCCTGATGCTGGGAGAGATTGGGGACAGGATGAGAAGGGGACGGCCCAGGATGAGATGGCTGGATGGCATCACGGACTCAATGGATGTGAGTCTAAGTGAACTCTGGGAGATGGTGATGGACAGGGAGGCCTGGCGTGCTGCAATTCATGGGGTCGCAAAGAATCAGACACGACTGAGCGACTGAACTGAACTGAACTTCTGTGTATTCTTGCTACCTCTTCTTAATATCTTCTGCTTCTGTTACGTCCATACCATTTTTGTCCTTTATCAAGCCCATCTTTGCATGAGATGTTCCCTTGGTATCTCTAATTTTCTTGAAGAGATCTCTAGTTTTTCCCATTCTGTTGTTTTCCTCTATTTCTTTGCATTGATCTCTGAGGAAGGCTTTCTTATGTCTCCTTGCTATTCTTTGGAACTCTGCATTCAGATGCTTATATCTTTCCTTTTCTGCTTGGCTTTTCACTTCTCTTCTTTTCACAGCTATTTGTAAGGCCTCCCCAGATAGCCATTTTGCTTTTTTGCCTTTCTTTTCCACGGGGATAGTCTTGATCCCTGTCTCCTGTACAATGTCACGAACCTTCATCCATAGTTCATCAGGCAATCTATTGATCAGATCTAGTCCCTTAAATCTATTTCTTACTGCCACTGTACAATCATAAGGGATTTAATTTAGGTCATACCTGAATGGTCTAGCGGTTTTCCCTACTTTCTTCAGTTTAAGTCTGAATTTGGTAATACAGAGTTCATGATCTGAGCCACAGCCAGCTCCTGGTCTTGTTTTTGCTGACTGTATAGAGCTTCTCTGTCTTTGGCCTCAAAGGATAAAATCAATCTGATTTTGGTGTTGACCATCTGGTGATGTCCAAGTGTAGGGTCTTCTCTTGTGTTGCTGGAAGAGGATGTTTGCTATGACCTTGCATTCTCTTGGCAAAACTCTATTAGCCTTTGCCTTGCTTCATTCCGCAGCCAAGGCCAAATTTACCTGATACTCCACGTGTTTCTTGACTTTCTACTTTTGCCTTACAGTCCCCTATAATGAAAAGGACATCTTTTTTGGGTGTTAGTTCTAAAAGGTCTTGTAGGTCTTCATAGAACCGTTCAACTTCAGGTTCTTCAGAATTACTGGTTGGGGCATAGGCTTGGATTACTGTGATATTGAATGATTTGTCTTAGAAAGAATAGAGATCATTCTGTCGTTTTTGAGATTGCATCCAAGTACTGCATTTTGGACTCTTTTGTTGACCATGATGGCTACTCCATTTCTTCTGAGGGATTCCTGCCCACAGTAGTAGATATAATGGTCATCTGAGTTAAATTCACCCATTCCCGTCCATTTTAGTTCACTGATTCCTAGAATGTTGACTTTCAGTCTTTCCATTTCCTGTTTGACCACTTCCAATTTGCCTTGATTCATGGACCTAACATTTCAGGTTCCTATGCAATATTGCTCTTTACAGCATCAGACCTTGCTTCTATCACCAGTCACATCCACAACTTGGTATTGTTTTTGCTTCAGCTCCATCCCTTCATTCTTTCTGCAGTTCTGAACTCTTTCTGAACGCAGGAGACCTGGGTTCAATTCCTGTGTTGGGAAGATTTCCCGGAGAAGAAAATGGCAACCCACTCCAGTATTCTTGCCTGGAAAATCCCATGGACAGAGGAGCCTGGTAGGCTGCAGTCCATGGGGACACAAAGAGTCAGACATGACTGACAGACCTCACTTTCTTTTCTTATTTTTTTCCTAGTCTGATGCACTACAGCTTTCAGAATCCTGGTGAAACCATTACATCTGAGAAGGATATTCAGCCAATTGATGAGATACACCAAAAACTGCAATGCTGCAGCCAGCACTGGTCAAAGAGAGGCCCAATTCTTCTTCACAACAATGCCTGACTGCAACCAACGCTTCAAAAGTTCAATGAATTGGGCTATGAAGTTTTGCCTCATCCACCATATTCACCTGACCTCTTGCCAATTGACTACCACTTCTTCAAGCATCTTGACAACTTTTTCCAGGGAAAATGCTTCTACAACCAGCAGGAGGCAGAAAATGCTCTCCACAAGCTCATGGAATCCTGAAGCACAGATTTTTATGCTATAAGAATAAGTAAACTTATTTCTCATTGACAAAATTGTGTTGATAGCAATGGTTCTTGTGTTGATGAATAAAAATGTGTTTGAGCCAAGTTATAACAATTTTAAAATTCATGATCTGAAACTGCAATTACTTTTGGAAGAAACATATATATAAATGTTGTTTTATGAACAGCATATCAAATATTCAAATAGCAAAACCACCTTGGCAATTATGTGGTTAAATTTATATTTCTTAACTAAAGATTAGAAGTTTTGAACAATAATGCATGGTACATTATATATTAGATCATGAATGATGACTAATAAGCACAAGTTAAAGTAAGATTGAATTATTGTATGTGACTAGTATATGTATATAAAGGGATTTATATGTAAATTCTCCCCAAAACAAGGCATTTATCTTAACTTTACTTCCCAATTCATTTTCCTCTTCTCTCAACTTTTTCTGTACTAAACTATTCTTTTATTTTCCATAAAACTAAAAAAACATGTCATCAGCATACCCTAAAATTGATGAATTCTAAGAGTTAATTTATTGGTGCATTTCATACAAACTTAATAAGAATAGAAGAGAAATAAGATGTTGAATGTATCAGATTTTCCTATTAAGACTACCTGATTTTTTGTAGGCCCGGGTATATATTTCTTGAGTATAGAGCACCCATAAAAGAATGTTTATTTTTTTAAAAGAGAAAGTACTTCATAGAACCACTCTTAGAAATTTTAGAATTTGCAAGTTGAAGAAAGAAACTTTTAAGAAGCAACAGTTTTTGTTTATGATGTCAGTCTCTCAGGAGATAAATTAGATGTAGTGTGGATCTATGGAAAGGACATTGAAACAGGAATCAGCAGCAATAGATAGGAGTTCTAAATGTTCCAGTAAACTGTGGCAAGTCCTTAGTTAAGGTACTTCACCTCTCTAAGCCTCATAAGAATGATTATATCTACTCTGGGTATCTAAACTGGTTATTATGAGTAACAATAATGTAAATGAAAATATGTTGCATATTCTAAAGTACTAGAGTATATTCCGTGTCAACCAAGTGAGGTGATTACATAGTTTTGCTAAGAGACTAGACTTCTTGATTCAGCTACAGCATTTGAGATATCTACTCAGAGAAGCTAGAGGCAGTGTAATTAAGGAGGTATATATCATTCTTGTGGTCAAGGAAGGAAGACAGAAGTCAAGGCCACAGAAAACATAAGAAGCATCATTTCCAAAGGGTGAGGCAAACTGTTAACAGGAAATTATTTATAGAGTCAAAAGCCAAAAGAAACAGGAAAAGACAAGAAATCCATCACTTATAAGGATGAATGGTTTTGAAGGAGGCTGTTGACAATTGGAGGGCACAAAAGGCACTTTATTGTGCTTATTTTATGACCCTAAGTCTGGAGTCTGATGAATTAAAGGGGTAAAATTGTTCTGGGTGACATGTAAGAGAGAATACCCTCTAGGCAGTAACTTTTCACATTAACCCTCATAAGGTTGGTGCCATTCTTTCCTTTACAGCATAAACAAAAGATATTACTACAGAGAAATGAAAGGATACACCAACCTTGCATAGTTAATAGTTATAGCAATGTGTGTGTGCATACTCAGTCACTTCAGTCATGTCTGTCTGTTTGCAACCCTATGGACTGTAGCCTGCCAGGCTCCTCTGTCCATGGGATTCTCCAGGCAAGAATACTGGAGCGGGTTGTCATGCCCTTCTCTAAAGGATCTTTCTGACCCAAGAATCAAACCCACGTTTCTTGCATTGCAGGCAGATTCTTTACCCACGAGGCCACCTAGGAAGCACCAGTTATAGCAATGTGGCCTATGAAACCTGTATTTTTTTTTTGTTTTCAAACTCTTTGGGAGGTCATGGTCATAGAGAGTTACCTGTATAGTTAAAAATGATCTATAGCTCATAGTTTTTAATTTAAAAACTTATTCTTCAATGTTATAAGCCAATTAATTTAGACTTACATGATACCTCTTATAGTAAAGCATAAAATCATCAAAGAAATATCCAAGCTGTGTCTTCAAAATATAATAACTATATACTTAAACCACACAACAGAGTTTTGTATTTTAGTGCAATAAGAAATATGTTCACAATAATAGCTCTTATGCATGAAAATTATTATTTTTATCAATCATGTTTTAAAAAACTGTTAAAAACATTAAATGAGGTAAAAAATCACATTCTTCTAGGTTCTGAAGTCTATATAAAAGCAATAGTTGCTACTCTCTTACAAAAAAAATTTTAAAATATCAATTCAAGCTAGGAAAGACAAAGCAGAAGACTATGCTGATCAGTTCTTCATGAATGATACTAAGAAATTGTCAGAGATAGAAGAAAATCAAATTCAATACATTTTTAATCTACTTATTGGTACTCAAGGTCATTGAAAATTGGTAAGTTTTATATAGAATCAGGATTATTCCATGTTACTCAAGAATGTCTATATACTGCGTTATTCAGTAGTTTATTGCTTCATTCATCACGTTTTCTTTTGTTAGTGAGGGCATCTCGTCTATTCCATATAAACTGGGATCAAATGTATCAGTGTAAGTAGGAGGGGACATGGATTTTGCACTCTTTTGGCCATCGTGTTTAGTATTTGCTTTACTAAAAAATAGAAGAAGAAAAGGAATTTGGGGACTAGGTTTACACAGCTTCTTGAGTGCTGGTCACGTTTCATTGGTGGTTTTATGAGTAGTGTCTTAAAGGTCATCTGGGTATATTTTAAAGTGGATTTTAAGGATAACATAGCCATCAAATTCAATATCTTACAAAAATTTTATCTATTAATTAATTGTTGCTGCTGCTGCTAAGTCACTTCAGTCGTGTCCAACTCTGCTCGACCCCAAAGACGGCAGCCCACCAGGCTCCGCCGTCCCTGGGATTCTCCAGGCAAGAACACTGGAGTGGGTTGCCATTTCCTTCTCCAATGCATGAAAGTGAAAAGTGAAAGTGAAGTCACTGAGTCGTGTCCAACTCTCAGCAACCCCATGGACTGCAGCCTACCAGGCTCCTCCATCCATGGGATTTTCCAGGCAAGAGTATTGGAGTGGGGTGCCATTGCCTTCTCCTAATACCTAAGCATAATTATGTCCTCTCATTTCTTTCCTTTATTATTGAACAGAGTGAAGTAACTATCTTTAAAAAAAGCCAAAAAGTTTTATTAAGCATTATGTTTCCAAAAATGTATTTAAAAAATTCACAAAAGAAAAGCACTGATTTTATTTATAATCACTGCTTTCACCTGATTTGTCCTCTGTTTCAATCCTAATGTTGTTTCTTGCTTACCATGTGAGATAATGAATATTCTCATAGTTCCCAATCAATTGGATATGCTTACTCACATGCTGGTAAAGTAATGCTCAAAATTCTCCAAGACAGGCTTCATCAATATGTGAACCATGAACTTCCAGATGTTCAAGCTGGTTTTAGGAAAGGCAGAGGAACCAGAGATCAAATTGCCAACATCTGCTGGATCATGGAAAAAGCAAGAGAGTTCCAGAAAAACATCTATTTCTGCTTTCTTGACTATGCCAAAGCCTTTGACTGTGTGGATCACAATAAACTGTGGAAAATTCTGAAAGAGATGGGCATACCAGAACACCTGACCTGCCTCTTGAGAAACCTACATGCAGGTCAGGAAGCAACAGTTCCTGGACATGGAACAACAGACTGGTTCCAAATAGGAAAAGGAGTACGTCAAGGCTGTATATTATAACCCTGCTTATTTAACTTATATGCAGAGTACATCATGAGAAACGCTGGGCTGGAAGAAGCACAAGCTGAAATCAAGATTGCTGGGAGAAATATCAATAACCTCAGATACACAGATGACACCACCCTTATGGCAGAAAGTGAAGAGGAATTAAAAAGCCTCTTGATGAAAGTGAAAGAGGAGAGTAAAAAACTTGACTTAAAGCTCAACATTCATAAAACTAAGATCATGGCATCTGGTCTCATCACTTCATGGGAAATAGATGGGGAAACAGTGGAAACAGCGTCAGACTTTATTTTGGGGGGCTCCAAAATCACTGCAGATGGTGATTGCAGCCATGAAATTAAAAGACGCTTACTCCTTGGAAGGAAAGTTATGACCAACCTAGATTAGCATATTCAAAAACAGAGGCATTACTTTGCCAACAAAGGTCTGTCTAATCAAGGCTATGGTTTTTCCAGTGGTCATGTTTGGATGTGAGAGTTGGAGTGAAAAGAAAGCTGAGCACTGAAGAATTGATGCTTTTGAACTGTGGTGTTGGAGAAGATTCTTGAGAGTCCCTTGGACTGCAAGGAGATCCAAGCAGTCCATTCTGAAGGAGATCAGTCCTGGGTGTTCATTGGAGGGACTGATGCTAAAGCTGACACTCCAGTACTTTGGCCACCTCATGCAAAGAGCTGACTCACTGGAAAAGACTGTGATGCTGGGAGGGATTGGGGACAGGAGGAAAAGGGGACGACAGAGAATGACATGGCTGGATCATGTCACTGACTTGATGGACGTGAGTCTGAGTGAACTCTAGGAGTTGGTGATGGACAGGGAGGCCTGGTGTGCTGTGATTCATGGAGTTGCAAAGAGTCGGGCACGACTGAACAACTGTACTGAATTGAACTGAATGCTAATGAAAACTAAGCATTTATTTTAGATATGAAGAGAAGACTTCCTACTCTATCTGCTATTAACTCTAGTTATATTTTTCTTAAAGTATTGAAAATATTTCCTGAAAAGGATGAATCATTTTAATCTTCAACTTAACAGTAAGAAAAAGTAGGAAGTTAGTTCTTATCTTTAAAATATATCATATATTTGAAGCACCTTATGGACTTCCCTGGTGGCTCAGCTGGTACGGAATCTGCCTGCAATGTGGGAGACCTGGGTTCTATCCCTGGGTTGGGAAGATCCCCTGTAGAAGGGATTGGCTACCCACTCCAGTATTCTGGCCTGGAGAATTCCATGGACTGTGTAGTTCTGACGACTCTTTGCGACTTCCACTTTTTATTGAAATAATCATTCTGTCTCTTCCCATCTTCTTTGTGTTAATACATGACAAAAAAATAAAATAAAACAACACATTTGTTTTTCAGTTTTGCATAGATTCATTCATAAATTTTATTGTTAGACATCAACATAAACTAAAAGTGGATTTTCTGTCTAAAATTAGATGTTTTGACTAGTGTATATATTTGTCTCACAACCTACAGGTTCAAGATATACAATATTTGCATTACTATAAAAAATCCCCTTGTACTATTCCTTTGTAGTCACACAGTCGGTCTCTTCTGATCATTGGCAACCATTGATCTAGTCCCCATCACCTATTTTGATTTTTAAGAAATATCATATAATAAGTGAAATTGTACAGTATGTAACATTTTGAGATTGACTTTCACTGAGCATAATGCCTTAGAAGTTTATTTAAGTTGTTGGCTGTATCAATAGTTCATTCTTTTTTATTGCTAAGTAGCATTCTTAGTAAGGATGTACTTCTTTTTGTTTATGCATTCATTCATTGAAGGATATTTAGATTGTTTCCAGGTTATTGGCTATTACAAATAGAGTTGCTAAAACAAAATTTATGTATAGGGTTTAGGTGAACATAATTCCATTTCTATAAGATAAATACATAAGTGTAGGATATCTGGGTCATACAATGTTTGTTTAATTTTATGAGAAACTGATGAACTATTTTTGGGAGTACTCACAGTATTTTGCATTCCAGCAGCATTTTGAGTTCCAGTCCTCCTCATTGTCATCATTTGGTACTGTCAATATATATATTTTTAAACTTTAACCATTTTTATAGATGTGTAGTGGAAACTCCTTTCAGTTTTAATTTTTATTTCACCAATAATATTGAGTGACTGTTCTGATGTTGAATATCTTTCCATGTGTTTCTTTTCCATCAGTACATCCTCTTAGTGATGTGTCTATTCAGGTCTTTGTCCATTTTAAAGCTGGGTTATTTGTAGAGAGTTCTTAACATATTCTGAATAGAAGTTTTTGGTCAGATATATAATTTGCAAATATATTCTCCAACTCTGTAGCTTTTCTTTTAATTCTCTTCATAGTGCCTTACACGAAAAAGTTTTTAATTTTTATGAATTCTAATTTATTTATCCTTTTTATGGACTATGTTTTTGTGTCATGTCTAAGAGCTCGTTGCCTAACCACAGATCATAACAAATTTCTCCCATACTTTATTCCAAAAGTTTTATGATATTATGATCTATTTTGAGTTTCTTTTCATATATTGAGAGAGCTTTTGGTCGAGGTTCATTCATTTTTTGCATATGTTTATCCAGTTTTTCCAACCCCATTTGACTTGCCTTTGCACTTTTGAGGAACTCTGTTGACCATATTTGTGTAGGTCTATTTCTTGACTTTCTTTTTGTTTCATCGATCTATGTGTCTATCCTTTTTGCAATACCACAGTGTCTTGACTTCTGTGATATTAAATCCTACATTTAGATAATGCCATTCTCCTTGCTTCATCCTTTAGTTCAGCAGTTTTTGCTATTTATTTCTTGTGCTTTTTCAAGGAAAATTTAGAGTTAACTTCACAGATGAATTTCCTTTGAGTATCTAGTCTAACATTTTTTCCTTCCTAAATTTTTAGGTTCTACATTAGGCAAATTGACCAAGAAAACAAATGGGCTAAAAAGACATCATGTAATTTCAACAAAGAGACAGGAAATTTGATTTTTAATAATGAGATGTAAGTTAAGTCATACTATAAACCTAAACACAATATGTCAAAGTGACTTTTAAAGACTGAACTCATGCATTAGGATTTATCTTCTGAGATACATGACAGAGAAGTTTCCTGAAAAATGAGAGAATTGTTTTATAAAAGGAAAATTATGAAATACTTCTATGTTAGAATTTTTAAATTGTTAATAAGGGAACAAAATAAACATTATGAAATTGTTTGAAAGTTCTGTGAGCCCATAGGGACCTTATGTGTAAGAAAGGGAGGATCTTCCAGTAAATTGGCTGAAGGAAGAGTACTAACCATTGCATCTGCCAAATCAAATAGGCATATGATATACAGGAGCAGCTTTGGAAACGTTGCTCCCGTTACTACTTTTGGAGACCTTGAGTAACTTGCACAGGGGATATGATGTTTCTCCTCATCACCCCCTGGAGACTTATAAATGGAACAGCAACTGCTTTCTTTTGAGAAGATTATTAATAGAAGAAAAGGGTATTTAAGATAATAATAAATACAGAAATAAAATGACTAGGTTATTTCATATTTTCTGTATTGTTTCACCTTCTATCTGTTGTTATACTTGTTTCATGAGGCAGTTTACTAGATAGATGATCACATCTAGAGCAGAGATATTTTAAAGACATATGCAAATGAATCTTCTCTGGAGAACCAAAAGTAACAAAATGAGTATCCTAGGTGCTTTAAATTTCCAGGTTTAGTAAAGTCCCTATTATATTCTGTCATAATATATCACATCCTCATAGAAATTGTTCTTAAATCCTATATATATATATATTCTATATCATGTAGGAAATATAGTTTTTCCCTTCCTTCAGCTAGCACCATTGTACATGTACAGAAATCTTCAGACAACAGCAAACTTTATCCCTGTTTTTCTAACCCTTTCCTCTTTTATTTTGCAGAGATTAGTTGGAAATGAACACATAGCCAGCTAGATTACATTGTTAGATACTGAGTTTCTAACAGTAGTGCAAGTTTTTGATGAAAACATAGCAAATATCAACATGGCAAACTCTGAACTTTTCCCTGGCACCCTTCCACCAAAAAAGGATTTCTGCCTTGTTTTCAAGACTGATTCATTTCTATTTCACAATCTAGCATTGAAATATTTGAGGACCTACTCCTCTGAGGTCAATGGAAAAGCAAAGAATGAGACCACGCTGTATAAAAGAAAATTGTGTCACCTTCTCAGCAAATAAAAAGTTTGGTCTCAATTTCATGCTTAAGTATGAAGTATAGTCTCTGAAGAGACAGCCAGTTTGGTTTGTTATAGTAGGCTTTGTAACTGTGGAAGTGGAAAAGTTTCTCCAATCTGTGAAAGATATTGTGAAACATTTACTGTGAAGAAGCTGGAATAATACCAACCAGTAGCTATAAAAAATGAGAGAGGAGGCTTAATTTGAGAAGTTTTATACTTTTTTATAAGAACTGCCCCATTATTCTTAATACAGACAAAGGTTGAGTCAAGTTTGTGATGCAGTAAATGAAAAGTTAACAGTTCAGCTCATCACTTCAAGCGAATCCATCTAGATTCACTGCCTTCGCTTCTCTCCCTGTTCTCCCTTGCCCTGCACTTCTTCATTTTGATTAGCTTGTTCCCTTAACTGGTGAAGCAAGCATTTGTCCTTCAAGTCCAATAAGTTCTAACTGTCATTAATCACAAGTTTCTTTGGTAAGTGTTTTAAAAAGTCTAATCAGGAAAGAAGAGCACTACAGAGAAAATACACAGCACTTTTCAGTAAAGAATTCAGTGAAAGGTCAAGAACTAAGATAGCTGAGTTTTGAAATCTTAGATAAAATAAAATCAGCAAGCTATGTGTCTCATAATTTTACTTTCAAATATATTTATAGATTTGAAAGATCAATTATATCCTCTATTGTGTATATCGAATTGTGCCAGTTCATTGCTTGCATAAATTGAATTCTATCCCTCTTTTGGGTGAATTGCCCACCATTTTAACAATAGTAAAAGATGTATGAGGAACATTAAACAGAAAGTAGTTTTGGAGAAGAAATAAAATATCAGTGATTCCAAGAAATAAAATGCCAACCTCAAATTAACATGTGCAACTTTTTTCTGTATCTTCACAAATTAATATTTAGTAACTGGAATTCTTTTAGTGCCTAGATCTTAAAGGCTGGAAATTATGCTCCCAGGGAGGCAGAATATAACTGAAATCAAGCTTTATTAGAATTAAGAGTACCTCTACTTTCGGCTAAGATCAAGTGGTGGCTCAGACAGAAAGTGTCTGTCTACAATGTGGGAGACCTGGGTTCAATCCCTGGGTTGGGCAGTTCCCTGGAAAAGGAAATGGCAACCCACTCAGTACTCTTGCCTAGAAAATCCCATGGATGGAGGAGCCTGGTGTCCATGGGGTCGCAAGGAGTTGGACACGACTGAGCGACTTCACTTTTCTTTTTTTTTTTTTCTACTTTCCCTAGTGGCTCAGATAGTAAAGAATCTGCCTGCAATGCTGGAGGCCTGAGTTCGATCCCTGGGTTGGGAAGATCCCCTGGAGGAGGGCACGGCAACCCATTCCACTATTCTTGCCTGGAGAATCCCCATGGACAGAGGAGCCTGGTGAGCTATAGTCCATGGGGTCTCAAAGAGTTGGAGGCAACTGAGTGACTAAGCACACAGCTACTTTGATTGGGACCACTGATGTATGAATCCCCTCTGTAACATCTATGATAAATAGTTGAAGAGATTTAACAGGTATTGGAATATCTAAATATATTTCCATGTTTATAGTGAAGACATATTTCTGCCCCCTTTAACCAAACAGCCTGTCAGCTCCTTTTTTCCCCCCATTTCATTTAAACCATCATTTATTGAGCCCTATCACGCATCAGGTAATTATCATTCTATGTTGATTACAAAGAAAAGTAAAATTATTTCTATGGACCCTCAGTTATTGAGAGAAAGGAGTAAAAAGAGAGAGGAACATAAAGCAGTATTTTACGAAAATGATCTAAACATCATCAATGTATTGTGTACTGTATTGTGAAAAGTAGATGAATGGTAGTTAAGCTAGTAAGGGAGAAGTGTTAAAGATTTTCTGAAGAAGGTGATGTGAATTGAGTTTTAAACCAAGGTGTTGATGACCAGAGGAAGCAAGAATGGCGTGGATATGTCTATTTTATGCGGAGGGAAGAATTTGGGCAAAAGATGTGATCACGGCTTAGCTTCAGTGTTCAGTGCTTTCTATGTAATTTTACTAAAGTGCGAGGCACACAGGAAGAGATGAAGATAAAGAGGCAGATTGAGGGTGGTAAGGCTATATAGATACATGTTAAGAACTGTTGACTTTTAGATAAACAGTCATATAATCTAAATAATCTAAAACTAGATTAGTCCCATAATCTAAAACTCTTTTAGATAAACAGGAGACTTTAAAGGATTTTAGGGAGATGGGTGATATTAGCTCTGTACTTTATTTGTCAGTCTGTTGGCAGTGTGAGGGTAGATTTAAGTGGTCTGAAATATAAAATCAATAGTATATTGAAACATCCTAGATCAAAGAAGAGGAAGGTCTAAATTGGCAGTCTGGATGCAAAAATAAAAGTCATTGTTCAAATGTAGTGCATAATTACTAGATAAACTTGACCAGTAGGACTTGTAAATTAGGTGTAGGGGTTTAAAAAAAGACCCATGATTTCTGGCTGGATATTAGGACTATTGGTGGAACTGTAAATTGGCACATGGACTTTAGGAAAGAAAACAGTTTTGGAAGGAACATGAGTTTCATTTTAGACATCTGACTTTAAAGACCCCTGAGATATCAAGATGGGGAGGTGTAGAAATTAGTTATGTGATATGTTTAATATTTTTAAGAGAGATCATATTTAATGCTATGACTTTTGAAGTCATAACAGCATAAAGGTAAAAGTCATAAAAGAGGTAGAGATAATTCAAAGAGAAATTTAGTATAAGAAAACTCATTCACTGGAGAGTAGTTGAGTGTGCCAGCATTTAGGTGATGAAAGAAATAATGAAGACCAACATTATTTAGAAGTAAATTACAGTTTGATGTTATGAAAATGATGGGAGCAGAAAGTTTTAAGCACATGGAAGTGATCTACACAATTAAAAACAGCAAAGGATTCAACAGAAATTGAGACTGAAAATGTCTGTTGAATTGAGTCAGTGTGACTAGATTAGGAGTAGATTTAATGGTGGCATACAGGGGAACTGGACATGGAGCAACAGACTGGTTCCAAATAGGAAAAGGAGTACGTCAAGGCTGTATATTGTCACCCTGCTTATTTAGCTTATATGCAGAGTACATCATGAGAAATGCTGGACTGGAAGAAGCAGAAGCTGGAATCAAGATTGCTAGGAGAAATATCAATAACCTCAGATATGCAGATGACACTACCCTTATGGCAGAAAGTGAAGAGGAACTAAAAAGCCTCTTGAAAGAGGACAGTGAAAAAGTTGGCTTAAAGCTCAACATTCAGAAAATGAAGATCATGGCATCTGGTCCCATCACTTCATGGCAAATAGATGGGGAAACAGTGGAAACAGTGTCAGACTTTATTTTGGGGGGCTCCAAATTCACTGCAGATGGTGACTGCAGCCATGAAATTAAAAGACACTTACTCCTTGGAAGGAAAGTTATGACCAACCTAGATAGTATATTCAGAAGCAGAGACATTACTTTGCCAACAAAGGTCCGTCTAGTCAAGGCTATGGTTTTTCCAGTCGTCATGTATGGATGTGAGAGTTGGACTGTGAAGAAGGCTGAGCGCTGAAGAATTGATGCTTTTGAACTGTGGTGTTAAGAGAAGACTCTTGAGAGTCCCTTGGACTGCAAGGAGATCCAAGCAGTCCATTCTGAAGGAGATCAGTCCTGGGTGTTCTTTGGAAGGAATGATGCTAAAGCTGAAACTCCAGTACTTTGGCCACCTCATGCAAAGAGTTGACTCATTGGGAAAGACTCTGATGCTGGGAGGAATTGGGGGCAGGAGGAGAAGGGGACGACAGAAGATGAGATGGCTGGATGGCATCACTGACTCGATGGATGTGAGTTTGAGTGAACTCTAGGAGTTGGTGATGGACAGGGAGGCCTGGTGTGCTGCAATTTATGGGGTCACAAAGAGTCAGACACGCCTGAGCGACTGAACTGAATTGAACTGAACAGGAGATTACAATGGACTGAGGAGGAAATGTCATGATGAAGGGGAGTTATAAAAACAGAACATGCTGTCAGACATTTAGTGTAAGAAGAATGTATGATGTGTTGTCACTGATGCAAACGGAGTGTAAATTGCCTTGGTTTTTGCCACCTAATGTCCAAAATTTTATAATTTGTGTTCTGTTATTTGGTAAAGAGTTTTTCCATAAAATGAAGCCCTCTTCTAATAAGAGTGGGAAATATTTTTTTTTCTTTTTTTTTTTAATTTTAATTTTAAAATCTTTAATTCTTACATGCGTTCCCAAACATGACCCCCCCTCCCACCTCCCTGCCCACAACATCTCTCTGGGTCATCCCCATGCACCAGCCCCAAGCATGCTGCACCCTACGTCAGACAATGAGTACGAATTGTAAGTGCCAGACTATATCTTTTATTTTATCCTTTTTTTTAAAGTTGGTTTTGATATTTCTGATAGAAGGATTGGAAAGGATTTTATACAATCTTGACTTTGTGTTTTCGAACCACTTAGAGTCATCTTCTGAAAAATTTCAGGCTGTAGGGCCAAACCTATGTTTGCTGGGTTTTAATTAAATTATACATCTAAAAATCCCAAAAGTATAGCTAGCTGTATCAGACGTCTCTGTTGATTAACACAAAGATAATGTGCTTTATTTCTTTAAAACTTCTTGTTATTTTTATTTCAATAAGCATGCTTTTTATAGCTACAATTAAGTCCAAAGTAACACATTTCCTTCTTACTTTCAATTATTATAAGAAAAACTTTTTGTAGACTCATTGAGTCTACGGTTTATCAAATACTGTGTGTTACCCCCAACTACTTCACTTTTTTCTCCATAATTCAATTCCTAAATTTTACCTAATTCCTTCCAAACATTGAATTTAATCTTAAAATTTTTCAACCTCTTTTAAATGGAGTGGTCTATTATTATTGTTACATAACATTGCTTCTATTTACCTAAACTTATTTTTTTTTTATTTAAGGAGGATTTTTAATACATAAACTGAAAATGTAATGAAAATTATCAACTTTTCACTTTATAGCTTGTCCTTTATTTTATTCTTTGATTTGTAAAAAACTAAAAAAATCTTCCTAGCTTCTCTGGTTTAATGTTTACTCTCAAACTTTTTAAAAAATTTGTTTTCCTTCTCTTCTCTATAAAAGAGAAGAGATTGAATACAAAAGGAAATGAGGGAATTTAGGAGGGATGGAAATATAAATTGACTCCTTTTTGGTGGCATTATGCATTTGTAAAACACATCAACTATACCTCAAAAAAGGATGGGTTTTATTGTATACAAGATTTTACCTCAATAAACCTGAATTCTAATAATACCTCTTAAGTTCACATAATTAATTGGGGTATTGAAAATACATGTAAAGTATTGAGAGAGAAATTATCCTACCAAATATTAAACACATTATAAAACTTCAGTGGAAGCAATATAGATGTGGTGCATGAATCGATACAAAGAACAATTGGCTAGATAGATATAGAGCTATCTAATGCATAAATACATAACAATGCATAAGAATTCAGTTCAAAATAAAAGAATAAAAGCAAATGTGTCAGAGTCAATTTGCCTCTGCTAGAATCCCAGCTCCATGCTTTACCTTTTATGTAATATGAATTGATAAAAATCAATCTGTCTGTCCTTCAGTTTTATCTCCAGTTAAAAAATTAATTTTTTCTTCATTGTGGTCATATAAAGATTAAATGAGGTAATTTATGTAAAGCAAAGTTTCTTACCCATGAAGTTCATGTACAGATTTAAGGGCCCAGAATTTGATGGAAAAATTACATCTTCATTTTGATCAAGCTATAAACAAAATTCTATTTCTTCTAATCATAAATGTAGGCAATAAATCACAGTAGAATTAGGGGTAGCTGTTTTTGGGGCTCCAAAATCACTGCAGATGATGACTGCAGCCATGAAATTAAAAGACGCTTACTCCTTGGAAGGAAAATTATGACCAACCTAGATAGCATATTCAAAAGCAGAGACATTACTTTGCCAACAAAGGTCCGTTTAGTCAAGGCTATGGTTTTTCCAGTGGTCATGCATGGATGTGAGAGTTGGACTGTGACGAAGAAAGCTGAGCACCGAAGAATTGTTGCTTTTGAACTGTGGTGTTGGAGAAGACTCTTGAGAGTCCCTTGGACTGCAAGGAGATCCAAGCAGTCCATTCTGAAGGAGATCAGCCCTGGGTGTTCTTTGGAAGGAATGATGCTAAAGCTAAAACTCCAGTACTTTGGCCACCTCATGCAAAGAGTTGACTCATTGGAAAAGACTCTGATGCTGGGAGGGATTGGGGGCAGGAGAAGAAGGGGATGATAGAGGATGAGATGGCTGGATGGCATCACCGACTCGATGGACATGAGTTTGAGTGAACTCCGGGAGTTGGTGATGGACAGGCAGGCCTGGCGTGCTGTGATTCATGATGTCACAAAGAGTCGGACATGACTGAGCAACTGAACTGAACTGAACTGTGGCATCACTATTAGAAATCACAGGGGTTTTTTTGAACCACATTACAGTTTTTGGCAAATATTTCAAAATCTTTTTTGCATCCATCATTAGCCAAAAGTATAATTTTTGTTAGATCCACCATCAAGTCATTGAATGCACTAGTGGAATGTCAGGCAACTCTGTACCCAGTAGTAATTCATCCACCAAGAGATGAAGTCAGGGTGTCTCATATCAGTGCCCCAGTCACCTAGTTGTTTTGCAGATCTCTGCCTACAATTATTTGTTAATTAACACAGAAATGAGGTGATTCACTTTTGTTATTTGTATAAGTTTTCAAAATTGAGCAATTCAAGTGAGAATTTTTAACCCTGGTAGGGTGGTATGGGGCTTCCCTGGTAGCTCAGCAGTAAAGAATCTGCCTGTCAATGCAGGAGATGTGGGTTTGATCCCTGAGTTGGGAAGGTACCTGGAGAAGGAAACAGCAACCCACTCCAGTATTATTGCCTGGGAAATCCCATGAACAGAAGGATCCTGGCGGGGAAAGAATCTTTGGGTTGCAAAAGAGTCAGATACGACTCAGTGACTAAACAACAATAACAGGGTGATGTGTCCTTTTTTAATATAGGAATTCATCTAAACCACATTATCAACTTGTACCCTATTGCTCTGGATTTGTGATTGCTATTCATTCCAGCACCTGCTGATTCTCTTCTTCCACTTAAACTTGGTTAGCATTAATTTGGAGAAGGCAATGGCACCCCACTCCAATACTCTTGCCTGGAAAATCCCATGGATGGAGGAACCTGGTGGGCTGCAGTCCACAGGGTCGTGAAGAGTCGGACACGACTGAGCGACTTCACTTTCACTTTTCACTTTCATGCATTGGAGAAGGAAATGGCAACCCACTCCAATGTTCTTGCCTGGAGAATTCCAGGGACGGGGAAGCCTGGTGGGCTGTTGTCTATGGGGTCACACAGAGTCGGACAGGACTGACGTGACTTAGCAACAGCAGCATTAATTTATTATTATTATTTTATTTTATGTAGTGTGGAAGGGGCTGAAACTTAACCTTAGTCTCCTATGTTATTGGATATAGAAGAGCTTTCCTCTTTTTATCACACATAAAATTTCTTTACTGAATTTCAGGTTTCGTGGATTTTCATCCTGTTAGACATTTTTTAAACATACAGTTTCACAAGTTCCTTACCTTCCTTTAGGTCTGCTTCTTTAGTAATATGTTTCCCTTTCCATTGCCTTCCTCTGGTCATGAAGTGCTAACATTTATGTGCTATTTATCCCTTTGCTCAGAAAAAGATAAATTCACAGGTGACATCAACTCAAAATTAAACTACATTTTGTTATTTCTATAAATCTTGACTCCAAGAAACTGGAACTTTTAGAACTGTTACTCTTAGCTTTATAAATCTAATGTTATTTGAAAGAAAGTATTATTTGCCAAGAAAGCTCATAATGAATCTGATTCACTCCCTCACAATCCTAGATTCTAGAATTTCATAGGTCTGGTAAACTTAACAGGTACCCACTGTTCCCTACCAGTGTTCCCGGACAGATCCTGGGAAAGCAAGATTTCAATTCTCTGCGGTACCTTAAATTTTATGCCTTGTGGAAACAGACTGTTATTGTGAGAATATTCTGAGTCATCCCTAATCCACCGATCACGAGAAGATACTTTTTCTTGCTCTTTTAAGCACGTTTTTTTCCTGAAAGAAAAAAAAAAAAAAGCTTTCTTGTTTCTGCCCTCCTCTGCTGTTTTCATCTAAATTTTTCTAATCTATGAAGTATATTCCAAGAATATCATAAATATGTAAACAGTTTATAGACCATCTCAGCATTCTTGATTGTCAGGAATAAAACAGCACTGACAGATTTAGCACCCACACAGGCAAACACATCCTTTGGTACCAAGGAAGGATTTTACCATATGGCACTCTGCTAGGCTGTGGAACTGAAAAGGTGCTCCAGAGTATTTATTGTAATTCAAGTACCATGAGAATTTAACTAATGTTTTATTCCCCTTTTAATAAGAAATCTACTCAATGTTCTGACTTTCTCTAGGCTTGAATCTCATAACTCAGGATATAAACTTCTTAATAAGTACTATTACATATATAGTATCTATTCTGAAAAGAAAAGAAAATAGATGTCCTGAATCAATTAAGAGGATATCATGAGTAGAACTGAAAGAAATGTAAAAGGGGAACAGATATTATACCAGAATGTTAACAGACAAAAGATACAGAGCAAAAAGGTCACTGAACAAATATTTTAATAATGCTTTATTGAAATTCCACCAGTTATACACTATTTCCTTTACCATGCTGCAGAAACCTGGGAGGAATAATGTGAGCAATGTTATTTATGATACAACAAACTTAGGCACCTCTAGGGCACACATCAGCCACCAAGCACTTTGCCATGGATTGCCTGATTTCTTGACCTTACAAAGTTGCTTTCCTTCAACAGAAGGAAATTGTGTGCAGAGTCAAACTAAAATGAGCCTAACAAAGAGGGTTTCTTACTGTCAGTTCGGAACTATGAACTTCTTAATAGGAATGTAAACATTTACTCAGTGACTCTGTGCACAGAGATCATATTAAGTGATTCACATGTTTTTACTCATTTCATCCTCACACTAAACTCTGAGGTACATACCATCCATTTTTTAGAAGAAAAAATTAACATATATGGGGACAAAATAACTAGATCAGCATCAACCATGTAGTAAGTATCGTTTTGGCATTTAAATGTGAATGCCACTGCTATGTTGCCTCTTTAATGTCAGTCTTTTGTGGAAAAGGAAGGTGCAGTGAGTGATACACAGAAGCCGTGTCAAAAAGTGCAGTAGACTCTCTGGCAAACACCTGAGAGTATGGATGATTGAAAGAGGATGCTCTGGTTAAGGCTAGACAATCTCTCATTGTGAAAAGAGTGCTCGTTTGTAAGGTGAGAGGGCAAGGCTTGAGCATGTGCGTCTAGCTGGTTTGAGATCTAGTGTTGTGTCATCTCTATTCTAACCCAACCACTTTTTCAGAACACTGCTTTCCATGTTAGCTGTTCACTGCGCCGATTGGGAGGGGATGCCATAGAAAAGGACAATGGAAAGCCTGCTCATGTCTTGTTTGTCTTATGGGACTCGACACAGCCTAACCAGGACACTTCAAATACTGATGTTTTTATTACTTACCCCTAGAAGATCCAATTGCTTCCTGCAGTTCATGGGGTGGTAAGCTAGGAAGGCATAAATATACAGGGAAACATTTCTTCAATTTTCTAAAGTAGAAGTTTTCTGTCCTTTGAGACTCCATATAGGCCTATGAGTTTTAGACATAATTTATAGTTTCAAATTCTTCAACACTGGGAAATGAAGATAATGGTGTATAAAACTAGGTAGCATAATGTTTCTAATGGGAAACTTGTGTTCATGTCAATTTGCAGTCCTCTGAGGGTCTCTGCCAGATCTTTTCTGTGTCATCAGGCTTCCACGGCTATTAGGTGTGAGAGTCGATGCCATCACAATTCTATGCTTCCAAACAGCCTTTTTCACTGCTATACTGTGTATGCTGAGGGTTGGAAAGGGAAGGAGCAGGTGGAACCAACAAATATGACCCATCATATTAAGCCTCAGCGACTGCAGGGCAAAGTATGAAAAATGGAACTCTTGAGTTTTAGCTTTGAACTGTCATTAAATTCATTTGATCATTTTTAAAAACTGTGATGATCTCTTCAGCAAACTGGAGGCAAGAGGAACCTTAAGAAGTACTGAACTTTAATACACAGAAAATCCTGACAACTCTCCCTTTCATTTATATATCCAGAATCTGACTCCTTTTTACTTTCCTGTTTTTAAGACCCTGAATGAAGCTTTTATTACCTGTAACTTGAAACAGTGAACTCCATAAAACAATCAGATTGAGTCTAAGTGAAGTGAAAGTTGCTCAGTTGTGTCCTACTCTTTGCGACCCCATGGACATAGAATTCTGCAAGCCAGAATATTACAGTGGGTTGCCTTTCCCTTCTCCAAGGGATCTTCCCAACCCAGGGATTGAACCCAGGTCTCCCACATTGCAGGTAGATTCTTTACCAGCTGAGCCACCAGGGAAGCCCAAGAATACTGGAGTTTGTAGCTTATCCCTTCTCTGGGGGATCTTCCCAACTCAGGGATTGAACCCAGGTCTCCTGCATTGCAGGTAGATTCTTTACCAGCTAAGCTACCAGGGAAGCCTAGATTGAATCTGATGAAGTGTAAATTTAACACAGATATCCCCCATCTCAAAAATGAAATAAATGCTAATTTAAAAAGTTGTATGCACCCCTAGACTCATTGCAGCACTATTTACAATAGCCAAGATATGGAAGCAACTTAAGTGTCCTTTGATAGATAAATGATGAAAGAGGATGTGGGGTGTATGTGTAATGGAATATTCTAAACCATAAAAAGGATGAAATCTTGCCATTTGCAGCCACATGGATGGACCTAGAGAGTATTATGCTATTAAGTTGAGTGAAATATGTCAGAGGAGGACATATAGTATATAAACTCACTAATATATGAAATCTAAAAAGAAAGTAAGCAAACCAAATGAACAAATAAAACAAAGCAGAAGCAGTTTCATAGATACAGAAAACGAATAGGTGGTTGCCAAAAAGGAGGGCGGATGGATGGTCAAATAGATGAAGGGAATTAACGGGCCCAAACTTTCAGTTAAAAAATAAGTCATGGGGATGTACTATACAAAACAGGAAATATAGTCAATAATATTGTAATAACTTTAAATTGTTACAGGAGGTAACTCATTGTGTTGATCATCTGGTGATGTTTATAAATGTCAACTTGTTGTATACCTGAAACTTATATAATATTATATGTCAATTATACTTCAAAAAAGAAAAGAAGACTTCAATCATGTTCCAAGTCAATCAGAAAAATGCCAAAGTCCTTTCAGTCTACAGAAAGAAGGCATTACTCGTCTGACTTAATTGCCTATTTCACGTCCCCTTAGTCTCTGCTCCAGCTACTTTGGCCTTCTGGTCATTTCTCAAATGTTTCAGCTTGCTCCACCTCAGAGATTTTGAACTTTGGTTCTCCTTCTACTGAAACACTTTTCTCTTAGATACCTGCGAAGGTGTAGACTCATTCAATTAAGAACAGGGCCATCTCTCCTTCCCTTGCTATCCCTATATTTTGTATATATGTGCGTACATATACTCACATTCTCAAAAATGTTAAGGTAGCTTGAGTTCATAATATTAAACTATGAATAGATAAATTATATTACCAATATTAAATATCATAGCATTAATGTCAATCTTTATAATCAGTAAATTGGGTGGGAGATTATTATATATAATTATTCCATATTAAGTATGATGTGTTCAAACATAAGCAAAATATTTCATGGGAAGAAATATTTTTATTTAGTTTTCATTTCTTTGTTGTTCAGTCACGTAGTCATGTCTGACTCTCTGAAACTCCATGGACTGCAGGACGCCAAGCTTCTCTGTCCTTCACCATCTCCTGGAGCTTGCTCAAACCCATGTCCATTGAGTCAGTGATGCCATCCAACCATCTTGACCTCTTTCATTCCCTTTTCCTCCTGCCTTCAATCTTTCCCAGCGTCAGACTCCTTTCTAATGAGTTGACTCTTTGCATCAGGTGGCCGAAGTACTGGAGCTTCAGCATCAGCATAAGCCCTTCCAAAGGATGTTCAGGATTGATCTCCTTTAGGATGGACTGTTTTGATCTCTTTGCAGTCCAAGGCACTCTCAAGAATCTTCTCCAACACCACAGTTCAAAAGCATCAATTCTTTGGCACTCAGCCTTCTTTATGGTTCGACTCTCATATCCATACATGACCACTGGAAAAACTGTAGCTTTGACTAGACAGACCTTCGTTGGCAAAATAATATATCTGCTTTTCAACACTCTGACTCAGTTGATCATAGCTTTTCTTCCAAGGAGCAAGCGTCTTTTAATTTCATGGCTGCAGACACCATCTGCAGTGATTTTGGAGCCCGAGAAAATAGTCTGTCACTGTTTCCATTGTTTCTCCATCTATTTGCCATGAAGTGATGGGACCATATGCCATGATCTTAGTTTTTTGAATACTGCTTTTTAAGCCAGGTTTTTCACTCTTGTCTTTTACTTTCATCAAGAGGTGCTTTAGTTATTCTTCACTTTCTTCCATGAGGGTGGTGTCATCTACATATTTGAGGTTATTGATATTTCTCCTGGCAATCTTGATTCCAGCTTGTGCTTCATCCAGCACGACATTCAACATGATGTGCTCTGCACATAAGTTAAATAAACAGGGTGACAATATATAACTTTGACATATTCCTTTCCCAATTTTGAAGCAGTGTCTTGTTCCATGTCTCATTCTAACTGTTGCTTCTTGACCTGGATACAGGTTTTGTAGAAGGCAGGTAAGGTAGTCTGCTTTCTAATCTCTTTATTTCTAGGTTGTGAATCATTTATTGACTTTGTTTTAAAGTCCATTTTGTCTGATATGTGTATTGCTACTCATGGCTTTTGTCATTTCCAGTTGCACAAAACATCTTCTGCCATCCCTAACTTTCAGTCTGTGTATGTCTTTTGCTCTGAAGTGAATATCTTCTCAGTAGCATGTTGTAGATTCTTGTTCTTTTTTATGCCACCTGCCAGTCTATGTCTTTTGATTGGTGAATTTATTCCAGCAGTCCCTAACTTTTGGGTTACCAGGAACCAGTTTCACATTTTGTGCTTTTAATGTCCTAATTTATATTTACATGCTTATCCTTTTCTGTTAATTTTAGTTGTAATCACTTTTATCATTATTCTGTTGTGTTTTAGAAGGTATGTGTACTGGCTTAAGTGATTTTTAATCCTTTTATATATATGCCTTTAATACTATGATTTTCCTTTGCCTATAGATTCTTGTTTGTTTTCTATTTATCGAAGACCCTTTAATAATTATTTTAATTTAGGTTTAGTAGTGCTGAATTCTTTTAGTTTTCTCTTGTCCAAGAAATTCTGTCTTCCACCTTCTATTATAAATGATCATATTGCTGGGTAGAATATCATGGTCTTCCCTGGTGGCTCAGATATTAAAGAATCTGCCTGCAATGCAGAAGACCCAGGTTTGACCCCTAGTTCAGAAGATCTCCTGGAGAAGGGAATGGCTGCCGACTTCAGTATTCTTGCATGGAGAGTTCCATGATCAGAGCAGTCTGGCAGACAGGTTTTCTCCCTTGTGGGGCTTTTCTCTCCCTTTCTCCTTCTGGAACCCTATTGCATGTAAGTTGGCACTCTTTGTGTTATCCCATAGATCTTATATGTTGCTTTCACTTTTTTTTGTTTACATTTGTTTTTCTGTCTGCTGTTCCGATATCTTGCAGATCACTTATTTGTTCTTCTGTGTCATTTATCTGCTAATCATTGTTTCTAAGCTGCTTTTCATCTCAGCAGTCGATTGGTCCAAGTTTGATTGGTTTGTCTTTATGGTTTTCTTTCTTGTACAGTTGCCTGCACTTCTTTCAGTAATCTTTCTTAATTCCTAAAGCATTTTAGTTACCACCTTTTTTGAACTCAGAGTGTAGTGGACTAGAAAGGTTTGTTGCACTATTTGTTCTTTAGAGGATTTTTCTCTTGTTATTTTAATTAGGAGTAGTTTCCCTGTTTCTTTCTTTTTTTTGCTTTTTCACTTTCCTTGTCTCTATAAATTTAGGTGAAGCAGTTGTGTATTTTGGTTGAAGTGGTGTTTTTAGGTGGGAACATCTCTGTATAGACTGTGTGTACCCAGCATTTAGCTTCGAGGATTGGTTTTCGTATGGATGCCAGCCACATCTTCCCTCAGAGCATGCTGGCCTTTGTCTCCTTGATAGGAGTGTGATTTGTGTCCAGACCCTGCCCTGGATGTGAGGTCTCTTCTTTGCTCTGTTACTGTCACCACCCACTTAAGGACAGGGTTTGCTCCCCAGCTCTTGAAGTAGACAGGGTCATGTTTGATCAGGCTCTGCTGCCCTTGAGTGCATGCACTACCCCAGAGAAGGTGACTACTGAAGTAAGGGCCAAGTAAGGTGACTACCCAAGTAAGCGCCGTGCAGTCACAGTGAACCATGCACTGCCCATGCAACTCTCTGCAGTTCCACTCAGAAGCAGCCCAAAGTTGCATCCGCTTCTCCCTTGTATCCACCCGGTATCTAATGCAAGGCTCTAATGTGAAGTAGTCTGGGGCTCATGGCTGGGTAACTCTGGCTGCAAGAATCAAGGTGGGTGTGCTGCCACTTGGAATCTGAGATACCTCTGTGGCAGACCTCTCCCATGACCTGTCCACCCTATATCTGATGCCAGGCTGCTGGACTCTGGCATTGGTGGAGCCAGAAATAAACTGCTATGTACTTCTGCCCAGGGCCTATCCACCCAAGACTCAGCGTCCTGCCTCGGCCTGTTCCTGTGATGCTTCTCACGCTTGTAGCCACAATGTCTGTCATGACCAGAACCCGCCCTCGCCCCATGCCTGCTGACAGTGGGCTCAGTGGCCAGAATTGCTCTGAGTGTGTGTGTGTGTGTTAACGTTGCCCACTGTGACTCTCCTCCTCCTCAACCCCACCCTAGATGCTTCAGGCTATATCGAGCGAGATCAAGTCCTCTCTCAGGGTCTGCATGCCTTGGATTCAGTGCTTAGACCCTCCGAGTTCTTGTGGTGCCACCCTGTGCAAAGACTCCTAATGTCTGCCCAGTTCCTTCCGCCACCCCCGTGTTTGTGCTGACAGTGGTCATTGTAGTTCTGCCTGGATCGCACCCCCTGGGCTTCTGTCTCTCTCTGTGCAGCCAGACTGAATCTCTGTCCTGACCTCCTGCCAGTCTGCAGTGTAAAGAGTGCGGCCAGGACATTCGCTCCTCAGAGTGGCAAGTAGGCAAGGTGGCAGCCCCCAGCACAAGTCTCTCTCTACCCTGATTATTAGCAAGTGAGCATGGGTGCTTTCTTCTGGAGTAGAATCTAGACGTCTCCAGCCTTTTTATCTGCACCAGCATGTTTCCCAGCAGTTAAGGGGCTTTTCAAGGACCTTCTCTTTTTCACACATCCCTTCCAGGAGTGCTGGTCTTGATGATCTTTCTGTTTTTTTCCTTTCTACCTGATTACATGGAGATGTTTCTTGTAGCTTTGATTGTATAGGAAATCAGTTTCCAGGTAGTTTTCTTTGAGAATTGCTCCACAGGTAGATGCATCTTTTTGTATTTTTGTCAAAGAGTTGAGCTTCACGTTCTTCTCCTCTCCCATTTTGATCCCCCTCCTGACTTATTCTTTTCGTGTTATCTTTGGTTATTTATCTCTATTGTGTAAAATAATATGCATATATTGATATTTCTTGATGTATTCATTTTAATCACTGTTTATTGATTTGCTCTTATGGAAGATTAGGATTTTACTTTCTTTCATACCACATCTCAACATTCAATCACACCCTTTAAAAAACTGATTTCAATAAAAATTTCTGGTTAATTATGAAGCTTTATATTATTCAAAATGTAAATATTAGTCACTGGTAAGAAAAATTATATAAAATGTAGGTTTTATCATCAGTCTTTGTTTTCCTTGAATTTAACATTTGCCTCACTTGTCATTTTATTAGTTCCCTATGTACCTATTTTCTGCATTATCAATCTATTAACAATGTTATTTTCCCAAATCTCTATTACACCAGAGGCTATATCATTTCCATTTTTTTCCTAAAGACCATATTTTATCCTATTGTGCCAGCTTAAGCTGGCATTTGCTTTCTAAGTCATTTGCTTTTTGAGTGTGCTCTGACTCTGGGGCCGTCTATCTTTGGAGACATTTTTTACTTTCCCTCTCTGTTAAATGTTATTTTGTTTCTTAGTTTATTCCCTTGTTTAACTGGAGCTCATCTTCTAGTAGTTTCATGGAGAGGAAAAATAGGCTATACATTTCTTAAACCTTTACATGTCTAAAGGGGAATTTATTTTACCTTTCCAATTGATTCAAAAATGAACTGAATGCAGAATTCTAAGTTGAAAGTCATTTTCTTTTTTTTCAGAATTGTGATGGTATTACTCCATGGTTTTCTGGCTCTTATAGAGAACTTCTATGATGTGTGATTCTTATACCTTTGTGTGGAATCTTGTTTTACTCTCTGGTGATTTTAGAAAATTTTTTATCCTCGACATGCAGAAAATACAGGATGGCATATTTTGTTGCAAGATTTCTTTATTTCATTGTACAAGATCCTCTATCAGCTCTTTATATTTACAGACACATGTCCCACATTTATAGGAAATACTGCTGCATTTTTGATAATTTTCTTTCATCTGTTTTTATTTCTTTCATTTTAATTTCTATTACTATAATAATAAAAATCTTGAATAGTCTTTTAAATGTTTTAAATATATATTATCTTTTTTTAATATGCATCTTTTTATTCTAAAATCAGGGTTTCAGTTCAGTTCAGTTGCTCAGTCATGTCTGACTCTTTGCAACCTCATGGATTGCTGCATGCCAGGCTTCCCTGTCCATCACCAACTCCCAGAGCTTGCAGAAACTCATGTCCATCGAGTCACTGATCCAACCATCTCATCCTCTGTCATCCCCTTCTCCTCCTGCTTTCAATCTTTCCCAGCATCAGGGTCTTTTCCAATAAGTGAGTTCTTCACATCAAGTGGCCAAAGTATTGGAGTTTCAGCTTCAGCATCAGCCCTTCCAATGAATATTCAGCATTGATTTCCTTTAGGATTGACTGATTTGTTTGATCTCCCTGCAGTCCAAGGGACTCTCAAGAGTCTTCTCCAACACCACAGTTCAAAAGCATCAATTCTTCAGCACTCAGCTTTCTTTATAGTCCAACTCTCACATCCATACATGACTACTAGAAAAACCATAGCTTTGACTAGACAGACCTTAGTCAGCAAAGTAATGTTTCTGCTTTTTAATATGCTGTCTAGGTTTGTCACAGCTTTTCTTCCAAGGAGCAAGTATCTTTTAATTTCTGGCTGCAATCACCATCTGCAGTGATTTTGGAGCCCCCCAAAATAAAGCCTGTCACTGTTTCCATTGTTTCCCCATCTATTTGCCATGAAGTGATGGGACCAGATGCCATGATCTTAGTTTTTCAAATGTTGAATTTTAAATCAACTTTTTCACTCTCCTCTTTCACTTTCATCAAAAGGAGCTTTAGTTCTTCTTTGCTTTCTGCCATAAGGGTGGTATCATCTGTGTATCTGAGATTATTGATATTTCTCCTGGCAATCTTAAAAATCTAGGGCTTATTCTTGACTTTACCTTTTATACCCTCATTTTAAAACCTTTCAGTGTTATCTTTTTAATTTTCAACATATATCTCATGTTATATTTTAACAGTAGTATTTTATTAATTTAACATATTACTTTTTTCCTCTCTTACTGTGGCCCAACAAGGCTCTGAATAAGCTGGCATCAGGTTTTTGTACAATTTATTGTTTTCATACTTCAAATCTTATTTTAAAAGATAATACCTCAGTTTTCTTTATAACAATTTATATTTGAATTTGTAATTACTCATTCATTTTTTACTTGTTTATTATCTCTGTATCTCTGCTAGAGTGTTTTTGATGGCAAAATTATCTTTTCTTAAAAGAACATTCATAATACTTGGTATATAATCAATAATTTGTTAGTGTTAATGAGAAGGAAATTAAAATGGTACAGAGTAGGAAAGAATGTGTTGAAGTACATAATAATCACATAAAATAAATACTAGTAGAAATTGAATATACTAAATTAGTGGATATAGGTAACCTATACTTATAAGATATTATAAAGAATCAGAACATGTAAAAAAGCAGACAGCCATAATGCTTAGATTCTTAACCCCTCAATAAAAAATTTGAAGCAAGAATGCAATTGTTGTTTTATCAAGTAGGGCAGAAGGGTCAGTGAAAGTGAAACCGTGGTGAACTTTTAGACTCAACTGAAGAATTGGCCTGATAGTCAAGGCTATGGTTTTTCCTGTGGTCATGTATGGATGTGAGAGTTGGACTGTGAAGAAGGCTGAGCGCCGAAGAATTGATGCGTTTGAACTGTGGTGTTGGAGAAGACTCTTGAGAGTCCCTTGGACTGCAAGGAGATCCAAGCAGTCCATTCTGAAGGAGATCAGCCCTGGGTGTTCTTTGGAAGGAATGATGCTAAAGCTGAAACTCCAGTACTTTGGCCATGTCATGCGAAGAGTTGACTCATTGGAAAATACTCTTATGCTGGGAAGGATTGTGGGCAGGAGGAGAAGGGGATGACAGAGGATGAGATGGCTGGATGGCATTGCTGACTCGATGGACGTGAGTCTGAGTGAACTCTGGGAGTTGGTGATGGACAGGGAGGCCTGGTGTGTTGCGATTCATGGGGTCACAAAGAGTCGGATACGACTGAGCGACTGAACTATTGAACTATGAAACCCCCATCCTCATGATAATTGTATAAAGATGAAAATGCTTCCTTTAAGTGAAGTAAGCTATAATCAAGCATGCAGTAACAAGAGATCATGCTAGCTTCACCTTTGAATAACCTTTTTTGGTAAGAAATTATGAGCAGTTTTTGCAGAACACAAGAAAATGATCTTAGTTATAAATAAGATACTGCACTTAGTTTGAAATCCAGAGAGGTTCTTGATTCCCCTTACACACTGTAACTCCTCTGGATGCTCTTATAATCAGTATAAAGAAACCATGTTACCTCATCACTTTTCCTTGCTTCCATTTTTTTTTTTTTTTAATGGAATGAAATCCCTTGACTGGAGGACAACAAGGCTCATTCTTCTGATTACTTTGTAAAATAGGTTGAGCTAAAAGCAATTGTAGCAGCTATTTTCTTAGCTCCTTGCTGCCACTATGGACAGTAAGCTCTGCCTAAGGAGTTGAAACAGGGAAACAGGAGCAACGTCAAAAAGATATGTTGAATAAATTCAGAAAGGTATCATGTTATGCATTTGTCCAGCAGGAAGCTACATGACCTTGTGAAGGTCATTTCAGCTCAGAGTGCATTAGCTCTCTGAGAATTTTAACATTTGCAGTGTGATGTACATAGGACTTCTGCAGAAGTATCATGAGGGACAATAGGGTAGAATGGGTCATTACCAAGACAGAATATAAGAAGGAGTCCTGAGGTGGCAGAAGGACGTGGAGGTGTTATTATATTTTGGTGATCACCAGGACCCAAAACACAGTATGAGGCTCAGGAATCATTTTTTGATATAAAAAATTACAGCGTTAAATCGGCAGGAATGCTGATGCCGCTTTAATGTAGGGGTAGCTTAGGTTCAGGGATCTTCCAGTCTGGGGAATTTTATTACAGAGAGAGTTCAGAGTGGTGTGTAGGGTTGAGAAATTATGTGAAGGAGAGAGATAGAGTTCAAAAGACAAATTTCTGACAGGCATGAAAAACTATAAGAAAGCTATAAGTAGAAAATCAATCAAGGGATAGGTCTAACTCATTAATCAGAATTAAAGTAGCAAATAAATGATTACTTAGAAATTTTGAAAAAGAATTATCACCTCTAGGGACCTTTTGAGGTTAAAGTTGTTTCAAACAGAGCTATTTATTTAGGAAATAAAAAGTTCCATCTTTTCGGAGGGCCACTGGCAAATATGCCTGGTAAAAGCATTTATTCTGAAAGAGCATTGCTTTATTCTTATTCGTTTTATTATCCATTTACCTCTTGGGAGAATTGTTTAAATATTTAATGCTTATTCATGTTTATTATGCAGTAGACCAAAGGCTGCTAGGTTTCTAAAGGAATTACAGTCTTTTATACTGTAATGGTTTGGAAGTTTGTGTTTATATCCAGGAATTCTTCTTGTTCCTCTGTAAACTCATCCTTTGTTTTACTATTCTTCATCAGAAAAAGGAAATATTTCCTTTTAATTTTTTAAAAATTTCATTTTTACTTATTTGTTTTTGGCAATGCCTCATACCTTGTGGGATCTTAGTTCCTCAATCAGGAATCGAACTTGTACCCTCTTCAGTGAAATATTCGAGGCTTAACCACTGGTCTTCCAGGGAAATGTTCCCCTCTGCCACCAAAAAGAAGAATAAGGAAATGGCTGTAAAACATAAATCATTAGATCATTGTTTTCTTCTTGACAACTATCATCAACTCATTCTTAAGGAAAATGACTTAATAAAAGTATTTATTCTACCCTTTGTGGTCCATCCAGTTTCTAAAACTCCTAAAAAATGTGCAAGCTTTTTCAAAGTCTACTTCAAATTGGGAACCAATATCAAATATATACTCCTTTAAAAACCTGGTCAATATTAACTAGACATGGAACTCTTCTCTAAGGAGAGTGTCTTACTTTGTTTTGATTTTTTAATATGATCTCTTTATTTGCCTTTTGGCTAAAATGGTAAAGAATCTACCTGCAATGCAGGAGACCTAGGTTTGATCCCTAGGTTAAGAAGATCCCCTGGGTAAGGGATGGCTACTTATTCCAGTATTCTTGTCTGGAGAATTCCATGGATAAAGGAGCCCAGCAGGCTACAGTTCATTGAAGTTGCACAGAATCAGACATGACTGAGCAACTAATACTTTCACATTTGCCTTTTACCTCATACCTGAAAAAAAACCTAAGAAAATAAATTATCAAGGTAGGAATTTAATAAATATTGAAATTATTTATATTCATTTATTCCAAGTCTAAGCTGAAAGATTCAAAATCCAAATAATTATATTTATTAAAAATTCTTCTTTGTGAAACCTCCAGTAATCTATTTTGCTAACTTCATGTTTCCAATTTCAAGAAAAACACATTTTTTCCCTTTTAATTACAGTATGGAAGTGTAATACTGTATGAAAAAAAGAGGTTGAAATTCCCGGATTGAAAACACTTGAAAGAAGCCAGTATAAGACTAAGTGTACTCTGCAACAAGCTTAGTATTATCACTGGATGGTCCACAACCTGACCTCTCAGCTGTTGGTATTACTTGTTTGTTCCTTTCCCCAGCTGATGACTTTCAGCAACTGTCTATTTTTCCCACTTCTAGGATTTTATCTCAGTTATTTGCCATTCTACAAAACCTTAGAAAAATTTCCTCACACTTTTAAAACTTGGCATTCCTAGCTTAAAAGTCTGCAATATTTATTCATTCTTTATTACTTCAGGTTCACCTTGGAACCAGACAGAGATCATTCTGTCATTTCTGAGATTGCACCCAAATGCTGCATTTCAGAATCTTTTGTTGACTATGAGGGCTACTCCATTTCTTCTAAGGGCTTCTTGCCCACAGTAGTAGATATAATGGTCATCTGAATTAAATTTGCCTGTTCCAGGGATCACTGATTGCTAAAATGCCAATGTTCACTCTTGCCATCTTCTGTGTGACAACATCTAATTTACCTTGATTCATGGACCTAACATTCCAGGTTCCTATGCAATATTGCTCGTTAGAGCATCTGCCTTTACTTCCATCACCAGTCACATCCACAACTGGGCATTGTTTTCACTTTGGCTCCACCTTTTCATTCTTTCTGGAGTTATTTCTCCATTGATCTCCAGTAGCATATTGGACACCTACCGACCAGGGGAGTTTATCTTTCAATGTCCTCTCTTTTTGTCTTCTCATACTGTTCATGGGGTTCTCAAGGCAAGAACACTGAAGTGGTTTGCCATTCTCTTCTCCAGTGGACCATGTTTTGTCAGAACTCTCCACCATGACCATCCATCTTGGGTGGCCCTACAAGGCATGGCTCATAGTTTCATTGAGTTAGTGTGAGTGTCCAGGAATCTCCAGCAGAGGAGTGGGTCAGAGGTGGCCTGCTGCAGGGTTGGGGTCACTGAGTGCAGCAGTGCATGCATGGGACCATTTGAAGGAGGTCAACATTATCTTCATTACCTCCACCATAGTTTGGCCTCAGGTCAAGTAACAGGGAAGGAACACAAATGCACCCTTCAGCAGAAAATTGGATTAAAGATTTACTGAGCATGGCCTTGCCCATCAGAAAAAGACCCTGGTTTCCCCTCAGTTAGTCTCTCCCATCAGGAAGCTTCCATAAGCCTCTTATCCTTATCCATCAGAGGGCAGATAGAATGAAAAACACAATGACAGAAACTAACCAATCTGATCACATGGACAACAGCCTTGTTTAACTCAATGAAACTATGATTCATGCCCTGTCCACCCGAGACAAATTGGTCATGGTGGAGAGTTCTGACAAAATATGGTCCACTGGAGAAGGGAACGGCAAACCACTTCAGTATTCTTGAATTAAGAACCCCGTGAACAGTCAGTGTCAGTGAATTTGCTCTGTCGTGTCTGACTCTTTGTGATCCCATGAACTATCCTACCAGGCTCCTCCATCCATGGAACTTTCCAAGCAAGAGTACTGGAGTGGATTGCCATTTCCTTCTCCAGGGGATCTTCCTGACCCAAGGATTGAACCCGGGTTTCCCTCATTGCAGGCAGAGGCTTTACGGCCTGAGCTATCAGGGAAGCCTCCCCATGAATAGTATGAAAGACAAAAAGATAAGACACTGAAAGATGAACTCCCTAGGTCAGTAGGTGCCCAATATGCTACTGGAGATCAGTGAAGAAATAACTCCAGAAGGAAGGAAGAGATGGATCCAAAGCAAAAACAACAGCCAGTTGTGGTTGTAGCTGGTGATGGAAGTAAAGTCCCATGCTGTGAAGAGTTATATTGCATAGGAACCTGGAAGGTTAAGTCCATGAGTCAAGGCAAATTGGAAGCAGTCAAACAGGAGATGGCATTAGTGAATGTTGACATTTTAGGAATCAGTGAATTAAAATGGACTGGAATGGGTGGATTTTACTCAGATGACCATTTTATCTACTACTGCGGGCAAGAATCCCTTAGAAGAAATGGAGTAGTGCTCATAGGCAACAAAAGATTCTGAAATGCAGTACTTGGATGCAGTCTCAAAAACAACAGAATGATCTCTGTTCGTTTCCAATGCAAACCATACAATATCACAGTTATCCCAAGTCTATACCCCCAACCAGTAACGCTGAAGAAGCTGAAGTTGAACAGTTCTACGAAGACCTACAAGACCTTCTAGAACTGACACCCAAAGATGTCCTTTTCACTATAGGGGCCTGGAATGCAAAAGTAGGAAGCCAAGAAATACCTGGAGTAACAGGCAAATTTGGCCTTTGAATACAGAATGAAGCAGGGCAAAGGCTAATAAAGTTTTTCCAAGAGAACACAGTGGTCAGAGCAAACACCCACTTCCAACAACACAAGAGAAGACTCTACACAGGGACATCACATGGTCAATACTGAAATCAGATTGATTAAATTCTTTGCAGCCAAAGATGGAGAAACTCTATACAGTCAGCAAAAACAAGACCAGGAGCTGACTGTGGCTCAGATCATGAACTCCTTATTACCAAACTCAGACTTGAATTGAAGAAAGTAGGGAAAACCACTTGACCATTCAGTTATGACCTAAATCAAATCCCTTAGGATTATACAATGGAAGTGACAAATAGATTTAAGGGATTAGATCTGATAGACAGGGTGCCTGAAGAACTATGTGCAGAGGTTCCTGACATTGTATAGGAGGCAGTTATCAAGGACATCCACAATAAGAAGAAATGTAAAAAGGCAAAATGGCTATCTGAGGAGGCCTTACAAATGCTGTGAAAAGAAGAGAAGAGAAGGGAAAGGCAAATGAGGAAAGGAAAGATATACTCATTTGAATCCAGAGTTTCAAAGAATAGCAAGGAGAAATAAGAAAGCCCTCCTCAGTGGTCAATGCAAAGAAATAGAGGAAAACAATAGAATGGGAAAGACTAGAGATCACTTCAAGAAAATTAGAGATAGCAAGGGAACATTTCATGCAAAGATGGGCACAATAAAGGACAGAAATTTTATGGACCTAACAGAAGCAGAAGATATAAGAGTTGGCAAGAATACACAGAAGAACTATACAATAAAGTTCTCCATGACCCAGTTAATCACAATGGTGTGATCACTCACCTAGAGCCAGACATCCTGGAATGCATAGTCAAGTGGGCATTAGGAAGCATCACTACGAACAAAGCTAGTAGAGGGGATGGAATTCCAGTTGAGTTATTTCAAATCCTGGAAGATGATGCTGTGAAAGTGCTGCACCCAATATGGCAGCAAATTTGGAAATCTCAGCAGTGGACACAGGAATGGAAATGATCAGTTTTCATTCTAATCCCAAAGAATGTTTAAACTACTGCATAATTGCACTCACATCACACAGCAGCAAAGTAATGCTCAAAATTCTCCAAGCCAGGCATCAACAGTATGTGAAATGTGAACTTCTAGATTTTTAAGCTGGATTTAGAAAAGCCAGAGGACCAGAGATCAAATTGCCAGCATCCGCTGGATCACTGATAAAGCAAGAGAATTCCAGAAAAACATCTACTTCTGCTTTATTGACTATGCCAAAGCCTTTGACTGTGTGGATCACAACACACTGAGGAAAATTCTTCAAGAGGTGGGAATACCAGACCACCTTACTTGCCTCTTAGGACATCTGTATAGAGGTCAGGAAGCAATAGAACTGGACATGGAAAAACAGACTGGTTCCAAATCGGGAAAGAAGTCAAGGCTGTGTATTATCTCCCTGCTCTAACTTCTATGCAGAGTGCATCATGTGAAATGTCATGCTGGACTTGGCACAAGCTGGAATCAAGATTGCCAGGAGAAATATCAATAATTTCAGATATGCCAATTACACCACCATTATGGCAGAAAGCATAGAAGACCTAAAGAGCCTCTAGATGAAAGTGAAATAGGAGAATGAAAAGGTTGGCTTCAAACTCAACATTCAGAAAACTAAGATCATGGCATCCAGTCCCATGATGTTATGGCAAATAGATGGGGAAACAATGGAAATAGTGAGAGACTCTATTTTGGGGGGCTTCAAAATCACTGCAGATTGTGACTGCAGCCATGAAATTAAAGGATACTTGCTCCTTGGAAGAAAAGCTATGACAAACCTAAAAAGCATATTAAAAAGCAGAGACATTACTTTGCAAACAAAGGTCCATCTAGTCGAATCTATGTTTTTTCTGGTAGTCATGTGTGGATGTGAGAATTGGACTATAAAGAAAGCTGAATGCTGAAGAATTGATGCATTTTTGAACTGTGGTGTTGGAGAAGACTCTTGAGCATCCCTTGGACTGCAAGGAGATCAAACCAGTCAATCCTAAAGGAACTCAGTCCTGAATATTTGTTGAAAGTACTGATGCTGAAGCTGAATCTCTAATACTTTGGCCACTTGATGTGAAGGACTGACTCATTGGAAAAGACTCTGATGCTTGGAAAGATTGAAGGCAGGAGGAGAACGTGACAACAGAGGATGAGATTGTTGAATGGCATCAGTGACTTGATGGACATGAGTTTGTGCAAGCCTGGGAGTTGGTGATGGACAGGGAAGCCTGGCATGCAGCAATCCATGAGGTCGCAAAGAGTCAGACATGACTGAGCGACTGAACTGAACTGGACTTGTTATTTCAGATTAACTCTTTGTATGGGCTTCCCTGGTGGCTCAGTGGTAAAGAATGTCTGCTAACGCAGGAGATGCAGGTCCAATCTCTGGGTGGTGCAGAAGAGCCCCTAGAAAAGGAAATGGCAACATAATCCAGTATTCTTGCCTAGAAAACCCCAAGGACAGAGGACCTGGGTGAGCTATGTCCATGGGGTCACAAAGAGTCAGATACAACTTAGCAACTAAACAGCAACAGCAAATCTCTTTGCTGGCATTATTGAAAAACCTCAGATTATTATGAGCAATCAGGTTTTAAATTGTGGACCTGAAATATAACAGCTATTTGAACTTGGTCAAATTTCTTAGCTTAGATGAATTTCAGTTTTTTCATATGTAAAATGGAAAATTTAGTAAATATCTTATATTACTGTTGTTGGTAGCAAGTGAAAGAATTTATGTACGGGACTAAGGATAGGATTTGTGTAGGTAAGACTAAAAATGCAATTCCCCTTTCCTTCTCCACACTGTTTTCCTTTTCTCAGGTAAAACTGGGTTTCATTTTTTTCAGCAGCTGCAGCAACATACATGCAATTGAATATGACTATGCAGCCTGAATTTTTGTTGCTGTTCTCAATGTTTTAAATGATCAAAAATTTGTCAAATTTTGTGAAATAACTTTAGGTATAATGGTAGACTCCTAATTTCAATTATCTGCTTATTTTTGGTCATCTTTTTTAAAGTTTCCATAGCAGTCTTGAATTGACATGATTATTTACACAGGAATAGCATCAGCCAGCAGTCATAAGGAAAACAAGTACTAGATTATTATCATCCCAAGATATAAATAAACAAAACCATATGTATGTATGTACATAAACTGAAAAACATAGAACAAAGACCCAGTGAAAGGCAGGTACTTGGTAGATAATCATCTAATTGGAAAGCACTGTTTTTATACCTCCTCAATGGGGCAAATATAAGTTCACTCTCAATTATCAAGAGATGTTAATATACAAGACAGACTCTTTGGTGCAGGCACACATACAGGTGCAAAACAGACTGAAGGAAATAATGATGACAGAAAAAGTTCCTGCCTCCTGTCTACTTCTGCAGAGACATCTTAATAGAGGGGAAGAAAATACCTTACTTTTTAAAAGCCACTTTAGGAAATGGTTATAGATCTCTAGGGCAGAACAGGGAGGCAGACCACGGAGTATTTATGAAGAGGAGGGATGGATGTAAAAACTGTAGAACACTGATCACACAGGATTGCAGTATTAACCTGACACCAACACACATTGGGGCAGGACAGTGGCCACCAGCGGTGTGCATTTTCAAGACAGCAAAGGCCAATGGCTGATAAAGCTACTGTTGGGACAGAAACCAGCCTCTGTCTTAAGAATTTGATCATGGAACCATGCAAAATTCACTTTTAAATAGTAATGAGCATTTTAAGGAGCCTTAACAGTCATAACCTGATTCTCTCCTTTGCCCAAGTTACTCTGGTAGTAAGTTGGCACTGGGATACTCATCCACTTTTGGAGGCTCGGAAGACACTAAAGTAGTATAGTGCTAAGTGTCCCTGGGTGGAATGAAAACTTGAATGTGCTTGCTTGAGTCTAAGATGCTACCGAAAAAGACTAGGAAGATAAAAATCCTAGGTATTTGATTTGAATATAGGTATATGATTTCTTTGACTTAGCTTTACTATAATAAGTTTGGACAGACAAAATTGTGAAGTTTGACTTGAATAACTTTGTCCCATCCTCAGCTGAATACATGATTCCCTGAGGAGAGTAACTTCCTCTATTGCTATCCAAACAAGCTTTTAGCTAGATGTTACATATAATGGGAACTGATAAAAAATTCACATCAAGGATTTAATGACAAACTATTTAATTTGCCCCTTCTTTCCTAGAGGGAAAATTCAGACATCACTGATAGGCTCCTGTGAAAATGTTTTGGAGGTAACTCTGAACTACTCTGCACATGTATCCATCCAAGATCATGTCAGGTGGTTGCAAACTTGAATGCCAGAGCAACATCCTGTTGAACCTGATTGGAAGGTATTTTAGGAGTTGGAAGAGTTAGTCACTCAGTTATGGGTGACCCCATAGACTATAGCCTGCCAGGCTCCTCTGTCCATGGAATTCCCCAGGCAGGAATACTGGAGTGGGTAGCCATTCTCTTTTCCAGGGGATCTTCCTGACCCAGGAATCAAACCCATGTCTCCTGCATTGCAGGAAAATTCTTTACCCTCTGAGCCACTAGGGAAGCCCCTGGAAGGTACATAATCAAATTCAATTTTGAATTCTTCTCCTCTGGAAGGTACATTAGAGGAGAAGAATTGAAATTTGAATTTGATTATGTATTCTTTGAGAAAATGAAATGAAAAATAACCTCTCAAGGCAATCTTCCTCCAAAGTGGGCCATAACCCATTTACTATACCTATATAATCAAACAGAAGTTGGTTAAATATTGTGAGCAGAACCAGAGTTTCTCATTTTATCATTTAATTGGAAAGGAGGGAAATAGGAACAACTCTTGATAAAGTTAATATGGTTTGATTAATCAAGAGAAGTACCTTCAATTCAGGTAAACATTACAGTAACTCTAAAGCACAGGTCCTTGAACGCTCTTTCTTCCTTGGCCCTTCTATCTTTTATACCAGAACCTGTTTATATGCTTTTGTGTAGTTCAGAACCATCACTAGACAATTACAACAATTAAGTCTCAGATTCCTTAAGTTGGAACCAACTCTCTGGAGGTATACATTATTCCTCAGACTCACATGTGAGCAAACATAAATGTATTTAAAACGTACAAACATGAGCACACACACACACACACACACACACGCATATATACACATACAGAATGTCACTATAGAAAAGTATACTGTTTTCGTTAAACTATAACAGCACAACAAAGAATCTCAAAACCTGCAGCTTTAATCTATGATCATTTGTTTAGCTTTTGAGTCTGCAATTTGGGGAGGGCTTAGTGAGGGAATGCTTCATTCTATTCCATATGCTTAGGCAATCCACTTTCAATAATGGGGAATTGCTCAGTTGTATCCAACTCTTTGCAACTGCATGGAATGGATCCCCAGGCTCCTCTGTCCATGGAATTCTCCAGGCAAGAATGCTGGAGTGCGTAACCATTCCCTTCTTCAGGGGATCTTCCTGACCCAGGGATCGAATTCCGGTCTCCTGCATTGTAGGCAGATTCTTTACCTTTTGAGCCAATAGAGCTCACTCATGTGGTTTGCAAAGTGGTGTCTCTATTCACTGGGAGCTCAGCTGGGCCTGAGGGCCAAGGACCTCAGTTCATCTTCACCTGATTCTCTCCATGGGCTCCCTGGTTTATTCTCGGCATGGTGGCTGGGTCCCAAACGTGAGCATCCCATGCGACAGGAACTAAACGCTGCCAGCTTACTGAAGCCCCATTTCAGAATTCAATGATATTACTCATTTTATTGATCAAGCAGTGACAGATTCTGGATTCAAAAAGAAGAAATATATACTTTACTCCTGATGGGAACAGGGTCAAGAATTTGGGGTCCATGTTTTAAATGTTACATAGTTCTGGATTTATGTGTGTGTGTGTGTGTGTGTGTGTGTTTTGACAATTCTGTGCTTCTTGCAGGGTCTTATTAGTTCCCTGATTGTCCTAATCACTGGAAAGCCAGGGAACTCCCCCCCTTTAAAAAAAAAAAAATTTGCTTCTACCAGGGACTGAACCTGAGCCATCACAGTGAAAGTGCTGAATCCTAACCACTAGACCACCAGGGGACACCCATGAAAATATTTTAATTCCCTTGATAAAATCTACTACTTGATATGCAAAAAAATTCAGTGTACAGCAGCTTTTCAGAAAATACTTTTTAAAATCTAGTATAATTCCTTTAGAAAATATTCATATCATTGCTAATTTCTCATTATTGATACTGCATTATTCCTAAAACCATCAGAACCACTCTTGTGATTTCTATTATGAGACTGTCTTTTCGTTATCCTTATTTAATAAAACTGAGGTTAATTCATTATGTTATGATAAGTCACCCAATCTGAAAAGTGACTTCACCCTGACAAAACACTTTCACAGTGTTTCATATTCTGTTGAATAACCTGAAAGAGTTAATGTACCATCACCTCCCACTTAACTCCCCCACCCCCTGCCCAGAGGCTATCAAACAAGTCATCAGAAGGGACTTAGGTGCTGAAAGAATCAAGCTCATTATGTAAAATGGTACATGAGCTCTCTCTCCTTAACTCTGGGAGGGCTTTTTTGAAGCAAATGAAAATTTTGCCTGCATTAGGTCTACTGTACAGATTACTGCAGATGAATTTAAAATCTTGGCCAAATAACAAAGAAGTAAAGGAAAAGCACACAAACAGATGCCCCAAATTTAACACACAACATAAGCATATCTATTTCTTTAGTCCCATTTATAGGCTTTCCAATAAATTGAAAATAAACAAAACCTTCTGGCTTTGCATGTCTGTGGGGAGTTTGGGACTTTAGGTACACATATTTAAGAATCTTTTGCATAAATCTGCATATGTTTACATGCAATGACAGACATACTGCCGCTTCCCAAATGTGGCTAGGATAATTTAATCTTCTGAAACATTCTGCATAGCATATGTAGGTATAATATGCTCAGAAACATTACCTGAATATATGCAAAGTACACTTAGCTTATGCTTACATAGTTCTCATTGCAAAAGATGTAGTTTAGAATGAGATAACCATTTTAAGGTGTTACTTCTGTACATGTATGGAACTTAAACCATAATATACTTACACTGAGCTTTTTAAAATTTAAATTAAAAATACTTCTAGATTTACTTATTGTACATTCTTTAAACTGATTCATATTTCTTTAGCTATCTTCTTAGTTTTTCACTGCAATTATTACATTGGTTTTTAAAGTTGTTCAACATTGTGAGTTGGAGATCACTGAAAGTTTCTTTAATAGGGCTTATGAAAGCACTTACTCCAAAAGAGTGAAAGAGCAAACAGTAAAAATAATAACGAAACAATATTGACCTAAATACAAATTATCTGTGAATCTACAACACTGCTATTTTTAAACAGAGAAATATTTTAAAATTTACAAAATGTATTGAATCATATAGATTCTTTGTTTTTGCTTTTGTGTTGATAGAAACGTACCTTCTCTTTTCATAACTCTTTATTTCATTGGTTAGTCTTTGTTGCAAATTCCTTAATTTGAATAAATGTTTAACGTTTTATTTATCCAGGAAATGTACGTCTACTATAGAATGTAAAAACATAAGTAGGCAAAAAAGAAGAAAAAACACCCATGATCCTATCATTGACAGCACTGTTAATAGTCCGTTTAGATTTTTTCTTTCATTACCATACTTCATTGTTTAAAATATCGTGTCTATCTTTTTCCACTATAGAATATATATTAACATTTTTTCATGTATTCTAAATATTCTATACATCTTATGTTATTATCACCTTTTAGAAAACAGCTCTCTTGAATTCTTTCTTTTACGTATACCTTTAGAGATGATCTCCAAATGAACATATATCTCTTTGAACAAATCATTTAAACAAATTCATATCATTTTCCAGAAAAGAACTGAAAATGACTCATCTGTTCACCAATTGCTTCTTTCCCGTCACCCTCTCCTCTTACATGATTGGAGGCTACTATGATGTGTCCCTCATTCTTTTGTATAATTAGTCTCCATTTATATTGTGATTTTTTGCGTAGCACCTATGGTGAGAGGAAATTCCCTGGTGGGTGGCTCAGACAGTAAAGAATCTTCCTGCAATTCAGAAGACAATTCAATCCTTGGGTTGGGAAGATCCCCTGGAGAAGAGAATGGCTGCCCACTCCACTATTTTTGCCTGGATTCCATGGACAGAGGAGCCTGCTGGGCTATAGTCTACAGGGTTGCAAAGAGTCAGACACAACTGAGTGACTAACACACTGCTCTAAGAATGGAATGACCACTGCTGGAGCATTTTTTTCCATGTTCACAAGCATAAGGTTGCAATTTTTAGGTGTATTATTTAAAGACTTATGAGACTCATTCACTCACAGTGAAGATAAAAATTTAAAAGCTCCTATCATCTTATTTTATATATCATATTCCAAACTCTCAAATAGTTAACACAGACTTGTTTTATACCTAGAACGTATTGTTAGATTACGGCCTGTTACTTCTAGAACTAGCTCTGTTACTTCTGGAATGAAAACTAGAATTTTAAGTGTGGCACAACCGTTCTTCCATTATCTGCTCCTGCCTTGCTTTCCAGCTTCTTATTCCAGCATTCTCTAACCCACAGCTTTTCCATTCATGTTGAACTAGCTGAAGTAAACAGGCTGTTTTCTGCTTGGAATGTCATTTCTTCTGTTTTTACTTGGCTGGTTGTCTTCTCTACTGTCAAGACTTAGCTCATGCTTATTCTCCTTAGGAAGCCATCCTTGACCTCCACCATATTCTGCATGAGGTTCCCTTTCTCTGTGAGCTGAATTGCTGTGTTTTAATGTTCCAGTTGTTTCTTCAGCTATGAACTCCTTGAGGACAGAAATGAAGGAAGGGAGTTAGTCTGCTTATGCTTTAAAAACCATATGTTCAGATCTGTTGTTATATATGTAGCCCTACATATGGCCTTTTTTGGGTTGTCTTTGATTCCTTCCAAGAATAAATTGGGCATATGCAAGTATATTTTCTCTCTACATATTGGAGAACATATGTATGCCAGAACCCAGTGATTTTCCCGCTATAATCTAGCCTTGGGTAATAAGCATGCTCTGTGTTATAGAAGGAGTCTTCAGCTGTTTTTTGTTTGTTTGTTTTGTCTATGCCTCAAATCTGTGAGTAAAAGAATCCATATGTGACACTTAATTATGTCCCTGATTCACTCATGTAGTCCTCATCTATGTCATAGCTACCAGGTGCCAGGTGCAGTGATAAGCACTGGGGTCACAAAGAACTGCCATTGCTTAGGCAGAACTGAAAGTTTGCCCATAGTTTGACTTTAAATCTCTGAGGTAAGCCTTTGCCCTAGCACATTCTTTCCTTTGTTGGCTGTTTTTACTGATGTGTTATTAAACTGAGATCCTAGGAGCTATGGAATATATTAACATGATTCTTGCCACTGAGCATCCTTCAAAATAAATAGGTGTGGGGATGCAAAAGGATAATGTATATAGGGGGCACAAGAGATATATAAATGTTTTAGAGATTCTAGTAATGTAAGCAATACCATTAACTAACATTCTACTTATAATATCTATTACATAGAGTTGTGAGAATTAAATGTGCTAATACACGTAGAACATTTGGATAGTACCTGGATGTATCAAGTATTTTTTGTTTGCTGTTCTTACTATTTACTAATTATATGCTCAGTGTTTTAAGAACTTTATACATACGTATGTATATATGAACCTTTTATAATTCTTATTCACTTTCTTAATTACCATGTAAAATTATTGCATTATTGGCATCATCGTCCTTATTATATAAAGGAAGAAACTGAAACTTAGAGGCATAAGTAACTTAACATGGTAAAGTTATCTAGAATTCAGGTCCTTGCTCTCTCAATTTACATCTGAGAGATGCCACCAGAGAGCTGCCTCACATTTCTCTAGCAGTTAGCTTCCCTTTGATTCTGCTGCTCTAAAGTTAACCCTAAAATGATTTTACTTTATATTTATTGGAAGTACTAAGTGCCTCTTGGTTGTAGATAAATAGAGGGCAATGGTGTCAGTGAGACCAAAGAAAAATAGTAGAACATTTTCCTTTTAATTTTCTACTCACTTAATTTTTTAACATCATATGGCTCTAGTGAAGGTCACACAGAGTTCACTGTTCAAGGTAATGGTTATTCTAAAGTACTTTACTCAAGTCTCCTCTAACTCAACATACAATTAATTTTAGATTTTGTATTGATAATTTTCCTCAGTAAAGATAAATTAACTCTTTAAATCAAAGCTATAGAAGTTCAGTATTGACTGCAGTGAATAATAAGGCCTCTTTAATTTCTCCCAGCAACATCTAAAGGGCTGTAAATTTTCAAATCCATGCTTCTGATGATGGGGAATTCAGTTATTTTTAAACATAAATTACAAATCCATAACTAGCTATTGAGGACAAATTTTAAAACTTTATTATTGTGGTTTTCTAGTCACATTTTCCTACTGAAAAGGCTCCCTTTAAGTTAGCTTTAATGCAGTTTTAAGTGTTAAATTCTGTATTGCTTTATAAAAAAATATGGTCACCATGCTGTACATTATATTCTCATGACTTACTTATTTTATAACTTGAAACTTGTACTTTTGACCCCCTCATATTACTTTGTATTACCTTCACATTACTTTGAAGATCTCTGAAGGGCTAATTATTTACATCTCTGTTGCCCCCAAATTATAAACCAATTGAGAAATGGACATAAGAGTCAAATGGAGATGAAGCTACTATCACTATTAACAGTAAAATCAGACTGTGACATATGGCTTAGATTTAAAGCTAAATCTGGTTTATCTCTGAATTGATTTTACTCACCTAGTCATTGCATAGGACCCAACAACTCGATACCATCTCTTGAAAGGGTAATGTCTGTCCAGATGGGCATAAACTGGGGAAAGAGGAGATGGCAAATTCCTGGAGAGAAAGGGCTATCCACACTCAGAGACCTCCTTCCTGGAGCCTCACTTTACATCATCCCCTTGCTCTTCTGTTAGAGCTGGTACAGGAGGACTGAGTAAGTGACAGGTTTGGGAGATTGAAGAGTGGTGGAGAGAAAGCAGCAGCTGTCTCCCAGTATTTCTTAGAAATTCCTATTTTACAGTCTGAGGTAAGATATGGGGAAATCATAGAAAGTTCCTTTTATATATTTATGTATTTGTTAATTCTGAAAGGACCTAAAAATGATAAAGCAAAGCATTATGTCATGTGATAATAATAACCTACTGAGAAAAACAGGCTTTTTAAAAACCTGTGACAGTGGAGCATATTAAATATAATAAATGTAATGAAAAAAGGAAGCACAGGATACTATGAGAAATTGTGGAAAGGTCCTCACTCAGCTTAGGGACATTGAAACTTTGGGAAGTGGTCCCAGAAGGAAAACTATAATGCCTGAATTGTCAGTGTAGATCACCAGGTAATGAAGAGTTGCAGTTATCATGATGGCCTATGGGAGAAGGATGTTTATGTTTTTGACACAGAGAAGATATGATATTCAAAGGCATCTAGGAGCAGAGACTGTTCAGGAAAAAAAAACCCACACATAGTTCAACATACAGTTCAGTGTTGGAACATTATAATAATAATGAAATTAGAGAGGCAGGTAGGAGGAAGATCTTGTAGGAGCTATACGTTATGTTGAGAAATTCATATTTTATTGAAAACGTAGTGAGAGTCATCTCTAGATTTACTGAGGAAAATGGTATAGTCATACCAGAGATCTCTTGGTACTTGTGTGAACAGATTGTTGGACCATGGTCAGGAAGCCGGAGAAGATTTAAAATTTATAGAAATCTAGATGAGAACAAATAAAGGTAAGGAAGGAGCATTTTGTAGAAATATTAAGATAGTACAGTTTATGAGTTAAGTAGAAAAGTATATAGGTAGATACAGTCAATTATTGAGTATGGGCTAAGGGAGGGAAGAGAACATTAATCACCAAGGCATGTGACACTTTCTAATTCACTCTAACATAATTTTCTATTTCTTATATGTGTGTATGTGTGCTCAGACATGTCCAACTCTTTGCCACCTCACGGACTGTACCCTGCTTGGCCATTTCCACCTTCACGGAATCTTTCTGACCTAGGGATTGAACGCACATATCCTGGGTCTCCTAATTAGCAGGTGGATTCTTGACCACTGCACCACCTGGGACACTTCTATTTCTTATATATTTAATCTATAATCCCATAAGCATAATATTATTAACATTTTTTTTCTGAAATATAGAGAACTAAGATATTATAATGGTAATACAATGAAATTTGCTGGGGCTTCCCCAGTGGCTCAGGAGTAAAAAAAAAAAAAAAAAAAAAGTCTGCCTGCAATGCAGGAGATGCAGGAGATGTGGGTTAGATCCCTGAATCAGGAAGATCCCCTGGAAGAGCACCTGGAAACCCACTCCAGTATACTTATTGGGAAAATCCCCTGGAGAGAAGAGCTTGGTGGGCTATGGTCAATGGGGTTGCAAAAAGTCAGACTCAACTCAGAAAGTTGCCTCAATTGAGGCAACTGAGCATGCACTCATGCACATCATGAAATTTGCTAATTGACCAGTCTTTTTACATCTGTATTTGCAAATGTGAATGTGGATAACTAGGAGAGTATATAAGAATATAACAAAATATATAATTTTGTTTTAGTCTTAAAATCCTAAGACTGTTATAAAAGATGAGAATATTTTAGCAGCTCATAGAAAGTCTAATGCCATTAAGAGACATATTTTTGTTTCAAAAGTAGAATTTATATTTACAGCATTTACATTATATATAATGTAGAGATGGGAATACCAGACCACCTGACTAGACCACAGAGAAATCTGTATGCAGATCAGGAAGCAACAGTTAGAACTGGACATGGAACAACAGACTGGTTGCAAATAGGAAAAGGAGTACATCAAGGCTGTATATTGTCACCCTGCTTATTTAACTTATATGCAGAGTACATCATGAGAAATGCTGGACTGGAAGAAACACAAGCTGGAGTCGAGATTGCCGGGAGAAATATCAATAACCTCAGATATGCAGATGACACCACCCTTATGGCAGAAAGTGAAGCGTGCCGGGGTCCAGCTCTGGTGGATCCAGGGAATTTGAAGCGTGGATGGCGTAGGCAAGGAGGACTTATTTATTAATATAAGATTAGATTAGGAAGAAATAGTGTAGTAGGAAAATTAAGTGGAGAAAGAGGGCTGAATAACTTGGATTACATGGAAGACCAATAAAATTCCAGACAAGGAATTTGCACCATCTACGTTGGGCCACCGGCGCTCACTTGAATATCTAAGGGTGCCTCGCCTTAGGCTCCCTTTCACGCAGGTCTTAACAGCCAGGGCAAGGAAGTAGACTTGGCGAGCCTCTGTGCCCCAGATGGGAATTCAGCCTGAAATTAAAGTAAAGAGGAGAGGGAGGGAAGGAGAGAGAGAGACACACACACACACACGGGGTAAACCAGTCCAGCGACTGGCTCCATCCTCTATTGTTCAGAAGGCCTTTTATACTTTTGATAAAACATGGAGATCAATGGGTAACACAAAGTTATGCAGCGTTAGCAGCCCAGATTCTTATCAAAACCAGGCTTTTCTCTCTGCATACCTAGTTGTATACACAAATCTTAGGTAATTTACATCATCTTCCAGCCAAAAGGGCCAATTAACATTTTACAGCCTTTTTTCTGATAAGGGTTTGTCAACCAGAAGACTTATTTGTGTTGATCTTCCCAAAGTCTGGTGCCATTCTCAGAAAGCACTAAATAAAGTTACATTCTTACATAGCAAGGACACAAGAGGAGTGCAATGATATATAACAAAAGAAGTAGTTAACTCAAAAGTCTAGTGTTGCTAACATCAAAACTACTATATATCTTTTTCCCTATCCCGTTTACATTGACTAACATCCTCCCAGGTGCCTAAAAGATAAAAAATATGGAGGTCTGGCGGCAATCATTGAGTCAACAGTGAAAACCAGTCACCAGTATGATTTTTAGCTCTTAGAAAAGGCTCTGTATCTTAAGATGCTTTTAAGCTTTGTGCCTCTGGCAATTGGGGCGCTGTAAGCAATTCACAAGCTGTAAGAGGTCCGGGGGAACCTGTTAGGCAAGCTAGAGAGCTATCAGAGGGGTTTAACTGAAACATCCCTTTCAAAATGCAGAAGACTAAAGCCCTGATTTGACTTTTTCCAGAGAATATTAAAAGAGTGGAAAAGCAGGCAGATTCTTATTTTTGGGGTGGATGCTCAGGAAATTCCAGGGGGAAAACCTGAGGTCTGATTAGCCTTGCCATCAGAGCTCTGCCGTATGACCTTGTCACGGGTGGAATTCCTCACGCTGGCTTGCGGCAGAAGAAGAGCTAAAAAGCCTCTTGATGAAAGTGAAAGAGGAGAGCAAAAAAGTTGGCTTAAAGCTCAACATTCAGAAAACAAAGATCATGGCATCCGGTTCCATCACTTCATGGGAAATAGATGGGGAAACAGTAGAAACAGTGTCAGACTTTATTTTGGGGGCGCTCCAAAATCACTGCAGATGGTGACTGCAGCCATGAAATTAAAAGATGCTTACTCCTTGGAAGAAAAGTTATGACCAACCTAGATAGCATATTGAAAAGCAGAGACATTACTTTGCCGACTAAGGTCCGTCTAGTCAAGGCTATGGTTTTTCCAGTGGTCATGTATGGATGTGAGAGTTGGACTGTGAAGAAGGCTGAGTGCCAAAGAATTGATGCTTTTCAACTGTGGTGTTGGAGAAGACTCTTGAGAGTCCCTTGGATTGCAAGGAGATCCAACCAGTCCATTATGAAGGAGATCAACCCTGGGATTTCTTTGGAAGGAATGATGCTAAAGCTGAGGCTCCAGTACTTTGGCCACCTCATGTGAAGAGTTGACTCATTGGAAAAGACTCTGATGCTGGAAGGGATTGGGGGCAAGAGGAGAAAGGGACGACTGAGGATGAGATGGCTGGATGGCATCACGGACTCAATGGGCGTGAATCTGAGTGAACTCTGGGAGATGGTGATGGACAGGGAGGCCTGGCGTGCTGCGATTCATGGGGTTGCAAAGGGTTGGATACAACTGAGTGACTGAACCGAACTGAACTGAATGAAATCCCTATTTTTTCTAAGGTTAGATTTGAAAGACAGCTGGTGAAGTTTTACCTTGAGAAGTTTTATGGTTATATATGTGTGTGTGTACTTATATAAAATTTATCTTCAGCATCAGTTCAGTTCAGTTGTTCAGTCATGTCTGACTCTTTGCAGCCCCATGGACTGCAGCATGCTAGGCTTCCTTGTCCATCACCAACTCCTAGAGCTTGTTCAAACTCTTGTCCATCGAGTCAGTGATGCCATCCAACCATCTCATCCTCTGTTGTCCCCTTCTCCTCCAGCCTTCAATCTTTTCCGGCATCAGAGTCACTGGAAACAATGAATCAGTTCTTCGCATCAGGTGGCCAAAGTATTGGAGTTTCTGCTTCAGCATCAGTCATTTCAACAAATATTCAGGACTGATTTCCTTTAGGGTGGACTGGGTTTGATCTCCTTGCAGCCCAAGGGCCTCTTAAGGAGTCTTCTCCAATACCACAGTTCAAAAGCATTAATTCTTCAGCACTCAGCTTTCTTCATGGCCCAACACTCACATCCATACATGACTACTGGAAAAGCCATAGCTTTGACTAGATGGACCTTTGTTGGCCAAGTAATGTCTCTGCTTTTTAATATGCTGTCTAGGTTGGTCATAGCTTTTCTTCTGAGAAACAAGTGTCTTTTAATTTAATGGTTGCAGTCATCATCTGCAGTGATTTTGGAGCCCAAGAAAATAGTTGGCCACTGTTGCCATTGTTTCCCCATCTATTTCCCATGAAGTGATGGGACTGGATGCCATGATCTTCATTTTTGAATGCTGAGTTTTAAACCAGCTTTTTCCACTCTCCTCTTTCACTTTCATCAAGAGGCTCTTTAGTTCCTCTTCACTTTCTGCCAAAAGGGTGGTGTCATCTGCTTATCTGAGGTTATTGATATTTCTCCTGGCAAACTTGGTCCTGGCTTGTGCCTCACCCAGCCCAGCATTTTGCATGATGTATTCTGCATAGAAGTTAAATAAGCAGAGTGACAATATACAGCCTGATGTACTCCTTTCCCAACATATATATACTCCTTCAGCATATATCTTAATAAAAATACATTAAAAATAATCTTCTTCTTTTTCCACTGGTTTTTCCAGTGGTTATGTATGGACGTGAGAGTTGGACTGTGAAGATAGCTGAGCACCAAAGAATTGATGCTTTTGAACTGTGGTGTTAGAGAAGACTCTTGAGAGTCCCTTGGAATGTAAGGAGATCCAACCAGTCCATTCTGAAGGAGATCAGTCCTGGGTGTTCTTTGGAAAGACTGATGCTAAAGCTGAAACTCCAGTACTTTGGCCACCTCATGTGAAGCGTTGACTCATTGGAAAAGACTCTGATGCTGGGAGGATTGGGGGCAGGAGGAGAAGGAGACGACAGAAGATGAGGACGACATCAACAACTCGATGGATGTGAGTTTGAGTGAACTCCGGGAGCTGGTGATGGACAGGGAGGCCTGGCGTGCTGAAATTCCTGGGGTCGCAAAGAGTCGGACATGACTGAACAACTGAACTGAACTGAAAGAATAAAAACAAGCAACAAAAACCAAAACATGTTTTATGATTACATGATGTCTCTTCTCTAAAACTCTTTCCTACATTTTTGTCATTTGGAAATACTTTCACCAATGTACTATAACTTCCAAGCTATAACATTTTTCAGAAAGAACAAGGGGCAAACTGGTTTTGCGAAAGAATGCAGACCAGTAGTTTTAGTAGAGTTAGGAATAGGATATCAATAAAATCAGTATGAATCCAACTTGTTCAATAAAGATGTTACTACCCAACCAATGTACAATTTACAAGAATGAGAGATAAATTTACAAGAGTGAGGGAAGGAACGGTGGTCAAAAATGGACTGGTAAGCAGGCCATTGCATGGATTTTATGGAAATATTGCAACAAGACCCTCTGCCTGGGGTATGTAGATACGACAAACACAGGGAATAAATCTGAGATCTTTTAGAGTGTATATGTTATGGATAATCTCTTTCCAATTGAAATATACTCAACTGTCCTCAATGTTAGTTTCCAAGGTAACAATGAATGATTCACCAATCTGATTGCTACCAGGGGAGATTAAATGTGATGGATAACTGTGATAATTTCCAGAGAAATTCTAGTGACTACAGTCACTTAGATATACAGCACTTTAATCCAAAATCATTTGTTAGACTGGTGAAAATTTCAGATATCAGGGAAAACTGATGAGTGGGGTTGGTGAGATCTTATACATTATGCCAGATGTGATGTGAGTTTCTTGAGCATAGAACCGTGAGTATGGTTTTGAGATGGCAGAATCAGGAAGAAAAAAAATAACAAGGGAGTGTTGGCCCCATGAGACGAATATGCCCCCAGAGTTGACCATAATTCATTGCTGGTTATCCTTCCACATATTTGCATAAAGAAACTGGGTGCCGCTTTACCACCATCTGCTCTTGTTGCCCAGAGATATGTGTAGAGAGCAGGGGAGCAGAGCAGATTCCTTACCTCACATCTAAAGTTTAGAGCAGGTTTATGTGACTGGAGGAGCCAAAGACACACTGCCTAGGGAAAAGAAAGGCTGTGCATAGAAAAATCTACCACTTTCAGATTTCTGGGTGAGGTAGTAGGCTATGCCTCCCACCCAGAATCCTAAAATGGGAGATTACCCAAACATAGAAAGATTTAGAATAAAAGCAGCCAAAAAGAAAAAGTCTACTTCAAGTATCCCCTTGAGATGGATTTGGAAGGCTTACATGTACAAGATGTTGTCATGCATCAGCCCCAGTGCCTGTTTCTGTAGCTCACACTGAATAAATTGTCTTTCTTTACCAGCTCATTTGCACTTCTCTGCATTTCGCAGTGATTATCCAGCCACTCATCTGTTCCTACTTTCCTTCCACTCCACTTTCCAACCACCGCAACCACCACCATGACTCAAAAGCTTTCAGGTTGCAAACACTTGGCAGAGACATGTAGTACTTGTTTTCTTTAAAGAGTGAAATCAGTGCTCAGAACCATGAGGTTGTTGACTAGGCTTTCAGTCCAAAAGAGATTTATGCTATTTTAAATACAAGATCTTCATGGGAAAAAAATTCCATAAAGAAATGAGGAAGATGCAAAAGAAACAATAATGATCAGAAACATTTAAGATGATTCAGTGATGAACATTATCCAACTGACTTGAATCAGTCTCCAGTTCTGACGTGTAAAATTTTGTGACTTTGGCTTATTTACTTAACCTTTCTTACCACAGTTTCTTCCTTATTACATAATTCAGAGAATTGTTATGAGGATTAAAATAATACATTTTTTTGACTTCCTTGACATTCTCTTTGGATAAAGAGTGTTTACAAAAGATGTAGAGCAGGGTGTATAGCATGCCACTATATATAAAATGAAGGGAATACATTATAGTTATTTTACTGAATTTGCATAAATAAATTCTTAAATGTTATTAAAAAAAAAAACACCCTGTCAGCAATAATTACTGTAAAGGTAGGGGGAGTAACTTGGCAGACAGCTTGAGTTTTATATTTGAAGCATATATTACTTAGTCTTAAACTGTATATTAAATTTTAAAAAGGAAATTTAAAATATGTAGGAAATAAAACATATGTAGAAATTTTTAAAAAATGGTGAGGAAAATTCTGAAAAGTAGGAATATGAGAAAGAATTAGTCTAACATACTAAAATACAGAGTATTGAACATTAAAACGATGTGATAATGGTATAACAACAGAGAGACATATCAAAGAAAAAGATTAGATATTCTAGGATAGACACAAATACATAATGAGAATTGTGCATATTTTAAAGTAGTATCTCAAATCAACTGGGGAAAAGATAGACCTAGGAAGTGGCATTAGAACAACTAGGGAAACATCTGAAAGCAATAAATTTGGACCAATACACTATGTTTATTAGGATATATTTCAAATAGGTAAAATATTTAAATATAAGAAATTAACTATAAAAGTGCTAGAAGAAAACATGAGGTTTACGCGTCTATGCTCAACCCTGTCTGACTTTGCGACCCCCTGGACTGTAGCCCTCCAGGCTCCTCTGTCCATGGAATTTTCCAGGCAAGAACAGTGGAGTGGGTCGCCATTTTTTTTCTCTAAACATGAGGTGATTCACTTATAAATTGAGGGTGGAAAGAACTTTCTGACTTGATTAAAAATCTGAAGGGCATAAAGGAAATGATTGTTAAACAGAAGAGACAGAGAGATAGGCAAACAGAGACAGAGAGACAGAGGCAGAGAGGAAGATAGAATAAGAGAAAAGATAATTAAAATCATAGCACTGACAGATTTCCCAAAGTCTGACAGTACTCTGATTGTAGGAGGTATAAATTTGTATAATTTTAATGGTGAGTAAATTTGTAAAGTATATTAAAATTATAGAAAATATTTCAAAATTGCATATTCTTTGACTGAGTACTTCTGGGAATCTAGAGTTCTACTTGCCTCTGTACAAAATCACAAATATACAAGGGATTATTCAAGGATTATTTATATTAGTTTGAACTATATGAAATTGAAATTTTCTGTAGTTCAAAAGCATTTGAATGCTGGCAGTTTAATATGGTTCAGCCTGTAATAGCAAATGATTGAAAAAAGTATTTGTTAATAGGATGTGGTTCAATAAATTATACTGCATGAAGTTAAAGTAATAGTGTGAAAATAATTAAGTTAATCTGTTCATTCAACTAGGGAAAGATTACCAATATATGTTGTTATACAGGGAGAAAAAAGATATTTTAACAATGTGTACCTTAAATTGTATTTTGTGTAAAAGTGAAGAAAAGTGGGTGAATATATTTAAGTACATAAAAATATAAAACCTTAACATTTATAATGGTTAGCTTTTGCAAGGAGATGGGCTTCTGCATATGGACCTCATTACTATTTGGAAGTGAGAGATGTGTGTGCAGTTGGGAAATGCATGGTCCTCTTGGTGGTGGGTGACTTTGTGTATCATGCCTAGAGGTGTGTATGTGAGGGAATTTGTACCGAATATGTTTTACTGCGTCTTAACATTTGAACTCCATGGATGTTTTACCTATGTATAAATTAAATATGTCCAGTATTTTCTATATAAAACAAGGAGTTTCTTTATGGTTCGTGTGAGACAGGAGATTTTTTTATTCATGTATTTCTTATTGTTGTTGTTCACTCAATAAATTGTGTCTGACTCTTTGCAACCCCAAGGACTATAGGATACCAGGCTTGTTAATAAAATATTCTGATGTACAGAATTATATTATATTTACCAATATCAAATATTATCAAATGTTTACCAATATTTAATGGGTTAAAATAAAATAAGGTTAGTAAGAATTTCATAAAATTTTCAGAGAATGTTTCAAGCAGCCTGCTTTGGTACAGTGGCAGAAATGAGGGTCGGAAGCTCGACTCTGCCAAATTGGTGTCTCCTATGTGGTCTTCTGAAAGTTACTTAGCATCTCTAAACCTATATTTTCTCACCTGCAAAACTGGAATAATAGTTTAAAACACTTTTTTAAAATATAAATTTATTTATTTTAATCGGAGGTTAACTACTTTACAATATTGTATTGGTTTTGCCATACATCAACATGAAATTGCCACGGGTATAGAGGTGTTCCCCATCCTGTACCCCCTTCCCCATCCTGTACCCCCTTCCCTCCTCCCTCTCTGTACCATCCCTCTGCACCAGCCCCAGGCATCCTGTATTGTGCATTCAAACCTGGACTGGCGATTCGTTTCATATATGATATTATACATGTTTCAATGCCATTCTCCCAAATCATCCCACCCTCTCCCTCTCCCACAGAGTCCCAAAAGACTGTTCTATATATCTGTGTCTCTTTTGCTGTCTCACATACAGGGTTACTGTTACCATCTTTCTAAATTCCATATATATGCATTAATATACTGTATTGGTGTTTTTCTTTCTAGCTTACTTCACTCTGTATAATAGGCTCCAGTTTCATCCACCTCATTAGAACTGATTCAAATGTATTCTTTTTAATGGCTGAGTAATACTCCATTGTGTATATGTACCATAAGTCAAAAGTATTTGAAATTTTGACATATCAAAAGTTTTGTAAATTAAACGCCAAGTTGTTTTAAAGAATAAATATTTATAGTAACAGAAATTGCTAAGTTTGGTTCTGCAGATAAGAAGTCCAAAAGAGTTTTGCTACATGAACTTCTATATACATACAGAGAGATTATTACAGACTCACAGGGAATGGGTCACTGAGTCGGAAGTAGAGTAAATGTGAGTATATAATGGGCTTCAGGTGGTGCTAGTGGAAATGAACCTGCCTTTCAATACAGGAGACAAAATGAGACATGGATTCAATCCCTGGGTTGGCAAGATCTCCTGGAGAAGGAGACGGCAACCCACCCCAGTATTCTTGCCTGAAGAATCCAATGGACAGAGGAGCCTGGCAGGCTACGGTGTTACATGGGTTCAGACACGACTGACCCTACTTAGCATGCATGCACCATGTGCCACAGTGCAGTCATGGCTCAGAGAGATGCTGCGCTTGTGTATTCACCACCCCCCACCATGACCAACAGCAGCACAAGTTGTGTTGTTCAGTCATTCAGTTGTGTCCGATTCTTTGTGACTCCATGAACTGCAGCACACCAGGCTTTCCTGTCGTTTACCATCTCCTGGAGTTTGCTCAAACTCATATACACTGAGTCAGTGATGCCATCCTGCCATCTCATCCTCTGTTGTCCCCTTCTCCTCCTGCTTTCAGTCTTTCCCAGCATCAGGGTCTCTTCCAATGAGTTGGCTCTTTGTATCAGGTGGCCAAAGTATTGGAACTTCAGCTTCAGCCTCAGTCCTTCCAGTGAATATTCAGGGTTGAGTTCCTTTGGGATAGACTGATAGTTTTTATTTACTAAGTCCTGACCACTTGTTAGATTTGGTGTGGTGCACCACAGTTAATTGTTTCAAAGTTCCCATGGATCACTGCCTTCTTGTGGTGAAGGGGCTTGTGTGATTAACGAAGGAATGAGCCATGCCATGCAGGGCCACCTAAGACAGATGGGTCATAGTGGAGAGTTCTGACAAAACATGGTCCACCGGAGGAGGGAAAGGCAAACCACTCTAGTATTCTTGTCCATGAGAAACCCATGAAGTATAATAAGGCAAAATGATATGACACCAAAAGACGAGCCCCCAAGGTCAGAATGTGCTCAATATGCTACTCGGGAAGAGTGGAGGGCAATTACAAATAGCTCCGGAATGAATGAAACGGCTGGACCAAAGCAAAAACAATGCTCAGTTGTGGATGTATCTGGTGTGAAAGTAAAGTCTGATGCTGTAAAGAACAATATTGTGTAGGAACCTGGAATGTTAGGCCCATGAATCAAGATAAATTGAAGATGGGGATGCTCTATACAGTCAACAAAAACAAAGCTTGGCGCTGAATGTGGCTTAGATCATCATCTCCTTATTGCAAAATTCAGGCTTAAATTGAAAAAAATAGGGAGCACCACTAGGCCATTCAAGTGTGACCTAAATAAAATCTTTTATGATTATAAATGAATAGAATCAAGGGATTATATCTGTTAGGCAGAGTGCCTGAAGAACTGTGGACACAGATTCATTACATTGTACAGAAGTCAGTGACCAAAACATTCCCCAAGAAAAAGAAATGCGAGAAGACCAAGTGGTTATCTGAGGAGGTTTTACACATAACAGGTAAGAAGACAGCAAAGAACAGGGGAAAAAGGAAAGATATAGTCAACTGAATGTAGAGTTCCAGAGAACAGCAAGGAGAGATAAGAAGGCCTTCTTCAATTAAGAGTGCAAGGAAGTAGAGGAAAAAAAAATAGACTGGGAAAGACGAGATCACTTCAAGAAAATTGAAAATATCAAGGAAACATTTCATGTAAGGATAGGCACAACAGACAGGAATGGTAAGAGATCATTTTAATCTCTTTTGACATAAGCAGGGAGATTAAAGAGGGGTGGCAAGAAAAAAAGAACTTTACAAAAATGATCCTAATGACTCAAATAACCACCATGGTATAGTAACTCACCAAGAGCCTGACATCCTGGACTGTGAAGTCAAGTGGGCCTTAGGAAGTATTACTACAAACAAGGGTAGTGGCGGTGATGGAATTCCAGATGAGCTATTTAAAATTCTAAAAGATGGTGCTGTGAAAGTGCTGCATTCAATATACCAGCAACTTTGGAAAACTCAGCAGTGGTCACAGGACTGGAAAAGATCAGTTTTCATTCCAATCCTAAATATGGGCAGTGCCAAAGAATGTACAAACTACTAGACAATTGTGTTCATTTCCCATGCTACCAAGGCTTCCCTACTGGCTCAGCTGGTAAAGAATTCGCAGTACATGAACCAGGAAATTCCAGATGTACAAGATGAGTTTAGAAAAAGCAGAGGAACAAGAGATCAAATTGCCAACATATGTTGAATTGTAGAGAAAACCAAGTCATTCCAGAAAAACATCTGCTTCATTGCCTATGTGAAAGCCTTTGACTTGTGGATCAAAACAACATGTGGAAAATTCTTAAAAAGATGGAAATACCAGACCATCTTACCTGCTTCCTGAGAAACCTGTATAAATGTCAAGGAGTAACAGTTAGATTTTACATGGAACAAGGACAGGCTCAGTATTGGAAAAGGAGTACGACAAGACTGTATATCGTCATTCTGTTTATTTAACATATATGCAGAGTACATCATGTGAAATGCCAGGCTAGTTGAATCACAAGCTGGAATCAAGATTTCTGGAAGAAATATCAACAACTTCAGATATGCAGATGACACCACTCTAGTGACAGAAAATGAAGAGGAACTAAAGAGCCTCTTGATGACAATGAAAGACAAAAGTTAAAAAGCTGGCTTAAAACTCAAAATTCAAAAAACTAAGATCATGACATCCAGTCCCATCATATTATGGAAAATATATCGGGAAAAAGTGGAAGCAGTGACAGATTTTATTTTCCTGGGCTCCAAAATCACTGCAGATGGTGACTACAGCCATCAAATTAAAAGACACTTGCTCCTCAGAAGGAAAGCTATGACAAACCTAGAAAGTGTATTAAAAAGTGGAGACATCACTTTACCAGCAAAGGTCCATATAGTCAAGGCTATGGTCTTTCCATTAGTCATGTACAGATGTGAGAGTTGGACCAAGAAGAAGGCTAAGTGCCTAAGAACTGATGTTTTTGAATTGCAGTGCTGGAGATGACTCGTGAAAGTCCTTTGGACTGCAAGGAGATCAAATCAGTCAATCCTAAAGAAAATCAGTCCTGAATATTCATTGGAATGACTGAAACTGAAGCTTAAGCTCCAATAACTTGGTCATCTGATGTGAACAGCTGACTCATTGGAAGAGTCCCTGATGCTGGGAAAGATTGAGGGCAGAAGGAGAAGAGAACATCAGAGCACAAGTTGGCTGGATGGTATCACCAATGCAATGGACATGAACTTGCACAAACTGCAGGAGGTGGTGAGGGACAGGGAGGCCTGGCCTACTGCAGTCAATGGGGTCACAAAAAGCTGGACATGACTGGGCGACTGAACAACAACATTTCTTTGACCATGACCTCCTGTTTATATATTACATAACTGTTATTATTTATTAATATTTTAGAGTACCTATTTAATAGCTTCTTGAGTACTAATGTTCTCCTGAAGACAGTTTAGAAACAGTGCTAGAGAACACAGAAATGGAGTCAGTCATCTTTTCCTGGAGTAAGGAAAGAGCTATTTCATGGAAAGTTAAAGATAGGTAAGTTAAACTATATATATCCATTTTAGTGGAGTGAGCGAGTGAAAGTTGCTCAGTCGTGTCTGATTCTTTGCAACCCCATGGACTGTATAGTCCATTTAATTCTCCAGGCCAGAATACTGGAGTGGGTAGCCTTTGCCTTCTCCAGGGGATCTTCCCAACCCAGGGATCCAACCCAGGTCTCCCGCATTGCAGGTGGATTCTTTATCATCTGAGCCACAAGGGAAGCCCAATATTTCGTGGTAGTATTTTGTTAATGGTAGTATACAATTTAATATATTGACAAGTTTTATATTATTTGAAAGTGAAAGTGTTAGTCATTCAGTTGTATCTGACTCTTTCAGACCCCATAGACTGTAGTCCATCAGGCTCCTCTGTCCATGGAATTCTCCAGGCAAGAATACTGGAGTGGGTTGCGTTGCCATTTCCTTCTCCAGGGCATCTTCCTGACCCAGGGTTCGAACCTGGGTCTCCTGCATTGCAAACAGATTCTTTACCATCTGAGCCACTATCACAGAATTATTTAATACTCAGTTCAGTTCAGTCGCTCAGTCATGTCTGACTCTTTGTGACCCCATGAACTGCAGCACGCCAGGCCTCCCTGTCCATCACCAACTTCCAGAGTTCACTCAAACCCATGTCCATTGAGTTGGTGATGCCATCTAACCATCTCATCCTCTGTCGTCCCCTTCTCCTCCTGCCCTCAATCTTTCCCAGCATCAAGGTCTTTTCAAATGAGTCAGCTCTTCGCATCAGGTGGCCAAAGTATTGGAGTTTCAGCTTCAACATCAGTCCTTCCAATGAATACCTAGGACTGATTTCCTTTAGGATGGACTGGTTGGATTTCCTTGCAGTCTAAGGGACTCTCAAGAGTCTTCTTCAACATCACAGTTCAAAAGCATCAATTATTCGGCACTCAGCTTTCTTTATAGTCCAACTCTCGCATCCATACATGACCAATGGAAAAGCCATAGCCTTGACTACATGGGTTCCCAAATCACTGCAGATGGTGACTGCAGCCATGAAATTAAAAGATGCTTACTCCTTGGAAGAAAAGTTATGACCAACCTAGATAGCATATTCAAAAGCAGAGACATTATTTTGCCAACAAAGGTCCACCTACTCAAGGCTATGGTTTTTCCAGTGGTCGTGTATGGATGTGAGAGTTGGACTGTGAAGAAAGCTGAGCACCGAAGAATTGATGCTTTTGAACTGTGGTGTTGGAGAAGACTCTTGAGAGTCCCTTGGACTGCAAGGAGATCCCAACCAGTCCATTCTGAAGGAGATCAGCCCTGGGATTTCTTTGGAAGGAATGATGCTAAAGCTGAAACTCCAGTACTTTGGCCATGTCATGTGAAGAGTTGACTCATTGGAAAAGACTCTGATGCTGGGAGGGATTGGGGGCAGGAGGAGAAGGGGATGACAGAGGATGAGATGGCTGGATGGCATCACTGACTCAATGGACGTGAGTCTGAGTGAACTCCGGGATTTGGTGATGGACAGGGAGGCCTGGTGTGCTGTGACTCATGGGGTCTCAAAGAGTCAGACACGACTGAATGACTGAACTGAACTGAACTGAACTGATTAGATGGACATTTGTTGACAAAGTAATGTCTCTGCTTTTTAATATGCTGTCTAGGTTGGTTATAACTTTCCTTCCAAGGAGCAAGAGTCTTTTAATTTCATGGCTGCAATCACCATCTACAGTGATTTTGGAGTCCAGAAAAATAAAGTCAGCCACTGTTTCCACTTTATTCCCATCTATTTGTCATGAAGTGATTAGACCATCACTGCCATCTGGTGATGTCCTTGTGTAGAGTCTTCTCTTGTGTTGTTGGAAGAGGGTGTTTGCTATGACCAGTGTGTTCTCTTGGCAAAATTCTATTAGCCTTTGCCCTGCTTCATTCTGTACTCCCAGGCCAAATTTTCCTGTTACTTCAGGTGTTTCTTAACTTCCTACTCTTCCATTCCAGCCCCCTATAATGAAAAGGACATCTTTGTTGGGTGTTAGTTCTAAAGGTCTTGCAGGTCTTCATAGAACCATTCAACTTCAGCTTCTTCAGTGTTACTGGTTGGGGCATAAGCTTGGAACACTGTGATACTGAATGATTTGTCTTGGAAATGAACAGAGATCATTCTGTCGTTTTTGAGATTGTGTCCAAGTACTGCATTTTGGACTTTTTTGTTGACCATGATGGCTACTCCATTTCTTCTAAGAGATTCCTGCCCACGGTAGTAGATATAATGGCCATTTGAGTTAAATTTACCCATTCCAGTCCATCTTAGTTCTCTGATTCCTATAATGTCAATGTTCACTCTTGCCATCTCCTGTTTGACCACTTCCAATTTGCCTTGATTCATTGACCTAACATTTCAGGTTCTTATGCAATATTGCTCTTTACAGCATTGAACCTTGCTTGTATCACCAGTCACATCCACAACTGGGTGTTGTTTTTGCTTTGGCTGCATCCCTTCATTCTGTCTGGAGTTATTTCTCCCCTGATCACCAGTGGCATATTGGGCACCTACTGACCTGGGGAGTTCCTCTTTCAGTGTCCTATCCACTGGAGAAGGGAATGGCAAAGCACTTCAGTATTCTTGCCCCATAGTTAATACTATGATGTGTTATATTAAATATAAATTAGACTTGTCCCTGAAGAATATCCTTACTTTATATTAGGGGTAATTTTCAGAATGAGAAAAAAGTTCTCTTGACTGTGGTACTATATCTAATTTTAAAGTCAAATGTGAGCATTCATTTCACCTAAAAACAATATTCAGGAAGTCCTGCAGTCTTCATGTTTATTTTGAATCTCTTTTATTTGGATGAGTGCCCTCAAGTATTTCTGGGCTACCAAGTCAAAGGTAGATTATACTAGATATGTTTAAAAATTTTTAATTGTCTTATCTTTTCATTATTAATTATAGTGATGCACATACTATATTTTCAAAGGTTTTTGTTGTTATTATTGTTTTTTTAAGTCCATGTAGGTGAGAGTAATTATAAAATTGTTCTTTTAAACACTGACAGTTCTTCCTTCCTCCTGGAATTCTCAGTTGTTTACACATTTCTTCGTGGTTGTGGTTAATTTATGTCCTCCCAAAATGACTGCTCAAGGTGTAAAAACTTATATAAGCTGACAGTTTCCTCTTAACTACATGGCTAAAAAGGATATAGTAATTTCAGTTGTAGAAAAATATTGCACTAATGGCATATGGCCCAGATTCAAGTTTCTGAATGGATATTAATGTTGCAGTCCATATAAATATTGTGGGGAAAAACATGTCATTTTGAAATGTAAGTGACTAAGAAAAAGGCTAATTTCCTTCAAATTTGGAAGAATACAGAGACTGTGTATACTTTGTGAGCAGATTTTATTGCAGACCAGAGAGCTGAAGATACTAGCTCAAGGTTAACAAATATGTTGTTGAGAGAGCCAGAATTCAAAGGCTAATTCCCTCTCCACGGCTCTTTCTATTACATGTCTTCTGTCATCCTTCCTAATACTTTGCCTTTAGACAGTTTATAAATTTTTGTTCTGTAAATTCTCTTAGGGCTTCATTATGCCAAAGGCTGAGTTGCTGTCATTTTCTTCCTCTGCTTATCTTGGTTTCCAAAGAAAATAAAAAGAAAACACTCAGGGTTTATTTAGCACCTATTTTGGGCCCGTCACTATTTGAGGCAAGAATAGATGTAGGTCCTATTTATGCCCATAGGTTTCTCCAACGGTAGTATAATTACTGGTCAAATACTTTGGTTTCACCTGCATATTGGAAAACAAATTATTATTTTTAAATTATTAAGAAGGAATTCCAGTCTTACTTTCAGTTTCGTTAATTTTGATTAAAATCAGCAACATTAGTGGGCTAAATGGGTGAAAGGGGTTAAAAAGTAGAAACTTTCAGTTATGAAATGAATCCTAGGGATATAATATATAGCATGTGACTATAGTTAATAATACCATATTGCATATTTGAAAGTTGCTAAGAGTAAATCTTGAAAGTTTTCATCACATGAAACAACAGCTGTAAGAATATACGGTGGTGGATGTTAACTAGATAGATATATTATGGTGATCATTTTGCAATGTATGTAAATAATAAAGTAATACATTATGAACCTAAAACCAATACAGTGATATGTGTCAATAATATCTAAATAAAGTCAGCACCAATACTGTTCTAAAGCTTGAACTTTTCCTTGTATATCCAACTGTATGCTTGACATCATTACTTGGATTCTTAACAGGCAACACAAAGTTAACATGTCCAAAGCTCAAAACTTCATCAATTCATCTATTTCCCAATGGCTCTTGTTTCTGCAAATTTTGCCAACATTCATTCAGTTGCTTGGGCCAAAAATCTTGAAGTCATTCTCAATTTTTCTCTTTTCCTCATGTCTTACATCCAAGTCATCTCTACTGGCTTTACTTTCAAAATTTATGAATTTAACATCTTATCATTGTTTTTATTATCCTCCTAATGGTACCCCACTCCAGTACTCTTGCCTGGAAAATCCACGGATGGAGGAGCCTGGTAGGCTGCAGTCTATGGGGTCGCTAAGAGTCAGATATGACTGAGTGACTTCACTTTCACTTTTCACTTTCATGCATTGGAGAAGGAAATGGCAACCCACTCCAGTGTTCTTGCCTGGAGAATCCCAGGGACGGGGGAGCCTGGTGGGCTGCTGTCTATGGGGTCGCACAGAGTTGGACACGACTGAAGTGGCCTAGCAGCAGCAGCAGCAGTTCATTGTTCATGCTACTGCAGTAGCATCCTAAGTAGTCTCTGCTTCTACTCTTTTGCTACCTTAATCTAGTCTCTACATGTCGGCTACATTAAAACTAAAGTTGGATTCTTACATTTCTGTTCTCAAACACTTTCCCAATATACTCAGAACAAAATGCAAATTTGAAGCAATTTTTATTGGCCTATAATAACCCATATGATCTTAAACCTTTTGTTTATTCTCATCTCATTTCCTGCTTGCTTGTTTTGTTCTACCCACACTTGCTTTGGCTGGAATTTGAACCTGCCCAGCATATTAATACCTCAAGGCCTTTGCCCTTAGTCTCTCTGCTTGGGGTGATCTTTGCTCAGATATTTGTAGTATTCTCTCCTTTACTTTATCCTCTTATTTGTTCTAATATTGACTCTTTTGAAATAATTTTCCTGACCACTTTACCTATTGTAATACCTTCTTTATTCCATAACCAATTACCTGCTTTAATTTGGTGGGTTTTTTTTGGTCTCTTATTACAGCTTAACATTATAATATGCACTATAATGGTTATTGCCTACCTCCTTCAGTTGAATGTTAGCTGCATAAATGCCATTGTTTACTGCTATATTTAAAGTGTCCAATACAAGGCATGGCTCATAGATGATATTTTGCAATGTAAACAAAGCTAGATACACACAAATATCAAATTGTAGTTTTAAGTTCTGTAAAGGACTGTTGACTGAGTCAAGGAGATGTGGAAGTGTTCTCTGAGGAGAGTATCTCTTAGCCTAGATCTAAAGGGAGCAATGAAAATTAACTAGGTTAAGAGAAAAGTAGAAGTCTTCTGAGTAGTGTGAGGACTTGCAAAGTGTGAGAATCTGAAGCAAGAAGGCTTTGTTGCTGGTGCAGAGAAAGCAGAAGTGGGCATGGGCAAAGGAATGTTAAAACATGCAGAGATGGAGAGGTGAGTAGGAGCTTGATCGTGCAAGGCTTTGTTCTTTATGGTGATCCTGTTTTGTTTTGTTTTGTTTTAATCTTAACAGCAATAGAAAGCCTTTTTGGTGTTTTAGGCAGGGTGGTGTCATGTCAAACACATGGTTTTAAAATGTCTATATAATTATAAGACATGAAAACCTGACATGCTGCAGTCCATAGAGTCACAAAGAGTTGGACACAACTGAGCAACTGAACAGTAGCATAATTATATTGTGAAGTTTGAAACAGGGAAAGTTGTAATTAAAACAGTCCAGGAGAGAGATTATCAATAATTTACCATGGGGCAGTTGGTGGAAGTACTGTTTTCCTTAGGTCTGAATAATAAAGGGGTACCCTATCTACAGAGAAGTATAGAAGAAAATGTAACCAATTTTCTTGGACACTTGAAAAATTGGTTACAAAATTTGTAACAAAAATATGGTTACAAAAATGTAACCATAAACCCCTTGTGTGCCAGTATTGTGCTGTGCTTAGTCATTCAGTCCTGTCCGACTCTTTGTGACCCCATGGACTGTTGCCCACCAGGCTCCTCTATCCGTGGGATTCTCCAGGCAAGAATATGGAGTGGGTTGCCATTTCCTTCTCCAGGGAATTTTCCTGACCCAAGGATTGAAACTGGGTCTCCTGATTTGCAGGCAAATTCTTTACCATTTGAGCCACCAGGGAAGCCCCTTATATGCCAGTAACTCTAAAGAATATTGGTGATTAAAAGAGTCTGTTCACCTGATATATCATTGGAGATGATAAACAATAGCATGAACTAGAGATTCAGCCATTTATTCACCTACAAATATTATCAAGTACCATTTATGTGTCATGTGCTGTGATAAACATGGGAATGCATTTGTGGACAAAACAGTAAAACTTTCTGCCCACAAAGAGCCTATATTTTTACAAGGAAGAGATTGATACTATTAATATTGAATACATATTTAGCATCTCAGGTAGTGGTAAGTTTTCTTGATATGACCAAGAGGAAATTCTAATTAAGCAATTGTAAGAGCCAGAAGCTCAGATGAAATAGCTGTGCATAGAACATATAAAGTACAAAATACAAGGTAGTTTGAAAGTCATCTATTGGTAGATAGCTCTCTAATCATGAGTACAGAAAGAAAGAGCTTAGAAAGGGAGTATGAAGTAAGAAAAGAATCAGTCTAAATCCTAGCAATGAGATGCCCCTGTCTTTAATACCCAAGTAGAGAAAAATGATCCTTTAAAGGAGATAGAAGAAGCAGTTAATTAGACATGAGCACACCAAGGATTGATATAGATATTATAAGATGATCAAAGGATCAATAGCTCAAAGAAAATTGGTCATAGCACTGGTGCTACACGGATGTGTTGCTTGTTAGGAAAATTTGAAATAGCCTTTATTGAATATTTATATTTTCCCATTAAAAAGATGGACAGGACTCTGGGATAGCTATGGTAATGTTCTCAATACAGTAATTTTTGTGTCACTGTCTTGGTAAAACATCACTTAAATGACTTTTTTCTTATAAAATGGAGAAGAAATTTCAAAGGCCTGTGCTTCATGATGTAGTCTCAAATTTTCAACTGTAACCTCATTAAGGTGCTAAACCTAGGTGAACCTTCTTCCCCGCTACCTGAACCTTCTGCTCCCAGCCATCTCACCATTTAAGTGTTCCTTCAAAAGTCTGAAAAATTCATATTTTTTAAATTTGCTTATAGCATTTGATTTTTCTGGAATGCCTTCCTCATCCAATCAATGATAGACCAGTGCTTGTCATTTCTCTTCTAGAAAGTCTTCCTATTTTAACTCTGTGATTCATGAGAATAATTTATTAATACTCTACCATGATCAAGGATGGAGAGAGTTTATTATGTCTTTGTGTTCTCTACAACATCTAGCTCACATCTCTGTTTGTTAAATATTAAATGATTATTGAATGGCTATTAAGAGTCAAGCACTGGAAAGAGCCAAACAAACTGCTGGTTGAACAGCTACAGTTGATTTCCTTTTAGGTGCTAGAATGAAACTATTTGACAGAGCGTATTCAGGGTGGAGTGCAAAGAAAGAAATAGTACCTAAGCATCTATGGCTAATTTCATGCTTTTTTGTTTGTTTCTTACATGGCTCACATTAGTTTCCATAGGATCACTGTTTAAAAGAAAAGAACAATTCCTTCTTTCCTTTGAAAATGATGAAACCTTAATATTTAAAAGTCTTTCTGTGCAAGCTATTGGTATGAAATATCGCAACATCACGTCTGATAGTTCAATTTAAATATTAATGAAAACCTTAAGCTTTATCTGGAATAGTTAATTTGGAATTTCAATTCTTATTCACCATCCTTGTGGAAAAAAAAAAAGGACAGAGAAGAAAGGCGGAGCTTGTCTGCTCTAAAGGATTTGTGAATAAGATTCCCCAGCAGACACCCTGTTTGCAGACGAAGCAACATGGATGTTACCTGTCTGTCACAGGGGATGCCAGCCTGTAATGAGGCTCACTTGGCTTGGTGTGCCTCTGTGTGTGTGCGAGTGTGTGTGTGTGCATGAACATGACAAAGCTAACTCGCTGCAAAACCCAAATAGTAAGTACCTTCAAGCTGCCATATACATACCATGTTCTGTAGGAGAATATCGGGGGCAGGGAGAATAAGAAAATAAGGCTGAAATCCAGTTTAAAATGGAACAGAACAAATGTGCATTTAAGATTACCTGGAATCTGTGAATCTATTTTTTGATTGATAAATGACATCAAACCTTAATTACATGACATAAAATAGTAAATGTTCATGATTTTATGTAATATATAGGAACATTCTTAGGTTAAATGGCCATCCGGAAACTGTGTTTCTGTGTCCCTCTGGATTCAGGGCATAGGAAAGCCTGCTGCTTTTCAATCTTTTTGTGAATGCCCCCAAGAAAGTATTCTTGAATTTAGCTCATTGTGTTGTATGAATAGTGATTGATCTTGTCAGGAGAAAGCCAACCACATTTAGCCCCTTGCAAAGCCAACAGCTAAGGCCAATATCTTAGTCAAGTTCTCTTTGCCGCTGCTTCAGCTGTCAAAGTCACTGGTGCAATGCAGCATTCAAGGTAATTTCCATTTAGTGGTGAAAGCTGTTTTGTTCAATTTCTTGGCTTCTTTGTCTTTTTACTTGCCCCCTATCCATCTAATACCATTCCCATGTCATTGGCACACTTACGTTTGCCTCACCTCGCTGATTTCTCCCCACCTGCGTGACATGCCTAGAGCCCCATTACTGCTGATGCATTATCCATCCAGGGCTTCTGTTGCGTGGTGACATTCCAGAGCAGAGCTCAGACCACGGGCATCTGCCAATGTGTAGGAACTCTCCTCTCCAGCAATTATTCAGTTTGATTACACACGATGATAAGCTATTAAGAGGCACTCATGCACAGCCCTTTATTTACCAACAGTTGAAATCTCCCTGTTTGCTTCCACTGTGTAGGAAACTAATTGTGGCGAAGTAAACAAAAGGGAAGGGCAGTCACCTGTGGTGGGAACAGCGCTGCAAGGTAGTCATTTAAGTCTCCCAAAGAGAAATGATGTCAACAGACCTGTTGGATCCATTTCCCAAACTAACACCTGTAAGTAGAGCACCTGGCAAAGAAAGATGTCTAGTGATCATGACCACACAATCTAGTTTTTACAACTCCTGTTTCTGTTTTTAATCATTTATATATACATTCTCTTAGGCCATCAACAAAATGCAAATGAGGGTTTCAAAGAAAGCCTAGACAAAGGAAGTTCTTTATAACAACTATATAACAACAGCTGTCCAAAATTTTATGATTCCATTTATAGTTTGTAGATAGTTGCTTTATCAATTAGGTTACAAGTGTATTTTCTGTATAATTATTCACAGCAAATAGCCTTGCATAGAAATTTTTATGTCAACATTCTCTAACTCTTAAAAAAGTGCATAATAGAAGATGTGTGTTGAGTGCATATAAGTACCAGTTGTTTGTGAGTCTTTTTAGACTGTTAGATCTAAACAAAAAGTTGTAAACAGAATAGAGTCTTTCATTCTGGAAAATATCTATAATAAGATATCTTTAATTCCCTCAAAATCAGCTTAAATAATCACATGCCTCCAGTCTGCAGAAACTCCATGTTGCCTCTGTTGTCCTTTTATCTCCTTTCCACAATCCCATTGACCCTATGCCCAACACAGGCATTTTGGAGTCTAGAGGAAGAAAGAGGAAATTTGTTGTTTATCAGGTAGTGTTGGAAAGTAAATGGCTTTCCTTTGAGAGTTTCCTTCCTTCTTTTCACTGCATTGAATTTAGAGCCCATCCTTCTCTACTTTTATCCCCACTTGTTAATGCACTGCCTCCTCCCAGGGCAGCATCAATAAAGAGACCCCAAGATCCTGTTTGGAGTTTGTTTACACTCAGCCACAACTGGGAATATGATTTCTAGCAGTATACAACGAAATCTTGCTTTTGCAGGGGGAAAATAAGAAGGTGAAAACTTCAATTCCCTGCGGAGTTCACAGCAGTGATAGTGGACTGTGCCCTTGTGAATATACTACACCCATTGTTGTATTTATAGACTATTCTCTTTTGTCCACATGGGTGGTTGCTTCAATAGTATGCACATCCCATGCATTATATGTAACGATGACTGTAGGGATGACATTACTAATATATTTTCATACACACCCACATTTGCACATAGGTACTAAGCTGGCATGTCTATTTTCTTTTATGCACATGTTTTCCAGTGGTTCATCTCTGAAAGTCAGCAAGTGAGATAAATGTTTTAGATATAAATACAACTAACACCTAGAAGCCCAGTTAGAACTCTGGAAAAACTTTCTAAACACACTGCCTTCCTTCAGACCATCAAATCACAACTGTTTATGAATGGCTACAGAAAGATAAGAAATCTTGTTAATACGTACAGAATGTCTGATATGACTTTATGATGTTTTTATAATGAATTACCTACCTCCACAAACAAGTATCCAAAATATCTAAATTTTTTTTTCAGAGAATTATAGTTGAATTGCCATTATTTTGGCAATGCAGACATTATGAGCTTAGAAAATTGTTTCCAGAAACCTAAAAAACATTAAAATACGGGTATTGCAAAATTTAATATTTGGAAATCTTTTTGGAAATTTAAGAAATACCAAAACGTTATTCTTATGTTTCCAATTTCTATGATGATAAAATTGTTACCACTTATTTTCTGATGCTTAACCAAGATTAAATAAATATTCTATTGACCAGATTCTCCTCCTTTCCAATCTGGTTGTACTATCACATGATCATGAGTATTATTAACAGAGGCTGGAATTTCTGATCTGTAAATGTTTCATTTTTCATCAAAAATAACCCTAAATTTATTTTCAAATGTTTTTAAAGTGACTCAGGGTAAATATAGAATGAGATTCTTTCAAATTCTTTAAAATGAAATTGACAGCTTTGTTTAAAAACTTTAATAAAAAATTATAAGTTCACAAGTCTTATATTAAATAAAAATCACAGAAACAAGTAGATCAAGACCCTCTCCAGATATTTTAAGAAAAATGCCAATATTCAGAGATAAAATCTACATTTGTAAAAATAAAGCAGTACTTTTTCATTGAGTTTCTTATGAGAATTCCAATTTATTCAGTTTCGGAACCAGAAAATATTTTTCTAAGTTTTATTTGAAACAGAAATTTCCCTTGATGGTGACATTTGATAAAAACCAACTATCATCCATCAGTCTAATAGGACATTGACTCATAGTTTCTGAGTCCTAGAATAGACAATCTTTCCAAATTCCAAGGAGTTCATAATACACTGGATATCAAGTTGTTTAACTTCTGGGGCTATTATAGTTTTTCAAGATACACAATCAGAGGGAATATTCTCTTATGATTTTGTGTATGGATCACTCCAACAGTGCTACTGTAAAGCAGCTAAAACTGGAGGAAGACAGTAATTTCTACAATGTCAAAAAGCCATTGGCATTGCCATTGGTATTAGCCTCTTTATTACAATGACTACTCTTTAATATTCTTCTACAGTGGACACATTTAGTACTGTGAATAGGATAATTATCACTTATAAAAAATGCAGAGGAAAATTTGGAAATGGTTCCCTCCAAATTATCCTTTGGTATTTTCTGTTATGGACTTCCCTGGTGGCTCAGACAGTATGGAATCTGCCAGCAATGCAAGAAACCTGGGTTCAATCTCTGGGTTGGGAAGATCTGGAGAAGGGACATGGCAACCTACTCCAGTATTCTTGCCTGGAAAATCTCATGGACAGAGGAGCCAATTTTTGTTTATTAAAATAAGATTTAATCATGAATGCCACATTTATTTTGAAATTTATCTGGTAAAGAGAACCTGCATTTTGCTGTGTGGTTTCTTTTTCCAGGAGTGCTCTTCCCTTGTTGGTGTATTTGACCAAACCTACTCCATTCTTCAAGAAGACCCAGGTCTTAGTGGCCCATTGCTTATGACAATTTTCTCTCAATGCAAATTTGCTTTCTTCCTTTCAAGTGCTCTCATAGATTGACCTTTGGCCCCAGTTCTTGTAGAGCCTTGACTCTGCTGTGTAAGGATATCTTTGTCTTATTCTGTATCCTGACTGGAATATGTATTTTGTGAGGGCAAGGATCATGTCTTCCTTGCCACAGAACCTCAAACCATATCCGATATACTGCAGGGAGATATAGACAAAGTGCTAGGGAAATTTTTATATAAAAGTACACAGCACAAAGAATTTACTACTATACTTTGTTCTCATTGCTTCCAAGCTCTTATGTTGTTTTGTTTGGAAGGTGATGATGTTTTCCAGGGTTGGGGAAGAGAGGGAGAGATTGGAATAAACTGCAAGTATCTGCAAGATAGGGACTTTGCCTTATTTGTCTCAGAGCCCCCAATACATGCATTCTCTGCAGAGAGTAGACAGTATTGTAATGAGTTATTCATCTTTAAAGCAGGTCATAGTCTCAACTGAAAATAACTCAGGCTTGTCATTTATAAATGTTATAATAAAGATACTCTTTATAAGTATATACACTATTTGATGTTTGAAAAAATTAAACATTATTAAAAGTGTCTTGACTGTAGATAATCCACAATTAATGCAAAGCAGATACACATGCTAACAAAAGCATTGTCTCTTTATTGTCTTCAGAACATTCACTTATTCATTCACATGCTCATTAATTTATTCTCTTATTCATTCAATAATTATTTATTATTTACCAATTACCTATTGTATGTACACAGTGCTAGTTTTCATGTGATTTGCAGTGTGGTGAAGACAAATGTTTAAGAGATAATAGCAGAAATAATGATAAAGATGCAGCTGGAAAAAGTGCTTGTTGCTAATAGAGAAAGTGTATGAGAACCTTAATCTTGTCAAGTATTGGGAGGGGGTGGGAGGTTGGGATGGATCAAGGAAAAGAATCATTGAGGAAATACCAATTAAGCAGAGTACAGGATCAGAAGGGAAAGCTGGCAGTCAAAGGACTGAAGGAAAGGAAAAGAAATCCTTGAGCCTTTGAGGTAGAGAGAATGATAAGGTAATGTTCTAATGCCTTAAGGTACATTTTTAAAAAGGTACATTTTGCATGAGGTAAGAACAAGGTGAGTGGGGTGTGACAAAGCAGGACTCGGGATATCAGTTCAGTTCAGCTCAGTTCAGTCACTCAGTCGTGTCTGACTCTTTGCGACCCCATGGACCACAGCACGCCAGGCCTCCCTGTCCATCACCAACTGCCTGAGTTTACCCAAACTCATGTCCATTGAGTTGGTGATGCCATCCAGCCATCTCATCCTCTGTTGTCCCCTTCTCCTCCTGCTCTCCATCTTTCACAGCATCAGGGTATTTTCAAATGAGTCAGCTCTTCGCATCAGGTGGCCAAAGTACTGGAGTTTCAGCTTCAACATCAGTCCTTCCAACATCCAGGACTGATCTCCTTTAGAATGGACTGGTTGGATCTCCTTGCAGTCCAAGGGACTCTCAAGAGTCTTCTTCAACACCACAATTCAAAAGCATCAATTCTTCGGCATTCAGCTTTCTTTACAGTCCAACTCTCACATCCATACATGACCACTGGAAAAGCCATAGCCTTGACTAGATGGACCTTTGTTGGCAAAGCAATATCTCTGCTTTTTAATATGCCATGTAGTTTGGTCATAACTTTCCTTCCAAGTAGTATGCTTCTTTTAATTTCATGGCTGCAGTCACCATCTGTAGTGATTTTGGAGCCCCCCAAAAATAAAGTCAGCCACAAAGCAGGACTCGGGATATAAATTGAGAATTATATAGGAATCAAAGGAAAATAAATGACCTTCATCAAGTTGCTTAGATCACCATTTATATTTTTAGTATGCTGAAAATATTTAAGCAATTATTAAGGAATTTCTAAATTCCAGCCCATAAACAATCTTTAAATTTTTGGTAATTATTTTTAAGGAATTGGGAATTGGGAAATCTGGGATCCAATTATAGAAATTTGTGACATTAGAGTAGGCCTGATTCTCATGAAAGGAAAGAGGAGATGGAGTGTGATGAAAATGTAAGGATATGGAACCATGTCTAAATTGTAGTTAGCCCCAGTGAACTCAGTTTCCCAGACCAAACAAACAAACAGATATGTTTTAGATTTGCTGTTATAATAATAATAATAATAATGGCTCAGCTAGCTCTAGCAAGTAATGATGAGGAACTGACCCTACTAGAAGGACTGAATAAAAGGGCTCACAAAATAGGAGCTTTACTAATAAACTTTGGTGCCTTGCCTCTCTATTTAAATCCCATAGGTAAAAAGCTGCTGTCTTCTGCTTTAGAGAAATACACAGCCTGTGTGCATCAACAGAGTCTAAAGCAAGATACATCACCATGACAACCATAACGCCAGTCTGGGGCCAGAAAATAGATATCCTATGATGTACAGAATTTTATCGAGGTGGTAGTTTTGTGCAATTCCCAGGAATCTGGTAGCAGAGACAGGGTATGAGTAAGAAGTTATTATATACTGTTTATCCTGTAGGTTAGTGAGCGGCATCTCTACACAGCTCATTTCCTCTGCCATATCCTACCATTATTCAGAGATGGTTATCTATCTGATAAGTATGGCTTTGGCATTATGGGGAGGAGGTTGGCTTCTGACAAATGTTTCCTCGTGATTTTGACTATTATCTTAAATTGATTTTAGGTGGCTTTTTAAATTGCTAGGCATTATCATGTATTTTCTTTTCAGTGTTATTCGTGGAACACTTCAGGTTAGAAATAAATACCAAATATTCATCTGTTAATGTTCATGTATGTATTAATCTATACACTATAAGAGATTTAAAATACCTAGGCTCTTCTTCTGGCGTATCCACATTCCATATTAATGCATTTGTTCTGTTTGATGGATTAATATTGAGATGATCAGTATAGGATTAATATTTGTAAGTGACAAGTTACTCAAAATCTTATGGAAAAGAATGAGAGAATTAGGAGCTACACTGCTAATTAATAGGCTTCTAGATTTTTTCCATATATTCTGTCAAATTCAAACAAAAAAAATTAATTTTGAAAAAAGGAAATTTTCACTTTACTCAAAGTGAATTTCATGTATTATGAAGTTCACAGCTAGGAAAACAATATTATTTTAAACTTTTCTTATATTAATAGAGGATATAAAATATTTTTTATAGGAGAGCTTCAAGTTAAAAATATGACACTTTTTAAACATTCATGAAAACTAGTAACTCATTGTTTAAAATCTAGAAATTCTACTCAAGCACATGAAATAGTAAGTGAGAATATGAACATCTTTTATATTCACAACAATTTAAGCATGCGTAGTTTTGTTCCTGTTTCTTTTTATATATATACATAGACACATCTTCGATAGCAATGATTTAATCTCTCAACAAATCTTTTGAGGGGAGGAAGATTGACATGAGCAAGTGAATTCTGAGTGAAAGATGAGGAAAGAAAAAATCACTTTAAAATATTTTTCATGACTAGAAGGCCCGCCTTTTGTTTATATTCAATTTACACTTGACTCCTCATTAACATATATCCTTATTCGTCTTTTCATTAGCAGGGATTCATAGCAACCTAGAAAGAGACAGACCAGCATTGTAAGCTTTCTTGCACAATAGGGTGGAGGACAAAGTTGTCTTGTTTGTATAACTTTGGCCTTTTTGATATTACTGGGGAGTAATAGAGCACTCTTACAGAGAGCAACCCTGATTATAGACATGGGGATGATGAATGAGCAATTCATCCAAAGGTTCCTTTGGATAGGCAAACAGTCTTAGACCTGTGACTGAAATACTCTCCAGGCAGCTGGGGAATAGGTCAATTCAATGTCCTTCTGTCCCTGAAAGTACTTTCTGTTCTAGCATAGGGTCTTTTCAAGGCAGCAAGAAGTATCACACAGATGACTCAGCGTCATGCACAGGTGCTGGTTGGATTCAGTCCTCAGACCTGGGATTATAGCCTATTCAGATCACCAGTGAGATGTTAAAGCATTCCAGTCCAGGATCAGAAACAAAGCAAGCATTCTCCTTTTCTTTTTCAGTTGGTTTTCCGTGATCCATTTCAAATATGAATTCTCTATTTATTTTCCTAACATTTATCATAAAATCACTGCCTTAGATCCTGACTTACTTTTTGTTTCTCTTTGTGATATCACTAAGCTATCTTTTTTTCAGCTTTTTCACTTCATCTACAAAAATGGGGATAAGATCATCCAATTCACAGTGATATTCCAGGATTAAAGACATGACATGTGGAAGACTATTGCAAAATCTTTGGGACATAAGAAGCCGGTAGTCTTCCAAACACATAAATCAGAGATTTAGCTCTCTTGAGGATTTTGTTCCCATTCTTCAACTGTTTCTGGTAGATGAACTATTAAAGATAAAAATGTAAAACCTTAGCTAGTAGGTCTCTATGAAAAACCAGAATTCAATAATGAAATTTGAGGTTGAGGACTTTATGGTTGCATTGGTAGTTTCCTAGTTCTGTAGTTACGGGCCTGCCCTAGATTGGTGAGGGATGTATATCTTCTCAATAATACAAAAAAAATTGGAGAAGTTGGAGATAAAGTGAAATCTCCAATTCTTTATCCTTAGGTAGCTTACCTTTTGGAGTCTCTTGCTATCACTGTGGGGTTAGACTAGAGTTATTAGAGAGAAACAAAAATTGTAAGTTGAAGTAGTACTTCCAAATATCTTCAAGGTGATGGGTAATCATTTAAAGTGCTTTTCCATATGTACACTCATCTTGATTTAGAAATCAAAAGGAAAAATAAAATATAACTTTAGTTAGATAAAAGTATATTTGCTATCTTAAAGGTATTTTGCATAATTATACATTTTTAAGACCATCAAATCTCTGTAACATGAGGCAGAGTGTGGTCAAAAGTCTCTATCTTAAAAATTATGTTGAAGATTTATAGCTAGAAATGTGATATTAAGGGAAGGATAATGCCAAGACTGCTGTTATTGTATAAGCTTAATGCTTGCTAAAATTTGACAATATCAGAAAATCCAGAATAATTTTATTTTCTCTTAATGGTTGCTAGGGATATTATACCACTAAATGAAATTTCATTTGTAAATATTTATAGTGGTAAAGACTGTAACAATATAATTTTTGTCATCATCATTTCAGGATCTGGTTTAACATATCCAAATTGAAGGAGCTAATAATGTACATTAGTCAAAGGATCACAAACATATATGGTAAGAGCTTGTAGAAACAAATCTTGCATTCAAATCCTAAAGTTCACCCAAATGTACTTTTGAGTTGAATTCTAATTTCACAGTAAGTCTTAAAGCTTTGTTATAATTAGTTTTAAAGTTACTGCCAAAGTTGACTATGTTCATAAAACTATAAATCTTGGAGAAAATATTCTGGTACTTTCCAAAACATTGCAATGGAACAGATCATTTTTAATAATTTCCAAGAATACATCATTATTTTTATTTCTTTTTAAATAATATTCTTAATTCCTAAGTACATATTTTGAAGGGATAATGTTAGAGTGCACACTCTAAGACCTACTTTGAGGTTGGTTTAGGGTGGAAGCTGATTGTAATTTAATTGCTTCAACTTCTGATAACAAACAAAGGGAAAGAAAGCAATACTTGAGAAAAAAATATATCCTGAAAATAGTCTTACTTATTGACCTCTTATAATATCTTACTAAAATTTTAACTGTCAAGGAGTAACTAGTCAATGAAATAATGTGACATTAGCTATGTTTCATTAACATGTAGGTTACTATCTTAGTAAGTTATTTACTATTCATTCAACAGACATTCACTGAGCATTAGAAGGTGCATAGTATCTTTGTTAAATATTGAGCCATTTGAAATAATGTAGTTTTATAGAGCAGGGATAACCTCAAAATTTAGGTAGAAATATATACAAACTTTCAATAATTCAAAATAAAATATTTGATAATGACATAGAATTTCAGAGAAAGGGGAATGCAATTTATGAAAGAAAGCCAGTTAAAGATATGCCATATGAGGGAGAGTTGAGCTGGATGGGCATGATTTGTGTGGATAGAGAAAGAAGACAGATAGCATTCTGAAATAAAAGGTAACATAAATAGTAGTCTGAGATCAAGAAAGAGTGTGTTGTATTTAATAGAGAGTCAGGAAACTATAGTGGTCTCAATGAATTATTTATAGTAGTGTAAAATGTGGTTAGATAAAGTTTTGAAAGCCAAGATGAGGTTTTAGAATTTATACAAAGAAAACTAAGAAGTTATGAGAAGTTTAAAGGAAATCCTATCCTGCTGATACTACTGAAAATTGCTTTAGTATTTCTGAAAATTTTCATATCCTTTGATCCAAAATTACTACTTCTAGGAATTTATCCTGAGGGGGAAAAATTAGAGGTGATTTTAAAATGAGTATTCTACAATACTATTAATTATATTTAGAAACTGAGTTTTGCCTAAAAATGTTCAAATATAGAAATACAATTAAATAAATTAGGATATCTCTTGGGAACATGAAATTCTCATTAAACCCAAGGTATTAAAAGAATATCTATGACATAAAAATGTAATGCTATTTAATAAATTAGACAGGTTAAAAACATACTGGTAGTATAGAAAAATACACTAAAATATTAATGCTGCTTATCAGTGCATGAGTAATATCCTGGGTGATTATTTTCTTTTGTCCTTTTCAGGACAGTCTTTTTACATGGAATATCTATCATCCTGTAGTACATAATACTTTTCAAAAATAAATAACCATAAAATAATCTGTGGCAAGATGTTGATATAAAGATTTCTATATGGTAAAGAATCTGCCTGCCAATGCAGGAGATTCAAGAGACATGGTTCAATCTCTGGGTTGGGAAGACCCCCTGGAACAGGAAATTGTAACCCACAGCAGTATCCTTGCCTGGAAAATTCCATGGACTGAGGAGCCTGATAGGCTACAATCCATATGGTCTTAAAGAGTCAGACATGAATGAGCAACTGAGCACAGACACACACATGTTTAGGAAGACCAAGGTGTGAGAATGTGGAGATGAGATACAGGGAGGGAGGTGGCGTATATGCAGCTATATTCCTGAGATGAGGATTGGAATGCGAAGAACAGACAGGTGAAAGAAACATGATCAGGATTTTATATTTGGTTGGAAATAAAGTATGGAGAAATATTGTCAAAATTACAAGCCTAAAAACTGGAATGAAAATCTGTACTTTCAATGGTGCAATCAATGATGATTTTGATATTGAATCATTCGATTTTACAACTATGATAAGTACCCAAAATATGAGGATGCAAAAAAGAAGCAGCTGAAAATGCACATTTAAGGATCAAGTAATATTTTAAGCTGTTAGAGATCATTAATTAGAAAATGAAAAGAGAGCAGAAAGAACAGAGGCCCAAACCTGAGCTTTGGAAAATAATTAAAATCCAGAAATGGAGGAGGATAAGCTACCAAATAACCTAGAGAAAAATAGTCAATGAATGGGAAGTTGGAGAAAGAAGCAATCCACCATGTCATTGAATGACAAAAAATAAGAGAATGTTTCAATGTGACAGTTGTTACTGTTGTCAAATAGTATAATGTTCAAAAAAAAATACACGTGAAAATAGAACATTAATAAAGGGATAAGCATCACATTGATACACGTGCATCCTTAGACTTAAAGTTGGATTAGAAATTGGTATTTAGAAATTTGATACAGCATGGAGAAGCTATGAATATTTGAAAATTATCTTTTGCTACATACCCTTAGTCCATGTGCACAAAGTCTTCCGGGATGAACTGCATAATGCTTTCTCTATTAAGTTTTATTTCAAGCAAATAACTCAGATATAATCAAGAGTTTCACAAAGTAAACTATTTGGGGAAATACTGAGATATGCAAAGTTAAGGAGATTTCTTTAAAGAAAGACCATGCAACTTTCACTGTTTTGAAATGCAATGTGGATTTCCAAAGAGAGGCTTTAGAACAAAATTATTTCTGAAATTCATGGAGGCTAGAACTTATTTTCAGGGAGCACCTCTTAACAAGTGTTTCATGGACTTGATAGTGGGAAATGATGACAGATTACTATAGCAAGGGGGTAGCCCCACTATAACCCCAAGAATACCCTGTTCTACAACTTCACTTTTAAAGCTTTGAGTTCAGAGCAACAGAGATGTTAATTTACTGCACATCCATGTGATATCCTTCTCTTCTCTCTTCACAACTTTTATTTGGAACTAACCAACAAAATATTCTTCAGGAGGTAACTGCAGCTGATATAGAACCATATGGACACTATTTTTAAAAATCAAAAATATACAACTTGCTCTTTGACTATATTTAGCATCTCAATATTTTCCTTTAAAAAGACCTATCATTTGGCTATAGTAAATATTTTTTCAATAACTTGAGGAAAATGAATTTCAAGACTGAATTATTAACCTCATATTAAATATTCTGTTTCTAGTTATCCCACATATACGGACTATTTCTCAATAATATACCTGAATTGGATGAACTTTCTCCTCTCTGTCCACTTACTGACTTTTGTTCCCTACGCATAATTTCATCAAGAATACTTCTAGAACTTGTAAAAGGAAAACTCTCATAGTGCCCCATGCCTACTGCTATCAGAACATTTGCTCCTCTATATAATAGTTGTCTGCTCTCTGGCCTTTAACTGAATGTGCTTTGAACCATTAAATACATAGTGCCTAGGATCTAGTCACTGCTTGGTAATTGTTGAATATATGAGTGAATTAGTAAATGGATCTTTTGTGCATTTTGAATTTTTTTTTTTTGTATTTTAGACAAAATTTTAATTAGAGTTTAATACAGCTTTTGTCACATAGGGGTTTTTTTTTAGTTTTTTTATTTTTTTAATTTTAAAATCTTTAATTCTTACATGCGTTCCCAAACATGACCCCCCCTCCCACCTCCCGCCCCCTAACATCTCTCTGGGTCATCCCCATGCACCAGCCCCAAGCATGCTATATCCTGCGTCAGACATAGACTGGCGATTCAATTCTTACATGATAGTATACATGTTAGAATGCCATTCTCCCAAATCATCCCACTCTCTCCCTCTCCCTCTGAGTCCAAAAGTCCGTTATACACATCTGTGTCTTTTTTCCTGTCTTGCATACAGGGTCGTCATTGCCATCTCTCTAAATTCCATATATATGTGTTAGTATACTCTATTGGTGTTTTTCTTTCTGGCTTACTTCACTCTGTATAATCGGCTCCAGTTTCATCCATCTCATCAGAACTGATTCAAATGAATTCTTTTTTACGGCTGAGTAATACCCCATTGTGTATATGTACCAAAGCTTTCTTATCCATTCATCTGCTGATGGACATCTAGGTTGTTTCCATGTCCTGGCTATTATAAACAGTGCTGCGATAAACATTGGGGTACATGTGTCTCTTTCAATTCTGGTTTCCTCGGTGTGTATGCCCAGCGGTGGGATTGCTGGGTCATACGGTAGTTCTATTTGCAATTTTTTAAGGAATCTCCACACTGTTCTCCATAGTGGCTGTACTAGTTTGCATTCCCACCAACAGTGTAGGAGGGTTCCCTTTTCTCCACACCCTCTCCAGCATTTATTGCTTGCAGATTTTTGGATCGCAGCCATTCTGACTGGTGTGAAGTGATACCTCATTGTGGTTTTGATTTGCATTTCTCTAATAATGAGTGATGTTGAGCATCTTTTCATGTGTTTGTTAGCCATCCGTATGTCTTCTTTGGAGAAATGTCTATTTAGTTCTTTGGCCCATTTTTTGATTTTTCTGGAATTGAGCTGCATAAGTTGCTTGTATATTTTTGAGATTAGTTGTTTGTCAGTTGCTTCATTTCATGCAAAGTGGCTAAAAATGTTATAGAAAGATGAAATAATTCAGAATACTGTAATTCCTGAATTGTTTCCTCTGGAATTCTCTTCAACTGGTAAGTGTTCCAGAATTCAAGAATGTTTATTTAAAGGTTTAATTTACAATATGAATCAGGAGATTTCTCCCAATACTTCATCCCCGTTCATCCTTCTTTTTCCTGTTTTCTTTTCCTCTATCCCTTAAAATGAACAGATGGGCTGTTCCAAAGTTTTTGCAAATCTACTTGCTGAACATTCTTACAGACTAAGCAACAACTGAAAATGAAATCCACCAGTTGTTTTACTGCTCTCTCATCAACCAGAGCAATAAAATGATTGCACAGGAGCATTTCTGCCACTAGAAATTGTGTTAGTATTGTTTCCATTTTCTTTTACTTTCATAAATGATAATGGATGATTTCTTCTTGTGTTTCTCTCTCCTCTTTCTTGTCTTCTGCATATGCCAATGATTTCAAGCTCTTTTAGCTTCAGAAACTTTCTTTAAAAATATGTTTTGTACATTTCTTTGACAGAAAAGTAGAATTCCGCTGGGTGGCACCTGGGGAACTGTAAATACTAGAGGGTGAACTCGCCCACCTTTTTGTTTTATGCCTCTTCAGTGGCCTCTGTGATGTATTTATGGAACAACATTGCAAAACTACTGGGCTGAAAGTCTGCAGGACAGAAAGAACGGAGGACCCTGTAGTTGACATTTTAAAGTCTCCTCTTGTATAGCAGGAGTTGCGGGACCCCATTCATTTCAGTTCAGTTCATTTCAGTCGCTCAGTCATGTCCGACTCTTTGCGATCCCATGAATCACAGCACGCCAGGCCTCCCTGTCCATCACCAACTCCCGGAGTTCACTCAGGCTCGTGTCCATGGAGTCGGTGATGCCATCCAGCCATCTCATCATCTATCGTCCCCTTCTCCTCCTGCCCCCAATCCCTCCCAGCATCAGAGTCTTTTCCAATGAGTCAACTCTTTGCATGAGGTGGCCAAAGTACTGGAGTTTCAGCTTTAGCATCATTCCTTCCAAAGAAATCCCGGGGCTGATCTCCTTTAGAATGGACTGGTTGAATCTCCTTGCAGCCGAAGGGACTCTCAAGAGTCTTCTCTAACACCACAGTTTGAAAGCATCCATTCTTTGGTGTTCAGCTTTCTTTACAGTCCAACTCTCACATCTATTCATGATCACTGGAAAAACCATAGCCTTGACTAGACAGACTTTTGTGGACAAAGTAATGTCTCTGCTTTTGAATATGCTATGTAGGTTGGTCATAACTTTCCTTCCAAGGAGTAGGAGTTTTTAATTCCATGGCTGCAATCACCATCTGCAGTGATTTTGGAGCCACCCCAAAAATAAAGTCTGACACTGTTTCCACTGTTTCCCCATCTATTTGCCATGAAGTGATGGGACCAGATGCCATGATCTTTGTTTTCTGAATGTTGAGCTTTAGGACAACTTTTTCACTCTCCTCTTTCACTTTCCTCAAGAGGCTTTTTCGTTCCTCTTCACTTTCTGCCATAAGGGTGGTGTCATCTGCATATCTGAGGTTATTGATATTTCTCCTGGCACATTATTATGGCTAATTCTTTAATAGTAATAATCAGGTGGTACAACTTTTAAAGTCATTCAATAAAAACAGAATTACACACATAAGGTGTGTTTGTTTTCTGAAAATAAACACATGGTTTTTTAGAAGAGGAAGTAATAAAGGTCTAGATAATTTAGATCATTAATACAAATGAGACATAAATAAACCTCTACTCTAGTAATCTGAAACTTTCCCAGAATAACCATAAGTTGCCAATTTCTGATAGCTGTTTAATAGTTGATTTAAAAATGTGGTAGGACTCCATCTAGTTCACATTATGCAGGTGTCCACATTAAAAAGAAATCATAATTGGCACTAATTAAGACCACCGTTGGCAGTTTCAGCAAAAAGGCCAGACACTGAGTGGGCAGGAAGATCCGCCTGGCCTCTCAGCCCCAGACTTCCCAGCAGGTCACTGCTGAATTGCATTAAAAAGCTAAGTTATTCTTGCCTTCTAATTCTCTGGAAAGAGAAACTCAATTTGCTATTACTAACAAAATAAGCAATTCCAGTACATTTATTACCATACATTTATTTCATATATTGAAAGTTTCAGGCTAAGGATTATTGTTAGAAATAAAAATGGGTGCAAATATTATGCTTCCAATTTGTTCCATATGAGAAGGCAATGTAGCTGATCACTGAGGCAAGGTCTGCACAGATATTGTCCCCACAACAGACAGGAAAGGTAATTCGTATCAAGTGTGTGATGGACCGGTATCAACTGATAACCATGAGTCTTTCTTTTAGGACTTGATGCAAATACCTTTCACATGATCTTTGTATTTCAGTGTAATGTGTGAGTAATATTCCCCACCAGACCCAAATGTGATTTTTATCTTGCTTGCACATGCAAATGAAGTTGGCAATTACATTTATTATCTTGGAATTCCCATCCTGAAAAGTGTTTTTATATTTTCCATGATGATAAAATTGTAAGCAAGAAAGAGTCTCCTCTTTGAAGGAAGAGAGTGAAGAGTGTGTCTGTGTAGGTCAATCAGCGTGAAAAAGGTGATTGGGGTTGGTTTTCAGCAAGTGTAGTTACAAATTATTCAGTCTTACAAACCCACAGTCGGTTTTGCATTCAGATAGAGGCCTAGGTTGAGGATAGGAGGAAAAGAAAGCCCTGAAGTGGGGTACCTAATCATACGAAGGTTTGCAATTTTGTTAGGAATAATAGAGAAGCAATATTGAGAGAGCTGTGGGGTTAATGAACACGGATGTGGCTTTCATGTGCAAATTTCTTTTGATTAGATGAAACAACAATTCCCAGAGTTGGGACGGGTGTCCACACACCCAGGCCTGCATCTGCATGTAAATGGCTTCATTAGAGGCCAGATCTGTGTGCACTGATGAACTGTACAAGGCGCTCAAAAGAGTCTCCGCTTCATGGGCTGCTTTCTTGCTGTGTCTGTTTCCTGTTCAGAAAATAAGTGGTATATTCCTTTCTTCCAAGCTGTTCAAAAAAAAATAGTTGGAGAACACAAAGGAGTGAGGGCAGCTGACCATTAACATATTTGTACTCTTTTTTCTTATTCTTACAGACTGTGGTTTGGAAATATATCCTTTCATATTTCTAAGTAAATTAAACTTCCTCAAATTTACCTGGCAATTATCAAGGTTAATATTTTTGTAGTTTGCCATTTATTCAGTGCTGACAGAACGGCTCTTGTGTCGGACAAGGATATTACTGAATATACAGAAAGAACTTGCCTGTCTGCTCATCCTACATAGGTTGAGCCAGACTGCTAAAATCCCCTGTGTTTTCACCTTATTATTCAGGACTTACTGCTAAGAAGAAGTCTCCTTTGGGAGAGAAAAGGACACAAGATGTTCTCAATATTTGATTAATGAAATCCTGAAGCATCATTAGTTTGGAATATTTCTAGGGAATTTTCATCGATAGTTATTAGCTGAACCAATTTGCTCTCAGCTATAATCCATTTATTTTAGATAGAGGTCATAGGTGTCTGGTTTTAAGCTAACTTTGTGAACTATGAATTTATAAGAATTGATGCTATGTAATAGTGCCTCCCTGATAGCTCGTTGATAAAGAATCTGCCTGCAATGCAGGAGACCCCAGTTCAATTCCTGGGTTGGGAAGATCCCCTGGAGAAGGGAAAGGCTACCCACTCCAGTATTCTGGCCTAGAGAATTCCATGGACTGTATAGTCCATGGGGTCACAAAGAGTTGGAAAAGACTGAGTGACTTTCACTTTCACTTCCCTTGTGGGAGGATCCCCTGGAGAAGGGAATAGCCATCTATTCTAGTATTATTCTTGCCTGGAGGAATTATATGAATAGAGGAGCCTGGCGGTCTACAGTCCAAGGGGTCACAAAGAGGTGGACACGACTGAAATAGTTGCCATGTTTTTCTATTCAAAGAATTTTAGGGTACCAATTTTAATAAATTTATTGTGGTTTAATTTACAAACAATAAAATAAATGTATTTTAAGTGCAGTGAAGAATTTTACCAAATCTGTACACAATAAATAAGATACAGAACTTCCTATAATCCCAGCAGATTTCCTTGTGCCCTTTCCTACTCAACCTTCCCTCCTCCTCCAGCCTTTCATGACCATTGATCCGCTTTTGATCAATATATTAGGTTTATCTTTCTTGCAGTTTTAAATGAATGGCATCACATGTGTGATGTGATGAATTTAGATGTGTGAATTCAGATGAAAAATTTGAATTTTTTTCTCAGCATAATGTTTTCAATATTCATCCACATCACCTCTTGCTTTTTATTGCTGAGTAATATTCATATGGAGAAACCATAATTTTTTTTTATTCATTTACCTGTTGATTTTTTTTTTTCTGCTGCTTTTAGTTTCTGGCTGTAATAAATACAGTTGCAATGAACATTTGCCTACAAAGCTTTGTTTGGACTTTCACTTCTTTTGAAGGTGTAACTGCTGATTCATATGGTAAGGTTATGCTAAACTTATTAGAAATTTCCGATCTGTTTGCTAATGTAGATGTACCATTTTGCTTTCTCATTAACAATGTTTAAGAGTTCCATTGTTCTGTATCCTAGCCAATATATAATATTAACAATCTTTTTAATTTTAGCTCTTCTAATGGTTGTGAAGTGGTATTTCAAAGTAATTTAAATTTGCATTTCCCTGAGGATTAATGATGCTGGGCATCTTATCCTGTCTAGAATGGCCATTAGTATATCTTCTTTTGGGCTTCCCTGGTGACTCAGATGGTAAAGAATCTGGCTGCAATGCAGGAGACCAGGGTTTGGTCCCTAGTTGGGAAGATTCTCTGGAGGAGGGCATGGCAACCCACTCCAGTGTTCAAGCCTGGAGAATCCCCATGGACAGAGGAGTCTGGGGGAGAGGGCTACAGTCCATGGGGTTGCAAACAGCTGGACATGATGAAGCGACTAGGAACACATAGCTTCTTTTGCGAAGTTTTGTTTCTATTTTTACTATTTTTCCCACTTTAAATATTTTTGTATTTTTCTTATTGGCACATGTGAGTTCTTTAAATATTCTGGATACAAGCTAGTTTTTCAACAAATAAATAAATATTTTTTCTAGTTACTTTTATGCCTTTTAATTTTCCTAATTGTGTTTCAAAGAGAATTTTTAAAAATTTCACAGAGCTCAAGTTATTAACTGTTTCTTTTATGTCATTGCTTTTAGTGAACTCTTTAATAAGTGTTTGTTTTTCCCAAGATTACAACAATTTTCTTCCAGAAATTTTAAAGTGTTAACTTTTATGTTTAGTTCTAGATCCATTCATTTTTGTGTGTAAGGTAAAATTTGAGTGTATTTTTCCTAGAGTGATATTTAGTTCTTCTATCACTACTTTTTAAAAAATGCTATATTTTCACTATTGAGTTGATTTAGCAGCCTCAAAAACTAAGTAAATACGTGTTTGCTGATTTATTTCTTGACTCTTTTTTCTGTTCCATTGATCTGTATCACTGTGTGTAAATGAATATCACACTGTCTTCTTTATTGAAGATTTAGAGTAAATCTTGAAGTCAAGGACTATACTTTTTTACTTATGTTCTTTATAAAAATTTTAAATTACTGTAGATTCTTTAAATTTTCTTGAAAATTTTAGAGTCACCTTATTAATTTTTACCCAAAGAAACTTGCTCAAATTTTGACTGTAATTGTGTAGAATCTAGAGTTCACTTTTAGCATAATTAATATTTGACCATATTGAATATTCTGATTTAGCAACATAGTGTATATCTTGTTTAGATCTTAAATTTTTTCTCACAGTCTTTTATAGTTTTCAGTATGCAGTTCCTACAAACACTTTGCTCATTTACCATTAATATTTTTTGGTTTAGGATGCTGTTATAAATGTTATTTTAAAATTTTTGATTTCTATCTTTCTCTAGGATGTAGAAAGGCAACCATTTTTTGCATATTAGTTTACCATTCTGAAAACTAACTAAACTCATTTATTAGTTCTTTTATTTAAAGTGTTCTATGTATTTTATTCTATTTTATGATTTTTGAGAGGTTATCCTAAGCCAGATGTATGCTAAGCAAGGAACAAACATTACTTCATTCAATATTTAGAATAATTCTTGAGATACATTCTATTATTTTTTAACAGTTTTATTGAGGTATAATTGGTGTACAAACGACTATATATATTTAATGTGCACAATTTGATGAGTTTGGACATGCAAGCACTTATGATACTATCTGAAAAATCGAGGTAATAAACGTACCTAATACTTCTCAGCATTTCCTTTTATCTCATTTTAAAAACAAATGTTGAAATGCACAATATTGTATTGTTAACCCTATTTATTATTATTATTATTTATTTATTTTATTTATTTATTTTTTTTTAATTTTAAAATCTTTAATTCTTACATGCGTTCCCAAACATGAACCCCCCTCCCACCTCCTTCCCCATAACATCTCTCTGGGTCATCCCCACGCACCAGCCCCAAGCATGCTGTATCCTGCGTCAGACATAGACTGGCGATTCAATTCTTACATGATAGTATACATGTTAGAATTCCCATTCTCCCAAATCATCCCACCCTCTCCCTCTCCCTCTGAGTCCAAAAGTCCGTTATACACAGCTGTGTCTTTTTTCCTGTCTTGCATACAGGGTTGTCATTGCCATCTTCCTAAATTCCATATATATGTGTTAGTATACTGTATTGGTGTTTTTCTTTCTGGCTTACTTCACTCTGTATAATCGGCTCCAGTTTCATCCATCTCATCAGAACTGATTCAAATGAATTCTTTTTTACGGCTGAGTAATACCCCATTGTGTATATGTACTAAAGCTTTCTTATCCATTCATCTGCTGATGGACATCTAGGTTGTTTCCATGTCCTGGCTATTATAAACAGTGCTGCGATGAACATTGGGGTACATGTGTCTCTTTCCATTCTGGTTTCCTCGGTGTGTATGCCCAGCGGTGGGATTGCTGGGTCATACGGTAGTTCTATTTGCAATTTTTTAAGGAATCTCCACACTGTTCTCCATAGTGGCTGTACTAGTTTGCATTCCCACCAACAGTGTAGGAGGGTTCCCTTTTCTCCACACCCTCTCCAGCATTTATTGCTTGCCGATTTTTGGATCGCAGCCATTCTGACTGGTGTGAAGTGGTACCTCATTGTGGTTTTGATTTGCATTTCTCTAATAATGAGTGATGTTGAGCATCTTTTCATGTGTTTGTTAGCCATCCGTATGTCTTCTTTGGAGAAAGAAGGCCACTACATAATGATCAAAGGAACAATCCAAGAAGAAGATATAACAATTATAAATATATATGCACCCAATATAGGAGCACCGCAATATGTAAGACAAATGCTAACAAGTATGAAAGGGGAAATCAACCTATTTATTACTATTAAGTTGCTTCAGTCGTGTCCGACTCTTCGTGATCCCATGGACTGTAGCCCACCAGGCTCCTCTGTTCATGAGATTCTCCAGGCAAGAATACTGGAGTGGGTTGCCATTTCCTCCTCCAGGGGATCTTCCCAACACAGGGATCAAATCTGTGTCTCTAATGTCACCTGCATTGGCAGGCAGGCTCTTTACCACTAGCGCCACCTGGGAAGACATTGTTAACCCTACCCAATACTAGGTGGTACAGCAGGTGTCTAGAAATGATTTCTCTGGCACAGTTGAAACTTCACTGAATAACACTTCCCATTTCTCTCATCCCCAGCCCCTGGCACCACTATTATTTTCTCTGCTTCTGTGACTTTAACTGTTTTAGATACCTCATATAGATAGGATCGTGCAATACTTATCCTTCTGTGACTGGTTGATTTCCCTTAGTTTAAGAACTGTTAGTGAGGTTTGTATAGAAATTGGAACTTTTGTACACTTTTGGGGGGAGTGTGAAATGGTGCAGCAACTATAGAAACAGTATGAAGCTTCTTTAGAAAATTAAAACTAGAACTACCATATGTTCCAGCAATCCCACTCTGGATATATATCCAAAATAATTGAAATCAGGATCCTGAAGAGATATCTGTGCTCCCAAGTTCATTGTCAGACTAGTTACAATAACCAAGACACTGAAACAACCCAAGTGTCTGCCAACAGGTAGCTGGATAAAGAAAATGTAGTATACACATAAAATGGAATATTGATCACTGTTAAAAAAAAAAAGAGGAAAGTTTGTCCATTTGTAATGTCATTTAGTCATTCTTAAATACTGTTTCAACTCTTAAGTCAAATTTACATTCTTGAAATAAACCTCATGATGTAATAATATTCTTTTAACACATTGCTGATTTTCATTTGCTTATATTTTGTGAAGGTTTTTTGCCTCTGTATCTGTGAAGGCGTTGATGGGCAGCTTTATTTTCTTGTAATATCTTTTTCTGATTCTGCTATCATAGTCATGTTTTCCTTATAGAATTCACTGAGTTTTTCTTTCTCCTCAGTAATCTGATAGAATTTGTGGAAGAGTGATTCTTTCTTAAATGCTTCATGAAATTGATTAGTACAGATAATTTGGTCTTGTCTTTTTTTGTGTGGGAACATTTTAACTAGACTTCAATGTCTTTACTAGATATAGGAATACACAGATTTTCATTTTTTAAAATCACTTTTTAAGTTTTTGAAGGAATTAGTCTATTTCATCTGAGGTTTCAAATTTAACATGGATTTTGTACAATTTGTATTATCATTTTAATACATGTGAGATGTGTAAACTCCTATCTTTCATTCATAATATTGCTATTTTTATCTTCTATTTGACTTGCTCTTTCTTTTTAGTTTATACACATTAAAACTTAGATCATTGCTCTGAGAACTTTTCTCTTAATCTAAGCATTTAAAATTAAGATGACATTTTTTCTATACACACTGTTTTAATAATATTCCACACATTTTGAGACACCATGTTTTCATCTTCATTCAGTGCAAAATATTTTCCATTTTTTTTTGTATTTTCTGCTTTGAACTATGAGTTATTTGTGTTTAAAAATACTGAGATATTAGGGATTTTCTATATATTTTTCATGTTATTGAATTCTAGTTTAATTTCATTTTAGTCAAAAATATGCTCTTATGATTTCATTCTATTTAAACTATTGAGAACTTATTGTTTTGATCTAAATTTATTTATTGTTTATGGTATAAATATGAATATTTCATGTGTTCTTTGAACTAATGTGTGAACTGGTGATGTAGGATATTCTATAACGTCAATTAGATCAAGTTTCAGACAAAATCATTCAGGCCTTCTATATGGTTCCAGATCTGTCTCTTTTCCAGATTTTACTTTTAAACTATTTCTTTGTATTAAAAATGACTTTCTCATCGAGAACAAATAGGTCTTGCTTTTTTTATTGTGTGTCCATTTCTCCCTTTAATTAGGGTAATTATATCATTTCCATTTAATATGTCAAATATATTAGACTCATATCTATTGTTATGTTAAAAAATTTTCTCTTCTTTTACCTTTTTCCTGTTTTATTTTGCATTAATGGAGGAATTCTTGTTTTGTATTAATTAATTTTTGGTTTTCCATTGAATTGATTTATTTACTATTTCTCTTTTTAAAGTTTTTAAAGGAATTGCTCTACATTTTATAATATGTGTATTTTAACTTATAAAAATCTATTTCCAAGTGATATTATACTGCTTTACATATAAGAACAGTTTTGTTTTATAGTTTAAGCAAGTGAGTTGATATTCACATAAAAGTTTAATGTAAGGTGACATTCAGTTTTTGTGTGACAGGTCCAGAATATTGGATTGAAATGCGTATCTCAGCCTATTTCTGCTTGCCTATTTTTCATAGAAAGCACATTATTGCTGTCCTGAAGATATATACTTTTGGTCTTAAAAATACAGGTTTAAAAAATCAAGGCTGTATTGACATAGACTTTTTAAAGAACATATGACAATTAGACAATAAGGTTAGGAACATAGGGATTGTGTTTTTTTATATCCATGTTTCTACAGAGCACAGAGCAGGGTCAGATCGGGTTCACCTAGAGTTCTAAAAATATATTTGGTAAAGAATGGTCAGCATAACACCATTACATTGCCCAGAGTGTCTTTTGATACATCTTTTGGGGCAGAGTCATCAGACTTATTATAATTTCATGTATTTGAAAATATTTTTATGAGGAGGGAGGATAAACTTCTTGGGTAAGGGGCTTTAAAATCTTTACGTATAAAGCTATAAATATAATCTTTTGAATTTAAATTATTCTTCTATAATGCTAGAAGGCATCAAGAGGCTGAGTGATTTTTAGAAGATATAATAAGTCAGAGTGGTTTCTATCTCTTTTTTTGCTTTATTCTGAAGCCCTGGGAAAGCCATGACTAATGAGGAGGGATGGAATATTAGGAAAAATTTTGGAGGTAGGAGAAATCTTAAAGACAAGAAGATGAATTGGAATATTGTGAAGAAAACTGCCTTGTACTGTATGTCTATGCATTTTCTTATCTAAGATATTACTTTTTCCTAAGTGCTATATTTGAAAAAGTTTTATGAAATCTGCCTTGTTCTATTTTTGATTGATTGTTGTGAAATTTAACGTTAAACATTTTACTTTTTTGAGATGACACATGAGAAAAAAGTGCATTTTTGAAACTTGTTTTTATTAACTTAAATTATGAATTAAGGTTTTATTTCCAAGAGTAGTGATCATCAGCTATTTCTACTGTCAGAAGAAGAAAAGTAACATATATTTATTACATAAATTATTTTCTTCCTAAATTATTTAAAGATATTTCCTTATCAATTTATTTTTAATTCATATATATACTTTAATAAATGTTATTGTTTTTGTTTTAAAATAGAATTATTACAAAGAAGTTATTTTTAATCTTTTAAGACATGAATTTAACTCAGAAGTATTTCTTTTCACAGTCTCATTTATGGCTGTATTCAATACCATTTTTTCAGAGTATTTATTCACTTTAGTGGAGTTCTTTTGTGGAAATGGAAAAGTCACATAGAAACGTTCTTCCCTCTCTGTGATTGTAGGCTGCCAGTGACCCTTCAGAACTTTGGATCTCAGTGAATCAGCCCCTGAGAGATAGACAGGCTTTCTTCTGGAAGTTCATTAAGGCATATTAATTTCATTTGAAGTATTTATCAGAAATTGAAATCCACTATATTCTTTGATTTTCATCTTATAATTTGGTAAATCATTCAATTTATTGAAAATCTATAATGAATCTATTGTGATAAAAGGATGAAAGAAGCATGGTTTGTGCCCTCCTAAGACTCAATTTGATTAAAGGAGATGATATAGACTGAATGTGTGCTCCCCAAATTCATACATTGAAATCTTAGTCCCCATTGCAATGATATTTGGAGATAGGACCTCTGGGATGCAATTAGGTTATGAAGGTAAATTCCTCATAATGGAATTAGTGCCCTTCTAAGCAGAGACACATGAGAGCTCTTTCTGTATTCTCTTTGGATCATGTGAGGATGCAATGAAAAAGTGGCCATCTACAAGCCAGGAAGTAGGCTTTCACCAGATACCAAATCTGCTAGTGCCTTGACCTTAGACTTCCCAGCCTCCAGAACTATGAGAAATAAACGTTTATTGTTAAAACCACCAAATCTATGGTAGTAGCCCCAGATGACTAAGACAGAGCTAGGACATAAACATGAAGAATGTGATGTTGTTTGTGAAAATATGGAAGCAGGAGAAAGAAACTTTCAGTGGTAGATTGAGCAGAAACCTTACGAAAGCAGGGTTTTTATTGACACTGGCTGGAAGAACACTGTATGAGTTATGGCATTTATGAATACAAGCATGCTGGTAGAAATGCGCTCATATTCTAGCGATGGCTCCAGTTTTGTTCGTGTTGTTGTTATTAGGTATCTGAAGTAGAGAAGTAGAAGTTGAAGCTGAAAAGCTGTACTTATAAAATATTGTTTTCAGAAGGAAATTGCAAGATTATGTAGTCTAACCTAATTTTATAAATGAAGAAAATGAGGGATGCAGTTGTTTGGTTGTCCAATGAGTAGTTCAGATTTTCTTGAATTGCATTTTGCCTCTCCAGAGAGTGTTTTCTAGGGGACATACTCCTGAGAGCCCTAATCACCTTGCCTTGTGCTCACATTTGATTTGGTAAAAAATGGTAATCACTGAAGTATTTTGAGGAGGGAAGTAGCATGTCCAGAGTCATGCTGAGGAAAATCCCTCTGACAGCTCTCTGGAAGATCGATTAGAGTGGGAGAGAGCCTGAGGATGGGAAGTAAGTTATGACTTGATTTAACAACCTAGAAGAGTAAGGTTTCCCTGGTGGCTCAGATGGTAAAGAATCTGACAGCAATGAGGGAGACCTGGGTTTGATCCCTAGGTTGGGAAGATGCCCTGGAGAAGGGAATGGCAACCCACTCTAGTATTCTTGCCTGGAGAATTCCATAGACAGAGGGACCTGGTGGGCTACAGTCCATGGGGTTGCAAAGAGTTGGACAGGACTTAGTGACCAGCACACACATGCGTGTGCTCACACACACAAAAAAGAGTAAAACAAATCTACACTATAATAATAGCAGTTGTAAGAAAGAGAAGAAAAAAATACACATTTATATAGATAAGTTCTTTGCTTAGTGTTACTGATTAAATGTTTGTATCCCACTAAATTTAATGTACTGGAACCTGAATCTCTAATGTGATGGCATTTGGAGGCGGGGTCTTTGGAAGATAATTAAGTCACAGAGGTGGAGCCCTCATGAATGAGGTTAGTGACCTCATTGTATGAACAGACATGAGAGAGATTTTCTTTTTCTCTCTTTACCATGTTAGTATATAGTAAGAAGCCCACTCTATGCAAGTCAAGAAGAGGACCCTCACTAGACACCAAATTTGCAAGAACCTTGCTCCTGGACTTTCCACTCCCTAGAACTGTTAGAAATAAATGTTGGTGGTTTAAGCTGCCCTGTCTGTAGTAATTTATTGTACCAGCCTGAGCTGCCTGAGACACTTAGGGTAGAAGTTGTGGGATTTATTATCTCACAGAATATGAGATACCAGAGTGAAGGGCCAGTGAACAGTGAATCAGAAATTTGGAGTCATTTTGATTTTGACTAAGGCAGCATTATTAACAGAAAAAGGCCAACCCACTGACCTAATAAGAATCAGGCTTGCAAACACATGCACACACACATGCATATACACAGGCAGATGAAATCACTTTGAAAAGTCTTATTTCTGTTATGGAGAAAGCATCTCTCAAAAAGCTGCATCAGTTAGACAAGCTAGAAGTTGTGACCTGGAAACAATACCTCTGGAACCATTACCCATGAGGACTAGCTATGTAGTGGAGATATATCAGACAATAGGCCAGGCACTCAGAGCATGGAAGCCTGTCTCTCTCTTCCAGAATGTAGCACATAACAAAAGAATGAGTGAAAAAGAGTCTAGGATGTATTCAAATGTGCTGGATTATAATTATTTTCAAAAAATTAAAATACCCATAGCCCAACCTCATAGTGTATATGCTGGAAAGCTAAATAAATAAGCATATGTATTTTATGTAAAATGACTGAATTTGACAAGCTCGTCTATAGAGTGAAAAAAAAAAAGAAAACTTGTTTTAGAACCTGTGTATCCTGGTTCTCTGTCTAATTGTCTTTCTATTGTTTTAAGGATTTGGGTTAGAAACACACCAAAGGCAAAACTATCAAGAAAAATTATATGAAAAGTTAAAAACACATGAAAGGTCTAGGATAGAATTACATTATGTTAGCTACTTGTGTACTATTTTGCAAGGCACATTGTGAGACATGTAATACCAGTTTCTAAGGTTCAAAGGACTATTCTTATTTACACATTCTATTAAATAGTAACCTTTAGTTATTTTTGCTAAACTTCCTATTCTCCTACTTTAAAGGGAGAAATCAAGGCATCAGTGTAGTCAAAGCTGGGCTTTCCAAATGGCTTAGTGGTTAAAAAAAAAAAAAAAATCCTCCTGCAATGCAGAAGATGCAGGTTTGATCCTTGGGTCAGGAAAATTCCCTCAAGAAGGAAATGGGAACCGCTCTAGCATTCTTGCCTGGAAAATCCCATGGACAGAGGAGCCGATCGGGCTATAGTCCATGGGATCACAGAGTCGGACACAACTTAGCAACTGAGGTGCCTGCACAGTCAATAGAGCTGTGGGTCCTCTTCACTCTTCCTATCTGGGAGGCCCAAACTTACAAAGGCTGGTTTTCCAGAAAGCTTTTAATTTCCTAGTTGTATAACTTTAGGCAAGTTACTTGACACTCCTGCCCTATTTTCTTCAATTGTAAAACTGATATGATGATAACAAGACCAAATTATGGGGTTGCTTTAAGACTAAAATGAGCAATACATGTAAAGTACCTAGAGGGATTGTTATTAAACAATGAAAGTACTAAGTTGTGTCCAACTCTTTTGCAACCCTATGGACTGTAGCTCTCCAGTCTCCTCCATGCATGGGATTTCCCAAGCAAGAATACTGAAATGAGTTCTGTTTCCTTCTCCAAGGAATCTTCCTGACCTATGGAATGAACCCAAGTCTCCTGCATTGGCAGGCAGATTTTTTACAACTGAGTCACCTGGGAAGCTACCTAGAGGAATACCTGGCATATAATGTGTTCATTTTTCTCTTCAAAATTAGCAAATGTTCTGACTAGAACAAAGCATAGTTCTTTCCTCATAGTGAACCATAGGCTACTTAATTATAGCTTTATGTGTTATATAGTTCCTTTATGAAACCCTTTTACCACTTTTATGCATATTTTTCATCATTTTTCTGCTCATCACCAAGACTATCTTATAGAAATCAGGTAAAAAAAGAGGGAGTGAAATCATATTTGCCCTAATAATTTATATCCATTTTTAAGGTTTTATAAATGACTAAGTGAAGAAGCAGAAAAATTGGGAATATTCCAGTCATCTTATTGCATATTGGTATATACCAGTTAATATAATTAAGACATAACTTCTCACTTTTTTTTCCTTTTCCCTAGACTTTTGAGCCCGGATAATTGAGACCTGAGCAAATATTCACTATTCCAAATTATAATAAAAGTCAGATATCTCTTTTTTATAATAAAAGTTGATGTAATTGTAAAAGAGATCAGCTAGACCTGTTCTGTGATTCATAATCCAAACTATGTACTGAATCAGGACTGATGCTTCCTGTGTGACTTCCCAAGGATTTTCTTATATCATAGCTACTTAATGAAGATGCACCAAGTGTAATGATGAATGAATGGTACATCCACTGAGGAAAGCTGTAATCGTCTCCATTCACTACAAACACTGCTACAGTGTATATCCATCCAAACCTATACTGGATTTACATTTACTGACACAAAATCTGGTAAACCAGATAAGGAGGCTTAATGATAGATTAATTGTATAGGGGAAGCAAACTAGTAAGTTATGTCTTTTTTGTGTTTGTGTGATCTTTGAGAAGAGCTGTGAGAGATTAATGAACATGCAGATTTGAAATCTCTAGTGGTATCTTAACCATTGCCAAAAAACATAATCTATGGCAAGAAATAATTGAAAATGATGAAAAAAAGAAAAAGCAAATATAAAATTTAGGAAAATGAAATTCCTATCTCCTGGATTAAGACTAGAGAGGCACAGTGGCAGAACCAGAAAGATTATGCTCTTTGATTTTCAAAAGCCCATGTTTTTATGGGTTTAATTATTCAGAAGGAAAAAAAAAATAATGGTGTATGAGAAAAGCAAACAGTGTATGATAAAAAGCAAATGGTGTATGATAAAAGCTACTTTTTTGTAGGGGGAAGGTTTACTTTCCATCTGAGGTAGATTTGGGCACAACTGGGAGTTTCTCTGTATTTTGGCCTTGGGCAGCTGAGCAGCAGTTTAGTTGTTGGTAACACACACACACACACACACAAACACACACACACACACAACACATGCACAGTATACCTATCTCAAAAACAAACAAATGAACAAAAGACAAACCTGTTAAAAAGAACTTGTATTTCTCTATCTTTTATCTTTCTTGGCATCTCTTCCTCTCCTGTCTTTCCTTTCTCCCTCCCACAATCCCTTAGTCTCTCCTTCCCTTCCCTTCCTTCCTTCCTTTTTCCATCCATCCCTCCATTCCCTTCCTTTCCTTACTTGCCATCCTTCCTCGTGTTTTCATTTTCAGGTTAGAAACTATCTTTCTAGACTGAAAAACCTTCTCTGCTGTTCCACGTTCATCACCTCAATTCATTAGTTTCAGACCATCTGCTGCCCTCTTGTGGCCATGCAATCCACCTACCTATGCCCCAGCTCTGAGCACGAAATAGGTTTTGCCCATTGAAGGAAAGGATTTTGTCAGTCAGAAGAAACTGACATCTCAAACTATAACTAACTCCTTATTTTTCTGCCCTGTTTTACACCATTGCCTTTTAATGCCATTTGGCTCTGAAACATGTAAAAATTGTACATCAGTGATCATTTTAATGACAACATACTGTAAATACTTCAAGAAGTGATTTGTCTTCTGAGGAAGTTTGCACTTAATGCCTTTCACCTTCTCATGCCCTGTCTTGGATAAGTCATTTTACATTAGCAGATAATATCCAAATATAGAAATAAAAATCACTTACTGTATAGTAAAATATATGAAGTTGTAAAAATATTTCAAGAAGACCTACAGGTAAATTCCTGATCAAAGTGATTTGGTTAAATCATGTCTTTATATAATACTAATAACAATCGTAGCAAGAAGAAATCATTTTGGATAGAATTATTAATTATGTCTTTTTAATAGGTTTTTGAAATTTGGTTTTCTAAGAGATTCTTAATTTCAATATCAAGTAATACATGAACCAATACATTCATCTCTGAAGTCATTACACTTCATTTTTTATCCTTCTCTTTTATATCAAGATTCCAGTGTTCTTTGGGGTCAAAAGAATAAAGCCAAAGCCAAAGCATGGATAAAGAATTCTTTTATTAAATTTGACGTGCATGTCCCTGATATTCCTCATTGCACTGTCTTTTATTTTCAACTTCTCATTACCATTTTAAATTAGGAGCAGAGATATTTAACTTATTCAATATAACGATTTAATGAAAACTAAAGAGCTAATTCAGAGTAGCACCATATACTCAGCTACTCTGAATGCTCAGCAAAACTGACAATTCCAGTTAAGGAGAACATATTTTTTCCTTTATTTGAACTATTGTTTAAAGACTGTATTAGGTAACTCAAATGTTGCTATTAAAATGATTCCTAATTAAAATGTTCAAGAAGATGGGTAAAAGAAACAGACTGAACGTTAAAAGTCTGGTGCTACTGCAGTGCTGCTGCGTGAGACCCTGTCACTCTGAAACACCTAAGGGTCGCAGCAATGTTGTACTTATGTGCGTGCGTGCTGACACTTTCATCATGTCTGACTCTGTGCAACCCTATAGACTGTAGACCACCGGGCTCCTCTGTCCGTGGGATTCTCTAGGCAAGAATACTGGAATGGATTGCCATGCCCTTCTCCAGGGGATCTTCCCAACCCAGGGACTGAACCCACATCTCCTGTCTCTTGCATTGCAGGCAGATTCTTTACCCGTTGAGCCACCTGGGAAGCCCAATGTTGTGTTTAAAGACCAGCAAACAAAGAACAAAAAATCTCTTTTGATAATAATATTATATATGATTTTTAAAAAATCAATGTCTTTGTGGGAAAAATCAGAAGCATTGTAATTCCTAATATTCATTACATGGTTTAGTATTGCTCATAGTTTGACCATGTGTTGGGTGCATTCTCTCTACGAAAGTTAGGGTCTCTGAAGATCTTAAACTAGCTCTTAGCATTATCATGCCATATGATTAAATTGATTCTTTGGAGAAACAGAAGTATAATGACTAAATGAGCAAAATATGGGCTATTGCAAATATTTCTAAGATAATAGCTTTGATGCTTACTTAAGCATGGATTACCAGTTATTAATCACTGCATAGAATTCTTTACCAAAAATACATGCTTCATTCTCTATAAACCTATCGTTGTCTCTGAAATGGGAAAGATAACTGTGATAATGTATGTGTGTGTGTGTGTGTGTGTATAAATGTAAAGGTTTCTCTCCTTCAGAACTGAGTGAAAAGGGAAGACATTTTTCATCTGGATTGTATTTGACTATTCACTTACAGTTTAAGCTCTCCTATGACTTCTCCTCTTTACCATCAGAGCATAATCTAATCCAGAGAATAGAGCCAAAGGGAATTGTCTTAGGTTGTTTTAAAGAAATGAGTAACTTTCCTAATTACACAAGTAAACACAGAGCATTCCTCTTTATTAATGTGTTAAGCCTAACTTTATGTATGCAAAAAATACATTTTTCCCAACAGTTAATTTGTGCACAGCACATAAAATCTACTCCAATTGTTTAACAAAATAAGCATGAGATAGCTATTTCTTTCTGAAAAATCATATTAGCTTATGATTTTAGCATTCAGTTTCTCTAACAGTAACTAAATCCATCCCTAACCTAGAAGAAAATATTTTCTTTGCAAAGTATTGTCTTGAAGAAACAAGCAAACAAACAAAAAGATACTAAACAGGAAAAACTCTGGCCTGCAAACTCCATTCTCCCCTCAGTAGGCACCCCTGGTTCAAATGTGCACTTGATAACAGAGTCAAGCTAGACCTGTTGTAATTCACAATCCACACTCCGCATTGAATCAGTCTTGATGCTTCTTATGTGACTTCCCAAGGATCTGTGTTTATAAAATGAGCTGTAACAATTTTTCCTCCACTACAAAGGAAAGATGTTATTTCTCATTGCCTTTCCTCAGGGTTTCATGGGACAAGAAAATAAGCAATTAAAAGCAACCACATGTGTAAAGCAGCATGTTACATGACTTGTCTCAAAGGTTAAGCAAGAAACTAAATCATTGAAAGTTGGAATGTGCTTGCATTATAAAATTAGAACTTCCGAACACATTGTGTTGCTCAGTTTTCAAATCCAGAAAATAAGCAGGGCATTTGGCTTTCATTGCAAATTTAATGTGATTATTTGAAAATAAAAATTTAAATTCTAAATCACATGAAGTCCTTCAAATGCAAATATTTCATAATTGCCGTATTGTCGAGCACTTTATAGGGCAAATTAGAAAGACAATGTATTGAAGTCAATATTTTAAAATAGCAATTAAGTTGGATGAATTAGAAATATATACCAGTACAAATCTCATTTGTTATTCAGTGTTCACTGGAGATTAGTTATTATTAGATTTTTATTAAGCATGTATTCATTGAGCAGTAGTATTATTTTTTATCTTCAGCTGATGCTATTTCCTATGAACAAACCATGCTTTGTTATCTGAAAGATATTTAGGAAAATAAAAACAAAATCACCTCCCTGTGCCCTCTCCTGCTTCTTTCCTCTCTCCTTCCGTTTCTTTGTTACTCCTTCCCTCTGTTTCCATCTTGTCCTCTTTCCTCCTCTCATCTTATCTCTGTCCTTTTCTTTTCTTTTCCTTTCTCTGTCCCATGAAATACCCATGTGCACAGGCATGATGGATGTCTCATCTGGTGAATAAACTGGCAGTGTTGATCTACAGCTCTATGCAGAACACATCTTTCTTCTAAAGCTGCAAGCCACACATTTAAACTCAAATCTCAGAGATTGCAACACCTAGATTGCAGTACAAATTGGTATGACCAACCAGACCCAGCAACCATCGATCTTCATTCTTTCTGCCACCCTGTAAACTGAAAGCTTTTGTAGCAAGAGGTAACTAAAATTCTGAAGTCGACTTGCAATAAAGGGAAGCAACAACTCTAAGATTGGACTGAAATATCTGACAGCTCTCTGAAACAAAACACAAACAAAATGTACCCAGGTTTCAGTTACGCTCTATTTGGTTTCTTTTCTTGTTAAATAAACGCTGGCCTATAACTCATTAGACACCTTGTGTGCAGCCCCACAAAGATGTGGGCAGTTCAATTTAGAGTAAGTGGGAGGTGTATAATTCAGCATTTACGCTTCTGGATAAATCAAGTTTCAGCATATGAGATTTTTGCCATATACTTCAAATATTCTTATTTCCCTCACTGCTGGCTCAAATTTGAATTTAAACAGGCATATAAACAATACATGGGGAAAAAAACCACACAAGTTTTTCTATAACAATTTCCATTAATACTGAAACCTTGTTTGAGGCAATAAACTAGAGAAGTTGTTTCCCTGATTCATTCCTTTACTTGGGATGTGGACAGAATTGTGTCTGGGGTACCCAAACCAAAGATCATTCATTTTGTCCATTCCCAGGCGGTTCTAAAATGTTTTTACTTCCTCTTGGAGATATTAAGTGTTGCTCAGAGAATGCATTTTTAATAAAGAGGGTTTCAGCAGATTCTCTCTATTTGGTATCTCATCATTTCTGCCCTACCCATGGCATTTCCTAACACAATGTGCCCATACCCAGTGATCATGTGACTCCAAGAGTAAATTTATTTAAATCTGTTAAATGAGCAGATAGAGCACAGAGGTGGCTGCAAATCTTTCTTTTATCAGGAAAAGCAAAAGCAGATGAACAGAGTGTTGCTTATTTGAGAATCACTTCTCCCTTGAAGGCGATCAGAATGTTGTGGAATATGGTTTCCAGCTATCAAAATGAGGTTCACCATTAAGTATCTACAAGGAAAATAAAACAGCAAAGTACTGTTATTTACCAATTAAATTATCAAAGATTTACAAATGAATAACAAATTTACTTAATGTTAGTCATGCCATGATGGTATTAACATCACTACTTGTCATAGAATATCGGCAAAAACTGGTAGGAACTGTTCTCCTATCCAAATACATACCCCTAGCAATGTGACCGCAGCTCCTCTCTTCAAGAGATGGAGTGTATTTGCCCTTGTTTTCAGTCTAGGCTGGCTTTGTGACTTGTTTGACCAACAGAATGTGGTGGAAGTGATGTTTGTGTCAAACATAAGCTATCTTTTTGGTCTGCATAGAAAATTCTGGAAGGCTTCCTTTCTTTTTCTGTTCTTGACATGGTAGAGAACTGCCTGTCACTGCTCCTTCAGATCATTCATCACCACCTTATTAAGTAAGAGTCTGATATTAAACTCATTCTCATCCTTTTGATCCAGGCTTAGAATTTGGTTTCTCCTATCTTCTCTCTGAGAGTTTGATATCTACTGCTTAATTCTAGGTATATCTTACTTTTTGAATAAATATTTTGACCAAACCCTATAATTTGTACAGGGCCAAAGTTGAATGGGATAACTAAGGCAGGTGAGGACCTTATCTCAGGTACAAACTGTAGTGAGTCATCATAAACACATTTACCAAGAAAAATATACCTTAATGCAATACATTTAAAAATTGAAATTTATGCCAAGATTCCTGATTAACAAAATATCAAAATTTTAGGCAAAGATAGGATGAGTGTGAGACCACATGGCATAATCATTGGACTCAGTATGTCTAAATCCCACATCTTAATTTTCCAACTTTTACTGTAAGGCCCTAGAGGATTTATTTGTGTTTTTGTTATTCAGTCACTGATTCATGTCAGACTTCTCTGATCCCATGGATTGCAGCATGCCAGGCTTCCTGTCCTTCAGCATCCCTCAGAACTTGCTCACGCTCATGTTCGATGAATCAGTGATGCCATCCAACCATCTCCTCTGTCACCTCTGTCTGCTCCTGCTCTCAGTCTTTTCCAGTCTCAGGGTCATTTCCAGCGAGTTGGCTCTTTTACCAAGTGGCCAAAGTATTGAAGCTTCAACTTCAGCATCAGTTTTTTCAGTGAATATCCATGGTTAATTTCCTTTAAGATTGATTGGTTTGATCTCCATTCATTCCAAGGTACTTGGAGAGTCTTCTCCAAAACCAAAATTCGAAAGCATCAGTTCTTTGGTGCTCAGCGTTTTTATTGTCCATCTCTCACATCTGTACATGACTACGGGAAAAATCATAGCTTTGACTCTACATATCTTTGTTGGCAAAGAGATGTCTCTACTTTTTAATATGCTGTTCAGGTTTGTCATAGCTTTTCTTCCAAGAAACAAGAATCTTTTAATTTCATGGCTGCAGTCCTAAAATTTTGGAACCTAAGAAAGTAAAATCTGCACTGTTTCTACTTTTTCCCCATCTGTTTGCCATGATGTCATGATCTTAGTTTTTTAAATGTTGGCTTTCAAGCCAGCTTTTTGACTCCCCTCTTTCACCCTCATCAAGAGGATCTTTAGTTCCTCTTCCCTTTCTGCCATTAAGGTGGTATCATCTGCAAATCTGAGGTTGTTGATATTTTTCCCAGCAATCTTGATTCCACCTTGTGTTTCATCCAGCCCAGCATTTCACATGATGTACTTCGCATATAAGTTAAATAAACAGGGTGACAATATACAGCCTCATCATACCCCATTCCCAATTTTGAATAAGTCTGTTGTTCCATGTCCAGGTTTAACTGTTGCTTTTTGTCCTCATGCAGGTTTCTCAGGCGGCAGGTAAGGTAATATCATATTCCTATCTTTTAAAGAATTTTTGATGGTTTGTTGTGATCCAGACAGTCAAAGGCTTTCGCCTTTAGTCAATGTGTAGTCAATTTAGTCAATCACACTGTCAATGAATTAGATGTTTTTCTGGAATTCCCTTGCTTTTTCTATGATCCAACAGATGTTGGCTATTCAATTTCCAGTTTCTCTGATTTTTCTAATCTATCTTGTATATCTGGAGAGTCTCAGTTCATGTATTATTGAAGCCTAGCTTGAAGGATTTTGAGCATAATCTTGCTAGCATGTAAAATGTGGTAGTTTGAAAATTCTTTGGCATTGCCTTTTTTGGGATTGGAATGGCAACTGACCCTTTCCAGTCTTGTGCCCACTGCTGAGTTTTCCAAATTTGCTGGCATATTAAGTATATCACTTTAACATAATCTTTTAGACTTTAATAACTCATCTGGATTTCCATCACCTCCAGTAGCTTTGTTCCTAGTGATGCTCCCTAAGGCCCACTTGACTTCACACTCCAGGATGTCTGGCTCTAGGTGAGTGACCACATCGTCGTGGTTATCGGCATCATTAGGACTTTTTTGTACAGTTCTGTGTATTCTTGCCACCTCTTCTAAATCTCTTCTGCTTCTGATAGGTCCTCGCCATTTCTGTCTTATTGTGCCCATCTTTGCATGAGACATTCCCTTGGTATCTCCAATTTTCTTGAAGAGATTTCTAGTCTTTCCCATTATGATGTTTTCTTCTATTTCTTTGCATTGTTCACTTAAGAAGGCTTTCTTATCTCTCCTTGCTGTTCCTTGGAACTCTTCATTCAGTTGGATATATCTTTCCCTTTCTCCTTTGCCTTTCACTTTTCTTTTTTCCTCAGTTCTTTGTAAGGCCTCCTCAGACAATCATTTTGCCTTCTTGCATTTCTTTTTCTTTCAGATGGTTTTGGTCACAGCCTCCTGTACAATGTACGATCCTCCCTCTGTAGTTCCTCAAGCAGTCTATATCGGCCAGATCTAATCCCTTGAATCTATCACTTCTACAGATTTGTAGCCTATGAATTTCAACCCTATAAACTGTAGCCTGTCGGGTTCCTCTGTGCATGGAATTCTCCAGGCAAGAATACTGGAGTGGGTTGATGTGCTCTCCTCCAGGGAATCTTCCCAACCCAGAGATCAAACCTGCCTCTCTTATGTCTCCTGCATTGGCAGGCAGGTTCTTTACCACTATTGGTGCCAGCTTCTAGTGCCACCTGGGAAGCCCTATGACCTTTACTATTCAATAAATGTCACTGGTTTCTCATTCTTTTATCTAGGTATGTATTTTTTCGTTTTGAAGCTTATTCACTGCACAAGTCTTTTTTAGTACCTATCAATGTTCTTGGGATCACTTTTAGCAGTGTCTTTAAAATATGATTATGATGGTAAGCAAAAACAGGCCTGGGTCTTGAGATCAAGGAGCTTATATTCCTATGGGAAAGGTAATCAAATAATCACAAACTCATATTTAAAAACACAATGTTAATAAGTATGTAATCGAGGGGTTATACAGAATTAGGCAATACTTTCTGTGTAAGTGCCAGTCTGACATATGTATACTAATAATCAGGTGAAATGGAGAGAAAAGTATCCTTCCTAAATAGAGAGTGGTTTTTGCAAATGATTGAATAAAAGAGAGCTTGAAGACATTGGAAGAGGTCCACAATGTTACTTGCTCTAAGAATGTCAATTGGATTCAGTGGCATAGATGTCATTGGTCACCTTAGGAAGAGTTATGACTCTGTGTTTGACTTAAGAAAGGAAAACTGAAAGTGAAAGCGAAGTTGCACAGTCGTGTCTGACTCTCTGCAACCCCAGTGACTGTAGCCTACCAGGCTTCTCTGTCCATGGGATTTTCCAGGCAAGAGTACTGGAGTGGATTGCCATTTCCTTCTCCAGGGAATCTTCCCGATCCAGGGATCAAACCAGGGTTTCACGCATTGCAGGCAGACACTTCACCCTCTGAGCCACCAGGGAAGCTTAAGAAAGAAAAGCAGCTGACTAATGGACCTATGAAATAGTGGTAATTCTGTTATAGAGAGTGTGATTTTTTTCCCCCAAGCTTGTAGACAGATAGAGATAGGACAGAGAGCAAAAGGAAAGTTTTTCTTTGTTGATTGCTTGCTGATAAAAGAGACTTGATAATGTTTAAAATCCATAGTAGGAAGTGTTCGTATTTGTGCAAAAGTTTAAATACACAATAGAGGGGAAAAGTAATCAATTCAATCAAATGCTTATGAGGAAAAAGGGAGTAATTTTCAAATCACCACCTGAAGATAGTTGGAGAGGTAATAAATCCCCAGTTATGATGCAGAGAAGGGTAGGATGATTGCAGACATAGGTGATTTGTGTTGAGTAGTGCAGAGACAGAGAACACATTTCCATCATAAAACCAGAGGTGTCCTTTTCTCATTATCACTGTCCTCTGATCATGTTGTGAGTGAGTTAAGTTTCAACCCCTAATAAAAGAATGAGATTTTTCTGTATACCATCCTGCCAAGTGACCAGGAGCTTCCTTTGGTCTTCTAGTCACCCAGTGAGGAACTGGGAAAAAGACTCCCTAGGCATGGTGGCAAAAGAGAAATTCCATTTGTATTCATTTTCTATGAATACTGTAATAAGTTACTACAAATTTAGTGACTTAAATAAGACAAATATATTTTTTCACTGTTCTGTAAGTAAGACTGACAGATCTCACTAGGCTAAGATCAAAATGTTGGTGGACGGCATTCCTTTCTGGACCCTCGAGAAAAGAATTAATTTCATTGCTTTTTCCAGCTTCTGGAGGCTATCTGTTCTCCTTGTCTATGATTCCCTTTCTTTATCTTCAATACCCAGCAACACTGGCCAGGGTCCTTTAACACTGCCATCTCTCTGGCTCTTTTCATTGTTTCATCTACCTTTAAGGATTCTTGTGATGGCTTTGGGCCCACCCAACTAACTCAGGACAATCTGCCTATTTTTAAGTCAGTTGATGAGTAACTCTGTTTCTGAATCTTAATTCCCCTTCTCTCATATGATGTAACTTATTCACAGGTTCTAGGGATTAATATCTACACATCCTTTGTTTTTGACGGGATGGTTATTCTACTTATCACAGTAAAGTAATGGTAGATTGCCTAAGACTTTGGGTTCAAACTATGAATGTTTCTTTCATGAAGCCTCTTGACACCAGTGCTGTGAAAATAGGCCAGTAAACTAGCACAAATTCAGTTCCAATATTTCTAACAATTTAAATGGCAATTTTTTCAGGTTCTTTAGGATCACTCATCTAGCACTTCTGAGTAGCAAATCCCATCTCAATCTGCTCTCCTGGTTTGAGATTCTAACCTTCTTCTCCACTATTTTCAGAACTTCTAGCACCTCTAAATGACTCCACAAGAATTCCTTGCCTTGTCTGACAGTCACCATAGTTTACAAATGATACTAATGATACTTAAGTGATTATAAAAGCTGTCTTTCTCTTCTCTTGAAACACACAAGAGCTCTGTCTTTTGTAAACCAATGATTTGCGTGTCCACAATTTACAAAGGAATAAATAGTGGTAGGACATTGGCATTCTGATTTTGCCCTGGGGAAGCCATCATCCCTAAAACTCATATCCAAAATGTGTTGCATAGAATGGGCTGAATGACTTCCTCTGAAAAAGCAAAAGCAAACAAACAACAAAACCCAAATGTAATCTAAGCTATCTTTTGTTAAGAGTCTTTCCTCTCTTTCTGTCTATATTATATACAGTATTTTTGAGGAAAGATTATGGATACCAAGAGGCTACTCAAAGTCACATTCAGGCTATTTTTTTAATGCCAAAGACTCATTATAGTAATTGACGCGATGCTGTGCTCTAACTTTATAATTCTCTTCTAGGAAACAGAACCATTGGCAAATACTCCAAACTCTCGTGGAGTGTTAGACTAAATTATCCATAGAAATCATTGATACAGTACAATGAGGCAGAAGGGACATTTTCTCATCTACCTATTAAGCCGCAGGCCTTGGAATAATGAACCCTACATCCTGTGAAGCAGGACATAAAGCTTGATATGCTTGACTTTTAAATTAAAGAGATTCTTTAAAAGGAGAGAATATGGAATGGGAGGCAGTTAGAATTGAGAATACGCCATAAAGATGACCTGTTGGCTTCTGGAAGCAACTTCTGGAGACTGTCAGTACTGAGGATTTGTGCATGCTTCTGTTTAGAATTTGAGAAGCACATACAGTCAGCAGAAACCTTCAATGGAACTGCTATCCAGTGTCGAAAGACAAGGTTTACTTATAGTCCTAGTGGATTAAACATTAACTTACAAGATCAAAGAAATAATCATTCAAAACATTTTTTAAGGTCCCTATTTTGATTCAGCCTCTGCGGCAAGTGCCCTAGAGATACAAAAAAAGACTGAAATATGTTTGAAAGTTAGGAACTTTGAAGGATAAATACAGTGAGAAGTATTTTGATGAATTTTGAAACATCAGGAGACATCTATCAGACAGATAAATGGGGATGGAGATGATCCATGCACCCATGATTGGGGGGGTTGATTCCAAACTGAGTGACTTTGGGAAAGGCAAAAGGGAGGTGATGCAATATATACCTGTGTACAAGGAATTATAACCGTGGTTGTTACATAAGATTCAAGCAGAAGTAGGGACTGTAAGTATTGAAAATGAAAAGATAGCAACTACCACCAGGTAAAAGTTATTCTAAGACTTGTAACAGTTTTAAAGTGAATCACTTGTGTATCGATTTTACAACTTTAACTGACATACACAGTGCATGGACTGTTCACTTTGATACTTTCTTTAAGGAAACCCAGCTTCTTAATTGAATGAACTTATTTTAAAATATATTAGTCCCATAAATTTAAAATTAGTATCTTTTGCTATAAATTAAAATTGGGAAGTAAGGTCTCAAAACATCTTTAAAAATCATCGAGTGCTAAACAGATCCAATTGTCTGCCAGTTAGAGTCTTAACATTGATCGTAGGTATCATTCATGAAACTAGCATGCAATGTAAGGGAAGTAAATATTGTGGAAAAAATAATGAATTCAGCTTTTGGTATGATGTCTTTGAAAGGCCAGCGTTTGGGCATTTTAAAAAAGGTTCAGCATCAAAGACTGGCTTAGAAGTTTAGCTCAGTATCACTACAAATTATAGAAGGAAGTTGACATTCCAAGAGTGAGGGTTTATAAAGGTTCACGAAGTTATAAATAGTTAGTGGGCAGATTAAGTAATCAGCATTACCTAGGCTCAGTTCAGTTCAGTCGCTAAGTCGTGTCCGACTCTTTGCGACCCCATGAATTGCAGCACTCCAGGCCTCCCTGTCCATCAGCAACTCCCGGAGTTCACTCAGACTCACGTCCATCAAGTCAGTGATGCCATCCAGCCATCTCATCCTCTGTCGTCCCCTTCTCCTCCTGCCCCCAATCCCTCCCAGCATCAGAGTCTTTTCCAATGAGTCAACTCTTCGCATGAGGTAGCCAAAGTACTGGAGTTTCAGCTTTAGCATCGTTCCATCCAAAGAAATCCCAGGGCTGATCTCCTTCACAATGGACTGGTTGGATCTCCTTGCAGTCCAAGGGACTCTCAAGAGTCTTCTCCAACACCACAGTTCAAAAGCAACAATTCTTCAGTGCTCAGCTTTCTTCACAGTCCAACTCTCGCATCCATACATGACCACAGGAAAAACCATAGCCGTGACTAGACGGACCTTAGTCGGCAAAGTAATGTCTCTGCTTTTGAATATACTATCTAGGTTGGTCATAACTTTCCTTCCAAGGAGTAAGCGTCTTTTAATTTCATGGCTGCAGTCACCATCTGCAGTGATTTTGGAGCCCCCCAAAATAAAGTCTGACACTGTTTCCACTGTTTCCCCATCTATTTCCCATGAAGTGATGGGACCACATGCCATGATCTTCGTTTTCTGAATGTTGAGCTTTAAGCCAACTTTTTCACTGTCCTCTTTCAAGAGGCTTTTTAGTTCCTCTTCACTTTCTGCCATAAGGGTGGTGTCATCTGCATATCTGAGCTTATTGATATTTCTCCCAGCAATCTTGATTCCAGCTTGTGTTTCTTTCAGTCCAGCATTTCTCATGATGTTGGTTCTTTTTTGCTTTCCTTCTTTTTTTCCCCCTATGTTCCAATTCAAAATTATCTTCTATCACCCAAGGACATAACTGATAAGGAAGATAGATTTTTCTTTGGAACATGCCCTTCTAATATCTTGTGCTTTGTAGTGATAATTTTCTTTGCTCCCTTTCTTCTTTGATGTCCCAATTTCCATGGCTGGAGTCTGTCTGTATTGGGACTTCTTTGTGCCTTACCTACATGGTGAAGCTTCCCTACACATGCAAGTCATACCACACAGATTCCTGCAGAAATGGTGTTGTATCACATTTGAAATGGCCTTTGCCTGTATTATATATCTTTAGGATCACACTCCCTCTAATAATAATTTGATGCTAGATGGAATAAATATTTAAGAGTCATGGTAATATGATCATATATAAGTGTAAAAAGCGTATCTTACATAAGCAAAAGCAAGAATATTTTAATGATGACTTTCTAGGAGCAGTGGTTTACTCTTCTGATCCAACCTGTCATTGGCATTAAATGCCAGTGAATTTTAAAACAAACACTTGAGAGGTCATGTTCTGTTCTTTCAGTCTATGATGACAGAGAATTACAGGCCAGTTTGATAGTCATTTTCTCTTTGACGAAGATGGTGGTTAGAGGGTGTGCTAGATATGCTTTTGATACCCATCAACAACTTGGGACTTGCAACAACAACAATGACATTGGAAAGAACACTTGCTAGATTGAGGAGGATACTTTGCGGGCGGGAGTGGGGGGGTGGAGTTGAATTTTCCAGGCTAAAGTCATGATTTTCAATTACCAGGGAATGTAGAAGCAGTATCCTCAAGCAGTCCAGAGGGCTTGCGGCAGGGTACACATGCAATACACAAGAGTATCTAATAAAATAAACAGCTCTCGTGGTGACAGAAGAGCTTGATGCTGGTGGGTAATTAAGCCATATAACTATGGCTTCATATGCAGCAGTATACGCACTCTACTATATACTGTGTCCTTTCTATATCCTGTACTATTTTAATTTTTAATTTGGTTTGCTCTCACTTATAAGTTGCATTGTGAGTGTTCCAGAACTTCTCCTCTTTGGAATATCTTTACCTCACATTCTAAGATACTCTTAACAAAGGCAGAGCAAAGTACCTTTTTTGGTATTTCCCCTGCAGCATTTGACCTTGCACATAGACTATACCCAATAAATTATGGTAGTTGGATGATTTAAGTAATATTCTTTGTAAAGTAGTAAAAAGTCTTACCTAACATATTAAGTAGAAATATAGATGTGAGGGAATTAGTTTGACAATAGCCAAAGCCTATAATAGACAATGGACTTTAAAAAAACGTAATGCTATTTCGTTTAAAATAAATTGAGAGAAATAATTCACCTTTATGGTGGATTAAGACATTTCTACTAATGTACATGCAAATGTTGATGATGTTCTTCTAAAGCATGATTAGATAAAAGTAATAGAGTTGGTCAATAAATCAGTTTTGAACAAGGAAAAATAACCATAAAATTTAGTACAACATAAATTAATGTTATTTAAAGAAATTAGTTCTGAGAATATGATTAATATAGTTAATTATTTGATTCCAGGTTTGTTGTTTTTAATCTCTATTGTTCTGGGAATAGCCTATGAATTGAATATATATATATATATTTTTTTATCCTAAGCAATGAAACTGCAACATGATATCAAGGATAAAAATGCAGGCTCATAGTTAAGATAAATAATGATAATCTCCAAGACAAGATGCCCAGAGGCTAGTCTCCCATATGTTACCAAGTACTGTGAGCTCTGAGGCAAACTGTCTTTGGTCTGGGGGATTTGGGATATGTCTTCAGTAATCATGTAAAAGTTCCCTTCTGTACCTAGATTTTATTATTTTGTTACCTACAACTGTGGTTTGTAATATTCTAACCGGCTAAAGCTGTGTTTCAAAAAAATGTGACACAGAAGGAGAATATATAAACCAGATCAGAGCACTGAGTCAGGAGTGGAGGACTTAGTCTCTGTTTGATAATCCCTTCCAAACCTCCTCCTATACTAGTCTCAAATAATTCTATGGTGTAATCAACTACAATTTAATATGAATTTGTTTGACCTAGACTACACTCATCAATATTGCTTTAACAGAGAAGAAAAGAGTGAATAAAGCAGATGTAGTATGTGGATACACACAGCTTTCCCTTGCTCCAGACCTATGAATGTTTTTATTTTAACCACATCTATGCTCCTCTTCTTTTTCTGACCTTCAACATAGTCCTGAATTTGGTCTTGCCTTCCCTGGTTTAATCAAATTTCCTGCTAATCCTAAACCCTAAGCTGAAATATTTAGATTGATTTTCTCTGCCTTAAAAAGTCAGCACTGATTCCTGTTATATCTGATCAGATGATTCTATTGTTTAAAGAATGGCATCTCCACTCTCCTCCTAATTCTATTTCAGGATCAAGTGTCAGTCCTTTCTCGACTTCTTCCAATTCTGCTGTATTTAAAGCTTCAGTGAATTAGGTACTAACTTGTACACTTCTTTGTCTTATTTGCTATTATTTTATGTATAACTCTTTTGACTTCTGGACTATTCTCTTAATGGGCATGTATAATCAACTGAGAAAAACTCTTTATTTTTTCTATCGTTTTTAAACAAATTTTCCTATATAATCAAGCCCTTTTAGAACTGCCAGAGTTTACATAGTGCCAAAGGCTTGGTGATGCCTCTATTTTTCAATAATGTTGCTTTTCAAAGGTTTTCCTACTAACTTCAAATTGTGAAGACCATGAAGTGACTTACAAGTGTCTTGCTTTAGCACTTTTTACATTATTTTTGCCTTCAATTCTATGTTCTTACCTCTTTCTGGTATATGGACTAAGCTATGGAATCTGTACATCTGTGGAAATATTGTAATTTCTTTCACATTTTGCACACATTATACCAAATTTTAGAGAAATCTGGATCTCCAAATCATGGTGGATTGAACATAGTATTATCATCCAAGAGAATCAGATTTGATGTATGGGTCCTAAGGATGGAAATTTCTAGTTGATGCAAGTACTCTGAAACCAGAAAGAGAGCAGATAGGGACCAACACACCTAAAAAGTTTGGAGAAGTTGGTTGAGACTTAAGAAGTAGAAAATAACAAGGGGCAGGCAAATATCTAGGTCTCTGAACACTAACAAGATTTTTAACTCCAGAAAAAGAGCTTGAATGAAAACCAGTAATGAGGGCAGGATTTATATATTTGGGCTAGGAAAGAGAAGCAGAGATGAAAAGGGGCTGTGGACCTAGCGACGTGGACCCAGGACCTTCAAGGCTGAGTTTATAGTAGAGTAACTAATATAAGTCACCAGGAATAGAGTCTTCTTTATATAGTTCCTGCATAATAATCAGAGCTTCTCTGAGCATGTAGTAAGCTCTTGATGATTGATGACATGTGTTTGCATTTTTAGAAACTTAAATTAAACCAATCAATATTATTTTTAATTTTTATCATTTCTATTATATTTATCTTTTAATAGGATGTTTGTAGGTTCATCTTAAACTTAGAGAATAGCATCATTATTTTATTTATTCTCCCATAAAGCACAGTTTTTTTTCATTCTCTGTGTTTAGCAAATTATATGGATAATAATTTCAACACATTTTTCATCCATGAAAGCCTATGTTCTGAAGGCAATAGAATAAAACAACAGGCACTGACATGAATTTAATTTTTACATGCAAGAATCACTGATGCTAAAGTAAGTCTAGAATAAAACCTTCAGCAATAGATGTGTCATATTTAAATTTATTAAGAAAGAAATCTTTAGGTAGTGAGCAGACAATGACTCTGCAACAAATTTAAGTAATACTATTTTAATCTCAGTCTTATTGATTTTGAAAAATGTATTATTTATTACTGAAAACATATGTTATGTAGGAAATAAATAAGTTACTTTTTTTAAAGCAGTAGAACTTGGTTGCTTGGTTATTTAATGCTTGAATATATTTAAAATGTCTACATCCTTTACAAATCACTCACAGATATACAAATAATGAAATTATTATATACTATATCAAAAAGATTGAGAATTGTTCTTGGGATAGCACATACCTATACATCATGGACAAATCAAGAACTAAATGCCAAAGAAATTAGTGTTAGAGAGAAAGTTTCCAAGTTGAGCTACAAATACAAAATCAAGAGGCAATTTTAAACTCCTAACCTGAGACATGAGATAAAACATTTCAAACAAATGCCTTGAATGTTGTAATGGACAGACTGGTTCTGCACCTCCAGGGATGATTTAAAATGCATTCACATCTTGCTGAGATATTATCTATAATATATAAGAAATTTAAATCAAAATGCCGTTCTTACCAAAAAAACGCTGTTTGTGACAAATGTGAAACCAATGTGAAAATTCAAGGTCTCAAGAAGATTTTGCTCAGTAATGAGATAATTTGATACCACATATTGGAAAAAATAAAATAGATAGCAAAAGAAACTGCTTTAAGGTTTGAAGTCTGATATTATTCAGAAAAAGTATATATAAGATAGGCAAAGCTTTTGTTAATTGTAGTACTGAGAGTGGTCATTATAATTTTAATACTATTGACAACAAGAATTACCATGATTGTATACTGGTTTTGACATAGATGTGATACCCAGGTTGAAATTTTAACATGTGATAAAACATAAATTTTTTATTTCATATAAAAAGTAATTGTAAACATAAAGCAAAATTTTGTGCATTTACAATAAAGGTGATGGTCCTGTGGCTAAATCTGACCTTGTTTAGAACTATCAGAGCTTTGTGGGCTAAAAACAAGCAATGAACAAAGAAAGATTATAAACAATGTGGAGAGATAGACCTTATGTTCTTATTCAGTTTTCTTGATCACATTATGGAGCGTGAATCTTCTTGTGAACTATTTAGATGAGGAGTGTTAGAAAGGAACTGTGATGACTTGATTATAGTTCTTTGGACCTTTCTTTGTTCATTTGGTAAATAAAGGTAACACATTATAAAATTGCCCTATCTAAAACACAGAAGCTGCAAAGAAAGGGAAGATAAGAATTGACAGGGCTTGATCAACTTTTGTTGACTGTCTTACCCAATCATAATTTCCTTCTAAAAAATACATATTAAAAATGCTTTGAAAATTGTTAAGAGCTAAAACTAAGATGTGATTATTGCTATTGACATTAGTTAGTTGGGTAATGAATGCAAAATAACTGAGTGTCTTCAAACAACAGCATGTAGGATCACTAATTGGCAGATACTTGGGTTCTTTATTGTCTACAGGAACCAGGAAACTAACAGTGTTAGAATCTTGCTTCAGCTCATAGTTTCTGATGATTAACTATTAAAAGGTGTGTGCTGTGTGTGCTAACTCACTTCAGTCATGTCTGACTCTTTCTGATGCCGTGGACTGTAGCCCTCCAGGCTCCTCTGTCCATGGGATTCTCCAGAAAAGAATACTGGAGTGGGTTGCCATGACCTTCTCCAAAAGATCTATTTGTTAATTAATGTAAGATGTCAAAAATAGAAAAACTGTGTTTTAGGGTATATAGGAACTTTCTATACCATCTTTCCGATTTTTTGTGTGTGAATCTAAAAGTTTTCTATAAAATAAAGTCTCATAAAAAGTGATAATAAAATATATTTTTAATAGCAAAATATCTGAATAGATACTTCATCAAAGATACACAGCTGACAAGAATATGAAAAGTTGCTCATCATAATTTTACATTGGAAATTAAAACAGCAATGAGATGCCACTACACACTTATTAATAACACGACTAAAATCCAGAACACTGACAATACAAATGCTGACAAGCTGTAGTACAATAGGAACTTTCTATTTTTAACTAGTGAAATTCTAGATAGTACAGCTTTGTGGTATTTACCCGAAGGAGTTGTCGAACTAGGTCTACACAAACATCTGTACACACATGTTAGTTATAAATAAAACAACATTTGGAAGTGAATGTTGAATGGAATGGAAGTAGGTGAATGGGTGAACTGTGATGCATTCATCCAATGGAATATTCTTCAGCAATAATGAACTATCAAGGCACAAAAAGATATGCAGGGACCTTAAATACATACTGTTAAATGAGTTTTTTAAAGGCTACATACTGTATGATTTTAACTATGTAATATTCTGGCAAAAGCAAAACTATGGAGACAATAGAAAGATCAGTTGCTGCTGCTAAGTCGCTTCAGTCGTGTCCGACTCTGTGCTACCCCAGAGATGGCAGGCCATCAGGCTCCCCGTCCCTGAGATTCTCCAGGCAAGAACACTGGAGTGGGTTGCCATTTCCTTCTCCAATGCATGAAAGTGAAAAGTGAAAGTGAAGTCGCTCAGTCGTGTCCGACTCTTTGCTAACCCATGAATTGCAGCCTACCAGGCTCCTCCATCCATGGGATTTTCCAGGCATGAGTACTGGAGTGGGGTGCCATTGCCTTCTCGGAGAAAGATCAGTAGTTGCCAGAAATTTATGGGAAGGGAGAGGAGAAATGAAAAGCTCGGGATTTGTAAGACAGGAATGTTACTCTGTATGATACTCTAATGGAAGATTGTTGTTATTTAGTTGCTAAGTCGTGCCTGACTCCTTTGAAACCCCATGGACTATATAGCATGCCAGGTTCCTCTGTCTATGGGATTTCCCAGGCAGGAATACTGGAGTAGGTTGCCATTTCCTTCTTCAGGGGATCTTCCTGACTCCAGGGATCTTCCTGATATGTGTCTCCTTCATTGGCAGGTGGATTCTTTACCACTGAGCCACTAGGGAAGCCCATAATGGCAGATACATGTCATTATATGTGTGTCAAAACCCATAGAATAAACATAAATAGTTAGCCCCAATGTAAACTATGGACTTAATGTATCAGTATTATTTCATCAAATGTATAAATGTACCTCTCTGATGCAAGCTGTCAGTAAGGGGGTATTGGGGAATTTTGAACTCACTGTCCAGTTTTTATATAACCCTAAAATTTCTCTAAAAATCAGTCTATTAACTCTCAAAAGTGATGTTTGTTATTAACAATTTCTCCCATTATCAATTTCCTCTTCAAATATCATTGAATTCACAACTGTACACTGAACCACTCATCTGAGAGCTATTAGCAAGTCTTAAGTGGAACCTGTGTCTGAATGTATTAAATATAACCTTAGGATATGAATTGCTGTGAAAAATATTTTAAATTATGGAGAAATATTTTTAGGTTAACAAAAGTTAAAGGAATTCTATTTCTACCTTTTACACATCTCTCAAAATCATCAATTTCAGGGAAAAATATAACAATGTAAAGTATTTTTTTTAGTATACTGTCTTTTGAATCATGCTCATCTTATGTGAAGGTGAAGAGATCTTTGTTATTTATCTAGAAATCATACAGTATGCACTATTGTTATTTTTATGTGTAACCATGTTAATTAAACCATTTGTATTTCTATATAATTATAATATTGAGTCTACAAATGAGCCTAATTCCCTCTATGTTGTTGTTTGGTCATTAAGTTGTGTCCAATTCTTTTGTGACCCCATGGAGTGTAGCCTAGCCGGCCAGGCTCCTCTGTTCATGGGATTTCTCAGGCAAGAAACTGGAGTAAGTTGCCATTTCCTTCTCCAGATTCCTTCTGTACCTAATTAGAAAATTCATACATCACTATGAACTGTTTATGTTATAAAGAGATTATTTCAATATGAGCAGACTTTATATTTACAAGACTTTGTATTTACAAGAAGAATTAAAACACCCAGCTAACAAATGAAGTATTCAGAGATATATCTAGGAAATAGCAATTTACTCTCTTTGAAATTTTCAAGAGCTTGAAAGTATAGTATAGAACATGAGGTAATTAAAATTTAGAATAACAAATATTTGTTGAAGCTTAAGGTTTTTCAGTATAGACTTCATAGAAGAAGCCACTGTCCAGCAATATCCTGACATATGAACATTAATGAACAATGAAGCTAAAAACAAAATAGTAGTATTAAAATAGTAATTAGTTACCATTCCTTTTGGGGGAGTTTCCCAGGTGGCTGAGTGTTAAAGAATCTGCCTGCAATGCAGGAGATGCAGGTTCAATCCCTGGATTGTGAAAGTCGCCTGGAGCAAGAAATGGTAACTCACTCCAATATTCTTGCCTGGGAAATCCCATAGACAGAGGAGCCTGGTGGGCTGCCGTCTATGGGGTTTCGAAAGAATCAGACACGACAGCGATTACACAACAAGAAGCCTGCTTAGCATGTGTGTTGTATTTTTCTTCTTTCAGCTCTTAGGAGTGTAGCCAAGGAAAACAGAAATAGACAGGATGCCTTTCTAAAACTCCTTCTCTTCTCTCATGCTGCTGCTGCTGCTAAGTCGCTTCAGTTGTGTCCGACTCTCTGCGACCCCATAGACGGCAGCCCACCAGGCTCCCCCGTCCCCGGGATTCTCCAGGCAAGAACACTTCTTTATTTCTGTCCTGAATATGTCTCAGATCTACATTCAAATGCATTGACTCTTGCTTCTTGGATGACATCATTTCTTCTTACCTTTTTTGAATGATCTAGGAACTGCATTCATGTTCAGAGTGAGAGTGTTAGAGTCACACCATAGGAGAATGATAAGTTAAAATTTATTGAATTTGCTAGAACTTCTGAGGCTTTGGCATGAATAATTTTATTTAATTCTCTTACCTCTCTTTAGATTTCATTTAACAGTTGAAGTAAATAAGGTACAGAATGGTTTATCCCCTGGCTGGTATCGTACAGCTAGTAAGTAAAGCAAGGATTCAAACCTAAGTACCTTAACTCAAGAATTCACATACTTAACAGGTAAATGAAACTGCCCCATGCTAGCACTGTATTTTGTTTCTCATTTTTCTTTTTTTTTTTTTTTTTTTACCTCTTATATTGCATTCATCTGCAGAAGCGTACTCTATTATGCCTGCCAGTGCTGAATCAGTTAAACTAGTGTTACCAAGTCTCCTAACTATGAATGTAGAAGAAAAATCTTAGGAGAGAACCTGCATTAGTTTTATCGATCTGCTTTTGCAGAATTGAAAACAAAAAGCCATCTTGAAGCACATCAATAGAATTATGGTTTCCCCTGTGAGAATTTACTGCATCGGAGTTCTGATTTGTTCTCTTCTAAAGAAGGAGCACAGAAAAAATTATTAGGTGCTAAAATAGGCTGGCCCTGATAAATTACTGACAGCTTCACATATCTTTCTAGTGTTTTGTTTTCTTCAACTCTTGCTAACATTACTCATCTTTCACTTTAACAAATTATAAAAGGTTTATTCAAATTTACTTTTCTTTTCTACAAAGATTGAGGCCCTAGAACATCAAAGCAGCATACAAATTAGAAATCATTAAGTGAGGTTCTGGTATTAATATATATATTAGGTTATAGCTTTTCTTTTATTTTTCTCCTCTACCTTAAATCTATCTCTGTTCATGGGAACACTGGCTAAGGCTATTACATATCCTAGTTATGCGTTGACAGCACTGAGTCTTTGTAATGGTGAAACACTATGCTTTACAAAGACTTTCTGTGATTTAAATTACATACATTAATATGTATATTCAGTATTAATATGCACACATGTGTAACATGTGTAACTTGCAAATATAAACCCATATGTATGGGATATGTGCATGCATATATACATACATGTATAATTTATGTGGATTATGCTTATAACTCACATATGTGATATGCACACATATATACACATACAGATTGACACACACACACACATAAACAAGCATGTATTACATATACAGGCACACCATATTTCAGAGCCTAATCTCATGCCTGCCACAAGTCAAACGTCTTTGCATAAACCCATTTTGGTCACTTTTTTCCTGAGAAGCAAGTCTTAGGAAAGGTAGCAATTATAATTTTCATATGTTGAAATAGATCATCTCTGAAATGTACCATTTTCTAAAAGATCTGAAGAAGAAATACCCTTTGTATTAAAACTAACACCAGCAACAATAGAAAAAGCTGGATCCTGAGTATTTTGCTCTGTTGTGGTTGACTCTATCAAGGGTGTCTTGCCTTTCGTTTGTTATACTGCTTTGTGGAAGAGAAGTTAAGGTCTGTTTGCAGACACTATGGTGCCTGTTAAGTCACCTGGCTTCAGTGATTACCTCCTTACATGCTCATCTACACAGCTTCTCCAGCTCTCACTGCAACCTCAGGGCATTATTTTCATGGATAGATTCTGTAAGTGTTCATTTCCATTGGGAACGAAATATTAGGCTGACTGAGAACCACTGACTGAGAACCACAGACTTCAACAAGCAGAGTGCTCTTGTTCTCACTTGATTACGCAGAATATACCAAAGAGAAGTGAAAGACACAATGTTGCTTCATTAGAAAGTATTGAGAGGACATGAGATGTAGGAAGGTTAATAACAAATAATTTCTTTAAAGTTTTGGCTTTCAACATGAAGTATATTTAATCCTTGATATCAAGTCAACCACTTCATTTTGAGCATTAGAATACAGTTGGAAATCTTTCCTTACTTAACACTGTCACTCTTCAAAAGAGCCTTATTGACTGTTAACAATCAGAGAACATTTTTGAGAAGAGGCTGTGAAACTACAAGTCCTTCCAAGCTGACCTTTTTGGTGAAGCAGTGATCTGATGCCCCTGGCTGAGAGTAAAACAGTTTATGCTTTGTGCTTTTAAAATGGCTTATAAGCAACATGAGGTTGGTTTTATTAAATTACCTTTTCTTTTTTAACAAACACCATCTGTTTGGGTTTGGCAAGTCTCCCACAGGAAAAAGAAAAGATAAAACTAATGATATATAACTTTTTCCTTCATAATTGACCCTGGTAATTTACTGAGATTAGGTTATGCTGGTTCAGAAACACAGCTTGCAAATTCACAGTGCTAATTTAATTATTAGTGCAAATATTTGCACAGATTTTAAAAAGTTATTTGAAAAATGATTGTATAACTGTACTCATTTAATTTTCCCAACAGAGATGAAGAATAATAACTGTAATATTCTACCTCCCATTTTATAGATGAGGAAATAAGGGCAGAAATGTTTCAGCTTTTTAAAAGATGATATGGTGAACAATGCTTCATTGACTACAATAAAGCCTTTGACTATGTGGATCACAACAAACTGGAAAATTATTAAGTGATGGGGATATCAGACTACCTTACCTGTTTCCCGAGAAACCTGTATGCAGGTCAAGAAGCAACAGTTAGAACTGGACATAGAACAATAGACAAGTTCAAAGTTGGGAAAGGAGTACAATAAGGCTGCATATTGTCACCCTGCTTATTTAACTCCTATGCAGAGTACATTATGTGAAATGCCAGGCTGGATGAAGCACAAGCTGGAATCAAGATTGCGAGGAGAAATACCAACAACCTCAGATATGCAGGTGATACCACTCTAATGACAAAGGAATTAAAGAGCCTCTTGATGAGGGTGAAAGAGAGTGAAAAAGCTGGTTTAAAACGCAACATCCAAATAAATAAAATCATGACATCTGGTCCCATCACTTCATGATAAATAGATGAGGAAAAAGTGGAAACAGTGGGAGTTTTTATTTTCTTGGGCTCCAAAATCACTGTGGACGATGACTGCAGCCACAAAATTAAAAGATACTTGCTCCTTGGAAGAAAGGCTATGATAAACCTGGACAGCATATTAAAAAGCAGAGACATCACTTTGCCGACAAAGGTCCATATAGTTAAATCTATGGTTATTCCAGTAGTTATGTACTGATGTGAGAGTTGGACATAAAGAAGGCTGAGCACTGAAGAATTGATGCTTTCAAATTGTGGTGCCAGAGAAGACCCTTGAGAGTCCTTGGGCTGCAAGGAAATCATACCAGTCAATCCTATAGGAAATCAATCCTGAATATTCATTGGAAGTACTGATGCAAAACTGAAGCTCCAATAATTTGATCACCTGATTCAAAGAGCCAACTCATTGGAAAATAGTCCTGATGCTAGGAAAGATTGAAGGCAAAAGAAGAGGGTGACAGAGAGTGAAAAGTTTGGATAATGTCACTAACTCGATGAGTTTGAGCAAACTCCAGGAGATAGCGAAGCACAGAGAAACCTGGTGTGCTGCAGTTCATGGGGTCACAAAGAGTCAGACATGACTTGGTGGCTGACCAACAGCAATGGTGTGTAAATGATAGAACTAAGTCTGAAATTAAAATTACCATGCTACCAATCCCATATTATGTCCACTCTACCCTACTCTCTAGGCAAGCAAAAATGACATGAGCTTCCCTGGACATCATAAAGATGAGAACTCAGATAATCAGAGTGCAGAGTTGGAGTAAGAAGAATTGACTGCTCCACATGTGTGGGCCATGTAGTACTTTTTGCACTTCACTGGTGCAATGATAAAGAATCTACCTGCCAATGCAGAAGGCAAAAGAAACTTGGGTTAGATACCTGGGTTGGGAAGATCCCCTGGAGGAGGAAATGGCAACCCATTCTAGTATTCTTGCCTGGAAAATTCCATGGACAGAGGTGCCTGTTGGGCTACAGTCCATAGAGTCACAAACAGTCAGATACGACTGAGCATGCATGCAAGGAAAGATAGAAAAAATGAAAGAATAATGGCTGAACAGGATGCCTCTAAAGAGAAATTCGCTGAGGCTACTTGATGGAAACAGCCCGACCATTTTGGAATGTTTGACCAGTAGCCTGGATAATGGCAGACACAAGAGAGTCAGCAAATATAAAAACCACAGCTGCTCAGGATTTGATGAGATGACTTCTTTCAGCATCATCAATTATTGGGGATGATCAGACTTCAATTCTGGGGGAAATGAGGCTGAAACCAAACGAAAGTGAGAGCAGACAAAAGAACAGTTCAGATGAAAAAAAAAAAAAAATCCATGGTGCTATCATGATCTTGGTGATTGCTTGCTGAATGTATTATTGTTTCTCTTTAACTTCGTAAGCAGTATCAAGTAATTGTCAATGGTGCTGACTATGGTGCTTATAACAACAGTGTTAGAAGTGGTCAGAGTTCAAAATCAGTGACATGGAAAGTTTCTATCTCTGGGATTGAAAAACCTGATGGAGGCACAGTGAAGGCAGCCTTAGTCCAGGGATCCTTTACCTGTGTGGGACTGTTAGAGCTCTGCTTTGTCTTGAGATAGGACTAGAGAATTCCAAGATACACTGGCACCCAAAGTGATATTCTGCTGATTCCTAATCTCTCTAAATTAAAAACATGGAAATATTTAAATTAAATTCTCCTTTGCCTTTCTGAGTGCTGCTCCTGGAAATACTCAAACGTGACAAAGATTGAAGAGCTGAGTGACCAGGGTATGAGCGTTCATAAGGGAGATACATTTTGTCTGGGTCTGCTGAGCATCCTAAGCTGGCTATGGTTCTAATTCTCTAGAGAGTCCATAAAATAATCTTTCTTTAAGTCCTTTGCTTCTCTTTCTAAATTCTTTAATGAGCAGCAGAGAACACTGTAATAGTGCTTGAAATAGCTCCAGAGGAAGTAAAATGGTTTATATGAGTACAACCTCAGCTTCAAGGACAAAAGTATATTAATTAATAGGAACATATTTCAAAGTTCACTTCCAAAGTCTGCCATTTCATTACTGCTTTGGCCAAAGTGCAAAGTGATGGTGGTCTTCATTATTTAACTCCAATGGAGCTGCCATCAAATGTTTCTGATTTTCTTATTAAGAAAAGAAGTAGATTATCCTGCAGTTTTTTGTTTTTGTTTTTGTTTTTGTTTTTTTTTGCTCCACTCCTTTCGAAGACAAAGTGCTTCCCTTCTTTTCTGCTTTTCATTCTCTGGTCCTTTTCTCTCTCCCATTCTCCCTCCTTGTGTTTCCCTTCTGTATCCTCACCCTTCCCCACTCCAGTTTTTCTCTCTTGGAGCTTTCTTTTATTCTTTATATCTTTCTGATATCCAGTATGCATCATTTAGGGTCTAGAAAAGGAAATGTGATTTTTGTTTAATAATTCAGTATGAATTGGAAAATAGAAAGTCACAACAGAAAAGTACAAAGAATGCAATACAGGTTCTGAGAAGAGAGCAATTCCCTTTAGCTCAGTGATGGAGAAAGGAAAGATCAGTAAAATTTGATGGATAGAGGCTCTCAGATTTGAGTATTAAAAATATGGGTAGCATTTGGCCATGCAGTCATGTCAAGGCAAAGGAACTATATGAACAAAGGCACAGAGGTGGGAAAAGATTCAATATTTGCAGTCATTCAGTTTGTTTAGTTGGATATTAAATAAAGGGAAAGGATGGAAAATGAGGATTTAAGTCAGAATCTGATAATGAGTAATTTTAAATGCTACACTGAGTAATTCAAAAGGTATTCATTAAGTAAGGAAATCAATTTTTTTTTTCTTTTTGAGATCAGTTCTGTGGCACAGGAAGATTAATACAGTAGTGACATATAGGAAGGTTTCAAAGTGACTGTTGTATTAGCGCCTGTTAGATTATCAGGTGTTTTTGTTTAGTGGTCGTTGCACGTTGGGTCTCCTGGAAACACAACAGAGGTTTATTAGAGATGCTCTTGGGTTCAACACCTGTGGAAAGGAAGGGACAACAGTACAACTGAACAAAGACAGAATTTTCCAAAGAAAGATCTCAGCTGACATGAATGGGAGCTCTAGGGCTGGCAGGGCTCCTTAGAATTAGGCCAGACATTGAAGCTGCGCTGTCCTAGGAAGGAGCCGTGGCCTCAGGTAAGGTGACCAGGCAGTGTAGGTAATTCCTTAAAAAAACTTAACCACTGAGTGCTGTCTACACAGTACTTCCCAGAGCTGATGGAATGATTCCTTCAGTCCTGGTGGGAAACCCTGGCAGCACATCACAGAATTTACTTCAATTGACTCGTTTCTCTCTTAATGTCTAAGGTTTGTCCCAATAGAATTTTGTATATTCCTTCCTCAGCACACTTATTGCATTGAATATTTATTATAGGCATTCAATATTTATTATTTTTATTTATTTTTGCAACTAGAAGATAATCTGTGTGTGGACAAGAATTGTGTTCTTTATATCTTTGTATTCACAGCATCTGGGATTATAGGAAATAGTTGTTCTAGAGATAATTTCTGAATAAAAGAATTTACTGCTTAATTCTTTAGGGATTCCTAACCTTTTAAATGAAAAAGATAATTCTTTCACCATTTTTAATCTTTTTAAGAAGTCTTGGTTTAATCAGGCCATCTAGAAACCTACATTGGTATCTATTATGTGCTTCCTAATCTCTGAAACTGGTATGCATTATCAAAGTTGTTAACCATTGTTGCCAATGTATATGCTCTTTTTTTCTAAGATACTGCTAAATATTTAAGCTTATCAAATGAATGGACAGAGTGCAAAGGAGGATCCCATGATAGAAATTATTTGAAGACAAAAATGAGACAAGATATGATTCTTGTACTCTAGAATTTATAATAATCTTGATAACTCTCATAAAGCTTAATCAACTCAGGAATAACCACAAAGTCATGTACAATAATTAAGGGAGGAGGAAGCATAGAAATAAAGAATAATTAAAATGAAGATAGTATATGGAGAAAAGATATGGCAATTGAAAATAGAGCCTCAAAATTCTCCAACTTTTCTTGTAAAGAAAGATGGGAGTTTGTGTCTCCTTCCCTTGAACCTGGACAGGTCTGTGACTACTTTGACCCAAGAAAGTATACCTAAAGCAACCATTATGTGACTTCTGAGGCTAGGTCAGAAAAGTTGATACAACATCTATCTGGTTCTCTTGAAACACTAGCTCCAGAGAGGTTCTGTTTCAGGAAACTAATTCAGCTCTCATGCTGTCAAGAATCCAAGCCACATGGAGAGGCCGTATTTCAGTGCTCAAGTCAACAGCCTCAGTTGAGGCACCCGTACAGATGAATGAGACATCTTGGAAGTAGTACCTCCGGACAGCTGTTACATCTTCCCATCATTTGACTCTTTCCAGCTAAGTCCTCAGACATCATAAAACAATAAAGGTCAATTCTAGTATACATTTCCAGATTTCTAGGGTTAATTAAATGGTCACTGTTTTATGCCATTAACTTTGGGATGACTCACACATGTTAAACAGTGACGATAAAGGTAACAAAAGGCTATTTTGAAGAACTGAATTTTCTAAAGAAGAAGAGGGCAACAGACGATGAGATGGCTGTATGGCATCTCCAATTCACTGGACAGGAACTTGGGCAAACTCCAGGAGGTGGTGAGGGACAGGGAAGCCCGGTATACTGCAGTATATGGGGTTGCAAAGAGGTGGACACGACTTGGCAACTGAACAACAACATTTTTTTTCTTAAAAGTTGTCTGTCCTCAAACACTATTTAAGTTGCCTTACTACTTTTGGAAATTCCACACATTTTAAAATTTCTGTTGTTCAGAGCTGTAGGTGATTGCAAGACTTCCCCATATCAGTAGACAACAAAAGTAGCAATTATTACAATTTATCATAAATATAATGACATATTTTGAGAGTATCCTTTGTGTCAAATATTATGTAGGTATAGTAAGTAAATTATTAATGTATTTTTTATCCCTATTTTATTCCTCTAAGTTAGGAACAATCATTATATTTTACACATAAATATAATGAGGTTTATATAGCACATAAGTGATTAGCCTGAGGATGCTCATTCTTCCCATGGAAAGAGAGCTGGGAAGTGAATCTAGGTTGGGTTGACAGCAAAATCCAAAGTCGTAACTGCAATGAACTAGGGCTTTTATCCTTGAGATAAAGTTGAAAAATATATAAGAGGAAGATCGTGTGAAATGGCTTTTGGTAGTACTACCTCTCTATGGGAAAATAATGAGTGTGTCATAATATCTTAGTAACTTTTTATACACTAATGTGAAATATGGTGCAGAAAACTCGGGCTTGATTTCTCCACAATATTTAGAGTAAGAGGAGGATCTTGAATTACTATGTGTGCTGCATAAATTCAAGAAGATGATCTAAAAAGAATTCAACCAAGCAGTGGCCCTTGAAAATAAAGATTTCTCATAAAGTAAAATGAATTATTGTCCTTGCCCATTGCACTAAAACTCTAATATGAGAGTAACCAGGAAGCTAAAAAAAAAAAAAATCATTTCAAGCAGGCCCTGTTTTGTGGCTCTAGCCCCACAGATTGATTTTATATGCAGGTTTAGCACTCAGCAGCTGCCAAAAGGCATCAGTGCAATAGCCCATTCAAAGGAAAACAAAATTTGAAAAGAGGACAGCCAGCAAGGACATGCTGTAAAAGGCAAAGGACAGATATGAAAAAGATCTCCTGGCCCATGCTCTCGATCTGGGCGTTTACCATATCTAAGAAGAGAAGACAGAGGAAAGGCTAATATTAAATTTAAACATGATATAAAGATCAGCTGCTCATTAAATCTTATATATTTCTGTGAGAACAGGGGCTGAAGATAACTAGCTGAAAGTATATCATCCAAAGTAAGAAATCCCATTGGTATAGATGATGAGAGTCCAGGAACTTAATGCATATGAGAAATGATGAGATCCTACAAAGATTTGAAAAAATCTTAAAACCTTTTAGAGATGGCTTGGGTCTGTAGGAGGGAAGCAGCAAATGATTGAGATGATCATTCTGGATAATTTTAATGCCTTTGTCTTGTGTTAAGATGCTATAAAGTTATGGTGTTTAGGTGTTCAAGAATTATGAAGTACTGGTATTGAGAGGATACAGTGATCTTAACTTGGAATCTCATGAAGCTTTCACCATGTAAATGATGAAATTCAGCATTAACATATGAATTTATATCTCCTAACTTTGAGAAATTTTATATATATATATATATATATATATATATATATATATATATATATATATATATAAAATCATATAGCTCCAGGAAAGAACCTTTTTAAAAAAATGTTATTTTCCTTGACATAAAATAGATTTGGGTTCAAGATTTTGGAAGTACTGGAAAATTGAATACATAATTATTTACACTTTTATTTCTATAATTCAAAGGAATATGCCTCAATATTGTTAGTTTTATTTAACAAGATGCCAGCAGTAGGTTTGAGAAGAAATAATTGAAAGCACCTGAAGCTCAAGATATGAGAGAGCTTAGTGTGTAACTGAGCAGGGTGTCAGTGTACTGACCAGGGGGGCTATGTGATGCTGGAGCAGGGACCACTTTCTGTGATAGATCTGCTGTTCACAATATGGTATCCTGGTGGTATACTAAAGTGGCATTAGGAAAGGGACCATGGAGCCTCTGATATAGCTTGGATCCTACCGTGCTCTGTAGGTTTCAGTAAAGCTTGACAAAACATGCTGTCTGCATGCAGGTTCAGATATTTTTACAGATCTAAGTACTGTGAGCTCTTCAGTGACTCTAGCAAGGTGGAGTGGGAATTATAAATTTTCTTTTAGTGATTTCTTCTTTTAGAATCTTGCAAATAATATCTATATACTTGCTGCCAATCAGTTCAAAATTACCTTAGAAGGCCAATAAGGTGTCTTAGTATTTGAATCAATACTGAATATTGATGAAGAATATTAAAGAAGATGAACACCATGGATTTTGGATAATAAATGACAAATGATGCTATCTTTAAGCATTAGACTATACTTTCAGGGTGGTAATAGGGGAAGCCTCCAGCAGAAATATTGAGCTCAACACATTTTTTTTTTTCCTTTTTGCTGTAATTCTAGATCAAGGCAAGAGAAAACTCTGATAGCAGAGCAATACATTCTAAGACTGAATTTATTAAATATATGCCTATCTGGCTAGTAGTAATGGCCCTTTGAAACATTTGACCATGGGGGAGATTTCCAGATGGATTCCCCAACCCCTCCCCCAGAGCTTTCTTAATTTTAGTTAGCAATAAACAAAGCAAAATATTCTTGTCCAGTGTGCCAACTCTGTGAAGTGATAAACTGAATGACTCAGAGAACCTTCATGGTCCTTCAGTGGCATTTTGTTCTTGTCTTTATTAATACTACAAATAATTGGGATGTTGATCCCTATTCTACTGAATTTAATCTGGTTCAATTTATTATAACTTATTCACAGTATTTCAGCTGATTTTAACATTCAAGAAAGCTGTGTTGTACAAACTAGACAGAGGAACCATTTTTAACACCATCATAGATTTCATTTGGAAAGGTTTGAGTTCATAGGGAATTCATTCCAAGTAGCCCCTTCTGTTTCCCCTTGTTTGTAGTCAGTGCTTTGGAAACAGGGGTTAATAATGTTTCCTTAAATATTTAAGAGTGCATGATTTATTTTAGTAATCTTTCTTTCTGTATTAAAATTCTGATAGATAATATACTTTCTCTAAAATCCTTTGCTTTCAGTTTCAGCCCTTTTATCTTTTCTTTCTGTTCTTAGAAATAGAGGAAAAAAGTTGTCCACCGCCATTATATAAAAGCTCATACTCTACCAGAAAAGATAATATACTTTGGAGGCCATGAAAGCTGAGTTTGACCTCTGTCCTAAAACTATTTCTCACCCCATGTCCACTCTTGCTTTCCACACATTTATTTTCATACTTGTATTAGAAGATTCTTGACAAAATGGAGCCCACTTAAAGGATCAGTCAATACTGAAGAATGTGCTTAGACAATATATTTTATTTATTCACATTTGTATCCTTAAATGAAAAATACTACAAAGTCTCGATTTTGAAGACAACTGTATGCTGACTAGGATTATGTTACAGAAATTCTGAGATGATATGGGGTGAGGATTCTCAGCTCAGATTTCAGAAATGTCTGTACATTCAGGAACTGCACACTTACGTTCTTGCTCACTATGTGTTTTTACTCATGTAATTCTTGTCTATAATTTTTCCCACTGTCTTATTTTCTTTCTTTCTTTTTTTTTGTCTACACAAATCCTACCCAGGGCAAAGGGCCTATCTCTAGTTCATCTCCTCCTAGAGTTCTTTTCTAATTTGCAGAATATCTTTTAAATTTCTCCTGCCCTGAAATTTTGCCAGTAAGACCTTAATTACACAAGGTGTTACATTGTTATCTTAATGTGTTTATTTCACATGAATTTCAAAATAAACTCTTAAACTTTTTAAGACGGTCTTAAATTTCTCCATAAATTCACAGCACCTAGCCCCACTCCAGTACTCTTGCCTGGAGAATCCCAGGGACAGTGAAGCCTGGCGGGCTTCCGTCTATGGGGTTGCACAGAGTCAGACACAACTGAGGTGACTTAGCAGCAGCAGCATAATGTTAAACGCATTATAGTAAGTTTTACTCCTCGGAAGAAAAGTTATGACCAACCTAGATAGCATATTCAAAAGCAGAAACATTTCTTTGCTGACTAAGGTCCGTCTAGTCAAGGCTATGGTTTTTCCTGTGGTCATGTATGGATGTGAGAGTTGGACTGTGAAGAAGGCTGAGCACTGAAAAATTGATGCTTTTGAACTGTGGTGTTGGAGAAGACTCTTGAGAGTCCCTTGGACTGCAAGGAGATCCAACCAGTCCATTCTGAAGGAGATCAGCCCTGGGATTTCTTTGGAAGGAACTATGCTAAAGCTCAAACTCCAGTACTTTGGCCACCTCATGTGAAGAGTTGACTCATTGGAAAAGATTCTGATGCTGGGAGGGATTGGGGGCAGGAGGAGAAGGGGACGACAGAAGATGAGATGGATGGATGGCATCACTGACTTGATGGACGTGAGTCTGAGTCAACTCCGGGAGTTGGTGATGGACAGGGAGGCCTGGCATGCTGTGATTCATGGGGTCACAAAGAGTCGGACATGACTGAGTGACTGAACTGAACTGAAGTTTTATGCAGTAAAGTAAGACCTCTCTTGGAGGAGGTCACCATTAACCCCACCATAGAGCCACCAGAACTTATAAAGGACTGGGAAACAGACTCTTGGAGGGCACAAACAGAACTTGTGTGCACCAGGACCAAGGAGAAAGGAGCAGTGACCCCCAAGAGACTGACCCAGACTTGCCATGAGTGTCCAGGAGTCTCCACTAGAAGTGTGGGTCAGTGGTGGCCTGCTGCAGGGTTGGGGGCACTGAGTGTAACAGTGCATGCATGGGATCTTTTGAAGGAGGTCTCCATTATATTCATTACCTCCACCACAGTATGGCTCCAGGTAAATAACAGGGAGGGAACACAGCCCCACCCATCAACAGAAAATTGGATTAAAGATTTACTAAGCATGGCCCTGCCCATCAGAATAAGCCCAGTTTGACCCTGAGTCAGTCTCTACTATCAGGAAACTTCCTCAAATCTCTTATCCTTCTCCATCAGAGGGCAGACAGACTGAAAACCACAATCACAGAAAATTAACCAATCTGATCACATGGACCACAGCCTTGTCTAACTCATTGAAACTATGAGTCATGCCCTGTAGGGCCACCCAAGACAGACAGGTCATGGTGGGAAGTTCTGAAAAAATGTGGTCCACCAGAGAAGGGAATGGCAAACCATTTCAGTATTCTTGCCTTGAGAACTCCATGAGCAGTATGGAAAAGCAAAAAGATAGGACACTGAAAGATGAACTCCCCAGGTCAGTAGGTGCCCAATATGCTATTGGAGATCAGTGGAGAAATAATTCCAGAAAGAAGGAAGAGATGGAGCCAAAGCAAAAATAACACTCAGTTGTGGGTGTGATTGTTGATGGAAGTAAAGTCTGATGCTGTGAAGTACTATATTGCATAGGAACATGGAATATTAGGTCCATGAATCAAGGCAAATTGGAAATGGTCAAAAAGGAGATGGCAAGAATGAACATCAAATTTTAAGAGTCAGTGAACTAAAATGGACTGGAATGGGTGAATTTAACTCTGATGGCCATTATGTCTAGTACTGTGGGCAAGAATCCCTTAGAAGAAATGGAGTAGTCATCATAGTCAACAGAAGAGTTTAAAATGCAGTACTTGGATGCAATTTCAAAAACGACAGAATGATCTCTGTTTATTTCCAAAGCAAACCATTCAATATCACAGTAATCCAAGTCTATGCCCTGAGCAGTAATGCTGAAGAAGCTGAAGTTGAATGGTTCTATGAAGACCAACAAGACCTTCTAGAATTAACACCCCAAAAAGATGTCCTTTTCATTATAGGGGACTGGAATGCAAAAGTAGGAAGTCAAGAAATACCTGGAGTAATGGGCAAATTTGGCCTTGAAGTACAGAATGCGGCAGGGCAAAGGCTAATAGAGTTTTGCCCAGAGAATGCACTGGTCATAGTAAACACCCACTCCCAACAACACAAGAGTAGACTCTACACATGGACATCACCAGATGGTCAATACTGAAATCAGACTAATTATATTCTTTGCAGCCAAAGATAGTGAAGCTCTGTATAGTCAGCAAAAACAAGACCGGGAGTTGACTGTGGCTCAGATCATGAACTTCTTATCACCAAATTCAGACTGAAATTGAAGAAAGTAGGGAAAACCACTAGACCATTCAGGTATGACCTAAATCAAATCCCTTATGATTATACAGTAGAAGTGAGAAATATATACAAAGGATTAGATCTGATAGATAGAGTGCCTGAAGAACTATGGATGGAGGTTTGTGACTTTGTACAGTAGGCAGTGATCAAGACTATCCCAAAGAAAAAGAATGGCAAAAAAAGGCAAAATGGCTATCTCAGAGGGCCTTACAAATAGCTATGAAAAGAAGAGGAGTGAAAGGCAAAGGAGAACAGGAAAGATATAAGCATCTGAATGCAGAGTTCCAAAGAATAGCAAGGAGACATAAGAAAGCCTTCCTCAGTGATCAATGCAAAGAAATAGAGGAAAACAACAGAATGGGAAAGACTAGAGATGTCTTCAAGAAAATTAGAGATGCCAAGGGAATATTTTATGCAAAGATGGGCACATTCAAGGACATAAATGGCATGGACCTAACAGAAGCAGAAGATATTAAGAAGAGGTGCAAGAATACACAGAAGAACTATACAAAACAGCTCTTCACGACCCAGATAATCACGATGGTATAATTCCTCATCTAGAGCCAGACATCCTGGAATGCAAAGTCAAGTGCCTTAGAAAGCATCACTACAAACAAAGCTAGTGGAGGTGATGGAATTTCAATTGAGCTGTTTCAAATTCTAAAAGATGATATTGTGAAAGTGCTGCACTCAGTATGCCAACAAGTTTAGAAAACTCAGCAGTGTGCACAGGACTGCAAAAGGTCAGTTTCCATTCCAATCCCCAAAAAAGGCAATGCCAAATAATGCTCAAACTACTGCACAATTGCACTCATCTCACACACAAGCAAAGTAATGCTCAAAATTCTCCAAGAAAGGCTTCAACAATATGTGAACCATGAGCTTCCAGATGTTCAAACTGGTTTTAGATAAGGCAGAGGAACCAGAGATTAAATTGGAAACATCTCTGGATCATGGAAAAGAGAGTTCCAGAAAAACATCTATTTTTGCTTTATTGACTAAGTCAATGCCTTTGACTGTGTGAATCACAAGAAACTGTGGAAAATTCTGAAAGAGATGGGAATACCAGACCACCTGACCTGCCTCTTGAGAAACCTGTATGCAGGTCAGGAAGTAACAGTTAGAACTGGAAATGGAACAACAGACTGGTTCCAAATTGGGAAAGAAGTAAGTCAAGGCTGTATATTGTCACCCTGCTTATTTAACTTATATGCAGAGTACATCATGAGAAACACTGGACTGGATGAAGCACAAGCTGGAATCAAGATTGCCATGAAAAATATCAATAACCTCAGATATGCAGATGATACCACCCTTATGGCAGAAAGCAGAGAACTAAAGTACCTCTTGATGAAAGTGAAAGAGGAAAGTGAAAAAGTTGGCTTAAAGCTCAACATTCAGAAAACTAAGATCATGGCATCCGGTTCCATCACTTCATGGCAAATAGATGAGGGACACAATGGAAACAGTGACAGACTTCATTTTTTTTCGGCCCCAATATCACCACAGATGGTGATTGCAGCCATGAAATTAAAAGACCCTTGCTCCTTGGAAGAAATGTTATAACCAACCTAGATAGCGCATTAAAAAGCAGAGACATTACTTTGCCAACAGTGGTCCATCTAGTCAAGGCTATGTTTTTTCCAGTGGTCTTTTATGGATGTGAGAGTTGTACTATAAAGAAAGCTGAGTGCTGAAGAATTGATGCCTTTGAACTCTGGTGTTGGAGAAATCTCTTAAGAGTCCTTTGGACTGCAAGGAGATCCAACCAGTCCATCCTAAAAGAAATTGGTCTGAACATTCATTGGAACGACTGATGTTGAAGCTGAAACTCCAATATTTTGGCCACCTGATGGTAAGAACTGACTAATTTAAAAGACCTTGATGCTGGGAAAGATCGAAGGCAGGAGGAGAAGGGGACGACAGAGGATGAGATGGTTGGATGGCATCACTGACTTGATGGACATGCGTTTGATCAAGTTCCAGGATTTGGTGATGGACAGGGAGGCCTGGTATGCTATAATCCAATAGGTCTAAAGTGTCAGACATGACTGAGTGACTGAACTGACTTATGGTCCCTTTGTTGATCAAGTCACACTATCAACTGCTTTCCTGAGACCCACAGCTGACTTTTGCAGGTAAAGATTGTGAGAGAGAACACTGCTATCACTTGGCATTTCAGGAACTGCAAGGTAGAATTCAGATTCTCTGTCTCCTTAAGACCAAGTTGCAGTGAGGATTTGAAGGCTAGGTATTAGTAATCTCAACTTGTAGCTCTGTCTTCAACCAAAAAAAAAAAAAAAAAAGAGAGAAACAAAGAAAAAGTACCTCTATCTTTTCAGACCTTCATACCCAAATTTTCACTGCCAATCATACCTGCCCCAAATTTCTAAATAATTTGATAGAATGATCTTAAAATTCCCATCATTATATTAACATTGGTAGTCTTTGAGAATTATAATTTCTTCCATATGATGCACTTTTACCCTTCAAATTATTTTGTTGCACCTTATAATTGAAAGATTCTAGAGAACCGTATTACTAGTTAAAAATCCTGATGCCAGGAAAGTTCATGTAAAATAATTTATTTCATTCTTTTTTTATGGCAATTAACTTGTCTCTGATAAAAGCTAGAGTACTCAATAAATGCTGGCCCATCCAATTTTATAAACATTAGATTAGAAACTTTTGATACTTCATGTTTCAGTAACTGAATATAAACTTCATAAGGGCAGTTTAATCAGTCCCCCAAAGAATACAAACATTTGTTTCATAAATGCTTACTTATATTTCTTTGAAATTCCAATTATATTTCCACTTTATGAATCAAGAAATCTTGGGAGACAATGATCTCCTTTTCTCTCCTGCTTTTAAATGATTTCAGCTGTATCTGTTACTTTAGTTCTCTGCCAATCTTCGATATTGCCTTTGAACAACTAATAGTTTTTTAAATAATGTAATTTTAATATTATTTTAAATCTTATGCAAATATTTTACATTTTATATTAAAAGTTAATTTTAAAGATTTTTTAATTACCTACATTACAGTGTGTAATCTTTCACAAGTTTTACTTTCTTTTCCTTCACCTGTGCTATAAACTGATGTCAATAAAGGCCAACATATTGCCTAATGAAGGCCAACATATTCCAAGTATTATTCAGTAATAAAACCACAGCAATTAACAAATACTTTCAATTTTGTGTTTAGAACTGCATAGAACTTAGCAGCTGCCTTTTAACTTATTCCTCTTCAGAATTAATGGCTTTGATTTTTAAAAGCAATATATATTTTTCCTCTGTTTTAACTTCTTATTTGAGTAGGAAATTCATCACACCCAGGAGGATAATTGTGCAGTGTCAATGGAGGAGTAGTAACACTCCCCATATTCTCCATTACCTACTATGCCTGAGACATATCAGATAAAAAAGAAAAAAGCACTCTAAATAAAAAAAGCACACTTGCCATGCAACCATAGTTTCAAAAACTTTTTTAAAACTTCTCTTACAACTAGATTTCTCTGCCTAGGTTCTTATTTAGAAATTCTGCAGTTTCCAGTAGGAAATATGTACACGGATTGTACAGTCATTGGTTTGTAATAATAGTAATAATAAATACTTACCTAGTGCTAAACAGTATAAAGCAGTTGCATATAAAAAATCACATTAAAGATAGGTATTATTTTCCCATTTTTAACAGTGTAAACTGAGACTTAGAAAGATAAACTATAACTTGCCTTAGGTCATAGAATTATTGTGTTATGGCTAGTGTCTGGAACTGGAAGCCAGGCTGTCTTACAGTAAATCTGCGCATCTTGTTCAGCAATACCATAGTGTCCGTCTCTGTTCTGGCAGTTACTTTACACATCTACAACAAGAGAATACAAAAACTACATGTGGCTCGATTACTTGACTGGAGAAGGAAATTGAATAGACAAAAGTTGTTAAAAGAGAAGAGATGTTTAATAGTTTTAATCTCTCAAAAAAGAAGCATCATCCAACATATAATTAAAGGTAATTTGAATAGTAGAATAGATTTAAGAGACTTTAGCGATTGGAAAGTGATTATAGTTAGTTTTCATTCATTCAATCAGTAGATAGTTTGAATGGCTCTTAGGTGCAACCACTGAAACCAGGCACTGGACATACTGTGTGTGTGAGAAGTCGCTTCAGTCGTGTTTGACTCTTTGCAACCCCATGGACTGTAGCCCACCAGGCTCCTCTGCTCTTGGGATTCTCTAGGCAAGAATACTGGAGTGGGTTGCCATTCCTTCTCCAGGGGATCTTCCTGACCCAGGGATCGAACCTATGTCTCTTGAATCTCCTGCATTGGCAGGAAAGTTCTTTACCACTAGCACCACCTGAGAAGCCAGTAGGATATGCTTAAAGCAGAGATTTCCTTAGTAAAAATTAGAAAGAAGTCATATTAATCGGGCTTCCCTTGTGGCTCAGCTTGTAAAGAATCTGCCTGCAATGCAGGAGACCCTGGTTCAACCCCTGGGTTGGGAAGTTCTCCTGGAGACGGGAAAGGCTACCCACTCCAGCATTCTGGCCTAGAGAATTCCACGGACTGTATAGTCCATGGGGTTGCAAAGAGTTGGACACGACTGAGCGACTTTCACTTACTTACACTTACATATAAATCAGCACATCGCCGATTTAAGTGTAGGGACAGATGGAAATGCTGCATTAAAGCTTTCATTTCAGCTTTACACATTATGGAATTATGTGTTACTAGTGAGGGACAACACATTGAATGTCTCATATAATATCAATGAACTTGTATCTCACAATGTATAATAATATCAATATATAATATAATTTGCTACATGTCTATGTGTGTTTTCATATTTTATGGCCCATCTCTATATTCAAAAATTTTGCTAAATCTACTTAATTCTAATAATTTGACTATAGATTCTTTTGATTTGTAAAGTATACATGATGTTTTCTGATATAGTGACAGTTTTAAGTCTTACAGTAGAGATCTTATGTCTTTTATTCTTGCACTTCTGCAATGACTAGGATAGTCAGTACAGTGTTCAGTGAAAGCAATAACAGCAGACATTGTCTCATCCTTGATCTCATTAAGTAGATCTTTCAACATTTCACTATTAACTAAAATATTTGCTGTGTGATATTTGTAGATATCACTTGCCACATCAAGAAAAAATTCTTGTCTATTCCTAATTTGGACCATTTTTAATTTTATCAGTTTCCATTATACTGATTATATTTCTCTTCTCCATTTTATTAATGCAAATGACCAGCAATCAGTTTTACATATTTGAAACAAGCTGGACTTTTTTGTGGTTTATATTCTTGTTAATTTTCTGGGATTCAGTTTGCTAATACTTAATTTATTTAAAAAAATAACTGAAATATATTTAACATAATATGTAAAATTAAAGTGTAAAACATTGTTTTAATACATTTGTGTATTTATAATATGATTGCTATTGTAGTGATAATCAGTACTTCTATTACAGCACATAATTATCTTTTCTTTTTTGTGGTTGGGATAATTAATATCTACTCTTTCAGCAAGTTTGATGATTATAATATGATATTGTTACCTATATTCACTATACCATGCGTTAGATACATAGGACTTACTTATTACTCATTGCAAGCCCATACTTTCAACATCTCTTTTATTTCCCCATCCCTCAAACCCTGGTAACCACCATTTTACTCTCTGTTTTTACAAGTCTGGCTTCTTTTAGCATTCATATATCAGTGCTGCCATATAGTATTTGTCTTTCTCTGACTTATCTCACTTAGCATAATGTCTTCAAGATCAGTCCATGCTGTTGCAAATGGCAGGTTGTCCATCTTTATCATGGCTGAATAATATTTCACTCTAGCAGATAGGTTGTTCTCCATGTCTTGACTATTTTAAATAATGCTGTCATAAGCTTGAGAGTGCATATATCTCTTTAATATCATTTTTTCATTTCCTTTGCATGTACACTCAGAAGTGGAACTGCTAGATCATACAATGTTTCTTTATTTTTTTTAATTTTTATTTTTACTTTATTTTGCTTTACAACACTGTATTGGTTTTGCCATACATTGACATGAATCAGCCACAGGTGTACATGAGTTCCCAATCCTGAACCCCCCTCCCCCCTCCCACCCCATATCATCTCTCTGGATCATCCCAGTGCACCAGCCCCAAGCATCCTGTATCCTGTATAGAACATAGACTGGCGATTTGTTTCTTACCTGATAGTATACGTGTTTTAATGCCATTCTCCCAAATCATCCCACCCTCTCCCTCTCCCACAGAGTCTAAAAGTCCGTTCTATACATCTGTGTCTCTTTTGCTGTCTCGCATAGAGTCTTATCATTACCATCTTTCTAAATTACATATATATATGTTAGTATACTGTATTGGTGTTTTTCTTTCTGGCTTACTTCACTCTGTATAATCGGCTCCAGTTTCATCTACCTCATTAGAACTGATTCAAATGTATTCTTTTCAATGGCTGAGTAATACTCCATTGTGTATATGTACCACAGCTTTCTTAACCATTCATCTGCTGATGGACATCTAGGTTGTTTCCATGTCCTGGCTATTATAAACAGTGCTGCAATGAACATTGGGGTACACGTGTCTCTTTCAATTCTGGTTTCCTTGGTGTGGAATATACCTACCTAAAGAAACTAAAGACCTATATATAGAAAATTATAAAACACTGATGAAAGAAATCAAAGAGGACACTAATAGATGGAGAAATATACCATGTTCATGGATTGGAAGAATCAATATAGTGAAAACAAGTATACTACCCAAAGCAATCTACAGATTCAATGCAATCCCTATCAAGCTACCAGCGGTATTTTTCACAGAGCTAGAACAAATAATTTCACAATTTGTATGGAAATACAAAAAACCTCGAATAGCCAAAGCAATCTTGAGAAAGAAGAATGGAACTGGAGGAATCAACCTGCCTGACTTCAGGCTCTACTACACAGCCACAGTCATCAAGACAGTATGGTACTGGCACAAAGAGAGAAATATAGATCAATGGAACAAAATAGAAAGCCCAGAGATAAATCCACACACCTATGGTCACCTTATCTTCGACAAAGGAGGCAAGAATATACAATGGAGTAAAGACAATCTCTTTAACAAGTGGTGCTGGGAAAACTGGTCAACCACTTGTAAAAGAATGAAACTAGATCACTTTCTAACACCGTACACAAAAATAAACTCAAAATGGGTTAAAGATCTAAATGTAAGACCAGAAACTATAAAACTCCTAGAGGAGAACATAGGCAAAACACTCTCTGATATAAACCACAGCAGGATCCTCTATGATCCACCTCCCAGAATACTGGAAGTAAAAGTAAAAATAAACAAATGGGATCTAACTAAAATTAAAAGCTTCTGCACAACAAAGGAAACTATAAGCAAGGTGAAAAGACAGCCTTCGGAATGGGAGAAAATAATAGCAAATGAAGCAACAGACAAACAACTAATCTCAAAAATATACAAGCAACTTTTGCAGCTCAAGTCCAGAAAAATAAATGACCCAATCAAAAAATGGGCCAAAGAACTAAATAGACATATAATATTTCTATTTTCAATTTTTTGAGGAAGCTCCAAGTTTATCAACAGTATACAAGATTACCTTTCCTCCATATTCTTACCAACACTTATTATCTCTTGTCTATTTTTTGTTGGTATATAGTTGCTTTAAAATGTTGTGTTAATTTCTGCAAAGTGAGTCAGCCACATGTATACATGTATCCCCTCTTCCTTGGATTTCCTTCCCATTCCTATCCACCACAGATAACTGAGTAGAGTTCCCTGTACTGTGCAGTCCTTTCTCAAAAGGTGTATGTGGGGTACAGCTGCTTGCTGCCTCAAAGCCAATAAACATGCCAGGCAGAGAGAAAGGAAAGTTAGCTTTATTTTAGGTGGCAGCAACTGGGGAGCGGGGGTGAGGGCAGACATCTGTCCAAAGGTCGACTGCCCCCACTGGCAATCAATGGGGCAAGAGCTTTCATAGACAGACATGGGGGTGGGGTGATAGCTAAATGCAGAAGCAGGACAGTCAGCCCTAATGTCGTAATGTCCTCATGTTGTGTTAGCTGCTTCAGTCATGTCCGACTCTTTGCAACCCCGTGGACGATAGCCTGCCAGGCTCCTCTGTCCATAGGATTTTCCAATTTCACTTTCAAATTGGTCATCAGTGGTCTGACCATCATCATCTTGATTACTTTAGGTACAGTTAATTTTCAGTTCCAGAGTTGTTTTGAGGCCATTTCTTTGAGGCCAGTTCTCAGAATTGTGGCAGCTCATGTTGTGGGTACAGTCTAATCATTGTATAGTTTACTTTTCCACTTGGGGTTTTAGTATCTATAAGACAGCTCACAGGGTGTGGCTCAGAATGTTATCTATAGCCTTTGATAAAGAACTAAAGATTCTTGACTATGCTTAATGACTATATTACTATTTAGTCTCCTCTGATTGCTTTCCTTTGTTTTTGCATTTCTCATTTCTCTGATTAAACTTATTCTTTGACTAAAGTTTTCCACAGACATAAGGAAGACAGAGGACATGGAGGGGAGGGGAGAAGGGAAAGGTCATAGGGTCCTGCTCTGTTTCAATAGTAGTGTATATATGCCAGTCCCAATCTCCCAACCTATTCCCTCCTCCCACCTTGGTATCCATACCTTTGTTCTCTACATCTGTGTCTTTATTTCTGTTTTGCAAGTAAGTTCGTCTATACCATTTTTCTAGATTCCACGTATATGTCTTCCTTGTATTTTTTATAATAGCCATTCTAACAGGTGTGTGGTAGTGTTTCATTGTGGTTTGGATTTGCATTTTCTTGTGGTTAATGGGGCTTATGATATTGAGCATCTTTTCATGAACCTGTGGGCCAGTTGTGGAAATTCACCCAAAATGATTAAAGTGAAAAAAAATGAAATAGAAACTAAAAGACAATAGAAAATAATAATAGACTAGAAGATAATTCTGCTGGTGGGTGGGGCTGTGTTCCCTCCCTGTAATGGCAGTAATGGTGACCTCCTTCAAACAGACTTATGCCCACAGGCTGCGGCTCCCAGGACTGTTGTAATTAGTGCCCTAGACTCCGCGACAGCCACTGTCAACCCATACCACCACGGAGATTCCTGAACACACAGCCAAGCCTGGCTGGCTCTTGTGAGGTCCCTGCTCCTTTCTCCAGCATCCTGAGGCACACAGGCTTTTGTCTGTGCCCTCCAAGAGTCTCTATTTCCCCAGTCCTTTAAAGTTCTCTAATCAATCCCACTGACATTGAGTCAGATGCCCTGGGGATACTCAGTCCCTTTGCTGGATCCCCAGGTTGGGAAGTCTGTTGTGGGGCCTAGGACTTTCACAGCAGTGTGAGAACTCCCTTGGTATGATTGTTCTCCAATTTGTGAGTCACCCACCCGGTGGCTCTGCAGTCAAGCTAATGATGACCTCCTTCAAGAGGACTTAGGCCACAATTTGTACTTCCCAGGGCTGCTGCTGCCAGAGCCTCTGTCCTCGTGGCAGGCCACTGCTGACCCATTCCTCCACAGGAGACCCTCAAACACTCAAAGGCAAGTCTGGCTTAGTCTCTGATGGGGTCACTGCTCCTTTCTCTCAGTCCTGGTGTACACAAGGTTTTGTTTGCACCCTCCAAGTGTCTCTGGTGAGTTTGAGGTTTGATTTTAAATGTGATTGTGCCCCTCCTACTATCTTGTTGTGGCTTCTCCTTTGCCATTCAAAAAATGAAGATCATGGCATCCGGTCCCATCACTTCATGGTAAATAGATGGGGAAAGAATGGATGTAGTGACAGACTTTATTTTCTTGGGCTCCAAAATCACTGCAGATGGTCCACTCTAGCCATGGAATTAAAAGATGCTTGCTCCTTGGAAGAAAAGCTATGACAAACATAAACAGTGTATTCAAAAACAGTGACATTACTTTGACGACAAAGGTCCATATAGTCAAAGCTATGGTTTTTCCAGGAGTCATGTATGAATGTGTGAATGTGAGAGCTGGACAGTAAAAAAGGCTAAATGCTGAAGGTATTGGCACAGGCTCCTGAGAGTTCCTTGGACTGCAAGGACATCAATCCAGTCAGTCCTAAAGGAAATTTACCCTGAATATTCTTTGGAAGGACTGATGCTGAAGCTGAAACTCCAATACTTTGGCCATCTGATGTGAAGAGCCAACTCACTGGAAAAGACCCTGATGCTGGGAAAGATTGAAGGTGAGAGAAGGGGATGACATAGAACAAGATGGCTGGATGGCACCACTGACTCAATGGACATGAGTCTGAGCAAGCTCTGGGAGATGGTGAAGGACAGGGAAGCCTGGCATGCTGCAGTCCATGGGGTCATAAAAAGTCAGACATGACTGAACAACTAAGCAACAACAAATGATAATTGATTAAACTAAATGAATTTTTGAAAAAAAAATAGACACTTATCTAGACTTACCAAGGGGAAAAAAAAGACCCAAATAAAATTAGAAATATAGAGGAGATATTACAACTGATACCACAGATATGCAAAGGATTGTAAAAGACTACTATGATCACTTATATGCTAACAAGGTGGATGACCTAAAAAAAATAGGAAAATTCCTAGAAAGATACAACCTAATAAGACTGAATCATGAGGAAACCAAAAATCTGAACAGACCAGTTACTAGTATGGAGATTGAATCAGTAGTCAAAAATGTTTCAACATAGTAAACTTAGGATCAGATGACTTTGCATCTACCAAACATTTAAAGCACTAGTACAGATTTTTTTCTTAGACTTCCAGTGAAGAGGAAGAAAGATTGTTACACTCATTTTATGAGGCCAGCATTACTCTGATATCAAAACCAGACAAGGATACTAAGAAAAAAATATTATAGACAAGTATTGCTGATAAAGAGAGATGTAAATATCCATATCCTCAACAAAATATTAGGAAATCAAATTCAACAATACTTTAAAAGGATTATATACCATTATATAAAGGAATTTATTCCAAGGATGCAAGAATGGTTCTATATCTGCAAATCAAGCAATGTAAACCTCAACTTAATAAAGCCCACATGTAATAAGCCCACAGCTACCATCATACTCAAAGGTGAAAAGATTAAGGCTTTTTCTCTAAAATCTGGAGCAAAAAGAGAATCCCTACTTTTATCATTTTTATTCAACATATTACTGGAAGACCTAGCCAGAAAAATTAGGCAAAAATAATAAATAAAAGACATCCAAAATCAGATGAGAAGTATGATTCTCTCTGTTTGCATCTGACATGATATTATGTGTAGAAACTCTTCAAGAATCCTGAGGGGAGGTGGAAAAGCCTGCAAGAATTGATAAACAAATTCAGTAAGTCACCAGATACAAATTTCATCAAAGACAAAATAAATCCTGTTTCAATACACCAACAATAATCTATCAGAAACATAAATTAAGGAAACAGATCCATTTACATTACATCAAAAACAGTCAAATACCAGGAATAAATCTGAGAAGATTAAGATTTGTTCACCAAAGACTGTAATCAATGAAATCAATTAAAGGGGCAAATAATGAAAAGGTATCTTATGTTCATGGATTGAATGGATTAGTAATATTAAAATCCTCATGTCATACTTCCCTAGTGGTACAGTGTTTAAGAATCACCTGCCAATGCAGAGGACACAGGCTCAATCCTTGGTCTGGGAAGATACTACATGCCACGGGGCAAATAAGCCCATGTGCCACAACTCCTGAAGCCTTTGCACCTAGAGCCAGGGCTCTGTGACAAGATAAGACACCACAATGAGAAACCAGTGTACCATAATGAAGAGTAACCCCACTTGCCATAACTGGAGAAAGCCCACACACAGCGATGAAGATACAGCACAGCCCCCAAAAAATTAATTAAAAAAAAATCCCATACTACCCAAATGATCTACAGATTCAGTGATACCTCTATCAAAATTTCTATGGCATTTCCCCACAAAAATAGAAAAAAAAAATGCTAAAACGTGTGGAGCCACAAAAGACCTTGAATAATTAAAGCCATCTTGAGAAAGAAGAGCAAAGTTGGAGGCATCACACTTCCTGAATTCAATCGACATTACCAAGCTATAGTAATCAAGAGTACAATATTGGAGTAGAGACAGGCACATGGATCAGCGAAACAGAATAAGAGAGAGAGGAGAAATAAACCTATACATACATAGTGAATTAATTTAAAAGAAAGGAAACAATGAGGAAAGAAAACAAGTCTCCTCAATAAATGGTGTTGGCAAAACTGGACAGTCACATGCAAAATAATGAAACAGGATCCTCATCTTATAGAGAGATCAGCTCAACATGGATTAAAACCTTGAACATATAACTTAAACTCTAGAAGAAAAATAGAGGATAAGCTTCTTGGCATCAGTCCTGGAGATAATTCTTTGAACTTGAAACCAAAAGCAATGGTAACAAAAGCAAAAATAAGCAATGGCACTACAAATAAAAAACCTCTACAAAAGAAGCCATTCACAAAATTGAAAGTCCTGCTACAGAGTGGGAATAAATATTTGTAAGCCTACCTGGCAAGGGATCAGTACCCAAAATATATGAAAAACTCATACAACTCCATAGCAAAAAATAAAAATTAAAATTAAAATGGCAGAATAACTGAATAGATATTTTTCCAAAGACCTACAAAGGGCCAACAGGTACATGAAAAGATGTTCAGCATCACTAATTATCAGGAAAATTCAAATGAAAACCACAATGAGATATCATCTTGCACTTTTTAGAATGGCTCTCATCAAAAAGAAAGGAGATAAATGCTAGCATAGATGTGGACTATTGGGAACCCTTTTTTACTGTTTGTGGAAATGTATATTGGTTCAGATACTATGGAAAACAGCATGGAAGTTCCTCAAAAAATAAAATACAGTTACTATACTATCAAGAAGTCCCACTTCTGGTATATATCCAAAGGAAATGAAAATAGGACCTTAAATAGATATTTACAGGCCCATGTTCATTGCAGCATTATTCACAGTAGCCAAAATATGAAAACACCCTAAATGTCCACCAATGCAAGATGTAATAAATATATATATATAGACTATATTATACACACACGTATATATATGTTATATATATATATATATAATGAAATGATATTCAGCCAGAAGAAAGATATCATTCTGCTGTAAAGATTATATATCTAAAGATTATATAAGAAAAAATTAAGAATAATAAAATATAGGAAATTAAGTTCCATAGTTTGACATTGGAGGCCTGAAAGCTAATTAAGGGAGATTTTTAAAGATTTAAATGACTGAAGAAACATTCTGTGTTCATACATTGAACAACTCTATTTCACAAAAATGTTAATTTTTCTGAAATGTGTGTATAATTTCACTATAATTCCAATCATATGTGTTTATCAACTCCACATTTTAAATGCATCTAGAATTTGCCTTCTTCTCACTGCCTACTCTGCTAGTACCTCTTAGTTGACTCTGCCATCATATTTTTCTTGGACTGTTGCACTGACGCCTTAGCTGCTCTTGTTGGCTCTGCTCTTATTCCTGTACAGTATAGTCTTACCAGGATCTACAGTGACATGTCTTTCCTTGTACAAAGCACTCCAGTGTTTGCCAAATTGTTCAGAGTAAACATCAATATTTTAGGAACCTTCAATGTCTTTCTTGATCTACCCCTATCCTACTCAGATCTCATGTCACTGCAGCAGCCAAAATGGTCCTTCTTTTGTATCGTGAACATTTTTGGCACACTCCACATCAAGGTCTTTGCTGTTGCAAGTGCTCTATCCTTTGCGTAGATGGTTTTTTCCCCAATCAGCCACAGCTTGCACCATACTTCCTTCAGGCACTTAGTGACTTCAGATCCACCTGATGATAACATTTGAATACAGAACTATCAACAGCAGGATCTACACCAGGGCCTGACATTCATGCATTAATGTGTTCAGTAAATGATTGTTGAATATATCTGATATACATGTACTATGGCTTGAAGGATGCCAACATTGAAAAGATTCAATCTTTGTCAGTGAAAGTGTCAAGCGAGGAAATAAGTATAACAACTAACATTTACATAGGAGCTGCATTTTACAAAATATGTACAATTTACATACTGCTTATATTTGAGCCTCCCAAACACTATGTTGAGAGAGAGCAGGTGTTTCACAGATGTAAACTCGGAGAGGTTAAATAATTTGCTCAAGCCTCAAAGCCTGGCTTTCTGATTTTGAAATTTTTTTTTTTCCCTTTGGTCACACAAGATTGCATTCTCTTTGCACTTTGGGGAATACAATAGAAGAGTAAAATAAAGTCTATTCCTATAATAAATTTGAAATTTTTGTGGGTTATAGCTGTGGCATGAGAAACAAAATGAATACCATGACACTCAGTTCCTTAGGTTAGTTTATAATCTGTAAAATAGAAGTCATGCATACACAATTATCTTAGGGGACATTGAGAAAATTAATGAAGCCATGTTTATGAAAAATCTTTAAATTACATACGGAAAAGCATTATCTTCAGAAAAGGAACTATTAATAATACATATTTTTCTTATATACAAGCTTAGCATATGATCTTGTGAAAGGAAATCCATAACTGTGTAATTCTAACTTTGAAACTTACTATTATTTAAAAAATAATGTTGTGTGTGATTTGATTTCTAAATATTGCTTAAGTTCTTTAATAAAAAAGGAAAGACAGATATGTTTTCCAGTGGAGCTCAAATTTGTAGACCATCTCTCCTACTATTAGGAGACTGAAAAAAATTAAGTACTTCTAAATTTTTAAACTCTGGCAGCTGAACTATTGAGAAAAGAACAAGAATAATATCAGGAAGAAAAATTAAAACAATGTTGAGCAAAAGAATTGAAAGGGAACTATTTTATTTCTAATCTCAGCTGGAAAAATTGTAAGGTTAAAAAAAGATTACTAATATATGAAAATGGCATTTAGTTAATAAAAACTACAGGGTGACTAAGGCATTAGTCTCCTTAAGAACATTTATTTCATTATGACTATGCTTCTTATAAATAAATTTGTAAAAAAGTGATAAAAGAAGTATTTATATAAAAATACAAATATTTTCTAAGTTAGAAAGTTGCATAAAATAAGGTTTAAAATGCTACCAATTAGACAAGCATTGGTTTTATATAATATGCTTTATAAAAATATTTGTTTGTGTGTATATCTAAAATTGATGCACCATATATAGCCACTACAATTTATTTTTGTAAAATGTAGATAATGTAAAGAAGATTACAGAATAAATGTTCAATGTTAAAAAACAATTTTACGAATTTATGTTAGCTTTAGAGAGCATTTTATAACACATCAAAGTTAATTTATCTCTCCTACATAAGTTTGATCAGATTTTCTGTTTGGGAAATATTGCAAGTCATTTTTCACTTTGATGAATTTCCTTAAAATACATTTTAATAATATTTAATATTCTAAAATAATATTTTAATAAGTTTTTAAAGCTTTAATTATTTTTTGGCTGCCCTGGGTCTCCACTGATGTGCTTGGGCTTTCTCTAGCCATGGCAAGTGAGGGCTTCTATTGTTGCACACTACTGGCTCTAGGCATGTACAGGCTCTAGGCATGGCTTAGTTGTCCACGGCATGTGGAATCCTGCTGGATTCACGTCCCTGGCATTGGCAGGCAGATTCTTAACCACTGGACCACCAGGAGAATATCTAAAATAATATTTTGGATTTTATAGTTATATATTCAAAATGCATATTTCCCCAAATATTTCATGTTACTATATTTTTATGATAAATTAAAATGCAATACAATTCAGATTAAATAAATTTCTGGTCATTTGACATGTCAAAGGAGGGACTTGTGACAAAATTAAAAGTAATTGTTAAGTTTATGTGTTAACTTTGGTTTGGCTATGGTGCTCTGTTGTTTGGTCAAAGACGAGTTTAGGTGTTGCCGTGAAGTCATTATTTAGACATGCATCACTATGAATAAAGCTAGGGGAGGTGATGGAATTCCAGTGGAGCTATTTAAAATCCTGAAATATGATGCTGTGAAAGTGCTGAACTCAATATGCCAGCAAAATTGGAAAACTCAGCAGTGGCCACAGGACTGGAAAAGGTCAGATTTCATTCCAATCACAAAGAAAGGAAATGCCAAAAAATGCTCAAACTACCGCACAATGGCACTCATCTCACATGCTAGTAAAGTAGTGCTCAAAATTCTCCAAGCCAGGCTTCAGCAATACGTGAACCGTGAAATTCCAGATGTTCAAGCTGGTTTTAGAAAAGGCAGAAGAACAAGAAATCAAATCGCTAACATCCGCTGGATCATCGAAAAAGCAAGAGAGTTCCAGAAAAATATCTATTTCTGCTTTATTGACTATACTAAAGCCTTTGACTATGTGGACCACAATAAACTGTGGAAAATTCTGAGAGAGATGGGAATACCAGACTACCTGACCTGCCTTTTGAGAAACCTATACGCAGGTCAGGAAGCAACAGTTAGAACTGGACATGGAACAACAGACTGGTTCCAAATAGGAAAAGGAGTATGTCAAGGCTGTTTATTGTCACCCTGCTTATTTAACTTCTATGCAGAGTACATCATGAGAAACGCTGGACTGGAAGAAGCACAAGCTGGAATCAAGATTGCCGGGAGAAATATCAATAACCTCAGAGATGCAGATGACACCACCCTTATGGCAGAAAGTGAAGACGAACTAAAAAGCCTCTTGATGAAAGTGAAAGAGGAGAGTGAAAAAGTTGGCTTAAAGCTCAACATTCAGAAAATGAAGATCATGGCATCTGGTCCCATCACTTCATGGGAAGTAGATGGGGAAACAGTGGAAACAGTGTCAGACTTTATTTTTGGGGGCTCCAAAATCACTGCAGATGGTGACTGCAGTCATGAACTTAAAAGACGCTTACTCCTTGGAAGAAAAGTTATGACCAACCTAGATAGCATATTCAAAAGCAGAGATATTACTTTGTCCATCTAGTCACGGCTATGGTTTTTCCAGTGGTCACGTATGGATGTGAGACTTGGACTGTGAAGAAAGCTGAGCACCGAAGAATTGTTGCTTTTGAACTGTGGTGTTGGAAAAGACTCTTGAGAGTCCCTTCGACTGCAAGGAGATCCAACCAGTCCATTCTAAAGGAGATCAGTCCTGGGTGTTGTTTGGAAGGACTGATGCTAAAGCTGAAACTCCAGTACTTTGGCCACCTTATGTGAACAGTTGAATTATTGGAAAAGACCCTGATGTTGGGGGAGATTGGGGGCAGGAGGAGAAGGGGATGACAGAGGATGAGATGGCTGGATGACATCACCAACTTGATGGACATGAGTTTGAATAAACACCGGGAGCTGGTGATGGACTGGGAGGACTGGTGTGCTTCGATTCATGGGGTCGCAAAGAGTGGGACATGACTGAGTGACTGAACTGGAATATTTAAATCAGTAGACTCTGAATAAAATAGGTTATCTTCCATAGTATGTGTAGGCCTTATCCAATCAGTTAAAGGACTTAAAAGAATGAGATCCGACAGAAAGGAAGGGATTCTGTCTCCAAACTGCCTTCTAACTCAAGAGTGAAACATCAACTCTTACCCTAAGTTCTAGACCATAGGCCTGCCCTACAAATTTCAAACTTGCCACTATCCACAACTGCATGGGTCAATTCTTTAATCACGTGTATACCCACACATATTTGTATGTACACATGCGTACATCCTATTGGTTCTGTCTGGAGAACCCTGACTGATACAGGGTTTATAGCCATACCCCTCCCCTCAAAATAACAGACACTGCGCGCTATAGAAACTATCCTAGTATGAGAACAAACAACAGCAGTTTGGACAGAATTAAAGAAATAGTGGAGGAAAGACACATGGCTGTTCTCCTGAATTTTGTTTTTAACTGGAGTAAAAGTTTTGATATAATGTCCCTTGAAATTTTACTTGAAAAATTAATTTGATTTGGCTGGGATGAAAATAACCACATTATCAGTGCTAAAAATTGGCTTAAGACCATTACTTAAAGTGTTGCAGAAACCAGTAATTAGGAAACCAAGCACCACACTCGGAGAGTTGGAGAACTCAGGTTTATTCTGCCAGCGTGCCCAGAGGAGTTAACACTCCAAGCTCTGAGCCCCAAACAAAGGGGTTACAGAGTTTTTATAGACAGACTGTAGTGGGCAATACCAGCTGCTAGTAGCCTGGTTTAAACTAAGGGGTTTGGCGTGTGCAGGAACAAACGGTTAGGACAAGGTGGTGGAATGCCTGACCTTTATACAGACAAGCATGGTTAAGCAGGATTAGAGAGGCTGGGCAATTGAAAAGAGCAGGACAAGGGTGAGTGAGATAAGCTAGTATTTTAAGTCCCCACTTCCCAAGACTACGAAGTGATCCAGACTTTGCAAGGAGTAAGCTGAGATACAGAGACAGAATGAGCAGGAGATTATGTAAAATTTTAACTTTTCCTCTTCAAAAGAAGAAAAAAATTATCAAAACAGACTCTTAATGAGTTAGACATAAATAATTAGGAGAACATTTAGAACAGAAAAGAGATTGAAAATCAGTGATAGTTTTATGAGTAAAATTTGATATTACCTTCCTGGAAAGGTGATAAATCTTTTCAACATGATTTCAGAGATGGATGGTTGGAATTCTGGGAATATTCATGCAAAATGGAAGATGGTATTCTAAGCAGAATGGATGTGGATTGGATTTCATGATGACGCTATTGGAAGAGAATAGCTTTGATTAACTAAATATTCATTAATCCTCCACACTAAGGGGAAACATAAACTCTATAGACAGAGCACGTGAGAAATACTTAAAGGAAGATGAGACAAGTGCTCTAGGCTTCTGCCTTGGCATCTCAATATCATTCTTTGTGTTCATTCTTGAAGATAACCACTCAAGAATGAACACGAGGAATATTTTGCTTCTATAACCAGTCAAATAAAATAATAATTATGGTCACCCAAATAATTTTACAACCATACCCACTCCAGTGTTCTTGCCTGGAGAATCCCGGGGATGGAGTCTGGTGGGCTGCTGTCTATGGGGTCGCACAGAGTCGGACACGACTGAAGCGACTTAGCAGCAGCAGAAGCAGCAGTATTGTACGGAGAAGGCAACGGCACCCCACTCCAGTACTCTTGCCTGGAAAATCCCATGGGCGAAGGAGCCTGGTAGGCTGCAGTCCATGGGGTCTCAAAGAGTCGGACACAACTGAGCGACTTCACTTTCACTTTTCACTTTCATGCATTGGAGAAGGAAATGGCAACCCACTCCAGTGTTCTTGCCTGGCGAATCCCAGGGACGGGGGATCCTGGTGCGCTGCTGCCTATGGGGTCGCACAGAGTAGAACACGACTGAAGCGACTTAGCAGTAGCAGCAGCAGTATTGTAAAAGGATGGTGACCAAATCAAAGAACATTGGAATATGTGATCAGACTATAAATAAAGGATTTTATTCCATCAGAAGCACAGACATTTTTCGAAACCATTTCTGGCTATGAATGGTTTGGAAAAGGTAAGAGGATGGGAAAAGGATTCTTAAACTTTTTATTTCTCATAATTCATGTGCTGGTCATTTGCTATCTGATCAATAGTCTCTTTTTCCAACTACTTTGCTTTGCTCTCTATCACAGATCATCATGTCTATAGACTTCTGGTTATATTCAGCAAGTTGTAGGCACTGGTGAATGTGAGAAGGGGGTAAATGGGTATTTCTCCTTCTCTTGTTCTGCCTACAGTAGCATTCTAGCAGTGATTGTGGGTCCACATTGGTTCCAGGTTCTGATAGGAAGCACGGTTCCATAGTTCCAGCTCCTGCCTGCAAAGAAGTGGATTCTAATGCACATTAGAACTGCTCTGGTTACACTACTTTCTCTGATTTCCCTGTTGCCCTAAAAATAGTTGATGTCTTCCTGCTGTTGCTTCATGGTACTCAGTTTGGCCATTCAATGTTTTTATCATTTGCTTAATCAATTCTCTATGTTAAATTTCCTCAGTATGAATGAATTAAATAGATATCTTTTTCTTACCTCATACAGTTCTTACAATTCATCACATAATTATCTCCTAAGAGAACAGAATTTCTCCTAAGTCAATTTAGGTATAGTCTCATATGAAGCCAGAAAATTGAACTTTCTGACCTCTCAACATCTTTCCAAAAATTGTCATAACCTGTTACATTTTGCATTGTCAAGTGCAATCCAAAGAAGTCATAATCTTATGGTTCGTGGCATTTTACATTCTATCACTTCTAAAATAAATGCTTTACCGTTACTCCCCCAAGTACTTTTTTATTTCATTTTTTAATAGGGGATTTAAAAATTATTGTTGACAAAGTATAATTGACTGCGTAGTTGTTAACAACAATGGCCTTTCTTTTTTTGCTATGGATCTGATCTATTTTAAAACTAATTTTGTTTTTGGTGTAGCTAATTACTTCCAAAATATCCCTAGGCTGAGTGTAAATGCCAATGTTTAGGAGAAAATTTATAAAGACATTATATATTCCAATTTTGTTCTATTAAACAGTATTTCACTAGAAACGAAGTGAATACCTTTAAGATTCCTTATTGTGCTGCCCTTGGGATCTTTGCTATGGGCCAACCTTGAAGGTACAACTGTTAAACAGCAACTACATTCTAACAATTAAGCCACTTGAATTATCACAGATTATTAATGGTTTACTTAGAGGACTTATCTACAGAAAGGCTTTGTGAGTGTGTGCATGTGTGTATGAAGTTCCAGGATTTATTCTCTTGATCTGTTTGTGGCTCTTTACTCATATCTTAAACATTAATATAGCCCACAGTATCTTCAAAACTGTCAGAAATCTGGCCACTGTGCTAAGCTGGACTTGGAGTGTAACCCGGTTATACCCTGGGGAGAAAATGAATATTAAAAGCAGCATGCACTAAAAAAGAAGTCCACTGGGAGAACAGCAAAATTCTGTACTGCTTGGATCTGAGCTCAGTGACCCAGATGCAGCAGAGTCACCTAGGAGCTCCCAAAACAATCCTCTAACTTCCAGAATGAACGGCAGGTAGGACTTCAAACTCAGGAAATCATAGTTAACATGTACAGAAAACACTGAAATATTGGCATATATCATAAGAAATATATATGTACTGAATGTACTTAAACATGTTTGAAATTTTAAATTTAAAACAAATTACAGTAAAAAGCAAGCAAACATATATATATGTATATATGCATAGATGTTTGTATGTATACATATATATGTGTGTGTGTGTGTGTGTATACATATATATAGTGCATTCATATCTATTTACCTTTGAGTTAAAATCACTGTGTTCTCAATATTTAAGATTCTCTCAATCTGTTTAAGACACATACTCAGATTCTACCAAATATAGCATTTGTCAGAAAGCCATACATTGATTGAATGTGAAATTAAAGGAAATGAAAGATTCATTTTCATGTTTTTCTCCAAATGGCCAGAGTCTTTTTTTTTTTTAATGTATTGACTCCTTATTTTGCATCAGAATTCTTAACAAAGTAGCTGAAACTCTCCAGATTTTTATAAAAAAAAAAAAAACTCCTTTAGATATGATACTTATTTTATAACAAAAAAAGAATAAATAAGAACTCTTAAGGATTAGAAGATTCACCAAATACTGGAGGGACTTAAAGGAGAGATTTTGTTACTTTCTGTTGCCAGAAAGTCAGATTCAATTTGCTGCCACACTTTTGTTTTCGTTGTGGTTATCTTAAAGTTTCCGTGGAGTTGTAACTGAGAAGTGGAATTCCTAACAGCAAAAAAATAGAGAAAAATGTTTCAAAAGAGTTCTAAAGGCTTCTATGAAGAGAGATTTCTGTCAAAATAAAGATAAAAAGTCACACAAGGGTAAGGGAGTCTTAGAAGCTTTGGCTTTTGAGATACGAGCACCACAGGAAAAACTATTTTATCAATCTTGATCTAAATTTAACAGGCAATATGTAGGTGGTGAAGAATTTTGTCAACTACCTGTGGGTAATGAGGCTTCTCTTGACTACATATGAGTTTTCAGATCTTTAATTAATGACAGAAATTTCATACCTAAATTGGAATTAATATCTGTTATTTTACTTGTTAGTGGTGATAGTTCAGTAACTAAACCTTAAGGAGGCATTTACCTACGTTGCTTCCCTGGTGGCTCAAGTGCCCAGATGCTAAAGTGTCTGCCTGCAATGCAGGAGGCCTGGGTTTGATCCCTGGGTTGGGAAGATCCCTGGAGAAGGAAATGGCAACCCACTCCAGTACTCTTGCCTGGAAAATCCCATGGACAGAGAACCCTGGTAGGCTGCAGTCCATGGGGTCACAAAGAGTAAGACACGACTGAGCGGTTTCACTAAGAAGTAAAATACAACTGTTAAAATGTATATTTTTTAAATTAATAAAACCCAAGTCACATAGAATCAGATAATTTGTTACTGGGATTTATTTAGTTTTCTATTGACCCCTTAGAACTTATGTTTAGTGTGATATGAAGATACTTGAACAATACTGCTTAGGTTTGGAAGAAGGCAATGGCAACCCACTCCAGTACTCTTGCCTGGAAAATCCCTTGGACCGAGGAGCCTGGTAGGCTGCAGTCCATGGGGTCGCTAAGAGTAGGACATGACTGAGCGACTTCACTTTCACTTTTCACTTTCATGCATAGGAGAAGGAAATGGCAATCCACTCCAGTGTTCTTGCCTGGAGAATCCCAGGGATGGGGGAGCCTGGTGTGCTGCCATCTATGGGGTGGCAGAGGCAGACACGACTGAAGTGACTTAGCAGCAGCAGCAGCAGCTTAGGTTTGATGTTGTTTAAAACTATAATTTTATAATAACCCTATGGCATGACTGTCCCTAGGGAAGTCTCTCTCCAATTCCTTTATAAATTGCCATAGTTTAGTGATAATGATGGAGAAGGCAATGGCACCCACTCTAGTACTCTTGCCTGGAGAGTTGGACACGCACAGAGTTGGACAGGACTGAAGCGACTTAGCAGCAACAGCAGTGATAATGAAATAATATTACAGTTCTCAGCACGTTCAGCAAGCTTCAAGATGTCCTATTGACTGAACAATATAGAGGTATCTAGATTTACTATTTGTCAGGATCAGCCTTGTTCTGCACGGCAGCAATGTTCTGAGATCTTTCTGTAATGACAGCAAAATGTACTGAGTTATTCCATTTCATTTGCTTATAATCTCACATGTCCAAAATAAAATTTATTCTCATTCTCTAAATAAATGCTGCACAGTGGCTGCACACTATTCTCAGAGACACAACCATGGTTCTAGAGCCACATCACCTGAATTTGAATCCTCCCTGTTAATAGCTAAACTGGTGACCTTGGGTAAATTACTGAGCCTCTTGAGATCCAGATTACTCATCAGTAAGCCTGGAATAATGATACAAACCACCTTATAGCATTGTTATAAGGATTAAATCAGTTGATATATTCAAACCAGTTCTGCTACTCACTGAATAATGGCAATGCTCTCCACCTTGTCCTTCAAGGTAGGAATCTTAGGGTCATTCTGTCTTCCTCCTTTAGCTAACCATGATCAGATTGTAACAGTTCTTTTCTTTTTTAATCTATAAAAATTGTCTTTTTCACTTTTTTCCCCATTATCTTTGAACTAGAGCTCTTACAATTGATGTCTCTGTTCTTTTGGATTCCCTTAAAATATTCACAGAATGTCCAAGCTTAAATCTGTTCACTGGTTTCCTGGTGATTGCTGCAGATCATTTGCAAACGCTTTCCATCTTTATTCATAGGGAAGTTTTCATGAGAGTCCAATATGTACAAAAAGTTAAGAACTGAAATTCCCTAGTAGCAGTGGGAAGTAAGGGTGAGGATCTTACCATTCACTCTGCATATTACCTCCCCTTGGGATTTTTCTTGGTTTCTGTTTTGTTTCATTTTTGAAGCACTGGGTCTTAGTTGCTGCATGTGGGACCTAGTTCCTTGCTGCTGCTGCTGCTGCTGCTAAGTCACTTCAGTCGTGTCCGACTCTGTGCGACCCCATAGACTGCAGCCCACCAGGCTCCCCCGTCCCTGGGATTCTCCAGGCAAGAACACTGGAGTGGGTTGCCATTTCCTTCTCCAATGCATGAAAGTGAAATTGCTCAGTCATATCTGACTCTTAGCGACCCCATGGACTGCAGCCTACCAGGCTCCTCCGCCCATAGCATTTTCCAGGCAAGAGTACTGGAGTGGGGTGCCATTGCCTTCTCCGTCTAGTTCCTTGACCAGGGATCAAACCCAGACCCCCTGCATTGGGAGTGCAAAGTATTCACCACTGGACCACCAGGGAAGTCCCCTACCTCCTCTTGGTCTTAGACTGGCCTTTAGCCTCTATAGTCTTTGCACCTCTTTACATCCCCATCATCACTATTTGTCAAATACTCTTATCTGTGGACTCATGAAACTAATAATTTTGTGTATAATTTATTCTGTTTTAAAAAATTCTAATATTTTATAATGCATGCTACATCACTTCAGTTATGTCTGACCCGTTGTGACCCTATGGACTGTAGCCTACAGTCCAAGGGATTTTCCAGGCAAGAATATTGGATTGAGTTGCCATTTCCTACTCCAGGGAATTGTCCCAACCCAGGGATCAAATCCACATCTCTCATGTCCCCTACTTTGGAAGGCGGGTTCTTATGATAATATTGGGCCCACCCAGGTAATCCAGGATATTCTCCCCAACCCAAACATTTTAAGCATAAACTCTAAGCCCCTTTTGAAAAATAGGTAACATACTGATAGCTTTTAAAGATTAGGACATGGAACTCTTTGAGGGAAATCATTCTGCCAGCAACATCTGGGGTACTTGTCAAAATAATACTTTGATGATGATAATACTTTGCTCTTACATAACTTGTGTATCATTTTCAAATTTCTTTGTTCTCACATAATTTTCCCTTTACTGTCTTAAAAACAATATATTATGTATATATCTGAGTATCTACTATATCATAACTTGAAGGGATAAATTATATTTTGTTCATTTCCAGACAACCATTGTTTGTTTTGATTAGTCAAATGAGTGAATGAAGAAACTGAAGTTCAAAGGGGTTATATGACTTATCCAAACCAGCATTTCATTGAAGCTACAGCTAGTTTTCAGAGCTTCTGAGATATTAATAAAAATTCTTTCCAATTTATCCCAGTGCTGACCAGTTGACCGCATACATTCCTCATAGTGTTGTTATAGTGATCATAAGAGCTTATAAATACACAGTAACATATGTATTGATATAAGTTGCACTATTATTATGGTAATTTTAATGCAAATTTCTCAGGGTTGAAAGACTTCCCAGAAATAAATGAAAGTGTTTAACAAGAAAAGGTATAAAAAAATTCTCAACACAAAAATCATTTATATATTACTTCAAAGTAAATCCCTATTTTTTTGTCAGCATCAGAAGCACTGAAGTAGTATTCATTTAGGCATAAAAATATCTGATGTAATTAGATGAATAACCAACAAAATTGAGTGTTCACAAATTTTTTTCTGTCCTATCTAATAATTTTCTGATGTGGAGTAAATGAATAATTGAATGTTGGGAAAACTTGGAATCTTAGGGGAGAATGCAAATTTGGAAAAACTAAGGATATGATGATTTCAGTATACTTACTAGAGCTGACAATTAAGAAGCAGGAACCCTTTAAAGGTATTATTTTTCAGTCTTTGTGTGTTCAGTTCAGTAACTCAGTTGTGTCCAACTCTTTGCAACCGCAAGGACTGCAGCACTCCAGGCTTCCCTGTCCATCACCAACTCCGGGAACTTACAAAAACTCATGCCCATTGAGGCAGTGATGCCATCCAACCATCTCATCCTTTGTCATTGCCTTGTCTTCCTGCCTTCAATCTTTCCCAGCATCAGAGTGTTTTCCAGTGAATCAGTTCTTTGCATCAGGTGGCCAAATTATTGGAGTTTCAGCTTTAGCATCACACCTTCCAATGAGTATTCAGGACTGATTTCCTTTAGGATGGACTGGTTGGATCTCCTTGCCATCCAAGGAACTCTAGTCTTCTCCAACACCACAGTTCAAAAGCATTAATTCTTCAGCGCTCAGCTTTCTTTATAGTACAACTCACATCCATACATGACTACTGGAAAAACCATAGCTTTGACTAGATGGACCTTTGTTGGCAAAGTAATGTCTCTGCTTTTCAGTATGCTGTCTAGGTTGGTCATAACTTGTCTTCCAAGGAGCAAGGGTCTTTTAATTTCATGGCTGCAGTCACAATGTACAGTGATTTTAGGGCCCCCCCAAATAAAGTCTGACACTGTTTCCCCATCTATTTGCCATGGAGTGATGGGACCAGATGCCATAATCTTAGTTTTCTGAATGTTGAGTTTTAAGCCAGCTTTTTCACTTTCCTCTTTCACTTTCATCAAGAGGGTCTTTAGTGCTTCTTTACTTTCTGCCATAAGGGTGGTATCATCTGCATATCTGAGTTTTTGATATTTCTCCTGGCAATCTTGATTCCAGCTTGTGCTTCTTCCAGCCCAGCATTTCTCATGATGTATTCTGCATATATGTTAAATAAGCAGGGAGACAATATACAGCCTTGACATGCTCATTTCCCCATTTGGAACCAATCCATTGTTTCATGTCAAGCTCTAACTGTTGCTTTTTGACTGGCATACAGATTTCTCAGGAGGCAGGTAAGGTGGTCTGGTATTCCTATCTCTTTAAGAATTCCAGGCAAAGGAGGCATAATTTGAGGCACGAATATTCCAGGGTAAGTCTAGATTAGAAAACCAAGACCTTTAGTATTGGTAACTTGAATATCACTTGGTGGTACCAACTAGTGGTTTTATTTACTCTTTATCTGATATGTTTTTTTAATTTTTAAACAAAAGTTTTATTTTACTGAAGCATAGTTGATTTATAATATTAGTTTAAGGTATACCACATAGTGATTCAATATTTTTATAGTTTATATCCCATTAAAAGTTATACAAGATAATGGCTATAATTTTTATGTTATATAACACATCCTTGCCTCTTACCTATTTTATACATAGCAGTTTGTGCATCTGAAACCCATAACCCATAATGTGGCCCTTCCAGATTTCCTTTCCCCACTGGTATTCACTAGTTTGTTTTCTATATCTGTGAGTCTGTTTCTGTTTTGCTATACACCATCATTTTGTATTACTTTTTAGATTCCACTTAAGTAATATCACATTTCGCTTTCTCTGTCTAGCGTTTTGACTAAGCATAATATTCTCTAGGTCTATCCATGTTACTGCAAAAGGCAGTATTCATTGTTTTATGATCAATATTCCATTATATATATAATATGCCATTATACACATGCACACACACACACACACACACACACTACATTTCCTTTATCCATTCATCTATTGATAGACACATGTGTTGGTTCCTTATCTTGACTATTGTAAATGATGTTGCTATGAACATTGAGTGTATGTATCTTTTAACATTGTTTTTTTTTTTTTTATGGATATATACCCAGGAGTGGAATTACTGGGTCAAATAATGGTTCTATTTTTAGCTTTTTGAGAAATTTAAATACTGTTTTCCATAGTGGCTGCACAATTTACATTCTCATGAACAGTGTAGGAAGTGAAGTGAAGTGTTAGTCACTCAGTCGTGTCCAACTCTTTGTGACCCCATAGACTGTAGCTTGCCAGGCTCCTTTGTCTATGGGATTCTCCAGGCAAAAATACTAGAGTGGGTTGCCAATCCCTTCTCCAGGGGATCTTCCCGATCCAGGAATCAAATCCAGGTTTCCTGCATTGTAGGCAAATTCTTTACCATCTGAGCTACCAGGGAAGGGTTCACTTTTTTACACATCATGCCAACATTTGTTATTTGTGGACTTTTTTATGATAGCCATTCCCTAGACATATAGTTGATTTGCAATATTAGTTTCAGGTGTACAGCATAGTGATTCAGTGTTTTTATAGTTTATACTACTAGTTGGATTTTCCCTTTTCTGTAGATTCTTACTTTTTTTCCACTTACAGAAGACCCTTTAACATTTCAGGGTAGGTTTAATGTTGATGAGTTCTTAGTTTTTGCTTCTCAGAATTATTTATCTTTTCTGTTCTACTTGATAATCTTTCTGAGTAAAGTATACTAGGTTGCAGGGTTTCCCCTTTCAGCACTTTGAATACATCACGATACTCCCTGGCCTGCCAAACTTCTGCAGAGAAATCAGCTTATATGGACTGTTAGCTTGGCAGGCCACTGCAGATTTGCGATGTGCTGCCTGTCCAGACATGTGTGGCTCTACTCAGAGCCAGTTTTGGGTGCAAGTTCCCTTTTCCTCTCACAGCCAATCACTGACGCTGTCTTCTTTACCCATACCCTGTTGTGGAATCACTCTGAATGGCAAGTGGGGCTGCGTGGCCTCCTGCCGTGTGTTTGGGGTGAGTTGTGGTGGAGTGGCTACCATCAGAGATTTAGGCTGTTTCTGATGTGGTGCTTCTGTAAGCGCCAACCATGGCCACTGCTGCCCACCCAGGCTCCACCCTGGGACCAGGTCACCTCTGTCCCACAATTGAGTCTTTTCCCTAGTTGTGTCTCAGTGGTCCCCCAGCCAGACAAGAGAGCGTGTCTTCCCTGCACAGAACCGCAGGACTGGGGCGCCCTACCTGTGGCTTGTATTGCTTGCTCCCCAGGGCAGATGTCCTTCCATGTTAACTTCCATTTCCTCAGAGTCCCCTCCCAGGGACATGAGTCCTAATGTGATCACTTTTATTCCCTCCATACCCATTGACATATGCATCTTACTTATAGCCTTGGTTGTATAAGAATCCTTTGTCAAGTTTCCACTTAGTTTTCTGTTAGAATTGTTCCATAGGTAGGTGTGTTTTTTGACGTATTCATTGTGGGAAATGAGTTCCACATTCTTTCATTCCTTTGCTTAATCTGAACCCTTATCTTCACTTCATTTTTAATCACATGGAGTAGTCACACTACAGAGAGGTGTGTGCTTTTTCAGCAGACAAATAAGACTAGTCTTCATCCTAAGAAGAATTCTCTCTGGAGCTCCATTTAACATTGTGTTTTTCATCAGGATGGTCTGAAGACCTATTGGGGCCTAGGGTACCACAAATTTGGCATAATGACCTCGGGCTTTGCTGCTTACAGCAAGGACATGCTTCTGTGTTAGTCTGTTGGGAAAGATAAAATGTCTTTGGTGTTTAAAAGGAAAGAAAGAAGAAGAGAAAAGAAAAAAAGAAATTCCTCTTACTTTTGCATTGTATGTTACCAAGACAAAGTGATAGAGTATCTCTAGTTCTCTACATAAACATTCATTGCCTGACTTTTATTGACTTTTCACCTTCAAGATCATTAAACTCAATTTAACTTGCTACCAATTTTGCCTCTGCAAAAGAGTTCATTCTTAGTCAGCCCTAGAACTCTTGGGGGATTTTATATCTAATAAGAATATCCATTAAACATGTTTAATGAAAGTTGACAGCTAAGTATGATATATGAAGCACATTTTTTTCCCCTCCCACGGAAATGATCCAAGATTGACACAAAGTAGATCTCCAGGGTTAATCTTCAGGAAAATTCTGAAAGACTAACAGAAGACTCTGCCAGTGCTAAGAGGTTATAAGGATATGATTTTAATAGAATAACCATAGTTGAAATGCCATTGGCTTAATACATTTAGAATAACTAAAGCATTGAAAGCCTCTTTCTTCTTATTTTTCATTTGTGTCTGGAGATGGCATATTAATCTGTACTGGTCTCTGCAGATCATTTTCAAGAGAAATTTAACATGGAGGGACACATATCAAGCAGAATTTAAGATCAGGAATGCAACTTTTATGAACTTAATAATGTCATCATTTGTTTGAAACCAAGTTGTTCATTTTCTGTTGCATAGATTTCATTCTGACCTTAATAAGAAAATAGTACATTCCTCTGTGTGTGTTTTTTTCCTGTGAAGTTGTAATATTAAAAAAGCATAAATCAAAGTTGTTTTGATAGATGAACAACACAATTTTGTAACAGGACAGAAACTGAAAAAAAAGGAAAGAAAGGAAAGAAAGACTGACTAGCTGATAAAAGATGAGCTGAACTAGGAGGATTGATGTTAGAGCTGAAGGCAGCATTAGAGATTAGATGCTCATTGGCTTTTCAGCAAGCCTGGTGACTCATTCTACATAAATGAAGTTTGTGATATGTAATGAAAAGCTTTCTATCTTCACTGCAAGCAAATTAGCAGGTATTTTGTGGCAGGAATGTTAATGTTATCTTGCATTTGTTTCTAAGCAGGAACACATTAACAGAGCAGGTTTGAAAAGAATTTCACTTTTATAACATCAGGTGCCGAAGGTATTAGAACAAGGTCACCTCTGTAAAGTAATGAGGGAAAATTAGGTTATAAACATGCAGTGCCTAAAAATATATTCAGTCTACTTTGCAGAGTGAATGCAATATAGAATTGCCCCAAATTACTAATTTTCTTTTACTCCAAATAACACTCAGGCCACAAACTGAATCCAAGGAGTTAAATAATAGAGCAGGACACTGTAGAGGAAGATCACTGGGGCTCATAATAGGGAATCAATCAAAATCAGTAGTGTTCAAATATCTGTATATATACACAAAACAGTTCATAACTTATAAAGTAGGACATTTGAAATGTTTTATGCAATAAACCTCAGAGGTCTACATTTCTGTTTGGGAGAAAGCAAAGAAAGGCAAATGAAAGACAAAGGCAAAACATTGCCTGTCTTCAGTGACACTTAAAGTATAAAAGAAAGTCGAGTGATTGCTGGGAATATTATCACAATTAAAAGCTAGATGATAAAATGACAAAAAAGTTCTTTAAAAGTGGGGTAATGGGAGTATGAATGATTCTACCCCTTTTTGGAATACATATAAGAGGCAGGATGGGTAAAGTGTTTGCAGAAGACCCACCAGATCTGGGTAATCAGGTCTTGGGCAGGATATCATCTTATATGATGAATCATTAAGACGCCAATGGCCTGACTTTTTTAAAAAATTAATTAATTTAAAAAATTGTATAGAAGGATAATTGCTTTATAGAATTCTGCTGTTTTCTCTCAAACCTCAACTTGAATCAGCCATAGGTATACATATTTGGATAATCATGCTTACAGATTTTCCCAGACTAGGACTAGACAAGATGGTATAGTTTCTCACCTTGCCCTAAATATCGTCAACCCACATGCCTGACCTTCAATCTCCTGGGCTGTAGCTTTGTCTTATTATTTATTTCTGCAACTAAAGTAAAGCTTGCTGTGATTCACTTCATTTTGTCCAGATATGATGAGACTATATAGGGTGATTAAAATATAACAAATCAACTCTGACCTCAATCTGTACAAGTCCTTCAGAGTAACACAACATTTTACTTAAGCAATTACCTATAAGCAGAAAGGTAAAAGGAAGAATGTTTTGAGTAGCAGTTGACAACATTTTTGTTGATTTCAAATTTTATTTTAGTAAGAATTTAATTGTAAGTGAAAATAAATTGATGGCTATGATAGCCGCTTTTTAAAAAACCAAAGGACCAGAATCAGTGACTGGTTTATAATGATTATATCCAACATGGAACTTAGTAGGTCTGGAATTTAGATGATTTAATTTGTTGATCTAATAAAAGATCAATCATCTTACCCAACTTTTTATTTTATAGGCAAAAAAATATGACTTGGAAAGATGAAACTTGGAAACATGAAATGACTCACCCAGATTTACAAGGTAATTATTGATAGAGTTCTAAAAGATTTGAACATAGGTCTTTAGATTTATTTCTATTTATTTTATTGTCTAATAAATAATTTTATTTATTTTATTGACTAATGCAGCATGCTTCTCAAGCCTGGCTGGGTTTTGTTATCACTAATTCAGGCACTACTCCAGGCCAATTAAATTCAGAATCTCTGAGAAAAAGGTACACTATGCAAATTTTTATAACTCTTCTCTTAATGTAATGCAGAGAAAGGACTGAGAGACACTGGACCATTTTGGATTCCCATTAGAAAATGTTGCAATTTGGGGCTTCCCAGGTGGCACTAGTGGTAAAACAAACAAACAAACAAACAAACAAACAAAAACCCACCTGCCAATGCAGAAGACACAAGAGATGTGAGTTAGATCCCTGGGTCAGGAAGATCTCCTGGAGGAAGGCATCACAGCCCACTCCAGTATTCTTGCCTGGAGAATCCCATGAACAGAAGAGTCTGGCAGGCTACAGTCCATGAGGCCACAAGAGTCAGACATGACTGAAGCAACCTAGCACACACACACAGAGTGCAATTTTACCCAAGGTAATATTGAGAGGAAAAACTTATCAGGGTCCATTTAATGGTTAGCATAGAAATTGCCCTGTATATGTCTCCAGTGTTTCTGTCATGTATTCAGTTAACAGCAGGACATGTATCCAGAAAAGAACCAGTGTTAAGGTAACACAGATCTCATTTCTGAAGCAATCTTTAAAATGAGAGGTCTGGCAAGATGAAACTCAGAAAATAAATCAATGCTTGTCTAAAGGTTATAGAGTAACTTGGGAACTATTTGAGCTCTAGTGATTACAAGATCAGAAGATTAAAAAATAACCCTGCTGGTGAGCTTTAGGAACCATTCCCTCTGAAGATATATGGGAGATTTATGATTGAGTTGAAATCACTTTTGATTGGAAATAATTCTAACTCAGGAAGAACATTAAAGTAGAAATGGCGGAAAGAGCATTGTCAGAGAGAATATGTTCTTTATTCATATTCTAAAGCCTACCATTTACCACTGAAGAAATAGGAACTACTTAATAAATTAATATGACAGTTAATGGGTAAGTTAACAACCAATCGTATTACTACTGACTATGCTTAAGACAAGTTAAGGGATGGGATCATCAGACAAAGATGATCAAGGTAGTCCTGGAACTTGAAGGCTTAGATATGACTCAAACATGACAGCTGTTTGAAAAGCTAAATAGCAAAAGAAGAAACAATTTAGTTTAATGCTATAATAGCTGATCACTTAAAAGGCACTTATGAAGTCAGATGAATGTTTAGAAAATAAGTACTTTTGGGGGTTCAGAGGCAAAGAGAACAAAGATTCCCAAATGACCATTTTTCAGATAAAATCTAAGTGCCTTATAACTTGGAGACTGTAGATCCTTATTTATTTTTCCATTGCCTGGGGTTTTGAGGGTTTTTTGTCTTTTAGTTTTACTGTTCATTATTTTCTGCTTAATGTAGATCTTCATGCTAGGATGGGGGAGGAGGAGAGAAAAGATATTAAGTTTTGAAACTAGCCTTTCTGACCTAGCCTTCCCTAACTTTAAACCAAGAGAAACATGGTTGCTTATCTGGATGTCATATTTACCAATACAATTTCCTTGCCCTCTTTGTTTGATTCAAAACTTCATATATGAGATAGTGCATGCTAGCTAAACTTATTATGGTAGTCATTCCACAGTATATATAAGTCACATCATTATGCTATACACCTTAAATTTGTACAGTGATATATGTCAATTATATCTCAATAAAGTTAGGAAAAAATAAGTAAAAACTTTCTTTAAAAGTGATATAAATTATTGCAGACAATTATAAATCTGATTATATTTTTAAAGATAGTTATGATTTTGTTTAAGTTCCAAAGGAGTTAAAGAGGACTCCTAGAGAAGAAAATGGTGAATCAAAAGAAATATAATGTGATACTATATTTATAGGCACTGTGATATATGGCTATATATTGGCTTATGCATTTATTCAGCCACTCTATAAAAGTGAATTGAAAACAGTAAATAAGTACTACTCAGGCCAGATATTGTGATTGCTCCAGGGTAAAGATGAAATTTGATCTCTCACTGAATAGAGCAATAATATTATGTTTAGGGATACTATAGGCCCAGAACTAAGTAAAATGCAAGACACGGTGTCATAAGAAAGGTAAAAATATTCAGCATCTATCAAACCTGGTCCTCTTTCAGTGTTCCTTATTAGAGAGAATGGGAGCTATTCAGTTATGTATGTCAAATACATAGGAAGTAACATTAAAATCCCACGGTACCTCAGCTTCCATTCTTAGCCTTTGGCAAGTTGTCCATAATTCATATTCAATTTTTTATCTATTCTTATGTCTTTACTCCATTTCATGTGTTTCTGCTTAAGTTAAACTTAGGTTTATCTCCCACTTGCACTAATATAAATACAGTAAGTAGCCTCCTAACTAGTCTCCCTGCATATGTTCAATGAGAGTAATCTTTTCAAAATGCAAATCTGGTCATATCCCACCCTTCTTAAATTACATGAGGGTAGTTTCTGTCTCTGCAGTTCATTATATCTCTATCAGCTAACATATTGTCAGACACAAAATAAATGCTCAATAAATAATTTCCATAAATAAATGAATTGTAAAGTTGGGAGAAGAATCTTGATATGTATTCTCAACTATTATGAAACACTAACCCGAATGAGAGACACTATTTTGCCTATTGTAGAGGGGGTTGGTCACACAAAACTTCAAGAACTTAGATTAGCTGACAAAGTACCATTAGTGATTCATAATGTGTCCTAAGTATCCCTAGTGGCTCAGACGGTAAAGTGTCTGCCTGCAATGTGGGAGACCCAAGTTCAGCCCTTGGGTTGGGAAGATCCCCTGGAGTGGGAAACAGCAACCCACTCCACTACTCTTGCCTGGAAAATCTCGTGGACAGAGGAACCTGGTAGGCTATGAGTCCATGGGGTCCCAAAGAGTTGGACACAACCGAGCAACTTCATTTAAGTATATATGCTTATTTTATACATATCTGCATATAAAGATAAACCATATACACATTTTCATCCAAAATCCACTTAAAGGGAAATGGGCGGAAATTATGTCACAAAGAATGTTATTGGTCCTATAATAAGCACTTAGTGAAACAAGAAAGTTTTCCTGTTTATAGTGTAGAAGTCATTTACAGTTTTCGGCCATTTATTATGTATTTCCCCTTTTCCTTCCAAGGAGCACCCGTATTTCCCTCAGTGAAAAACCCTTCTGCTACTTTCACTCTTGCTGATCTGATGGTTGTTGACTCCTTTCCCACTTCTGGAATTAGGCATTGCTTTCTCTTGGCCAGAGTAATTGTTTAAAGGAGGGGTGACTGACCCAGTCAGAACTAGTGAGTTGTAATTATATATCCACTGGGACTATAGAGTTTGAATTAGAGGATATAAAACTGAAGTCATTGCATCCATTTTGGGACCACACAGGGAATTCCTATCAAAGAATGTAGCCAACATAAAAAATTCAGAGCTAAGTGAGAGAGATCAAGTCCTGGTAACATTATGTGAGCTCCTGGATCTTGGCAAGTTGGAACCAGATCTATTCTATACATGAACTAGTAAAGTCATTTTTACATTAACTTGTTTGGGTTGGTTTTTTGCCACTGGTAAAGAGACACTTATAGTATCACGTAGCTTCCATATTCCCTGGGTGGCTAGGGTATAACTGTTCATCCTAGGCAACTGGTTTCCTCTTTGAAATGTGATAGGTTATATTCTTGGGCTTTATATTCTTGGGCTTTCCTAGTGGTTCAGGTGGTAAAGATTCTGCCTGCAATGCAGGAGACCTGGGTTTGATCCCTGTTTGGGGAAGATCCCCTGGAGGAGGGCATGGCAACCCACACCAATTCTCTTGCCTGGAGAATCCCCATGGACAGAGGAGCCTAGCAGGCTGCAGTCCATGGGATTGCAAAGAGTCAGACATGGCTGAGCAACTAAGCACAGCATAGCACAGGTTGTATTCTGGTCTGGGACAGGGTTTCTTAGTGAGTCACATGGATTTCAGAGGTGTAGGCAGTAACCACAGAAATGAAACTAGCCTCTACCTTACAGATTGTTCAGTGGCACTTATCTAGTTTTGGTGATAATAGGTTGCACCTGTTACTAAGAAATATCTGATGGCCAAAGGAACTTCCAAAGTGATCACCTGTGCAAGACAAAAAAAGGTGAATAAATTCCAAACTGACAAAGCATAGTTCTGCTTAACAGAAAACATTGACTTTACGGCTTTTATTGAGTGAAAACTCAAACCAAGGCCCCTGTGCACATTCAACTCTGCGGATGTTCAACTTCAAGGAACAGAGACTGATTTTAGAGTGAAGAGTGAAAGACTTAGAATTTTTTTTGTAGTTTGGGTAAAAATTCCATCCCCCCCCCCTTTTATTCTGTAATCCATTCTACCTTCGGTTGTTTTGCCTTCCTCCTGCTGAGAAAGAAGGACCAGTTCGACCCCTGGGTTGGGAAGATCACCTGGAGAAGAGAAAGGCCACCCACTACAGTATTCTTGCCTGGAGAATTCCATGGACTGTATAGTCCATGGGGTCACAAAGAGTTTGACATGACTGAGTGACTTTCATTTTCACTTTTTCTGTTATTTTGCCTTCCTTCTGCTGAGAAAGAAGGGCCAGCTGGGGGTAGTAACGTGAGGATCATGCCATACTATAATGTGAGGACCAGCAGAAGGTAAGGAATGCTCTGACAGTTGCTGAGCTAGTCCTGGTCAGTTATCTTTGATACTCGAAATGGTGAGGAGATCAGCAGTTATGTCACCATATCCTCCTATAAGTGGTTGTTTTTGGGTGAAATGGTGGGCCACCGTCTCTGGGGTCACACAGAGTTGGACACGACTGAAGCGACTTAGCAGCAGCAGCTGTAGCAGGTGTCTAAAGAGGACCCCTTGATCAAAGGAATTTGGAACATGGATGAATGAGGAAGAAACCAAGAGTGGTAAAAAAAAAAAAATAGAAGCCAGGAACTTAACTGGTTGTTAACGGTTCCATCATGGCGCAAGGCTTTCTTCAAGAACCTCCTGCCAATATGTCCTCAGACTGCTATCGACATGAACTTTGGAAGCCATATATCTGATCATATAACTAATCCTTTTTCAAGGTACTGGGAATAAGTGAAATTACAGACATCTTTGCTGTCCTTGTGGGTCTTATTCTTGAAATATAAATAAAAATAAAAATTAACCTGAACCAAGGCCAAGTGTGAAATACAGGAAATATATAATATGAAATCAGAAAGGTGGGTATTTCAACTGGAGAATTTTTCATGGAAGAAGAAAAGACAGTGACTTGAAGAGTGGGAAATAAATACATTGAAAAAAGAGAAAGGATTTTTGGTTGAACCTTTGCATAAACAAAGCTTGAGGGAAAGCAAGGAAAATGTTTGTCAAATGGAGAGAATAAAGAAAAGAATTTGTGAAATAATACCTCTTCACCAAGTTTATAAAGTATCTTTTGGAAAGAATTGTGTGTTTTTCTTTTATAATTCATCCTCATAGCAATGATTTCTTTTAACTACATTACCTGAAGGAAAATATATGTTTTTAATTCACACTTGGATATTTTTAGAAATGAAAAAAGTATGAAGTTAGCCTATCATTTTTTGATGATCTGTAAAACTTACCAGACCCAGAGGAATTCCAATTATTCTATTAAATTACTCTGTAATTGAACTAACATCTCCACTCTCAATAAAACAGGTTCTAATGTCCAAAGCAGTGTGTGAGCTATTGCTGAGTGTCTTAATGGCTCCTGTGTTTGCCTACATACTCTCATACTAGCCTCCAACTAATTACTTTGTAAAGCACTTTGGGATAATTTGGTTGTGAATAGTATTGTATAAAGCAAACACATTTCTTTTCTCAAACATTGGCTCATGTTGGGAGCTGAAGAGCTACAAGTACATTTTTTTTTAACCTTAGCAGTAGATATTTTATGTTAGGCATGCATGCATTTTCAGATCTTCTTTTAAAGTGATGTATTTTCAGGAACAGGATACAAAGACCTTTCTAAGAAGGACAGAGAATTTTAGAGAACAAAACATATTAAACCAACAAAAGAGAAAAAGAATTTTCACTTTATATAATGCAATTAATGGAACTATTCCTACTGACAAAGCCATTACATAAAATATTTATTTTGTTGTAAAGTGTTTTGTCAATGAATATGAAGTATTTTATAAATAATTTTCATGAAATAATTGTCTTTTAATATCTATTTCATTTTCATGTAGCAGACTGTTAAGGAAAATTCTTTCATCGCAAAATAAATGCCAGCAAAGTAAATTTTTAAAAAATTATTCAAACATTGATAACTAGTGAACTGTGTCTCATCCTATGCCTTCTTCAAGAATTAGTGGCACTTTTATTCCAGATATATACCCATTTCTTCATTGATCATATTCTTTTTCAAGTACTGGAAATGGGATTTAGAATATGGGTCTGAAATTGCCTATTGTGCACATAGACAAGGAAATATTTGTGTTTCTATAACTGCATAGTTCCCATGGAACCCCTTCTCTGGTTCCAGGTTAACTGTAGTCTGCTCCAATCTTTTCTGTATAACTGTTTTCCCCTGAAAACTTCATCAGATGATAAAGGTCCTTTTATGCCTTTCTCTTACTAACGTTCAATATTATGACTTGTATTTTTATTTCCTGGGGAAAAATGATGATTCACAATTTTCAAGAAATATGTGTCCTGTTTGTTTGCTCATATCTGAAAGTACAGGGAAGTATTTAACGCTCTTAAAATTTGTAGGTATTCTTTAGTACATCATGATTTATTGATAATGGCTTGGTAACATTATCTTCCTATAAACAAACCTAGACATTGAGTACCAGAGAAACTAGGGCAGAATGTAAATTTTGCCCTTTAAATGGAATGACCGTTACTTATGCTCAGTGATGGAAATGCATATGCGTATACATGTCTTCCTGACCAGGATGAGAGATTTGAGAATCTTCATGCCCTGTGAGTCCATTTGGAGATGGAATTAACATTTTTGTCTCTTTGATAAACCACTAACTGCCTTAAATGAAGTTTAATGATCCTTAGTGAGTTATTAGTGGATTGTTCCATTGTATAATGGTTATATTAGTGAAATCTCACAACAGTATAGTAACTGTATCCGAAGGCATCTGGAAATTGATGCATATCTACAGAAGGAAGTGATTTCTTTGTTCTTCCCATTGTGTCTCATTATGTTCTTTTCCTTTTTAATGTACCTACCATTATTAAGAGAATATGAGATTATTATCTGAATTTCAAATGGATTACTCCATGTGAATTGTTTCAGGATATGTGATTGTGTTATTCTGGAGAATAATTATACAAGATTCTCAAGGGTCTTGTGTTCTTGATGTTAAAACCCCTTAAGATAAAACTTTAAAATGCAGTTTTATTTTATGAGGTTTTATATTTGTTAAGGTAAGGGAATTCTCAGTGATATTTCTTCTGAAGCAGTCTGTGTTTGGATACATTACAAATATGTGATAACTTGTGTTGAGAGTCATTTGTAGACTTCAGATTACACGCAAACTAAGTACTGACACCAGAGTCTGAGCTTTATAGATGGTTTGGGCTTAAGGTGTCATCATGTACCAATAAGTTTTATGTTGTCATGAACTGCAGTCAAGGATATTTACTTAAAATGTTTGTGGGGCTTCCCTGGTGCCTCAAATGATAAAGACTCTGCCTTCAATGAGGGAGACATGGGTTCAATTCCTGGGTTGGAAAGATCCCCTGGAAAAGTGAATGGCTACTCACTCCAGTATTCTTGCCTGGAGAATTCCATGGATAGTGAAGCATGGTGAGCTACAGTCCATGGGGTCACAAAGAGTTGGCCATGACTGAGCAACTAATACTTTTGAGTATCTTGATTTGGAAATGTAAAATTTCAAGGGATATTTTACTTTTATGTACTGCTACAAGTTTAGCTACTGATAAATAATAAAACATACTATAAGTTAGAGAGGACAATCAAAGGCAATGAATTAAAAAAAGTTCAAGGATTCTCTCCTTCATTCATTATCCAATAGCCTAGAGACTGAACTGCAGTGCTGAGAGGCAAGTTGGGATTTTAACTCAGTATGCCAATATGGAAAATGTCCAGACCATGATCACAAAACAGCTGTTTTCCTCCATAACAGGGTGAATTATAGTACATAGTGGAGCCAAGAAATCTCTTAGCATTTGTGCAAAAGGTTCTTTTGCCAGCCAGGGAGCAAGCATCAACAAGCATTGGCTTTGGAGGAGTTGGCATCTATGTTACTATTTCTCCATGGCAAGTCTTTCCTATGAGAAGTTTTGGTAAATGCTTACTTAAGGATTTAAGATGGTCATGAGCAAGAGAGCACCATAAGTGAAAACAAGAGTGGTATTTTCACAAAATGCCTTTACAAAATACCATTCTTAGAGTACTTATTTATGTGATCTAAATGCAGTTCTCAAAGATAATATCATCAGTACCTGAAATATTTTATACATATTAATATAATCAGTTTAAAAACTAGGAAACCAATTGAAGACATCAACATCAGGTAAGAAAATTTGGAGATTACGTGAAGTTATACTTCATCTCTGAGAAGGAGACTCATAACCTTCCTTAAAATATTTATCACATGCAGAGGTCATACCAATCACACTCCAGAAATGTAAAATAAATCACAGTAAAATCAAAGCAAAGTTTTGGTTACTAATTGCAGAAAATTTCTAAGAATGGGGAAAAGGGAGACATTTGCATGGAGAAAATATTCTTCCTGTAGAAAAATCCATGGATGAAAGCTAAGAATTTAACCTCAAAATGGAGAGAAATCAAAGATGAGCCTTATACCTCTTTTTCTGGCAAAGTTTACACTAACAGCTCCTGAAGCAGGGGCAGTGGGTTGTATCCTAGTCATAATAACCAATCTTACTTGAACTGCATTCCTAAGTATATATAATCTGTCTCCTAACTTTCAATTTGTGACATTGACATGGAATCCCAAGGCAAATACTCTAGTAAAGATAAAATTGACATGAACGACATTTTTAAAGTTAAACTTTTACTTCTAAACTTGTAGTTCTCTGGGCCATCTGTGAAACTTATCAAAAGTATATATGGTGGGTTCTCATCCTCTAAATATTCTGAATCAGAAATTTGAAAATAGGATGTTTTTCTTTTTTAAAAAAGTTTCACAGAATTTTAAAAACTGCAGCATTCAGTTCAGGTCAGTTCAGTTGCTTAGTCGTGTCCGACTCTTCACAACCCCATGAATCGCAGCACGCCAGGCCTTCCTGTCCATCACCAACTCCTGGAGTTCACTCAGACTCACGTCCATCGAGTCAGTGATGCCATCCAGCCATCTCATCCTCTGTCGTCCCCTTCTCCTCCTGCCCCCAATCCCTCTCAGCATCAGAGTCTTTTCCAATGAGTCAACTCTTCACATCAGATGGAAAAAGTAGTGGAGTTTCAGCTTGGGCATCATTCCTTCCAAAAAACACCCAGGAATGATCTTTAGAATGGACTGGTTGGATCTCCTTGCAGTCCTAGGGACTCTCAAGAGTCTTCTCCAACACCACAGTTCAAAAGCATCAATTCTTCAGTGCTCAGACTTCTTCACAGTCCAACTCTCACATCCATACATGACTACTGGAAAAACCATAGCCTTGAATAGATGGACGTTTGTTGGCAAAGTAACGTCTCTGCTTTTCAATATGCTATCTAGGTTGGTCATAACTTTTCTTCCAAGGAGTAAGCGTCTTTTAATTTCATGGCTGCAGTCACCATCTGCAGTGATTTTGGAGCCCAGAAAAATAAAGTCTGCCACTGTTTTCACTGTTTCCCCATCTATTTCCCATGAAGTGATGGGACCGGATGCCACGATCTTCGTTTTCTGAATGTTGAGCTTTAAGCCAACTTTTTCACTCTCCACTTTCACTTTCATCAAGAGGCTTTTTAGTTCATTTTCACTTTCTGCCATAAGGGTGGTGTCATCTGCATATCTGGGGTTATTGATATTTCTCCCGGCAATCTTGATTCCAGTTTGTGCTTCTTCCAGCCCAGCGTTTCTCATGATGTACTCTGCATATAAGTTAAATAAGCAGGGTGACAATATACAGCCTTGACATACTCCTTTTCCTATTTGGAACCAGTCTGTTCCATGTCCAGCTCTAACTGTTGCTTCCTAACCTGCACATAGGTTTCTCAAGAAGCAGATCAGGTGGTCTGGTATTCTTGTCTCGAATTTTCCACAGTTTATTGTGGTCCACACAGTCAAAGGCTTTGGCATAGTCAATAAAGCAGAAATAGATGTTTTTCTGGAACTCTCTTGCTTTTTCCATGATCCAGTGGATGTTGGCAATTTGATCTCTGGTTCCTGCAGTATTAAATATTAATAATTCCTGAATTGCAAAGATAACATATTCGCCTTTGAAAACTCAAAAGAATTTGTTTTGCATGCTCCGTAAGAGCATTTTGCAACCCATAACAACTGCAGACAGCCTGGGCCATTTTATCCCACATTTACCTTTAGTCAAAACCACACTGCTCCATTGCATTCACGTCTGGTTCATCCCACAACTTGTTGACTTAGTCTCTCAGGTCAGCTACTAGTAATCTGCCTATCCTCACTGGTTACTCTAATTTCCTCTTATGGGTTATAGTACATTTTATTTTTCCTGGTTGGATAACCTTGAAATAGTATCTAAGTAAAAGATTCCTTTGCTTAGTTTTCTTGGATGCTTATTAGAATTAAGGGCAAATGTATAATTGTTCATAGCAGTCCCTTATGTTTCTTTGTATATTTCTGTGATATCAGTGATAACATCTCCTCTCTCATTTCTGATTTTATTTGTGTTTTCTCTTCTTGCTGTGTTTTTATGGGTCTAGTGAAAGGCATTTCAATATTAATTATCTTTTCAAAGAACAACCTCTTAATTTCATTGATCATTTCCTTTGTCTTTTTTGTGTCTATTTCATTTATTTCTGCTATAATCTTTATTTCTTTGTTTTATTAATTTTGGGCTTTCTTCTTCTTTTTCTAGTTCCTTGATATGTAAAATTAGGTTATTTATTTGAGACTTTTCTTGTTTCTTAAAGTAGGCATTTATTGCTACAAACTTTCCTCTTAAGTAAATAAGTGTTAGTTGCTCAGTCCTGCCCGACTCTTTGCGACCCTATGGACTACAGCCCACCAGGCTCCTCTGTCCATGAGATTTTCCAGGCAAGGATATTGCAGTGGGTTGCCATTTCCTTCTCCAGGGGATCTTCCCAACCCAGGGAATGAACCCAGGTCTCCTGCGCTGCAGGCAGATTCTTTACTGACTGAGCTACAAGGGAAGCTTGCTTTTGCTCCATCTCACAGATGTTATGTTTTCACTTTTGTTTGTCTCAAGGTACTTTTCAATTTTTCTTCTGATTTCTTCTTTGACTTTTTGGTTGTTCAGTATCATTTTGTTTAATCTCCACACATCTGTGAATTTTCCAGTTTTATTCAGGTAATAAATTTCTAGTTTTTCTACCATTGTGGTTGGAAATGATACTTGATATGATTTCATTCCTCTTAATTTAGTAAGACTTGTTTTGTGGCCCAATATATGATATATCCTGGAAAATGTTATATGTGCATTTGAAAGGGGTGTATATTCTTTTGTTTTATGATGGTATGCTTTTCATATATTTGTTAAGTTAATTTGGGCTAATGTGTCATTTAAAGCTGTTTATTCATTGACTTTGTGTGTAGATGATCCATCTATTTAAGTAAATAGAGTATTAAAGTCCCCTACTATTAATCTGTTGCCATTTATTTCTCCCTTTGGATCTATTAATATTTGCCTTATATATTTAGGTGTTCCTATGAAACTCCAGTACTTTGGCCACCTCATGCGAACAGTTGACTCATTGGAAAAGACTTTGATGCTGGGAGGGATTGGGGGCAGGAGGAGAAGGGGACGACAGAGGATGAGATGGTTGGATGGCATCACTGACTCGATGGGCATGAGTCTGAGTGAACTCCGGGAGTTGGTGATGGACAGGGAGGCCTGGCATGCTGCGATTCATGGGGTCGCAAAGAGTTGGACACGACTGAGCGACTGAACTGAACTGATGGGGGGTGCAAAAATGTTTACAAGTGGCATATTCTCTTTTGGATTGACCACTTATCTTTATGAATAATAACTCCATTTTGTCATTTTTTACAATCTTTGTTTTAAAGTCTATCTTGTCTTATCTGAGTATAGCTATGCAAGTTTTATTTTGGCTTCATTTCTATGAAATATCTTTTCCATCCCTTAACTTTAAGTCCACACATATATGGATTCCTGTCCAGACTGACAATTCTGAAAAAGACAAGAAGTAACAAGTGATGACATGGATGTGGAGAAAAGGAAACATTTGATTACTCTTGTTGGGAAAGTATATTAATGCAGCTACTGTGGGAAAAGTATGGAGGTTCCTCAAATGATCAAAAATAGAACAAACATATAATCCAATAATTTTACTTCTGAATTTTTATCCAAAGTAAGCAAAAAACTAACTAATATATCAAAAAGTAAGCAAAAACTAACTAATATATCAATATATCAAAAGATACATACCACCATGTTCACTGTAGCATTATTTATAATAGTCAAGATATGGAAACAATCTGTGTCCAGCTATTAATGAATGGATAAAGAAATTCTGTTATGTGTGCTTGTGTACATACATGCATACATATATATTATGGATCCTGAGGGCATTATCCTAAGTGAAATAAGTCACACAAAGGAAGACAAATACTGTATGATCTCTTTTTTTATGGAGTCTTTCAAACAAACAAATGAAACAGTAACAAAACCCAGGCTCACAGATACAAAGAACAGATTGGTGATTACCAGAGGCGAAGTTTTATGGATGTGGAAAATATGTGTGGGGTGTGAGTGTGTGCGTGTGTGTGTTTGCTTGCTCAGTTGTATTCAGCTCTTTGTAACCCCATGCACTGTAGCCTGCCAGGTGCCTCTGTGTACAGAATTTTCTAGGCAAGAATACTGGACAGGGTTGTCATTTCCTACTCAATGGATGGGTAAAGGAGGTCAAAATAAATAATAAAACCTATAAACTTAAGTGGGGTTCATACATGTACTGGGAAAAAAAAAAGCTTGGGCCAATTTTGAAATAATTATGAAGTTCTGTTTCAGAGTAATCATCATCAAGCTGTGTAAAGAACTACCCACTATAAGAAAAGGATTTTACTTCCAGACCACACACATACATACGAAGCCAGAAAAAAAAGTTTGCTGAAAATCTTTATCCCTACTATGTATGACATAGCCGATTTGTTATACTTTTCTATTTCATTAAAAATATTTGAGGCGTGGCCATTAATTAGTTGAAACCTCTAACTCAATAAAAACTTTTACAAGATGCAAATAATAATAATAATAAGGGCAAAGCTTTTTGTCTATTATTCAGTTTAGGATTTAAAACAAGTAGAAGTGTATGTCGGAGAAGGCAGTGACACCCCACTCCAGTACTCTTGCCTGGAAAATCCCATGGATATAGGAGCCTGGTAGGCTGCAGTCCATGGGGTCGCTAAGAGTCAGACACGACTGAACGACTTCACTTTCACTTTTCACTTTCATGCAGTGGAGAAGGAAATGGCAACCCACTCCAGTATTCTTGCCTGGAGAATCCCAGGGACAGTGGAGCCTGGTGGGCTGCTGTCTATGGGGTCGCACAGAGTCGGACACGACTGAAGCAACTTAGCAGCAGCAGCAGCAGAAGCGTATGTGTTTGGACATAAGTTTCTATCTGTTTGCGCCTTCAAAATGTCACCTAATTGGGAAATCTTTGACAATATAATTAGTAGAGGAACTCAAGATGAAATCGTCCTGTATTTAGGGTGGGCCCTCATTTGAAAACAAATATCCTTTAAGAAGAGGAAAGGGCACGCACGTGGAGGAGAAGGTGAGATGAAGACAGCAGCAGAGACTGAAGTGATGTGTCTACAAGCTAAGGAATTTCAGGACCAGAAGCCAGTAGCTGTAAGCAATGATTCTTCCCGAGTCTACAGAAGGAGCATGGCCCTAAACACTTCCTGCTTTCAGACTTCTGGCCTTCAGAACTGTGAGAGAATGCATTTCTCTTGTGTTGTCATCTAGTTGGCGATGCTTTGTTACAGCAACCCTAGAAAGATAATACAATGAGTGCTCAGTAAATCTTTGTTGAGTGGTTGTAAATGAATGAATAATTTCTGAAGTTTTTATGTTCACTTCAAAGACTAACCTTCTCTGTGGGGATAGTTCTAGAAGGAACTTATAATACAGTACTTTGCAAGCAGTAACTTGTGGGCCATTAGCAGATGTTTCAGTGAGTTTCGCTCAGTATTTTAAAATACAATATAATAAATATTATTAGTTCAATATAACAGAACCATCAACATGCCACACATTTTTAAGGTAAATGTGTGAAAAAAAATTGTGTGTGTGTGCGTGTACATACTATGTGACAATGTCATATTTATATTACTTTGGGCTACAGTAAAATAGAAATATTTGAAAGCCAGTGATCCTGCCACACCTTATTCACATGTTTAGTCAAGCCAGAAGGCTTTCTTAAATATTGGAATATACAAAGTATGTCATTTTTTTTTCTGTTATATCATTGTAAATTTACTGTCCTTATAAATGATCAGGAATACATATTGGAAAAGGAAAGAGTAAACCTTTTTTTATTTGAGAATGAAGTAATTTGTACATCAGAATGTGTGTGTGTGCTTAGTCACTCAGTAGTGTCTGATTCTTTGTGACCCCCATGGACTGTAGCCTGCCAGGTTCCTCTGTCCTTAGAGGTTTTCTAGGCAAGAATACTGGAGTGGGTTGCCATACCCTCCTCCAGGGGGTCTTCCCAACTCAGGGATCAAACCCAGGTCTCCCACACATACATAGGAAATAGAATCTTTAAAAAAAACTACCAGAAATAATAGTTGATTTTACAAGTTGCTGGATAGATGGTCATACAAAGGTATGTTGTATTTCTACACCTACCAACAGTTGAGAATTAAACCTTTCAAAAATACCATTTAAAATAGTCTCTAAAAACATAAAGCATATAGAGGTAAATCTAGAATATATGTCAAGACCTGTTCACTGAAAACTAAAAACACTGCTTAGATATTTTTAAAAAACTAGACAAATGAAGTGATATATCATGTTCATGAATTGAAAGAATTTATGTTAAGATGTCAGTATTCCCCAAATTGATCTAGAAATCAATACAATCCCACTCAAAATTCCAGCAGACTTTGTGATAGATATTGACAACCCAATATTCTAAAATATATTTACAAATGCAGCAAATTTACAGTGGCCAAAATGATTTTGAAAAAGAACAAATTTGAAGAACTTATCCTATTTAATTCATACAGTAAAAGTATCATATGATAAATGTAAGTTCTGGTCAAATCCTAACTGGAATTGTTCTAACATATCAGTTACTTAGAAAATCGGATCTTTTTAGAGTAAAGTCCTTTAGCATTCATCTATTTAAGATCATAATAATTCACATTTTCCTTGGTGGATCCTTATTACAAATTCTACGTGTTTCTATAATTAAAACAGAAGGAAATTAAATGCATAAATAACAAAATAAATGACTAAAACTGTATCATGGAATGATTGTATTCTAAAGATACTTTGGGTGAGAGATTACAAATATGAGAAAAAGAAAGTTCATTGCTTTCTGACTAGGTTCAAGGACACCCTCACCTCCTTTAAAGAAGGAGGTCTGTGAGGTAATGCCTTTAAGATCTTTAGAGGAACTTCTGTTTGACTGAATAGTTGTCTAAGACACTGCCTTATGTATTTCTGTGATCATAACCAAAATCTTGTTGTCTCTCTATATAGAGAGATTTTTGTTTGGAAGTCCTTTTTAAATTTGAGAATCATGGAGAGGCTAAAAATATTAAGCAGTTTTGTTTTCAAGTCCAATAAGTATTGGCTCCTTTGTATTCATTTAACTTATCTTCTTCCTCTTACCTCCTGCTCTAGGCTTCTTACACAGCTAGCTGGAAGGAGACCAGCAGTATCTCCAACATTCTATTTTCCCTAGATGGTTCAGCTTATTAAGTATGTTCCTCACTATCCACATTGCTTCAGGAAACAGTTTTGGTAAACTGTTCCACCAAATAAAAGACTGCCTTTCCTCCAGTATCTGATAATCCTTACTTTCCTTTCAGTCCTCAAACTCCTTCACTGGGTTTCTATTGGCACTCTCTTCACAGTCATTTTAACTCGCCACCCACTTCTGAAACCACATGTTCTGGATTTTATTTTAGTGGCATTCTATTTCTAAGTAGCAGAATCTGTTCCAGTTATCTATTTCTGTGTAAAGAACAACCCTATAACTCAATGGCTCCAAGAAATGACAGCATTTGTTATACCTATGACTCTACAATTTGAACAGGGTTCAGCCAGGCCAGTTTGGGACAGCATATCTCTGTTTCATTCTACAGAGCTGGGTGGCATTCATTTGCATGTCTGGTGGTTGGTGATAGCTACTGGCTGGGACTGTAGGTAAGACTAAATCTTTACATGTGTCTTGGTGCTGCTAAATCATTTTAGTCACGTCCGACTCTGTGCAATCCCATAGACGGCAGCCCACCAGCCTCCCCCATCCCTGGGATTCTCCAGGCAAGAACACTGGAGTGGGTTGCCATTTCCTTCTCCAGTGCATGAAAGTGAAAAGTGAAAGTGAAGTCGCTCAGTCGTGTCTGACTCTTAGCGACCCCATGGACTGCAGCCCATCAGGCTCCTCCATCCATGGGATTTTCCAGGCAAGAGTACTGGAGTGGGGTGCCATTGCCTTCTCTGACATGTGTCAGGCTGTTTCATAATATGAGGAACTTGTCTCAGTGTTAAACATCTCAGAATGGCAAGAAAGAATCAGGCAAAGTTGTATTACCAGTTATAAATGGATCTTAAAAGTCATTTATCATCATTTTTGTCATATTCTAAATATTGTTGCTGTTGTTCAGTCACCCAGTCATGTCCAGCTCTTTGAAACTCCATGGACTGAAGTGGCCCAAGCCTCTCTGTGCCTCACCATATCCTGGTTTGTCCAAGTTCATGTTCATTGCATTAGTGATGCCATCCAGCCATCTCATCGTCTGATGCTCTCTTTTCCTTGTGCCCTCAATCTTTTCCAGCATCAGGGACTTTTTCAGAGAGTAAGTGTTCACAACAGATGGCCAAAATACTGGAGTTTCAACTTCAGCATGAATCCTTCCACTGAGTATTCAGGATTGATTTCCCTTAAGATTGACTGGTTTGATCTCCTTGCTATCTAAGGGACTCTCAGTTTTCTCCAGCACCATAGTTTGAAGGCATCAGTTCTTTGGCATTCTGCTTCTTTATGGTCCAGCTCTCATGACCATACGTGACCACTTGGAAGACAATAGCCTTGACCATACGGACCTTTGTCAGCAGAGTAATGTCTCTGATTTTCAGCACACTGTCTAGGTTAGTCATAGCTTTCCTGCCAAGAAACAAATGTCTTTGGATTTCATGGCTGCAGTCACCATCCACAGTGATTTTAGAGCCCAAAAAGAAACCTGTGACTACTTCCACCTTTTCACCTTCTATGTGTCATGAAGTATTGGGGCAGATGCCATGACATTAGTTTTTTAATATCTAGTTTTAAGCCAGCACTTTCACTCTTCTATTTCACCCTCATCAAGAGGCTCTTTAGTTCCTCTTCACTGTTTGCTATTAGAGTGGTATCATCCACATATTTGAGGTTGTAGATGTTTCTCTTCCCTATCTTGATTCCAGTTTGTAATTTATCCAGCCCAGCATTTCTCAGGATGTACTCAGTGGACAGAAATAGTATGGACCTAATAGAAGCAGAAGATATTAAGGTGACGTGACAAGAATACACAGACGAACTCTACAAAAAAGATCTTCACAACCCAGATAATCATGATGGTATGATCACTCACCTAGAGCCAGACATCTTGGAATATGAAGTCAAGTAGGCCTTAGGAAGCATCACTACAAACAAAGCTAGTGGAGGTGATGGAATTCCAGTTGAGCTATTTTAAATCCTAAAAGATGATGCTGTGAAAGTGCTGCATTCAATATGCCAGCAAATTTGGAAAACTCAGCAGTGGCCACAGGACTGGAAAAGGTCAGTTTTCATTCCAGTCCCAAAGAAAGGCAATGCCAAAGAATGCTCAAAGTATTGCACATTTGCACTCACCTCACACGCTAGTAAAGTAATGCTCAAAATTCTCCAAGCCAGGCTTCAACAGTACATGAACCGTGAACTTCCAGATGTTCATGCTGGTTTTAGAAACGGCAGAGGAAACAGAGATCAAATTGTCAACATCCACTGGACTATTGAAAAAGCAAGAGAGTTCCAGAAAAAGGTCTATTTCTGCTTTACTGACTATGCCAAAGCCTTTGACTGTGTGGCTCACAGCAAAATGTGGAAAATTCTGAAAGAGAAGGGAATACCAGACCACCTTATCTGCCTCTTGAGGAATCTGTATGCAGGTCAGAAAGCAACAGTTAGAACTGGACATGGAACAACAGACTCGTTCCCAATCAGGGATGGAGAACATCAAGGCTATATATTGTCACCCTGTTTATTTAACTTCTATGCAGAGTACTTTATGAGAAACATTGGACTGGATGAAGCAAAAGCTGGAATCAAGATTGCCAGGAGAAATATGAATAACCTCCGATATGCAGATGATACCACCCTTATGGCAGAAAGCGAAGAATTAAAGAGCCTCTTGATGAAAGTGAAAAAGTTGGCTTAAAGCTCAATATTCAGAAAACTAAGATCATGACATCTGGTCCCATCACATCATGGCAAATAGAAGGGGAAATAGTGGAATCAGTGACAGATTTTATTTTGAGGGGCTCCAAAATCGCTGCAGATAGTGACTGCAGTCATGAAATTAATAGATGCTTACTCCTTGGAAGAAAAGTTATAACCAACCTAGACAGCATATTAAAAAGCAGAGACATTACTTTGCCAACAAATGTCTATCTAGTCAAAGCTATGGTTTTTCCCGTAGTCATTTATGGATGTGAGATTTGGACTATAAAGAAAGCTGAGAGCTGAAGAATTGATGCTTTTGAACTGTGCTGTTGGAGAAGACTCTTGAGAGTCCCTTGGACTGCAAGGAGATCAAATCAGTCAATCCTAAATGAAATCGGTCCTGAATATTCATTGGAAGGACTGATGCTGAAGCTGAAACTCCAATACTTTGTCCACCTGATGTGAAGAACTGACTCATTTGAAAAGACCCTGATGCTGGAAAAGATTGAAGGCAAAAGGAGAAGGGGATGACAGAGGCTGAGATGGCTGGATGGCATCATCGACTCAATGGACATGAGTTTGAGTAAACTCCGCGAGTTGGTGATGGATAGGGAGGACTGGCATGCTGCAGTCCATGGGGATGCAAAGAGTTTGACATGACTGAGCGATTGAACTGAACTGAACTCAGTGTATAGATTAAAGAAGCAGAGTGACAGCAGACAGCCCTGCTACTCCTCTCTCAATCTTGAACCAACCAGTTGTTCCATACAGGGTTCTACCTGTTGCTTCTTGATCTGCATCCGGGTTTGTCAGGAGACAGTTAAGATGGTTTGGTATCCCACTGATTTAAGAGCTTTCCACAGTTTATTACGATTGACACAGTCAAAGACTTTGCCATAGCTGATGACACAGAGGTAGATGTTTTTTTGGAATTCTCTAGCTTTCTCTATGAGCCAGTGAATGTTCAGGAATATTCTAGTCACAGAGTTCAGGAAAAGGATATCACCTCCATCTATTGATGAGAAAGACGGTGCATTTCTGGAAAAGTATGTGAGCTTGGAAATATTGCTGTAGTCATTTGAGGGAAATACAATTTGCCGTATTCTCATTGTGCCCATTCCTTATCACATCCCTTATCTGTAAATGGTAACCACTATGATTTTCTTGGTTTTTAATTTTTGTCCTCTTGTTTCTTTTTGGTTAGTTTACCACATATAGGGACTCTCCCTGTATATATGTTAGTTATGTGTTCGAGGTTTTAAATTTTATATATTAAATTATGCTTGATATATTCTGACATTTACTTTAGCAATTGAATATTTTTTCTTTTGAGAACATTCCAAGTTGATGATGCAGCTGTAATTTCTCTATTTTTACAGCTCAAAAGTGTTTATTTAAGCCAGTAACACAATTTACCTATTGTATTATTGATGAACATTTAGGTAATTTACAATTTTTGCTTTTATGAATGATACCCATATGCATACTCTTTTACATATCTCCTAGGTATACATGCAAGCATTTTTTTAGGGTATATATTTATGAGTGAACTTGAGTTATATTTACATACTCAAATGTATTAGCTGGTCACAAATTGTTTTCCTTGGAGGTAGTATAAATTTATGTAACTACCAATAGCATAAGAGTCTTCCTTTAGATACATGCTTCCCAATCTGGTAGAAGTGAGAGGTATCACAAAGTATAGTAGTTGTATTCTCTGTGTAATGATGATTTTGGGTCTTTCTAAATACTTTTTCTTACAGTGTGTGTATTCCTGTTTTCTACATTTGTTTCTTATGTATTGATTTTTCGTAGCTGATAGATTAGGATTTTTAAGTATATACTTTGTATATTAATTTTTGTCAGTATCAGTGTAACACATATCATCTAGTTATTGAGCTATTTTTTCATTTCTTAACTATGTTCTTGATATATAAAATTACATAATTCTGATTGCAATTTAACAATTAATCACTTTTTTATAATTTGTTTTTTTGTTGGTTTTTAAAAAAAAATTCCCTGTATCAACCTCTTAATTATATTATCCCCCTGGAGAAGGTAATGGCTACCCAGTCCAGTGTTCTTGTCTGGAGAATCCATGGACAGAGGAGCCTGGCTGGCTACAGTCCATGGGGTTGCGAAGATCAGACATGACTGATTACATTATAGATTCTCAAAGTTTTCGAATCATATTCCTTTCATGTGTACATGACAAGTTGCTTCAGTCATGTCCAAACCAGCATCTCTTACATCTCCTGCATTAGCAAGCAGGTTCTTTATCACTAGCTCCACCTGCTGCTGCTAAGTCACTTCAGTCGTGTCCGACTCTGTGCAACCCCATAGACGGCAGCCCACCAGGCTCCCCCATCCCTGGGATTCTCCAGGCAAGAACACTGGAGTGGGTTGCCATTTACTTCTCCAATGCCTGGAAGTGAAAAGTGAAAGTGAAGTCACTCAGTCATATCCGACTCTTAGAGACCCCATGGACTGCAGCCCACCAGGCTCCTCTGTCCATGGGATTTTCCAGGCAGGAGTACTGGAGTGGGGTGCCATTGCCTGGGAAGCCCCTTATTCCTTGAAAGTGAGTAGCTCAGTCGAGTCTGATTCTTTGCGGCCCCATGGACCATACAGTCCCACGGACCATACAGTCCATGGAATTCTCCAGGCCAGAATACTAGAGTGGGTAGCTTTCCCTTCTCCAGGGGATCTTCCCAACCCAGGGATCAAACCCAGGTCTCCCACATTGCAGGCAGATTCTTTACTAGCTGAGCCACAAAGGAAGCCCAAGAATACTGGAGTGGGTAGCCTATCCCTTCTCCAGGGGAGCTTCCCAACACAGGAATCGAACTGGGATCTGCTGCATTGCATGCTGATTCTTTACCAACTGAGTTATCAGGGAAGCTCTCACATTTACCAACTTTTCTGATGGGGATTGATAAAAAAAAAAAAAAGGATTATGTTAGGGAAATATGGTAGTTAGCTCTATGTGTCAACTTGATTGTTCTAAAATATGCCTTGATAGCTGGTAAAATATTATTTCTGAATGTATCTTTGAGGGTTTCTGGAAGATATTAGCATTTGATTCAGTAGACCATGTAAAGAGATACACTCTCACCAGTGGGCATCATTCAACCTTTTGAGGGCCCAGATTGGGGGGGAAAATGAATGAAGGGCAAATTTTCTCTCTCTTCTTGAGCTTGAACATTCACCTTTTCCTGCCATTGGATATCGATGTTATTGGTTCTATGGTCCTTGGACTTTGAGACTTATACCAGCAACCCCTTGGTTCTCAGGACTTTGGACTTGGATTGAATTACATCACCAGCGTTCCTGGTTTTCCAGCTTGCAGAAGACAACTGCATAACACAGTTTCTATAATAAACCCCTCCTCATCTCTGTGGGAGCTTGACATACACAATTGGTTTTGTTTCTCAGAAGAACCCTGACCCATATATAAAGCACATTCAGTTTTCTCAAATGAATTTGTAGAACAGCTTTGAGTACAGTATTTTTCTATAAATCCATTAGATTACATTTGTCAATTTTTATGATTAAAATCATCTATAAATTTATGGATTACTTGCCTTATTAAAAATAATATCTCTCTCTCTAAAGATCAATTTCTCATTTTGTGGTGTTAGTTTGGTTACTTTTTACTTTATGTGTTTTCATGTTGGGTTATTTAGATACGAAATGAATTTGTCATACCTCTCAAATGAATTTTAACCTTTCATTTAAATTGTGCATGCTATGGAAAGCATTTCTTTCTATAGAAAATATCTTTTTTTTGCCTTAGCCTAATTCATGACTATAAATATCACCTCTCCCTGGTGGCTTAGATGGTAAATTGTCTGCCTACAATGCAGGAGACCGGGGTTCAATCCCTGGGTTGGGAAGATCTCCTGGAGAAGGAAATGGCAACCCACTCCAGTATTCTTGCCTGGAGAATCCTATGGATGGAGGAGCCTGATAGGCTACAGTCCATGGGGTTGCAAAAGTCAGACATGACTTCACTTTCACTGTCATCTGTATTCTAAATTCCGACCTCCTCCCCCCGGAGATATACTGCTACATTTCCAACAACTTGCTCAATGTTTTCACCAGTACATTCCATTGGAATTTCAAATATAGACAGCCCCCAAATTAAATAATCATGTCTTTCTTAAACCTGCTTCTCTTTCTATTTTGTCTGTTTCTTTTATAGTGCCACTTCATATAAGACATCATGCTTAAAGTGACTTTTCCACTCTCCCTTGTCATATATTTGAATATGCAATTTAGTTATCAAGTACCATAGAGGCTACCTCTGCAGTTTGATCATCATCAGTCTCTACACACTGCAGTAATAGTTGAAGGTGCTCAATACTCTGATTATTGCAAATCAACCCGATTGCCTCAATTCCATTATCAATTCAGTACTATCTTTTTCTACATTAGCTTGCAGATAAAACTTTCTGAACAAATATTCATATATAATGTCTCTTTTAAAAACTGTTTAACAGCATAAACATTAAAAATATGGTTTTGGAACTTGATGGACTTCTTGTACTGAATATGTTCTTCATTTTGTATTGTCTCCAGATCCACTCTATTCATTTTCACCTTTTTCTTAGCCTGCAGCAAGGGGCTGAAGAGTCACAGATTACATTATATCCTTCTTGCTGTTCAGTTTCTTGTAGATTTTTGAATTTCCTCTGCCTTGTCCTTATACAATCTTGGACTGATTGATTATGTTATGCTGTCAAAGTCAGCATAACATAATTGCCATCAACATGATCTCCATATAATGTTCTCCTTCCAGTTCCTGATAACAGTTTCTTTCCCGCACTCCTTCAGATATAGGGATAGAATTCTGCATGCCATCTTCTTCATCCAATCACTGGGGCATTGCACTATCCTTACTGGTTTTCCTACATGATGTCTTTATAGATAATCTTTTTATTAAACTCTCTTGCGTTATACTGATTTTATTGTGCCATCTTTCTCCTGGCTTGAAAATTGTCTTTACCTCCTGACTTTGCAACTTGCTACTGGGTAAACTTGAAAAATTTATTTAAAGTTGTCATGTCTTATTTTGGTCATCTGAAATGTGATGAGTAATTGTGCCTACAAAAATCATTGTGGCATATATAATGCTTAATGTATAACTTGCTATTATTTATAAAATAAAACTGGAACCCTTAAACTTGAAATTAAAGACATGTCAGAGGAAGAGGAAAGGCAAAACCTATTCTCCTTTTCCATACAACAGAAAGAATATTTTATAGTACCTTCCTCACAGATACTCAGAGCTTCTCCAGTAGAACTGAGCCACAGTTGCTTATGAGGAAAACCAGCTCAATAGAGGACATATAAATTGGCTTTTCCCTTTTGCCTGTTTCTCTAGTCTGTCCTCCCACTCCTCTATACTAGATCCCTTCCACAAACACTTTATATCTGAACCCTTATTTCAGATTCTTTTCACAAAGAAATATTAAATTAACAAAAAGCTGCTGGGATTAATTTGGGGTATTGTGGTCAAAACATTTTTTTGGTTATAAGGTAAAGATCAAGTTCTAGTCACTAGTACGAAATGTCTGAGAATTGCTAAAGCTAATATTTTAAACTCTTCTACAAGAAAGCATTTCTTATTCCTTAAACTTTTATCACCAATGTTTTATAGACATTTATCACCAGCTTTTGGGACCAGGAGAAAATAAAAACTGTGTCAGTCTCTATATAGTGGTATTGACTTCATACAAAAGGTAAAGGAAGGAAAGATATAAAACTCAGTGGGTAACTACACAGTCAGTGGTGGAATACTTTCATCTTGGATGTTATGTTTAATTTTATTGATACGAATATGGCTGTTTCATTTGGAAATACCTAATTTATGGCTATATCAAACCAGTTTTATATGATTGCATTTATTATGTGGCAAACATTTTCCATTACTGTATGAATTTTTATATACACTAAAAAGCAGAGCACTCTAAATCACAGGAAAAAAAATCCCATAATAAAAATTACTTTTTTCAGAATTTACACCTCATTTTTGCTAGTTTTGACTGGATTATACTGTAATACACATTCAATGTAATTTAGCAGATATTTGCAGAGTGACAGTGCAGTGTAACTGGAAGCTTAATCCTCAAAATTCTTTATCCCTAAACTCAGCTAGTTTGTGAAGTCTGAACATCTGATTTTTAACATGTCGCTGAATGTAGGAAAAGCATAAAGCTCTAATAGGTCAAGGCCCAATTTTCTTAAAATCTAATGATGTAATAACAAGAGGATATCACTTAGGGTGCAGAAAAAAATTAATATGTCAGGTAGACCTCGAGGACCTACATGTTTCCACTCTCAAGCTTGAGGGTATAAAACACTCCGGGATTATCTGCTATGAAAAATATCCCATTCTGCCTAGATTGAGCATTCCTCACCAAACTATTAATGCACCTCCATAAGAAACTAGACAGGCATTGAGAAGCTGTATTTATTTACTCATTTATAGTCTTTTCTAGTGTATTTTTTCCCACTGAATGTCTGCTGGTTCAATAAAAAATTCAGAGTAAAAGAAATAAGTCTCTCATACTAGTCTTTAGAATGGTGATACCTCTGGAGAAGGAAAGAAGAGAATATGACAGCTGGGAGAAGAATGATTTAATAATACCCATAGTATTTATTTTGGTTAAAAAAATCTGAAACAAATATGGTAAAAGTTAATGTTTAAAAATTTTATTTGGGGGCATATATAAGTAAAAAATTAGGATATAAGTTAATTATATGACAAATGGATCCCAAATATAGAAGTTAAATAAAGATGCAAGTTACATTCATTACACTACATGATAGTGTGGAAGTAGACAGTTCTGTTTCACAAGGTCAAAAAGGAATCTTCTTCCTTCTATTTCAGGCTCTACCATTCAGCTGGGTGTCTGCCTGCATCACATAGTTGGAGCTGGCAAATCACAATCTTTCCGTCTCTAGCCTGTGAGAAGGGAATTACAGAGGCCGTGGAAAGCAGGCAAGTTTCTTTTCTGGAAATGATGTGGAGCTTGTACATATTGCTTCTGCTCATATTCCATTTGTGTAAGTCCTTGTCCACACGCAGTACAAGGAGACTATGAAATATGCTCTTTAACTGGGTAGCTATGTGCACTGCTAAAGCTCTGAGAACATGCGTTCATCTCTATTACAAAATAGGAAAAGGTCAGAATGAAATTTAAGGGGATATTAGTTTCTGCCAAAATGCATGTCCCTTACATTATGTGTTATTCATTTCCCTCTCTTTTCCCCATGTTTGAAATTTAAAAGAAAAATAATTCATTAAACACTTAGGGAGTTAATGAATTTAGTAAGAACAAATCTTGCCATCTAATATACTTTGTAGTGGTTTCTCTTCATCAGTTAATTAATAGAAGTGAAGTGAACAGTCATGTCCAACTCTTTGCGACCCCATGGACTGTACCCTGCCAGGATCCTCTGTCCATGGAATTCTCCAGGCCTGGATACTACAGTGGGTAGCTGTTTCCTTCTCCAGGGAACCTTCCCAACCCAGGGATCGAACCCAGGTCTCTCACATTGCAGGTGGATTCTTTACCATCTGAGCTAACAGGGAAGCCCAAGAATACTGGTGTGTGTAGCCTATCCCTTCTCCAGCAGATCTTCCTAACCCAGGAATCCAACCAGGGTCTCCTACATTGCGGATAGATTCTTTACCAGCTGAGCTACCCGGGAAGCACATCAAGTTAGAAGGGGTGAACAATATAGACATAGCATTGATATGTCTCAGTTTCTGTAAGACATTAAACAAATTCTACTGTAATATATTTTTTTAAATATAGGAGCCTGTAGACTGATTGGATTCTTGGTTGACATATTAAGAATTAATCACCATTCTTGAAAGTGAAAGTGTTAGTTATTCAGTCGTGTCTGACTCTTTGTGACCCCATGGAATGTAGCCTGCCTATCTGTCCTTGCAATTCTCTGAAATGGATTTCTTCTCTGTCCATGAAATTCTCCAGGCAAGAATACTGGAGTAGGTTGTCATTCCCTTCTCCAGGGGATTTTCCTGACTCAGGGATCGAAACTGGGTCTCCTCAATTGCAGGTAGATTCTTTACCATCTGAGCAACCAGGGAAACCCAATCACCATTCCTACATATATTGTTAATAGATGATGATTCTAGAAGGAAATTATTGATAGTGTCTTACAGGGTTTCATCTTGAATTATGCTATTAATGTTGTACGAGGTGGGGGAAAGGAAGTGAACTGGTAGCTATTAAGGCCTGCCAGTTTAGGCGTTAAGAGAGGCCAGTTCAATCCTTGGGTCAGGAAGATCCCCTGGAGAAGGGAATGGCACTACAGTCCAGTATTCTTGCCTGGAGAATCTCATGGACAAGAGAAGTCTGTCTGGCTATAGTCCATAGCGTTGCTTAGAGTCAGACACACCTGAAGATACAGCACAGTGTAGGCAATGCTGAACTTTAAATGTATAATTTAATTTACTAGACTTTATTAAAGATAGACATATTATTATCACAGTTTGCAGATAAAAGTGATTATATTGCTGGCATTAAATATGTTATTGAATGTTTGCAAGAAAAGGTTAAAGATAGAATATTGCATGTAATATCAGAATTATGAACTGAAAGAAACATATGAATATAGGTAGAGAATTATATAAGAATTATATATAGGTAGAGAATTACTAAATTAAAACCATTGATTTACAGGTAAGCAGGTAACGACTCGTGTAAGGAAAACACTTTTAAAAACTTTAACAATTATGGTTCTTCAGTCGCTCAGCTGTGTCTGACTGTTTGCGATCCCATGGACTATAGCACGCCAGGCTTCCCTGTTCATCACTATCTCCTGGAGCTTGCTCAAACTCATGTCCATTGAGTCAGTGATGCCATCCAGCCATTCCATCCTCTGTCGTCCCCTTCTCCTCCTGCCTTCAATCTCTCCCAGCATCAGGGTCTTTTCCAATGAGTCGGTTCTTCCCATCGGGTGGCCGGAACATCGGAGCTTTAGCTTGAGCATCAGTCCTTCCAACAAATATTCAGGACTGATTTCCTTTAGGATTGACTGGTTTGATTTCCTTGCAGTCCAAGTGACTCTCAAGAGGCTTCTCCAGCACCAGTTCAAAAGAATCAATTCTTTGGTACTCAGTTTTCTTTATAGTCCAATTCTCACATCAGTACACGACTACTGGAAAAACCACAGCTTTGACTAGACCGACCTTTGTCGTCATCAGATACTACATTTATATAAAAATGTTTATGTAAGAAAATACTTACCGCAAGTAGGTTTTTGAGATATTTATTGTGTAAAAAAAAAAAGTGTGAAGTTTAAAATCAGCTGATAATTCAGTTAACAGTGAGTTGTTGTTGCCAACAAAAAAAGCTATTGCAGATTTTATCAGTAGAAACCCTGATACTATCTGGCACATGGCAGGTAATATCTTCCTAGTATGCTGTTAGTCATGTGGTTTGTGCCTATTGTGTTCGTTTTGAGAGTCTGCATATTGAGAGATATTAACTGTCTGCAGGGTGTCTGGACTAAAGAGATCGGAATGGAAAAATATTTAGAAATTGTGCTATATGTAAGGACTTGAGATATCTAATATGTTAAATGTCTGCTATCTTAAAATTTTGAAGGATTTTACTGGGAAATATAGAGCGTATTATTTGTATACTCTGTCATTCAGATGTCTAAATTAAAACCATTGATTTACATGTAAGCAGGTAATGACTCATGCAAGGAAAGCACTTCTAAAAACTTTAACAATTATGGTTGCTCAAAAGTGTAATGTTACATACTTCCTGTCAAGAAAAGAATTCAGACAGAATAGATTCATCTCTAAAGTGTATCCAAATTTACAGAGAGTTGGGGATGGTAGTAGATATGTGCCCTTTTAACTTTAAATTATGCAAACGATTTTTATCTCATTCCATTTTTATGTTACCAATCATTGTTCACTGTTATCATGAAATAATGTTATTTATACATATATAGCATATAGTAGCAGAGAAGGCAATGGCAAGCCACTCCAGTACTCTTGCCTAGAAAATCTCACGGACGGAGGAGCTTGGTAGGCTGCAGTCCATGGGGTCACTACTCGTCGGACACGACTGAGCGACTTCACTTTTACTTTTCACTTTCATGCATTGGAGAAGGAAATGGCAACCCACTCCAGTGTTCTCGGCTGGAGAATCCCAGGGACAGTGGAGCCTGGTGGGCTGCCGTCTATGGGGTCACACAGAGTTGGACACGACTGAAGCGACTTAGCAGCAGCAGCAGCAGCAGCAGCATATAGTAGAACATTAGCCCTCTAGATAATTGTATTATGGATAATTTTGTGAAAGTGAATAATGGACAAGAAAGATAACTGAATATACTGTAGCATTTTTCTAACAAAATCTGAATACCTGAAAGTAGAATTTTTTTTCTTTTTTTTTTCCCATAACCGTTTGATATGGGAAGAATTCTCATGCAGCCCATTACATAGGTGTCAACAAGGGCATTTGTAAATATGAGGAAGAATTTTTTTGGTGGCACAATGAACAAATAATACCACGAGAATGTATTGGATAGATATCTGTGCTGTGCTTATTTGCTCAGTGGCATCTGACTCTTTGCCATCCCATGGACTGTAGCCTGCCAGGCTCTCATCTGTCCACGGGGATTCTCCAGGCAAGAATACTGAAGTGGGTTGCCATGCCCTCCTCCAGGGGATCTTTCCAACCCAGGAATCAAACCCAAGTTTCCCACATTGCAGGCAGATTCTTTACCATCTAAGACACCAGGGCAGGGGTCAGTTCAGTTCAGTTCAGTAGCTCAGTCGTCTCCAATTCTTTGTGACCCCATGGACTGTAGCACGCCAGGCCTCCCTGTCCATGAGCAACTTCTGGAATTTACTCAAACTCATGTCCACTGAGTTGGTGATGCCATCCAACCATCTCATCCTCTGTTGTCCCCTTCACCTCCTACCTTCAATCTTTCCCAGCTGGGTAGGGGTCAGGGGTGCTAAATATCCTGTTCCAAATGCTGATAGCACCACTCAGTTCATTAAGAAATATTGTAGGGGATATTCCACCTCATGAACTGACATCTGATTCATCTAGCCATTTAGAAATAGTAATATTGCTTCAGTTATGTGTACTGATAAGCAAGCAAGCCCATGCCCAGAACAGATTTGGTGAGGGTGGGGAAGACTCAAGGGCAGAACTATATAAATATCGTTTGCCAATATCAAAGTTGAGCTTCTTCACATCCATTGGAAAGTTTCCTTCCGGTGAATAGCTTTGTCAATAGCCCTGTGCTTCCTTGAGCAACTTTGAGAGAAGTTGGAAATGTGTACTTCCACCAGGTAATATGGTGCATCAACTCCTTTTCTATTCAATGGCCTTTCAAAAATTATTTTTTCTAATTTATTTTATTGAAGTATAATTGATTTACAATATTGTATTAGTTTCTACTGTACAGCAAGGCAATTCTTTCTTTTCCATTATGATTTATCACAGGATATTGAATATAGCCCCTGTACTATATAGTAGGTTGTTTTGGCTTATCCATACTATATATAATATTTTGCATCTGCTAATCCCCAACTACCTAGTCTATCTGTCCTGCACTTCCCCTTCCCCTTGATAATCACAGTCTGGTCTCTCTGTGAGTCTCTGTTTTTTAGATAAGGTCACTGGTGTCATAATTTAGATTTCACATATAAATGATAGCACATGGCATCTGTCTTTCTCTTCCTGACCTCTTTCTGTTAGTATGATAATCTCTTGGTCTATCCATGTTGTTGCAAATGTCATCATGTCATTCTTTTTGTGACTGAGTAATATTCCATTGCATATATTTACCAAATCTTCTTTATCCATTCGTCTGTTGATGAATGTGTAAGTTGTTTCCAATGCATTGTCTATTGTAAGTAGTGTTGCTTTGAACATTGGGGTGCATGTATCTTTTTGAATTATATTTTGTCTGAATATATGCTCAGGCATGGGATTGTAGGATTATATGGCAATTCTATCTTTAATTTTTTGAGGACCCACTATACTATTTTCTTTAGTGGCTGCACCAAATTCATATCCCTACAAACAGTGTATGAGGGTTCCCTTTTCTTCACATCCTATCCAGTATTTGTTATTTTTAGGATCTCACTAAAATTCTTTATTCTTTTCATTAAAAGAATGTATAGTACTTAACTATGTCTTTTGATGTCTTTCCATCATATCACTGTCCCTTTGGATAACCTAAATTACTCAGGATAAAATCTAACATTTTAAAAGGCAAGACTTTCTGTGAAAAGATAAATGAATGTCTGTGAAACTATTACTATAAACATTAACTTACTAAATTTCAGTTATTCATTCTATCTTGTTGTTCAGTTGAATAGAGATCATGGCAGAGATTCAGAAGGAATATGTTCTATCACTATCAATTTGACCTCTGAAAATTTATTTTAACACTTTTGAATGTAGTTATATAATGGTAAGGTATAGATAATAACTGCTAAAATATCTTTTGAATTTTAGAAAACCAATATTTATGATGGAATTTTTAATAACATAAAAAGTAATAATATATTATTGAAGAGAGACAGTTCTAGATTGTTCAGAATAACTTAACAGAAATTTGGTGGGTTTGTGTTCTTATTTCAAGAGGCCAAATGTATAAATAAAACTCCCCATATTTATGGGATTATCCTATAAAAATTTCAGATATTATACAAAATATGTCTCTAATAATGCACAAAAACTAGTCCAGTAAAATAAAGTAAAGAATAATACACAGTAAACCTGATAACCTTGGGCTATCTGCCCTCAAAAACAACATGCCAGACACACACAGCTTGTGGCACTTTAAAACTCTCATTGAAATTCAGGTTAAAATAGTAAACAGTACAGAATAAACCAATGAAATACATTCAGAGCACAGAAAAAAGAAACTAATAAACAAAACACCAGGCTCCAGCATTGTCAAAACTGTACTGCTGAGTTAAGAAGTCAGGCAAGAAAATCAATTTTCTCTAATACATGAATTTAATGAATAAAAATTCAATATGAAGACAGAGGAAAAATAACCCAGCATTTCTAAACCAACCTAAAAATGTCAATAAAAAGGGAGGAACAGTGTTCATCTGCATGTTTTTACTTATTTATTCAATTGACATTCATTAAGCAACTACTAATGACCAGAAATAGCACTGGGCATTTGAAATTCAAAGCTGCCTCTAAAATACAGCTTCTGGTTTCCTATAAGTATATTTACTATGTATATTTATCACAAATACAATGTGATAAAGATTTTGTTAAAGGAAAAGATGTATAGAAAACAATTTTAAGAGGTATCTGATCCAAATTGGGAGGTCTGGAGAAGGATTGTTGGAAAAATTGACATCTGTATCAAGCTGTGAAAGCTAAGAATGCATTAGTCAGATGAAGCGATATGAGCACCAAGCAGAAACATAACAAGCGCAAGGAGGGAGGTGAGAACCTGGGCTAGCTTGTAAGGCAGATTTGCTATAATTCAGTTTCTAAAGCATAGGATGAACCCCTAGCAAGAGATGAGTTTGGAAGTGTCCATGGATTGTGATGTGTGCCTTTCTAAGGACTGTGCAGGTGGTGGTGAGTTAGGCATTCAAGGGTCTAAGGTACAACACTGGTCACAATCTCGGTACAATTGATATGAGCATTTCCCAGATGTTGCATGTGTGTCTTATTTTGAATAAGACTAATAGTAAATAGAGGTGTTGAAATCTGTATTTTGGTACTACCTATGCTTTGAATGAAGATAATATAAAGTTGGAAACCAAGGTCTTCATATATACTGGTACTGTGACCACAGAAAGTGATGGAATGTGATAGAAAAAGTTATACTTTGAATTAATAATCCTTTTTCCTAGGCCATCTCACTGACAGAAAAACTTATAATTCCATATGAAAAATTTTGTGAATTCATAAGCACTTTATCCATCTAAAGCAGTAAGGTTAATACGGCAATGACTAGTTTAGCTAGTAGTCGTAAGTATACATCTCAGATCTGAGGGGCCACTTGTTTACTGAGATAGATGCAGAATATTGATAACCTTTCAGCTGGGGATGTTGTTAGGCACACAAATAAAACCTACTCCTTCTACCTATTAGGTGGGGCTCTTTGGAGTTAGTGATTGACAATGACAAGGGTTTTGCAAATATTGCTTTGATATTCTGAATAAAAATTTTTGATCACTGTATTTGTGATCAAAAATGTCTTTGTGCATGCTAAGTCACTTCAGTCCTGTCCAGCTCTTTGAGACCCTATGGACTGTAGCCCACCAGGCTCCTCTGTCAATGGGATTTTCCAGGCAAGAATACTGAAGTGGATTGCCATGCCCTCCTTCAGGGGATATTCCCAAGGCAGGAATCAAACCTGGTCTCTTATGCCTCCTGCGTTGGTAGGCATGTTCTTTATCACTTGTGCCACCTAGGAAATCCCAAGATCCTTTTTGTTAGAGTTAATTGCTGAAACATCAATAGATGCCTCAAATAATAGAAATTATATTTGAAGACAGTTTTTAGGAGCTAGAAACAACTTCCACAAAGCAAAACAAAAGCAGTCTAAATTCACCTCAGCCTATTGAATTCCTTACAAGTCTGCATTTCCTCTCAGGCCCTAAGGTGTCCACTGTGCCTGGCCCATTCGTCTTCATCTTCTCTTTCTCTATGTGTTTAATTACTCCAAATAATTTTGTCTTATTTTTTAGGACACAGTAAGATGCCATTTTCTTTATCCCCATCTTCTTATAAGACATATTTCTCTTTCCTCTTTAAACCATGAGTTTCTTAAGCAGTTTGTTCACTGTGAAAGAAAGAATAGCCTGAACAGGAGAATACTGCCAGCAATGTTCCTCCTTCTCATGTTATACACCAGACAGATCACAACTTGTCAATGTCTAAAACGTGATGAAAGACTCAAACGCCATTCCCTCTAACTACTACTTCAGTAATTTAAAGAAATATTTTATGCTTTGAAAGATACAGGCCACATGCAGTAAAACACAGTTAACCAGAGTATTTAAAGGAAATCATTTTAATTGTTGGAATTCCTGGCTCTTCTTCCATCTCTAAATAACACACATTCCTCCCCCACCAAAATCCACTCTTTTTGTTTAAAAGCTTATTACAAATGATTTGCCCTTTTTCTACCAGTTCTTCTGGTTCAATCTATACAGGATAAGAAGGCTATTGTAACTGAAAGTGGGGTCTGGCTGCTTGCTGCTCAAAAGCCAATAAAGAATTCAGGTGTGGAAAGGAAAGTTTGTTATTTGGGGTGCCAGCAATGGGGGAGGGGGTCAAACACCTGTGCAAAGGCTGACAACACCCCCTCCCACTGACAAAACCATTAGGCAAGAGCTTTTATAGACAGAGGGAGGGGGCTAAATGCAGAACCAGTACAGGTCAGCTCTAACAGTCATCTTGAAATTGGTCATTGGTGGCCTGACCACATCATCTTGTTTCATGTACAGTTTATCTTTAGTTTTGTTTCCATTTCCTTGAGATCAATTCTTTAGAATCACGGCAGTTTATTTCATGGCTTCAGTCTGGTCATCCTGTAGTTAACTTCTTCCACCTGGTGGGGGTTTCAGTATCCATGACAACTCACAGGATATGGCTCAGAATAATGTCTATAGCCCTTGAGAAGGAATTGAAGGTCTTTAACTATGCTTAATGACTAAATTGTTATTATTCAGTCTTGTTGGGCTGTTTTCCTTTGTTTCTGCCTGTTCTCACTTCTCTGATTAAATTTATTCTTTGGCTAAAGTTTTTCCAGAGACAAAAGGCAGGCAGGGGACACAGGAGACAAGGACTGCAGGGTCTTGCTACGTTTCACTATGACTATGGAGTGAAGCTGGAGAAGGCAGTGGCACCCCACTCCAGTACTCTTGCCTAGAAAATCCCATGGACGGAGCAGCCTAGAAGGCTGCAGTCCATGGGGTTGCTGAGGGTTGGACACGACTGAGCGACTTCACTTTCACTTTTCACTTTCATGCATTGGAGAAGGAAATGGCAACACACTCCAGTGTTCTTGCCTGGAGAATCCCAGGGATGGGGGAGCCTGGTGGGCTGCCATCTATGGGGTTGCACAGAGTCAGACGCAACTGAAGTGACTTAGCAGCGGTATGGGGTGAAGCTTTCTTTGTCTGTTCCCTATCTGAAGAGTTCATGGTCTGTATTTCAGAGATTCCGCTAAACCACACGGAACCTAAGATATACACTGAATCCTTCCTTTTTAAGGGGGACACTATTGATTTTGTTGCCACTTGTTTGCTTGCTTTAACTTTAGTTATCACTGTGAAAGTCGCTCAGTCATGTTTAACTCCTCGCACCTCCATGGACTATAGCCCACCAGGCTTCTCTGTCCATGGAATTCTCCAAGCAAGAATACTGGAGTGGGTAGCCATTCCCTTCTGCAGGGGATTCTTTACCATCTGAGCCTCCAGGGAAGTTAGCTGTCACTAATCTCTACATAATTTTGAGTATTAATCTATAGTTCTTAAGTATATTTGTTGCTCTGCTATACTGATTTGATACTCAAAAGAGTAGCAACACAGCTTGTCTGTCTGTAGAAGGAATTTAAGGACAAGGAGGTAGTCATTTCCAGAATTGCTGATGGTAATCCCTTAAAGTAAACAGATGGTTTGCTTTCATAGCTCTCTGGATGTTAAGAGATAAATCGTCACTAAATTTGAAAACTGTCTTTTCTTAATCAGAAGAATGGTATGCTTGGGAACAAAAGAGATTATACTTTGTGGAATAAAAGAGGTTATACCTCCTCTTTAGAAAGGACAACTTTTGAATCAGCTGCAAAATCTTCTCCAAGAACTTCTTGCCTAGAGAGGGCTGACACAGAGAAAAAAAACATCTGCATTCTTGCTTCAGGAAGTATTTTGGTCTCCACATATGAAACTGACTTCTATGTTTGCAAGCATTTTGAGTACTCTTTCATGGAAATGTAGTTTATTTTCAATTATCAGCAGTGGTGTTGGGACATCTCATACCATCTTATAACCCTTATATGCATATTTTGCCTTATGTTTTAATTCCACCAGAATAATCCAGGTATTCCTATCACACTACCATTTTATTGTCATTATTTAACTTAAAAATGAGCAAAAGTAAGTGAAGAAAAGAAAGGTCAAATTGATTTGGGTCAAAACAAACTGGAGAATCTTGTAGTCTTTAAGTCGTAAAAATGGCAGTAGGGTTTTTGAGAATATTTTTTTTTTCCTTTGCAGACATTGACTGATAGCTTAAAAATGTTCCTAGTTAGAGACATCCCTCATCCATCTATCTCCAGCTTTTTGGAAGGATTGCCCTAGTTATTTTGATATTTGGGGAGCTTATCCACAGATAGATACAATGTTATTTCCTGAGGTATTTCTCACATGTACATGTGCTAAGTGATGTAATACCTTATGTCAAAAGATAATAATACAAATTTAGAGCTGAGCAGAGATATAATTTAAATAAGCAATCAAATTTAATATTTTTAAGGCAAAGAGAATCATGCCTCTGTCCTAAAACTAGTTCATCATGAAAAATGAACTAGTTTTTTTTAACTTTACTCACATAAACAAATTTTATCATTCATAATAAAATATGCAGAAAACATATGATGAGAGCTGGTCCATTTTGATAGAGCAATAAATAACCTAACATCATGCATTAGAAAAAATGAGGACAGTTCATCAGGAAGAGGTGGCATATTGTAGAGAAAAACAAACTTGTTTTTTAAAGCTACTCCACAGGCTACAGGCTAATTTATTATTACATTATTATTTCCCTCTAGACTTCAAAATAGTGTGGTGGAAAAAATTTTATACTTATCAGGAGTTCTAAATCCTTAAATTTTCAGTGCTTTGCATTTTCAATTCTTTATATACTAAAAGGAATAAAATGTTTCAGGCTCTCTCCTTATTTTTATTTCTGTTCAGAGATGCTGCAGGAGCTGTCACAAAGAGGATTAGCCAAACATGTGCTGAATTTAAAGCATGTGTATGGATAAAGAGATATATGATTCAAGAGGAAAGAACAATACCTCTTGTGTGGATGTGTTTTTATCACTATAACTGATTCCAGGCAATCATTATTATGCAGATGAGTTGGAAGCAGCTAAACATTGTGAGCTTCTAGTACAACATAATTAAATAAACACATTGTCCTTTGTGTTTCCAGGAAAGTGGCTATAGAGTTGCAGCCCTTTGGCAGCCCTCCAGGGCTGGTGGGCATCTGTGGCAGGGTATTTTTGTTCTCTGATGAATGAAAACTGCATTTGACAAATGGTCTCACACTCTGAAGTGTGAGGGGGGGAAAAGATATGGGTCAATGTACATTACTTCAGATTAGTTCTTTGTAAAATATTGATATGTTATCTCAATAATACATTGTAAAATACTGCACCTGTACAATGAGGCACAAGTTTGTGACTGTCCCATCACATCTTAGGAGGTGGCAAGAATATAGTACAAAGGTGTGTACAGATCACAATCATTTACTTGTGTCTGAAAGTGCAACAGTTGGGACAAAGTGTGAAGTTAGATAAAAAACAGATGAAAGTGGGACTGTATTAGAAGTAGGAAACAGGCTGTAAAGTAGGGACATTTTGTAGAGAGAACAGATTGAATTCCAGAGAGAAACTAACTGTTGTTGTTTAGTTGCTAAGTAATATCCAACTCTTTTGCCACCCCATGGACTATAACCTGCCAGGCTGCTCTGTCCATGGGATTTCCCAGATAAGAATACTTGGTGGTATTAACATTTTGGGTCAGGTAACTCGGAGCTGTCTTGTACATTGTTGGATGTTTAGTAACATCCATAATATCTACCCCCTACATGACAGTAGTACACTTTCTAGTTACAGCAACAAAAAGTCTCTGCAGACATTGCCAACTGTCCTTGCAGGACAGTTGCAATTCCTGTTGTTATTGTTCAGTTGCTCAGTCATGTCCAATTGTTTGCGACCCCATGGACTGCAGCATACCGGCCTTCTCTGTGCTCTATCTCCCAGGGTTTGCTCAAACTCATGGTCAGTGAATTGGTGATGCCATCTAACCATCTCATCCTCTGTTGTCCCCTTCTCCTGCCTTAATCTTTCCCAGCATCAGGGTCTTTTCCAGTGAGTCAGTTCTTCACATCAGGTGGCTAAAGCATTGGAGTTTCAGCTTCAGCATCAGTCCTTCCAATGAATATTCAGGACTGATTTCCTTTAGGATTGACTGGTTTGATCTCCTTGCTATCCAAGGGACTCTCCAGAGTCTTCTCCAATACCACGGCTCAAAAACATCAATTCTTTGGCACTCAGCTTTCTTTGAGGTCCAACTCTCAATACATCCATACATGACTATAGATTTGGTCTCTATCTGCCTCAAACATGCTTCCTTGGTGGCTTAGAGAGTAAAGAATCCACCTGCAATTGAAGGAAACACAGGTTTAGGCCCTGGGTCAGGAAGATACCCTAGAGTAGGGCATGGCAGCCCAATCCAGTATTCCTGGCTGGAAAATCCTGCCAGAAGAGCCTGGAAGGCTACAGTCCATGGGGTCGCAAAGAGTCAGACCTGACTGAGCAACTAAGACTTTCACTTTCACTTTGCCTCAAACACTACCATACCCGAGACAGAAAAGTTTGAGGGACTGTATATTACCATTATTGGTTTTAGCATCATTCTTGCCTCCTCATAGGCTACTCTTTAGCATGTATTCAACTTCATGAAAATCAGATCCAGCCTGTCCTTCGTTGTTTGTTGTTGTTTTTTTTTCTTTTAAATGGACTTCTTCTCTTTTCCCTATGTCTCTACACTGTTAATCTGAAAACTATGCCACCATTCTGGTAAAGAAACCACTCCCTTACTCTTATCAAGTGTTATTCTGCTTTCTTTCCAAGAATATACTAGCTTTCCCCCACCTTTGTACTCCAGTCTAATAGTTGTCATTTAGATATTCACAATGAATTTAAATGATGCTGCTGTCTTCTTTACCTAAAATCCAAAGTAGGACATATATTTAACAGCATGACTGAGTAGAGTTTCATGCTTTCTCAGTGAGAAAAATAGTGAGAGTTACTGTCAAGAACCAACTGAAGCAAGAGAACATATGCATTTCCCTGACCAAGGCAAAGTCATAATACACCAAAGGCAGTTTAGTTCAGTTCAGTTCAGTCGCTCAGTCGTGTCCGACTCTTTGTGACCCCATGAATCGCAGCACGCCAGGCCTCCCTGTCCATCACCAACTCCCAGAGTTCACTCAGACTCATTTCCATCGAGTCAGTGATGCCATCCAGCCATCTCATCCTTGGTCGTCCCCTTCTCCTCCTGCCCCCAATCCCTCCCAGCATCAGAGTCTTTTCCAATGAGTCAACTCTTCACATGAGGTGGCCAAAGTACTGGTGTTTCAGCTTTAGCATCATTCCTTCCAAAGAACACCCAGGGCTGATCTCCTTCAGAATGGACTGGTTGGATCTCCTTGCAGTCCAAGGGACTCTCAAGAGTCTTTTCCAACACCACAGTTCAAAAGCATCAATTCTTTGTCGCTCAGCCATCTTCACAGTCCAACTCTCACTAAAGGCAGAGATGGCCTTAAATTGCAAATGCTCCCTTTTGGAAATTAAAATAAAATTATTGAGCAAATTTATTAAGATAATGTATGGGAAGTAGTTTGTCATACAGTTTTCTTGTGGTAACTCTAGAGCTTCTTGTTAGAAACAATTATACGCTATTGCAATAAGCCCTTAACAATATTGACGGAAGTGAAATGAAAGTCCCTCACTCATGTCTGACTCTTTGAGACCCCATGGACTATACAATCCAATTCTCCAGGCCAGAATACTGGAGTGGATAGCTTTTCCCTTCTCCAGAGGATCTTCCTAACCAAGGATTGGACCCAGGTCTCCCGCATTGCAGGTTGATTCTTTACCAGCTGAGCCACAACAGAAACCCTAACAATATTATCTTCAATTATTTCTTTTGTGCATTGAATCTACATCTTCTGAAATACCTGCTGATATAAGTGGATATTTACTTAATTTGAAAGAGAATAGGTGCATGAAGAGGTTTGTTTCACATCTTTATTTGGGTTGATAGTTGTTTGCTTTGTGTAAAACATCCAGTAGGCTTCAAAACAGCCATTGTTATCATCATATTTTCCCTGTATGTTCTGTTCCTATCTCCCTCTCTACTCCTCCCTCCACTGATGACCAAACTTTGTACTCAATAAATAAGATCCAATCATACATCTGCTCTTTTCACCTTCCCATTACAAAACTGTTAACTCACCTGCATCTGTAATCATATACACTGTCTGATTTTCCTTCAGCTACTTTGGATGATGTGTCTCTTTTCCAATTAAACTTGTGAGGTGTGACCTGGATTCCACCTTCTCAAAACGTGACTTCAGTAATTAGCCACTTCTCTCCTGTTCCTCTAGGGAGCAAAGACAGCCTAAACTAAGATTATCTGTGGAATTACAAAGAATAAATAGTTGAGAGATGAGGTAGGGCAACATCAGTAAGAGTTGTTAATTGATCCTACTTGAAAAATAAAGGAGAAAACAGTGAAGATTGCAGTACACTTTCTAAATAAATAGAGATACCATGGATTGGAGCTGAACAAATAAGAGCTATAACATTAATCTTATGATTTAGGGTTGATTCACACATACAGAGAATTACTTTCTATCTTTCCCAAGTGAAGAAAGTCCTTGTGTATTTTTATGCACTTACGAGCTTCCTAATATGTCCATGAATTCTCCAATAATGTTGTTTCTGAAGGAATCCTTTACCACTCATACTTTAGGCAGAACCTTTTACATATCTTGTTTAAAATTGTGTTCTGTGCCCAAGGGCAGTTCATATATTCACCTTGATAGTAGAATCTCTTTATGATGATGGTGGTTCTATTTTCTTATACTATATTAACATAACAATAGTAAGGACCTTGGGGAAGAAATATTTTTTTAATATCTAAAATGAATACATTATGGCTGTGATTGTTTCACATATTCTAGGAATTATTAGTTCTTTCGATATATAGTTGATAATATTTATTCCCTCCCCATTGAGTTATTGTATCAAAATATTAGACTAGTTTTCCACTTTCCTAGAGCTTTTTTATTTTGGACAGAATTCACTTACCAGTACATAAACTTTATTCAAGAAATTTAAAGTGCTATAACTGATTTAATCTACTAGGTTCTTTTATGAAAGTGATAGATAGCCATGATCTCAATTTCAATTTGAAACAGAATTTAAATCTCTTAATTTCTACCAGTTGTCAATATCTATTGACTTAACAAGTTTGAAGTTATAGCATTGCTTCTACACACACACACACACACACACACACACACACACACTGATTTCAAATTTTTGTAAACCAGCTATCACAAAATGAAAGGGCTTCCCTGGTGGCTCAGAGGTTAAAGCGTCTGCCTTCAATGCAGGAGACCTGGGTTTAATCCCTGGGTCAGACAGGATTTACAAGGTTAATCCCAAGATATCACATCTTCATACATACAATGACTTGTGTTTATATACTTGTTTTTATATCAGCTGTACTTCATGGGTTTGGAAGAGGGCAGTGAAAAAGGACCAATGAAAGTTACCAGTTTAGGAAAGCCAATAATTAATACAGTAATAAGTTAGCGGAGGAAAAAAAAAACAATTAAAAATCAGTACCCATTCCTATTTGACCAGTCTCTGGTTGAATGAGCACATGAATTTCTGGGTATAACATTGGTTTCAAATTGTGTACCGTTTTCCCCATGAGCACACTTGGATCAAGTTATTGATTGAAGACTGAATCTAGAATATATTGCTATTTTATATCAAACAAACTTAACTTTTAAAAGTTTCTATAATCAGAAATATTCTGAATTTACATTCTAGAACAATTCAGGTAATTAAACACTTTAATAAAGATCCCAAGTTGTGGTGAATTTCCTTGCACTGTAACATCCCTATATACAGTTCTCAGTATGAAACCTGGACATAAAAATGTGAATAATTTCCTTTGTAAGAACCATAGCGAAAGTGAGATGACTTGAGATTACCAAAATTATTAAAGGAATATAATTACCCTTTAGACTTAAAGATGATCACAGATCACATCATAACTCACAAAGATTTTTAGGCCTTAAACTGCTTAATTCTTCTCCAATATTTTCATTTCTCCCTCACTTGTATGTTCAGGAAATTTTATATGTGTATACATATATATATAGTCCTGAATAAAGCCAGTTTTTAAAAACTAACTTTAATTTTCTTCTTTGAAAGAGTCACAATAGCCAAGCAATTATCTACATCTTTGTAAAACTATGTTTTGTCTTAAATTTTGGCTCTTGGTTTGGCATAAAAACTTTTCTGAAATAAGTGCTCTATAAAACATGAATCTCTTGGTAGTTTCCTTAAATACAGTTGTAACCATAATTTTTAATTATGTCACAACCCCAAATTTTTCCAGGAGTAAGATATACATAGTTATAACCACATAAGATTCTGATATAATAATACGGTAGAATAATTACATCCTTTAAAAATGTATTTGTAAAGATGGATCAAAATATAATTTTTGTATTTCTTTCATAGCTTCCCTCATAGCTCAGTTGGTAAAGAATCTGCCTGCAATGCAGGGTTGGGACGATCCCCTGGAGAAGGGATAGGCTACTCACTCCAGTATTCTTGGGCATCCCTTGAGGTTCAGCTGGTAAAGAATTTACCTGCAATGCAGGAGACCTGGGTTCAGTCCCTGGGTTGGGAAGATCCCCTGGAGAAAGGAAGGGCTACCCACTCCAGTATTCTTTTATAACCACTAAGAAGCTGTGGTTCTAGCATTAATTGTTATTTGAACCTTTCTTGCACCCCCAAATCCACATATAAAATGTGTGAAGAAAAGATCTCTTCATTTTCATTCTTTCAGTCATCCTGTTACCATGACATGAATTGCCTTTACAGTTTTCCAAGCACGTTATCAGGTACACTTGTTGGTCTCAGCAAAGCAACAAAAGGAGTTAGCATGAAGTGATCTGACGTTTAGAAAACAGGGATTTTGTTCCTGCCTTCATCACTTGTTCATTTTATCACTTTAGCATTACTCCTCCTCTGTGGGCTTGAGCTTTTCTGTCCACAAAGTATCTTGTTTAGTTCAGTGTATCCAGGGGACCCTCTTGTGTTGTATTCCACTCTTTGCCAACCAATGGACTATAGCCCACCAGGCTCCTCTGTTCATAGTATTCTCCAGGTAAGAGTACTGAAGTGGGTTGCCACGCCCTCCACCAGGGGGTCTTCCAGACCCAGGGATCAAACCCTTCTGTCTCTTATGTCTCCTGCATTGGCAGGCAAGTTCTTTATCACTAGCACCCCCTGGGAAGCCCCATCCAGGGGCTCCTCAGGAAACATTAAAAATGATAATTGGAGCTTTCTGGGCTACAGTCCGTGGGTCAAAAAGAGTGGGACATGACTGAGCAACTCGCACATTCACTTTTCAAAGGTAATTTACCTCTTACCTGTTGACTACAGAATGTGCCGTGTGATTAAATAAACAAAAGGCTTTGAAATTATAGGTGGGGCCTTTTATTTTCCTTTTTTCTAGCAGTATTCAGTGCATTATTTTCTGCTTAATTTTGAGTTGGACATAGTGGAAAATACTCACAGAGACAGTAAATATCTATATCTTTCTCAGTGTGCTTTCTATCAAAAATAGTTCATTTTCTTCTGCTGTGTTTCCTGTTGCTCCTACAGGTCTATGGAGAATAGCAAATACAAAGTTAAATATATTATTACCTTTCCCATGCTGTAGTAGTAGCAGTGTTAGTCACTAGGTTGTGTCTGACTCTCTGGGAACCTGTGGACTGTAGCCTGCCAGGCTCCTTTGTCCGTGGAATTCTCCAGGCAAGAATATTGGAATAGGCAGCTATTTTCTTCTCCAGGGGATCTTCCCAACTCAGGGACCTGGGTCTCCACTGTGGGCAGATTCCTTACCACCTGAGCCACCAGGGAATCCGTTCCCACGCTGTCAGGTTATTCTAAAGTTGTCTTTCTCTGTAATAATATTCTTTGGATTTTTATATAATTTTTATTTCATTTCTCTCCAGATGTACTTTAGATGTTACACATATTTTATGAGTGGTTTTGCTTGTTTTGGCGTTGCTCTTATAGCACATAAAATTCTACTTTTATTTCAAAAATTGATTTTATTTTATAGACATTTTATTTCAAAAATTTTAATTCTAAAATTTCTAATTTTATTAGAATTTTATATTCTAATATTCTAATTGGCCTGAAAAGGATAATGCATCTTCCAAAAATAAGAACTAAGTTCATATTTGATGAATGTGGTTGGCTTTTTCAAAAGAAGTAAAATAATTTCAAAGGTTGCAGGGCAATCCCTTAAACTTAGCACCTCTCTGAAATTCAACCCTTATTTTAAAATAAACATACTTAAAATTTGAAGACATTGAAATCTCTATTAAATTAATCATCTATAGAATTTTTAAAATAGCCCTGTTATTTTGCTCTATTTTATGTGAAACAGTTCTTTCAGCCTTAGTTTATACTCTCAAGAGTATAAACCTTAGTATCAGTTCAGTTCAGTCGCTCAGTCGTGTCCGACTCTTTGCGATCCCGTGAATTGCAGCACGCCAGGCCTCCCTGTCCATCACCATCTCTCAGAGTTCACTCAGACTCACGTCCATCAAGTCCGTGATGTCATCCAGCCATCTCATCCTGGGTCGTCCCCTTCTCCTCCTGTCCCCAATCTCTTCCAGCATCAGAGTCTTTTCCAATGAATCAACTCTTTGCATGAGGTGTCCAAAGTACTGGAGCTTCAGCTTTAGCATCATTCCTTCCATAAGAGTATATAAGAGTATAAGTATAAACCTTAGTATATAAGAGTATAAGCCTTAGTTTATACTCTCAAGAGTATAAAAGGGTTCCATCTTTTTAATTTATCTAAATTCTTACCTTTTGATAGGAATTTATTATTTTCAGAGCTTTAGGGGAGAATCACTCTTTACCAAAATGCCACTATCTGCTATTTATTGAAATAAACATCTATATCTGATACTGTTTCTCATTATCTAAGAAAAAGAGTTGTGATCACTCTATGTCTTGGCTCTTTCCTTTGTGTTTGTTTTTAATTATGCTAACTTGCATTTGATGCATAATGCTTTCTTATTTTAAAATTAGTTTTGCTGTTTCTTTATTTACTGATAATACTTGTACACAGAAAGAGCACATTGCAGGAGTGCCAATAGTGAAAAGATCTGAAAGTCTTTTTGAAAAGTTAATAGTTGGAACTCAAAAATAGATCCTGCTCCTAACAAGCATTTTCTTTTCTATTTCTACTATACCAGAGAGAAGGTTTCATTTAATATGCATAAAGCAAAATCTATTGTATACATTAAACTAGCTTTATGACAACAGGGAATCTTCATGGGCCTAAAAACAAAAATCAGTAAAATATTTATAAGAAAAAAGTGGCAAGGAAGAGCATGCAATCCCTGGTTATCATTCCATGTTATTAGGTGATGGCTTCAGCCATTTTTGAATTGCAAAATGCAATTATTACTATAAAATCTTTCTCATCATAAAGCCATGCTCTTTCCAAATTGATACAGGCTATTGCACTGCAAGGAGGTAGTGTTCATCTCCACTCAGAGCTCAAACAGTTAATGTTCAGCACTTGGGACCAATTTGGCTGACATAAAAGAGCCCCTGGAGTGGTAATGGCTCTTTTCTGGTGATCTGTATATCACTGCACTTAAGTTCTAGAATGCCAGGAGTGCTTCAGATATGAATTTATTTTGTTACTGGGCTTAATGCACCCACTTGAATATTTAGATGAATCACTCTTCTGTCAAACAAATTTCTCTTTTGAATATCAAGCACTTAAATATAATGCTGATAAATAGGCAATGGATAAAATTATGTTCTGCTTGATCAGAGTTTTTATTTTTCCACTTATTCTGGCACCACTAAGATTTGAATAATTCTTCAAATCCTTTTTGGACTGGAACAAACCTAAATAAATCTGAAATTGACCTTGATTTTACAAGGCTGGCTTTTCATGGCCGTCATATATGGCCATTAAGCTCAGGCATCACATAACTTTACAGAGCACTGATCGCTTTTAATCTTTGCAAAGAATGCCCCCTGTATCTGGATGGTGTACAATTGGCACAATAGTACATGGAGGCACTACCACAGATAGATATGAAGCAAGTAAGGGGTTTGATTAAATCATCATTCTGAAATTGCATGTTAGGTCAATGAGTAAATCAGAGCCTTACCTGCTTTGAATGACCTACTTAATAGCATCTGATCTGAGACTACAAGTCAAAATTGACTTAAAAGTTCATCTAGTTCAAACTCATTACAGTATAAGTTAGGTAAACTTAAGTTCCTACTCACCAAAGGGTTGAACTAAGTCCTGTGGGTAGCTGCTGCTGCTGCTGCTAAGTCGCTTCAGTCGTGTCCAAATCTGTGTGACCCCATAGACGGCAGCCCACCAGGCTCCTCCGTCCCTGGGATTCCCCAGGCAAGAATACTGGAGTGGGTTGCCATTTCCTTCTCCACCTGTAGGTAGCTAGTAGCTGTCAAAGCTAGATGTAAATTCCAATCTATAGATTTTTCCAGTGCTCTGTTTTCAAAACTCAATGCTAACTCTCATTATCTTATTAATATGTTGACAGTCACCTCTCCCCTGATTATGAGACATCACTGGGAAGTGACCTTACAATAATAGAGTTGTGGTTTTAACCTCCCTTGAAGTCCATTCTGCTGTAGGGATTCCACAGTTTTGATCTTGGCTTGTTAACCTCATTAGCATTGATTCTCAACACCTGTGCCTGTGGTTAGTTGGGACGCTAGGGTACGTATGACTTCTTTGTACCGGAGACCACCACCAATAATCATTTCTCCCATGACCAAATAGAGTATGAACAGCCAGAAACACTGAATCCAGAATCTTGTATGGACACTGAACAGGTTATTATAAAGATTTCATTTATATGCATATTTGATAACATTTCATGCAATAGAGGTTTTGGACAATAGGTGAAGGAATGGCAAATGAAGTTAATTCTCTTTCTTTTTTTCCTAGTGAAGATGATGGGGTTTTGTTTATTTTCCTAATGAGATGGTGATTTACATGTTTTAGAGAACCGCTTACTCTGGGCCCTCTGTGCATGGTTTCAGCCTTGCAGATCTGAACTGGAGGCATCCATAAGTCCAGAGCAGATGTGTGCAGCTGGGCAAACCTTTTTGCCATTGCTCTTCCTTGGAATGATAATCCACATGCCAGGATTTCAAATGAGTTTAATACACATTTTCTTGATTAATGGAAAATGGCAGAGTGTAGGAGACTGAAACAGTTCGTGCTTTGCTTGATTAATTAATAAGGGACTCTCTTTTCCCAGCCTCGACTCATTATGCTAATGAAGTGTCATCAATTAAGGCTTTCCCTTGATTATTGAATCTGTCAGGTAGCGCTCAATGAAAATGCTGCATTCTTTTGCTGTCTGGGTGGAATTACCATTACAGCTTTTTATGGACTGCTTCTTCCATTAGCTGCTGTTTGTTCTATTTTCTCATTATTGTATCTTTATCTTGACCTTAAGAGAGGTGACTATCAAAACTTGGAATGAACTGGAAAATGTTTTCTCTGGAAATACAGGTCAAGAAAACGTGCTAACAGAAAGATACACACCATTTTTCATTCAGAATTCATTTGTAATTATTAATGATATAATAAAAAATTAATCAAAAGAATATGTTGAACTTTCTAAAGTAAGCCTTTGGCATTGTCATTAAATTAGATAAGCAGTTCCAGAAATACATCATTAACCATTTCCACCCTACTATTCAAATTAAGGTTTTAGAGGAAAGCACCCCCCCACCCCCACACACTGGAAATAGTCTGAGACCAAAAGAGTACTGATTCAAATGCTTTATTCTCTTTGAAAAAAGTGAAAGTGAAACAGTTAGTCACTCAGTTGTGTCCGGTTCTTTTCAACCACATGGACTGTAGCCCATCAGGTTTCTCTGTCCATGGAATTCTCCAGGCAAGAATACTGGAGTGGGTAGCCATTCCCTTCTCCAAGGGATTATCCCAACCCAGGGATCAAACCTAGATCTCCTGTATTAAAGACAGATACTTTACCATCTGAGCCACTGGGAAAACTCATTATTAATTTGTTTGCAGATATTACTTAGATTTGGATCCACTTAAAGATGACAAAAATGTGAAAAGAATAGAGCATAACCAAATACAGGGTCTAGATTAGATTTAAGAAACAAACATTTTTATATTTCTTCATGGCTTTTGCTCCTCAGCACTGAAGATAAGGCTTTTGCTATGGATCAGTTTTGTACCCTCATGTGATCGAATTCACTGATTAGGGTATACCTTACTTTAAGGTTAGGTAGTCTCCATTAATGAGGGGCTGTTAAGCCATGTCTAAAGGCTCTAAGTAGAAGACCTGAGTAAGGCACTCATAATCATCCATCTTATCTGATTTTGGTAACTGACATCTTGGGGAAGCAGTAATAATTAATTTGTTTAATTTCTCATCACTTCACCTAAAGTAAAAAATAATTATATTTTATGATATATCTCTGGTCTTGAAAAAATTCTTTTTCAACTGGTGGTATAATCTGTTTAACTCATTCATCAGCTTCTCTGTTTCCTTAACTACAGAATGAGGAGACAGTATTCATTTATAGCTGTTTTTCTGGAGATTTTGAATATAAATGAATATATATATATATATTTCTTATTATAAATCACAATATCACATCTTCAGTGGCCACATCTGAAATGAGTAGGGAGGAAAATGACCAACTTGGAAGTTTCACAGTTCAGACAACTGTCTTCCTGATAGTGAAATTCCTGGCATTCATTGGTTGATGAGCACATACTCTTCTCTTATTGGCACATGTGAGCTTCTTTTCCACTTTTCATTTTAATATATATCAGACTTACAGAAAAATTTCAAGAATAGTAATTAAATGCTCATATCCATATCACTGAAATTTCTAAATTGTTAATGATTTGATGGGCTTGTTGTTTCTGAGATAATGCAATTCCACTGAGAATGAATTCACTTCTGATAAGTTCCATGTTCCAGTCATTTTCACATTCTAGTTAAGCAAGAGTTTTTTCCATGTTTCCTTGGTGGCTCAGACAGTTAAGAATTTTTCTTGCAATGCAGGAGACCCAGGTTTGATTCCTGGGTTGGAAAGATCCGCTGGAGAAGGAAATGGCAATCCACTCCAGTATTCTTGCCTGGGAAATCCCATGAACAAGAGAAGCCAGGTGGGCTCCAGTCCATGGGATCACAGTGTCAGACATGACTGAGCAACTCAATATACAACATGCTTCTAGGAGTTTTGTATCTATTAATATATTTAATCTTCATAACAACTAAATGTGGCAGGTATTACTTTAGTTAAGGAAGAGAAAAATGAAACACAAAAATGTTAAAGACAGTTAATATTCACACAGCTAGTTGGGAGGTGGGCTAGGATTCACACCCAGGCTGTTTGACTCCAGGATCTGTCTGTTTAACTACTTTATGGCTCGCTTTCACAAAACACTGAATTCCTACCAGGAAGAAAGTTTGTTAGAGGAGGTGAACATTTGGCATCAACCATGGCAAAGTATTGACATGTCTGTTAAAATGATTATATCCAATTTCCTTTTGGTTAACTGTTGGTTACTGACTAAACACAGTATTGTTCATCATACTGTTTTTAATCTGTTGATCTGTTGTTATACTATATACATATTCAGGCCCTGAAATCTATTTCTCTAAAAATAGTCACAATTAATCAATTATATAAATATGGCATCCCTTTCTATACACATTTTATTCTGTATTTCAAAACAGGCAAGACACAAAGATTATGTTATACACGCAGCATGACTTTAGTTATGAATGACAGAATCATATCTCATATCCTCAGATCTATGGTACCCATCTATTTCTCTCACTCAACCAACATTGCAGTGTTATAAATATAACAGTCTGACGACTTCAGATTTAATGACAGCAGGAACATGTACGCTTTGGTGAAAAATTGAACATAAGTTGTTTTCCACAATGAAAGTGAAATTTTATTGTTAAGAGGAAGAAACTGACAGAGCAATTTGATTCTGAAAAATATTTTATCCCGGTTCATCCTATCTAGTTATCATGACTTTAATATAAAAAATAAACCACATAGAAGATTAAAATGATGACAATGAATATATACGCACTGCAGTTGGTAGGCCTTAAACTAATTTTTCATTCCTTAGGTAATTTGATCTTCGACCACTTTGTTCCAGAAGGTTGTTTACCATTTGTCCACATCACATGGAACAAATGCAAGTATGATTATCAAGTGAAATTCTGGCTCTAAGGGTTGAGTGGATTACCCTTTCTGCACAGCCACCTGCATAGAATCTGAGGCTTGGGGCACGTCCTCTAAAGGAGCTACAAACTCAGGCCTGAATTCTGATGATTACCCATCCCTGAACCAGTCCATCCTTAGATTTGGATTCATTTCTCACCAAGATCCTTCTGAGAAGATAAGACAGTGTTCCATATTGAGGCAGTCAATATTGCCTCTGCTTGGCAGCTAGTGGAGGTGATGGAATTCCAGCTGAGCTATTTCATCATCCTAAAAGATGATACTGTTAAAGTGCTACACTCAATATGCCAGCAAATATAGAAAACTCAGCAGTGGCCACAGGACTGAAAAAGGTCAGTTTTCATTCCAGTCTCCTGTATGAGTGCACTCATCTCACATGCTAGCAAAGAAATGCTCAAAATTCTCCAAGCTGGACTTCAACAGGACATGAACTGAGAACCTCCATATGTTCAAGCAGGACTTAGAGAAGGCAGAGGAACCAGAGATCAAATTGCCAACATTGGATCATTGAAAAAGCAAGAGAATTCCAGAAACATCAACTTCTGCTTCATTGACTAAGCTAAAGCCATTGACTGTGTAGTTCATAACAAACTGGAAAATTCTTTAAGAGATAGGAATACCAGACCACCTTATCTGCCTCCTGAGAAACCTGTATGTGGGTCAAGAAGGAACAGTTAGAACCAAACATAGAACAACAGATTGGTTCAAATTTGGAAAAGGAGTACCTCAAGGCTCTGTACTATCACCCTGCCTATGTAACTTATATGCAGAGTACATCATGTGAAATGCTGGGTTGGATGAAGCACAAGCTGGAATCAAATTTGCCAGGAGAAACATCAGTAACCTCAGATATGCAGATGACACCACTCTTATGACAGAAAGTGAAGAGGAACTAAAGAGCCTCTTGATGAAGGTGAAAGAGGAGAGTGAAAAAGTTGGCTTAAAATTCAATATTCAAAAAACAAAGATCATGGCATCTGGTCCCATCACTTCATAGTGAATAGATGGGGAAACAGTGGAAACAGTGACAGACTTTATTTTGGGGGGCTCCAAAATCACTGCAGATGACCGTAGCCATGAAATTAAAAGACAGTTACTCCTTGAAAGGAAAGCTATGACAAACCTAGGCAGGATATTAAAAAACAGAGACATTGCTTTGCCAACAAAGGTCTGTCTAGTCAAAACTATGGTTTTTCCAGTAGTCATGTATGGATAAAGGAGGCTGAATGCTGAAGACTTGATGCTTTTGAGTTGTGGTGTTGAAGAAGACTCTTGAGAGTCCCTTGGACTGCAAGGAGATCAAACTAGTCAATCCTAAAGGAAATCAATCATGAATATTCATTAGAAGGACTGGTGCTGAAGCTGAAACTCCAATACTTTGGCCCCTTGATGTGAAGAGTCAATTCATTAGAAAGGACTGTGAAGCTGGGAATGATTGAAGGCAGTAGAAGAGGATTACAGAGGATAAGATGGTTGTCTTGCATCACTGATACAACGGACATGAGTTTGAGCAAGCTCTGGGAGATGTTGAAGGACAGGGAAGACTGACGTGCTGCAGTGCATTGGGTTGCAAGGAATTAGACGCAACTGAGCAACTGAACAACAGCAGCAGCATACTTAGATTTATTTATGGATCAGTCTTTCTTTAATGCTGTAACAAGTTTTGGACTCAAAGAAAGAGTTAAAGGTATGAACCAATGAAAGCACATATAGAGTTCCAATGAACTACAGACATTATTCCTGAAAGCAGAGGAAAGGAGTACTCTCTGACAAGAGAAATAAACTTTGGTATTAGCTGATGGAGCTAACTAGGCATCAATATACTCAGAAATGAGTTATATTAAAAGTCTTCCTCTCACTGTAAAACTCAGAACACCAGAATGAAAATGTGTTCCATACAAACAAGTAGTAAATTATCTCATTTGTATTCAACACCACAGTTCAAAAGCATCAATTTTTCGGCACTCAGTTTTCTTTATAGTCCAACTCTCACACCCATATATGACCACTGGAAAACCATAGCTTTGACTAGATGGACTTTGTCGGCTAAGTAATGTCTCTGCTTCTTAATATGCTGTCTAGGTTGGTCATAACTTTTCTCCAAGGAGCAAGCATCTTTTAATTTCATGTCTCAGTCACCATCTGCAGTCATGTTGGAGCCCAAGAAAATAAAGCTTGTCACTGTTTCCATTGTTTCCCCATCTATTTGCCATGAAGTGATGGGACAGGATGCCATGATCTTTGTTTTTTGAATGTTGAGTTTTAAAACAGCTTTTTCCCTGTCCTCTTTCACTTTCATCAAGAGGCTCTTTAGTTCTTCCTCACTTTCTGCCATAAGGGTGATATCATCTGCATATCTGAGGTTATTGATACTTCTTCTGGCAGTCTTAATTCCAGCTTGTGCTTCATCTAGCCTGGCATTTTGCATGATGTATTCTGCATATAAGTTAAATAAGCAGAGTGACCATATACAACCCTGACGTACTCCTTTCCCAATTTGGAACCAATCAGTTCCTCTGTATCCAGTTCTCCTGTTGTTTCTTGACTTGCATATAGATTTCTCAGGAGGTAGGTAAGATGGTCTGGTATTCCTATCTCTTGAAGACTTCTCCACTGTTTGTTGTGATCTATACACTCAAAGGCTTTGGCGTAATCAATACTGCATAAGAAGACATTTTCCTGGAATTCTCTTGCTTTTTTAATGATCCAACAGATGTTGGCAATTTGATCCCTGATTCCTCTGCCTTTTCTAAAACCAGCTTAAACATCTGGAAGTTCATGGTTCCTGTCCTGTTGAAGCCTGGCTTGGAGAATTTTGAGTATTACTTTACTAGCGTGTGAGATGAGTGCAATTGTGCAGTAGTTTGAGCAGTATTTGGCATTGCCTTTCTTTGGGATTGGAATGAAAACTGACCTTTTCCAGTCCTGTGGCCACTGCTGAGTTTTCCAAATTTGCTGGCATATTGAGTGCAGCACTTTCACAGCATCATCTTTCAGGATTTGCAATAGCTCAACTGGAATTCCATCACCTCCACTAGCTTTGTTCGTAGTAATGCTTCCTAAGGCCCACTTGACTTCATATTCCAGGTGTCTGGATCTAGGTGAGTGATCACACCATCATGGATATCTGGGTCATGAAGATCTTTTTTGTACAGTTCTGTGTATTCTTGCCATTTCTTCTTTTATCTTCTGCTTCTGTTAGGATTGGAACAGAAGCAGAAGATATTGGATTGGAATTTACACTACAACTTCTGACTTCCAGGGAAGGAGGAGGAGCTAGAGATTGAGTTCAGTCACCGATGGCCAACACAGGCCATGCCTGCGTAATTAAGCCTCTATAAAAACCCAAAAGGTCAGGGTTCTGAGAGCTGCTTGACTTGGAATATGACCCCCAGGGCAGTGTTGGAAATTGCAAACTGATATTAGAGAAGTTGTCCTCAGTTTTAATTCTAATGATTTTGGTGTGGAGACACTTCCCATACTCTGTATATTTGGAAATTCCATGGACTACTATGGGAAATAAATCAGTCGGTAAAGAATCTGCCTGCAAGGCAGGAGACCTTGGTTCATTTCCTTGGTTGGGAAGATCCACTGGAGAAGGGACAGGCTAATTACTCTAGTATTCTTGAGCTTCCCTTGTGGCTCAGCTGGTAAAGAATCTGCCTGCAATGAGGGAGACCTGGGTTCAATCCCTGGGTGGGAAGATCCCCTGGAGAAGGGAAAGGCTACCCACTCCAGTATTCCTGCCTAGAGAATTCCATGGACCATATAGTCCATGGGGTAGCAAAGAGTTGTTTATGACTGAGCAACTTTCAAAAAAAAAAAGTGTGGGAAATAACTTTTTTTATGCTGATCTCTTGCATATTTGGGTCCAGTTTTTTGTTTTGTTTTGTTTACTCTCAGTTCAGTTCAGTTCAGTCGCTCAGTTGTGTCTGACTCTTTGTGAGCCAATGAATTGCATTACGCCAGGCCTTCTTGTCCATCACCAACTCCTGGAGTTCACTCAAACTCATGTCCATCAAGTCAGTGATGCCTTCCAGCTGTCTCATCCTCTGTCGTCCCCTTTTCCTCCTGCCCCCAATCCTTCCCAGCATCAGAGTCTTTTCCAATGAGTCAACTCTTCGCATGAGGTGGCCAAAGTACTGGAGTTTCAGCTTTAGCATCATTCCTTCCAAAGAGCACCCAGTCCTTTAGAATGGACTGGTTGAATCTCCTTGCAGTCCAAGGGACTCTCAAGAGTCTTCTCCAACACCACAGTTCAAAAGCATCAATTCTTCGGGGCTCAGCCCTCTTCACAGTCCAACTCTCACATCCATACATGACCACTGGAAAAACCATAGCCTTGACTAGACGGACCTTTGTTGGCAAAGTAATGTCTCTGCTTTTGAATATACTATCTAGGTTGGTCATAACTTTTCTTCCAAGGAGTAAGCGTCTTTTAATTTCATGGCTGCAATCACCATCTGCAGTGATTTTGGAGCCCCCCAAAATAAAGTCTGACACTGTTTCCGCTATTTCCCCATCTATTTCCCATGAAGTGATGGGACCAGATGCCATATCCTACACTAATTAATACAAAGGTTGAAATCTATAACATCTAATTGAAACTGTCAAGACCTAAGAAATGGATTAATCTTACTTTAAAGTAATGTAGGGGATAATTAAAACTCTCCATTTACCTACAAAATGTTTCACAATTTATATAGTAAATGAAAGATAAACAGGCTAAAACACCTTAAAAATTATAGATTGCCTATATTTCCTAACACTATACTGATAATGTTTAACAGTCATCTTGAGTTTTCTATGTCCTAATTTTAAAAAATAAAAGCTGAAATAATCCCCAAATTAATTTATGACTATATGTAAAATGAACAGAGAACAGTATTACTACTTGTTCCCTTTGCTGTTGTATTTTAAGATACTGAAGTTTTAGAAAGAAGTCTATTGTGATGTCATTTGAAAATAAACTATTTTTTCCTATTGAATCTTCATATCCCTGGAAGTTGAATATGTTACCATGATTCAGAATGCATATTAGCAGAAAATTTTGCAAACCAAAAAAGAAAATAAAGCAATACACAGTTTAACATTCATATTTGTTCCAGGTTTTCCATTACAAGAGTCATTATAGAAAATCAGTAACATGGAAAGGAGATAGTTGTACCCAAATATTAGATATTTTTCTAATACAGAAATAAAAATACTTAAAGTTAATATTTTAATTTCAGCATCATATAATTTTGTAATTTCAATTTCTGATGTGTTAAATTTTTCTTTGTTTTCATATAAACTCTTACATCTCCCATTTTATTTTTCGGTGATATAAGTTGGAGGTACCAGGTTTTTTTTTTGTTTGTTTGTTTTTGTTTCAACCTCATTTTCTTTTTTTTGATATATCTAGGAAATTAAGAAGTAAAATAGGAAACATAATGTTCTGATAAGAAAACAACAGGCTTGTTGTGCTGAGGTAGTACAAGCAGTAATTCTGCATTGCAGTTATTACTACAGAATCAATAAGTATGGAACTAGAAAACAAATGTATCTTACTGAAAGTTTAATCAACCAGCAATCTCTGGTAGTGCCCTTCTGTGAAACAGTGTCATTTTTATGAAGAATTTATTAACTTGCATTTTACTTTTGAATTGCTGCATTCAAGAGCAGTATCATTATTTAAAAACTGTACTCTACTAATTTCTGTGTAAATCATGATGTAAAGGTACATATAGGATTGAAAGAAGGACCAAATGGAGAAGGGGCCAGATTTCACCAAAATAAAATATTTATTAAATAACAACTACAGCTGTTATTCTTCTAAACAATTAAAAAGGGGTAAATAATGTAATAAAATGCATGTCCTTCAGTTTATAGCTTGTTCTTTAAAAAATGTAATAAAACTAATACATATTCATCCTAGGAGGGCAAAAGAGAAGAAAATAAAATTTACCTGTATTTTTGCTAAGGAATAACCAATTTTCATCTGGCTCATTTCTACCTATCTAGCCATCGATCATCATCTATCTATATCCTCTGTCTCATGTGTGCTGTCAAACTTTCTAAGCTTTGCGAAATGGCAGCCCACTCCAGTGTTCTTGCCTGGAGAATCCCAGGGATGGGAGAGCCTGGTGAGCTGCCGTCTACGGGGTCGCACAGAGTCGGACATGACTGAAGCGACTTAGCAGCAAGCTTTGTGTATGCTTCTTTATTTTTAGCAAATGGGATTATATAATTTTATTTTGTCTATTGCACACTTCACATATATTGTATTTTTTCATATCATTAAATATTCTTATAAAATATAATTTTAGATAGCGTCACAGAATTTTTTACATAGAAATACTGTGTAGTCATCTATTTACCTGTAGTCAAACATCTACTGTTTCTTGTTTTGCCTCCTACTAATATTTTTTATTTAAATATCTTTTTCCACAGCTGTGTGGCCCAGTTTTTACTCCTTATAATTATCGATTCTTAGAGATGAAATTTTTTGGTCACAGAATAGTAACCTCTTTTTAAAGTCTTGCTGTATACTAGGAACTGTACTGATCTTTGGGGGCATGGTGGAGGAAGCTGAGAGAGAGGAGACAAACACTGCCAAGATGATTTCAAACTAGAGATACTAATTTAATTCCAACCTATGAATACCTAGGAGGACATATTCACTATACTCTAGGCAACATTATTATTCTCATTATTAAAAGGTATGATAATTCATCAGCCAAACTGTACCTAATTGTTATTTAATTGAATAGTTAACTCAGGTTATATTCAATATATACTCAGATGTTTGTCATTTGTATTTCTGATTTAAAACGTATTTTTACATTAATGGTATAAATTAGAATGATGTCTAGACATAGAATTCATGCTGAGCATTTTTCCTTTTGTTTCTAAATATTTTATGGAACTGCTCTGTTTAGGTATAAACTGTGATATTAACTAAAATCTTGGGATTTTAAACATAGACTTTAGCGGAAGAGCAAAGTGGGAATACCTTGCTTATGTTACCTATTTTTCTTTTAGTTGTTTTGTTCTGACATTTCATCACCTCATTTTTTCAAAGTAAACTTTCAAATAATAACTTATACAGAAATTAAAATTGTCCTTTTCTGTAACATACAATTGTGTGTAACAAAGTACCATCAGAAATGATTTTCCTCGCTAAAAATATGTCTTTGGTTTAATAAAATAAAAATTATCGAAGTTAGACCTTAATAAACTAGAGTGTGGATAATTACTCATCTGCAGGATATACCGTTTAAGATTTCATTACCAGTTTTAAAGGTCTGGATATGCAAATTGATTTAGTAAATTTTAAAGAGGGTAATACTTAATCTGCTAAAATAAACTATTTTTAATAGTTTTAGAAACACAATTTACATGCAAATATATTATATGCTAACTTCAGCTATTTCTTGTCTGTTTAATAAGCAAGTCTGATAAAAAAAAAGCCTATTCAGCAACACTGTTAGCCACTAGTTTGGTGTATGTTATTGATTGTATTTCTAAATCAATTATATTTTTTTAAAAAAACAGCAAACATGATGGAGCACATCCAAGTAAGTGTTTTCTTCAGTGGTTAATTCTGAAAGTTCCTATGCTGACTGTAATAATACTGCTGCTGCTGCTGCTAAGTCGCTTCAGTTGTGTCCGACTCTGTGCGACCCCACAGACGGGAGCCCACCAGGCTGCCCCGTCCCTGGGATTCTCCAGGCAAGAGTACTGGAGTGGGGTGCCATTGCCTTCTACCACTATTTAAAACCTTTTAAAATTGTCTGCTTTGGAGCTATCTGTATTTGCTCTAAAATACTCTTTTGAATAACTTGTTAGTTGCAATTACATTTTGATTTTGTACATCACAGAACTTTGGAGCCAAGTAGATGTGTTTGGTTGTACGAGCATTGGTCAAATGCTATTGTGAAAAAATGCCACACGAACAAATGGCTTTTTGATGAAAAGTACTGTCATCAGACATTCATATACACTTTGTTAATTTCTATCAAATATAATCTTTCAGATTCCTCAAAATTTAAACATAAGTATCTTGATTGACTAGCCTTTTTTGGGCTTTTTTGGTGATATAATTGCTCAGTCGTGTCCGACTCTTTGCGATCCCATGGACTGTAGCCTACCAGGCTCCTCTGTCCATGAGATTCTCCAGGCAAGAATACTGGAGTGGATTGCCATTTCCTTCTCCAGGGGATCTTCGAGACCCAGGGATCGAACCCGGGTCTCCTGCATTGGAGGCAGATGCTTTAACCTCTGAGCCACCAGGGAAGCCCCAACTGAAAAACTGGAATTTAAAATTTTTAAGGTGTGCAACTAGATGATTTGGTATTTATACATTTCGTGAAAGACCATCACAATCAAGCTAATTAGTATACCCATCACTTCATATAGATATCATTTAGCAAATTTCAAGAACACAATATAGTATTGTTAACGTTCACCATGTTGTAATTAAATATCCAGAAATTTATTTTTCTTGTATAATAGAAACTTTGAACCCCTTTGATCAACATCCTCCCATTCTCCCCAATTCCCTACCTCTGGCACCATCCATTCTACTCTCTGTTTATATGACTCTGACTGTTTTAGATGCCACACATAAGTGAGGTCATGCAATATTTGTCTTTCTATGTCTGGCTTATTTCACTTAACATAATGTGCCTCGGGTTTACTCATGTTGTCATGAGTGGAAGGATTTTCTTCTTTTTTAAGATTGAATAATTCTTCATTAATGCACACACACAGACATAAACACACACACATATATATCACATTTTCTCTATCCATCCATAGTTTTGCTATGTGAATCATGCTGCTTTGAGCATAAAAGCCAGATATCTTTTTGAGATTCTGATTTCAATTTCTTTGAATACACCCAGAAGTAGTATTGGTGAATTATATTATAGTTCAGTTTTTCACTTTTTTGGGGGAAACATCATAATATTTTTCACAGCAGCTGTGCTATTCTCATCAGCAATGTACAAGGGTTCCATTTTCTTCAAGTCTCACCAACACTTGTTATTTTTTGGGTTTCCAGTAAAAGTCATCCTTACAGATGTGACATGATGTCTCAGTTAGGTTTGATTTGCACTTCAAGCGCATCTTGATCCTTGCTTTTGCTTTGTGTTCAAAACATATGCTGCAATCTTAGAAGAAACTTTGTTCTTATTCAAATAAATTCACTTCTACATGTTTACAGTCTTCCTCTCATGCCAAATTTAATTTAAAAATATACTTGAGCACAGTTTGAAAACTGAAATAAAATAGAATGTGATTCTTTTTCTTGTGGATATAGAATTATCTTTATGTAATTTAGTGATTTGACAGCAACCTCTAGAAGATACTAATTTTTAAAATAATGAAGTTAATTACCAATTAATATCTGCTCAAACATATAAGTAGAACTAAAGACATGAAAAGTGGCCTTAGGAAGGTACAGATTGGAAATTTATAAATCAATAATTTCTTGCTTTTTAGCTTGGGTAATCTTACATAATGATCATTCATCCAGAAGATAAAGCTATAACATTGTGACAGGGAAAACACATATTTAGAATGCTGTATTTGTATTTTACCCACCTTGATGCTAATAAAAATTTTAATACTAATATATAAAAACTGTCAAGTGACCTCAGTGACCATGATGATCTTCATAGTACTAGAGTAGGGGCATCTTCAGTGAAAAAAGCAATTGGTCGGTTATTTCCCCTAACCAACCATTACAATATTAGTGTTTTCCAGGACTCAGTCATAGACTTTTTTGTTTTTTATCATCCATGCTTTACAGGGGTCTCTTTATCTATTACTAAGTATACCATCTCCACCTAAATATTACTGATTTTAGTTAATCTCCAGACTTGAACTTTCTTGTGAACTTCAGACTTCTGAGTCAAATTTTCTATTGCATGTCTTCATGAGAATATTCCACAAGCATCTGCAATAATAGTACATTTAAACCTCAGCATCTTTAGTTTTTTATTTCCTTCAAATTGTTTTCTACTGTCATTGTCTCTGCCACAGTCTGGACACTTCTCATTTTCCATTACCCAAAGTCTCTCTCTGGGATTGTTGTAATTGCCTCTTTACTGATTACCCTACTTCTTACCCTTTTATCAGTTTAATATCTATACTTAGTTATGTTTCTGACACACAAAACTGTGCCATTTTGTTCTTTGCCCTTATGTGCTTTAATTGCTTAAGTGGCCCCTTAGCTCAATTTTACACATTAGAAACTCATGACGTATTATATAGAGAACTATCTCAACTAGGCATTCTGTCCTCCCACTTTAGCAAAAGAGTTGCTCTTTTCTAAACTTGCCAGTTTTCTCATTCCACTTCGGTTTTGTACATGTCTTTATCCATGCCTGAAAAGTTCTCTGCTGCTTTTCTGACAAGAAATTCAATAAATATGTTTACCTCTCAGTCGAAACTCATTAGAGAAGCCATCTCTGACAACTCATGGTAAACATATGCCCCCTTCCTCTCACCAAGGGTGCCATTAATTGCACTAGAGCAACTACCAACTTAAGGTTCGATATCTCAGTTTTTCTTTCTCTAGATTTAAGCTGTCTTTAAGTAAAAGATCATATTTCGTTATATATGCACCAGTTAGCATAGTGCTTAGCCAGTGACAGAACCTAATGTAGTGATAACCAATCTCTTCGGGGGCCAGAGTGGAGTTGGATATGTTCACTTTGGTGGTAGGCTCTGATTCACCCATACAGATTCAGCTTGAGAAAGTGTCTGTTTATCTGTTTTGCATATTGATCTATAGCACAATATTTTGAAGAAAAAAGTACTTAAATTTTTAAAATAGTACAAAAGGAACAAAATTTGGAGTGAAACAAATTTTACTATAAGCCCTCTTTAGCATGACTAGTAATTATTTATCCTTGGGCAAATTACTGAATATTTAGTCTTTAAAATAAGACTTACCATCTATATACTGCATAATTGTTGTGAAAAGTAAAATGAAGATAATATTTTTATCATAAACTCATAGTTTTGTAGCTTAATCATTCTTGTATTAAATGATACTTCAAAACAACCAAATTACAAGTTGGATGGATAAATTTACATATAAGAGATATGCATTTATAGGTATGAAGAATCATGCCATAGGGTTTTTCAGTATTTTTTTTCAATGGAGAAGTCTAAGAAAAACATTTTTCTCTTTGAACATTTGGGTAAGCAAATTTGAACAGTATGCTTGCTATATTTTTTCAATACCAGTTAAAATGTAATAACGAAGTATTTTTTCAGAGATGTTACTATAGAATTTTTTCCAGGCTTCCCTCATAGCTCAGTCAGTAAAGAATCTTCCTGTAATGAAGGAGACACAGGCTTGATTCCTGAGTTGGGAAGATCCACTGAAGAAGGAAATATCAACCCACTCCATTATTTTTGCCTGGAGAATCCCATGGACAGAACTGCCAGGCTACTGTCCATGAGGTCTCAAAAATTGGATGCAACTTAGCAAATAAACCACCACCATTTTTCATGGAACTTCTTTTCACATTTAACAGAACATTATTTTTCTGTGACTCAATCATTAAGATTTAGTTTGGAAAGTTATATTTAACCCCATAATTTATCTTTCAGTGAGATATAAAATGCAATAGTATATGAGTAGTATAGAAACAAAAAAAAGTTTGGGTAATATTCCTGGTCATTTTCCTAGCACTACACAGTAAATCTTTCTTTGATAATGAAAATGGTCTATAAACTGTTCATTCTGTCCAGTACTGACGCCACTAGCATCATGCAGCTATTAAGAATTTGAAATGTGTGCATTGCAACTGAAGAACTGACCTTTTCTCATTCAATTTTAATTGATTTAAATTTAAATAGGCATATGTAACTGGTGACTTTTTATTAGACACCTCAGTTCAAAGCAATTCTGTTGTGGATAATTACCACAAGTTACCTGTTATTGGTGGTATGGATTAATTTTCCTTTCTTTAACCTGAAAGTTGAATCATGGACCATTTTTTCTTAGTAACTTTTTATAGTTCTATCATCCATCAATTTGATGAAAGTCATTTTGAATCCAGTTTAATTTCCTGCCACTGCCACTTCTTGGAACAAATAGTTCTTTAAGTTTATTATCCACTTTGAATAATGGCTTCCTGATCCTTATTGTAAGAAAACTTTGCCCAATTCAAATGTTTTACCACCACTATATCAGAGTTAGCAAAAAAAAATCCATTGATAATTTATCTATTATATTCATGTCTACATAATTTTGATCCTATATATTCTATAATTTTATCTTTGTGAATTAAAAGATTGCCATCATGTGAATACATGACATGAGTCTACATCAGATTCTAGAAGCACATTGTTTAACATTGATTCAGGACACTTGACTTTATGTCTACCACAGTTATTTTTTAATGTATAAGAATTTGTGAAATGTTTTGATTATCAGCACAGGGTTAATATACTAGAAGGCAATGGCACCCCACTCCAGTACTCTTGCCTGGAAAATCCCATGGATGGAGGAGCCTGGTAGGCTGCAGTCCATGGGATCGCAAAGAGTCGGACGTGACTAAGCGACTTCACTTTCACTTTTCACTTTCATGCATTGGAGAAGGAAATGGCAACCCACTCCAGTGTTCTTGCCTGGAGAATCCCAGGGACAGGGGAGCCTGGTGGGCTGCCGTCTATGGGGTCGCACAGAGTCGGACACGACTGAAGCGACTTAGCAGCAGCAGCAGGAGCAGCAGCAGGAGGATAGCAAACAAAAACAAATAGCAATAACTCTTAAACTCCTTTTATTATCTCTCTTTATTCTGAGTTACAGGTCATTATACATAATTTGAATTTTATGCTTGTGTAATCTTCCTTTGAACTTCCTTACTCTAGATTGTATCTTCCGCTCTTCTGCTTATTTGTACTGAACTGTGAGACCTTATAATTATTTCATCACTGTCTTCACTTACCAAGAAGTTTGACTTTATCCAGCAACTTCAAGATTTCAAATCTTATAGACTTTGTGGGTTGAAAAGATTATGATACACCCTCATCTCTATCAGTTCAGTTCTGTTTGCTCACTCATGTCCAACTCTTTGCCACCCTATGGACTGAAGCACACCAGCCTTCCCAGTCCATCACCAACTCCCAGAGCTTGCTCAAATTCATGTCCATCTAGTTGGTGATGCCATCCAAACATCTCATCCTCTGTCATCCCCTTCTCCTCCTGCCTTCAATCTTCCCCAGCATCAGGGTCTTTTCCAGTGTCAGTTCTTCGCGTCAGGTGGCCAAAGTATTGGAGTTTCAGCTTCAGCATCAGTCCTTCCAATGAAGACTCATGATTGATTTCCTTTAGGAGAGACTGGTTGGATCTCCTCGCAGTCCAAGGGACTCTCAAGAGTCTTCTCCAACACCACAGTTCAAAAACATCAGTTCTTTGGTGCTCAACTTTCTTTATGGTCCAACTCTCAAATCCATACATGACTACTGGAAAAAACATGGCTTTAATCATATAGACCTTTCTCACCAGAGTAGTGTCTCTGCTTTTTAATATGCTATCTATGATAACCATAGCATTTCTTAAAAGCAATGGAAACATATTAAACAGCTTTGTCAAAGCTCAAGTTCATTTTGATTTTTCACAGTCATTCAATAGTCCTTTAAAAGACTTTTGAAAGAATTTTTATAATTTTAAAAGTCTAAGAAGGTTACATTGACCCCCTTCCACTATGATTATTTCTTCTCTTTAATATCTATAAGTTAATCCAACACAATTTACTCAGATTTTGCAAAGAACTGTATTTATTGCTTTCTGTCAGACCCCATAACTAATTCTAAAAATCATTTATGTCTGGTTCTCTCTTTTTCTAGGTACATTCCCAGCCCCTTAGAATCAGGCACCAACAAGTGAGTCATTATGTTTAAGATGTTTTGGAGTTCATGTTTTGTTTGTAGTATGTGGTTACCTCTAACCTTTGAATTATTACTATGTTTTGATAGAGTCATATCTCTGTCATTTAACTCTCCTATTGCATGTATCTTCTCAGTTAAAAAAAAAGAATTTAAACGCCATGCTCTAGGTATGTTCAACTTTAGTGATCATGCCAATTTTCAAAAACTGGTTTATTATTTCACACTCTCACCAACAGTCCATGAGTTTCACTTGCTCTACATTCTCAACAACACTTGGTTTTGTCAAATAAAATAATTGATCATTATATTCAGTTTTCAGTAATTTGGCATTTTGATGGTAATTTATATATTTAAAGTCTGTCTGTGGTTCAGATACCCTCTTTTGAGAATTGTCTAAGTCCTTTTCCTGTTTTTTTAAAGTATGTTGTCTGTATTTTTCCAATTAACTTTATATAGTTTTAAATATATATATGGGTATAGATCTATTGTAGGTGCAGGTATTGGAAATATTTTCCAGTTTGTAAAGTCCTTTTTTACTTTCTTAATTATATAGCTTGATATTTTTAATCTAAATTAACTTGAAGTTCAGTTAAACAACATTTTTACCTTTTTGCCTTTTACCTTTGTTCTCATTGCCTTTTTAAGAAATCTTCAACTACTTCAAAGTCAAAGATTTTCTTCTGTAATATACTATTCTTTTCTAATATATGCATCTAAGTCCTGCTTTTCACAATTTTGGACACAATTTAGTTTCCATTGTTATTCATTCCATGTCATATTATTCCAATTTAAGTGTTATAGTAATTAGGGATTTAATATAGGTTTTAGAAGTCACAAGGATGGGGTAAGAGACAGGGTAATGAAAGCACAGAGGGGCTCCAATTAGGGTATAAAAGAAATAGTAACTAAATGGCTTCCACTGGAATATCTAGATATTTTGGAGAAACTGAAGCTTGAGGAAAGTTTTAGAAAAGTCTTCACATTTGATTTAGAGAAGCTCATAGGGAGGTCTGTGAATATGGCTATGAAGCTATAGTGAAGCTTGTATGACAGTCTTCAAAAAATAATGGTTTCTGCCACATTTTTACTTTTGTCTCAATAGTACTATAGCTGGTAAGCGTTCTTTGGTAAAGTGACCCCAAACCAAACTTACGTTTTTATAGAATCTGAGTTATTAACAGTTCTTTTGGGGCCTGTTTGTGTTGATTGTTGCAGCTTTGCATTCAATTTACCGCATGACATCAAAATACTAGAAGACCCCTCAGAAAATGTGTTCCAAACACATTCCTGCCTTCCTACATGGTGTAGCGGCAACCCGAGTTCCTCCTGGTATTCTCCATTCAGTATAGAAAGAGACTCAGCTGGGAGCCTTTAGCCACCAGCACTCCCAACAAGTGAGGGCATGAGTGCTTCAGTCCAGAAGGAGTAATCTGGGCACTGCACCCCCCATCTATTACTGTCCTACTCTTATGCTGCTCTCAGCCTCTTATTTTATATCAAAAGTTCAGGGAGAAGCTCTGCTATGCTTTTGGTTGGTCTTTTTTCTTGAGAGATAAGAAGATTAATGGGATAAGATTATAACCCCTGCTGTAGCTGGTCTTAGCAGTGACAATGATATGCCCTGTCTTCATTCACTTCTGTCCATTTGAGATGCCCTCTTTTGGATAGCACTTCTGCCAGTATAGGGTACCTACCAAGACCCTTATCCTTAAGAATTCTTAACATCTTCTCAAATCATAGCTATTGCATTTGTCCATTTATTTTCAAAAATGGGCAAACATATATCAAAGCACATACACATGGACGCCCTGAGTATCAAACATAATCCTTACTATCCCTCCATCTAAGAACAGCCCCACCTCCTCATGATGATTATGGTCAATTATATCTTCTAAGCTGATACTTCCTTTCCTTGCCTGCTTGTTTCTTGATGTAAGGAAACTTAAGTGACCGAGTGATTCAGTTCAGTTCAGTTCAGTTCAGTCGCTCAGTCATGTCCGACTCTTTGTGACCCCATGAATCACAGCACCCAGGCCTCCCTGTCCATCACCAACTCCTGGAGTTCACCCAGACTCACGTCCATTGAGTCAGTGCTGCCATCCAGCCATCTCATCCTCGGCCGTCCCCTTCTCTTCCTGCCCCCTATCCCTCCCAGTATCAGAGTCTTTTCCAATGAGTCAGCTCTTCGCTTGAGGTGGCCAAAGTGCTGGAGTTTCAGCTTTAGCATCATTCCCTCCAAAGAAATCCCAGGGTTGATCTCCTTCAGAATGGATTGGTTGGATCTCCTTGCAGTCCAAGGGACTCTCAAGAGTCTTCTCCAACACCACAGTTCAAAAGCATCAATTCTTCGGCACTCAGCTTTCTTCACAGTCCAACTCTCACATCCATACATGACCACTGGAAAAACCATAGCCTTCACTAGATGGACCTTTGTTGGCAAAGTAATGTCTCTGCTTTTCAATATGCTATCTAGGTTGGTCATAACTTTTCTTAACTTTAAGTTTAGTGGTACTCTTCTTATTCCCTATGGGGAAATATTTGTCTCTGGGAACCAAGACGTCTAAACCCATATTACCATGGGGATAGGAAGCTTAAATTCTCCAGCAAAGACACTGAATTTGATGCTAAGCAAGGCTACAATGACTTCTATCTTTGGTAACCAAACCCATGTTTTATCCTATCTATTTAAGACACAGAAACATTAAATGATCATTGATTTAGCATAAAAGTGAATATTGACAAAGATCTCCCTATATTTATCAGCTATCACATCCAAACTTACTTGTCTCAGTTATACCTTTAAAAGGCATTTCCATCACTCCATCAGGTGAACAATTTCTAGGCAGTGAGATGGATAATAGAACCAATGGAACCTCTGTATATGGGTTAAGTTTCATACTTTCTTTTCTATAAAGAGGAGTCATGTTATTTGGGATAGTGGATAAGTGGATCACACCAGATATGATTCTTTCTGAGGCCTCACAAGGAGTAAAGCATACCCTAATGAATGTGTATTAATTCTACTCAAGCTGAATCTTTCCAGTATGGAAGGGATCCAATGTAATTAACTTGCCATCAAGTAAAAAGTTGTCTCTTCAAAGTGAAGGGAAAGTCACTCAGTCATGTCCAACTCTTTGTGATCCCATGAACTGTACAGTCCCTGGAATTCCCCAGGCCAGATACTGGAGTCAGTGGCCTTTCCCTTCTCCAGGGGATATTCCCAACCCAGGGATCGAAACTAGGTCTCCCACATTGCAGGCAGATTCTTTACCGGCTGAGCCACAAGGGAAGCCCAAAGGATGGTATTATATCAAGGATTCAGAATTAATCTCTATTGCTGACTTTGTCCACAGCAGAGGTTGGAAGTCCCTACAGTTGGATTTTATACATAGTCTTTATTGCTGTCTCCATGGCTGTTTGTGTCTGTAAGCTCATTGTAGGTCCCTTTGGGAAAAAGAGTAGGGAAGTCATTATTCTATTAATTTGCTATTGATTTGAAGAGCCCTTCTTCATAGAGACTCAGTCTTTCCTGTGGTCATGAAATTCAAGGTTGAAACTGGCTTAAGTCAAACAGCTGGGCAAGGGACTGGTTCTTAAAAGGACAGCCAACTTCAACAACTTGGCTACCTTTCCTTAATTTTTTTTTTTTTTTTAATTTTTAAGTTGAAGAGCTTCTTTATTGGAAGCTCATTAGTTTGTGACTTGGGACATAGTGATATATTAACCATCTCCTTAATTCTCAAGGGGTTATATCCCTTTGGCTGCCACTTTGATGCTCAAAGTCATTTTAGTACTGCCATCTGGCCTCTATCACTTAGGGTTCCTATCATCCACATTGCTATCAGGGTTTACTGTTCTGAAACAGCATCTTCTATTAAGTTCTATACCAATGAATCACATTGAGTTTCTTGGTGATAGTTAATACCTCTTTCCCTAGGATATTCTTTTTTTTTTTTTTTTTAAGTATCTTTTACTGAGCCCTCGGTATAAAACTTAGACGGTGAATTTTTTTGACCTTAGGTAGTGTGTCTACTTAAGCCTATCCATTTCTCTGAGAATTTTAATCTCTTCCTCAACTGTCTTTTCTAGAAATTCTGACATTTCTATTTATTTACTCTTAGCCATCTCTTTCTCTAACCTCCAAGAGCCATCCTAACAGGGTGTTATTATCATACTCTGGAGGTCTTGCTAAGATGATAAACTTTGTTTCATGGGATGGTCTCATACCTGTAAACACCCCATTATTCAACTTTCACTTCTTCCCCTGTTTGTTCAGACCATGTAAACTCCCTAGCATCCTATCAGTATATGATGACTACACCTTGAATCTCCTTTCGGCTATACTCCCGTTCCTCTCTTAGCACTTCCTTGGTCATGATCTGTTATAGCTTAATTGTACTTACAAGCCTGGTGGTCCATATATGTAGTAAGGGTAGGTCCTGAGGAAGGGGCATGCTTTCTTGTAAGCCAGAAGCCTCTACATCATCCTCAATCAAAGGAGTGCATTTACCTTTAATAGGGAGTAGTGGGCCATTTCTGAGCACTGTAGGACTCAGAGCATCTAGAAATGCAGGATTTTTGAAATCATCAGTCTAGATATCTCTGTCTCATTTCTTAATGTCCCCTTCTGTCCCAGTACCCTGAACTTAGTACCTAAAATATGCTAGATGACTGAGAATTGACACTTTTGTAACTACTATTATAAACAAATTTATAAATAATTCCTGTGTCAAATCCTTATGTTTTCATGCACTCTAGCTTCTTAGGATGAGAGTCTACTTACATGCTGAAAGTCCTTGAGCTTTCAAAATAAGACTTTAATTGGCAAGTAATCACGTTCACATTTTTCATCTGCTTTTTTTCAATGCATTAGAAGTATCTACAGAAGGCTCTTCAGTTTCATAGGTACTATAATTTTTACTTGTCCTAATTTCTTAAATACCAGTTTATTGCCCCCACCATAAATCACAAAACTCCTAGAAGAAAACATAGGCAGAATACTGTTTGATTTGAATCTTGGCAATATTTTTTTGAATCTGTCTCCTTAAGGCAAAGGAAACTAAAGCAAAAATAAATAGCATCTAATAAAACTTAAAAGATTTTACACAAGACAGGAAACTATTGACAAAATGAAAATACAAATTATGGAATGGGAGAAAATATATGCAAATAATATAATTCTTAAGGGGTTAATATCCAATATATTTTAAAATTTCATACAAATTCATATCAAAAAATAAATAACTCTATTAAAAATGAGCAGAAGATCTGAACATTTTTCCAAAGAAGATATACAGATGACCAATGAGTGGATGGAAAGATGCTCAGCATAGCTAATTATCAGAAAAATACAAAGCAAAACTCCAATGAGATATCACCTCACAAGTGTTAGAATGGCTGTTGTCAAAAAGATCACTAATAACAAATGTTGGTGAGGATGTGGGGAAAAGGGAACCCAGGGACACTGTTGGTGGGAATGTAAATTGGTGCAGCCACTACAGAAAACACTATGGAGGTTCCTCAAAAAACTAAAGATAGAACTACTGTAAGACCCAGATAGAACTAAGTCAAGTAATGGCAACCCTTGATAAAGCACTCAGATTAGTTTTCTTTCCTTATCTTAGTCTCTCTGTTCTTACTTTTGCTTCTTGGGATTACTGCCCAAATAAAGCACTTGTCTCAGGCTAGAATAACTAATTAAAGTACCCCCAGTGGTAAAAAAGAAAGGGGGAAATATTTAGCGAGTTGTATTTCCAACAAGGGAAAGAAAAGCGTGTATGATTTGTTTCTTTCACTCTTGCCTAAGTAAAATTATGGAAGTCACAATTTTACTTGAGTCATCTTGTAAGGGACTTCCTAAGCAGGACTTTTCAGGGCAAATGTTGTGCAGCAAACATTAAGATAAAAGATGACATTATTGGCTATTACTGATTATCACTATAAATGTCTATCTAAGTTAAGATGCTTTTTCAATAGGAACAAATGATGACCCTGCTCAACATGATATCAGGTAACTGAAAGATTTTCTACTCTTGATGCTATATGCAGAGGTCAGCACTGATGTTTACCTAAAACAGTATGATGAAGAGAATTCTATGTCAATGTAATTACTCAATGAAAGGAATCCTATTTTATTAAGCTTGTTCATAACCTCCATATTTGCCACCATGAAATCTTATACTTGAGTCTATTAAGCAGGAAGCAGGGTACCTGGTGAAAAAGACAGTTTGTCATGTATAGAGGGAAGCCTCCTCTACAGTGGCACCTTTTGGTGAATACTCATTTGGGAAACAAATATTTTCACAGAAAATTTTGAGTGGTATACCATATCCTTCTATTCTAGCCTTTCTGTTCTCAAAGTTCCAAACATATTCTAACCATTTTCCTGACAAATCTTTTAAAAGTGTAAAACAATATCATAAACCAGTGTATCCACATTTTTATTTAAGTATCCTTAAAACAAAAGTGAGGGATCAGAAGTACCACCTTATATTTCATCCACTTGTAGGATCTTTCTTCACCACTGTCTTGCCTGGTCATGTAGAAGGTACGTGCTGGCAACATATTACGTGCAATCATCTTTAAATCAGGCCAGATGTTTTTTACTCCATAGACTTGTCATTAAGAAATCTTCATGGGGCCATAGGTGTAAGATGAAAGCAAGGTGGCAATACTGCAGAGTTTGAGCCAAATGTAACTATGTCTCTGGAGCTACTCAGGTGTAACCTGAATTTCACCGTATTCTCATAGTAGTGGATTCTTCCTATTCACATCTAGTTTCATATCCTGGTAGAACAGAAAGGTATCAGCTCATGATAACTCATTTTTCAAGTAAGAAACAAAAAATCAATTTATAATAAAATAGTGATATTTAAATATGTAAATACTCAGACACAACTGTACTAGAAGACATAACAAAAATAGAAACACTCTGTTTGTTATAAATCTAAACTAACAGTTGAATTGTGGTGATGACTCAAAAATTAAGAGCAAAATTGCCACTGCAGAACAAATTTTCTAAAATAGTAAACAGTTCTTGGTACATTTGGAACAAAATGATGCACAGGCTTCTCATGATTTGTTTTTGTGATTGAAAAAATGTATAATTAGATTTTTTATCTAGTTTTTAACTTACAGTTGAATATTGAATGCTGAAAAGGAGTTCAAATGATAGATAATATTGGGGTTGGGAGAAGTGTGACAAAGGAGGAAAACCAGGTATCAAGAACAAGTTTACCTGAGAAACTAATTCTTTCAGGGCAATGTACTTAAGCCCGTTTTTACCAATCTGACTCTTTTGATGGAAAAATTTCTGTTATTTGGCCACATTTTAATAAAACATCATACTATCTGCAGTCCAAGGAGGAGATAAATTATTACTTTAAAGCATTTGTGATGATGAAATTTTTCTTGCCAGGGATTAGATTAAGATAGGAAACGTGACCATTATTGGCCAGTGTTAAAGCATTTGAAATTTTCTCAAGCTGAGTTTCCACTGGTGTAGAAAGTAGTTAATAAGGAATATCCTTTCTTCATTTATTGGATGTTGTTGGCTCAATATGAAATTGTAGTCATCATGCAATCATAAAAAACATGTCAAAACAAAAACATGGAAAAAACATGGACTCTTGATCCTGACAGCGAGTATAAATTCACCAAGAGTGTAATATTCCTGATGTCTGAACTTCTCATTTCTTGAGATAATATATCCACTTATTATTTAAACCATGTTAATTCGAATTTCTGTATCTTGCAACTGATGTTCTGATATAGCAAGTGTTGAAGAGTAATTTTAGCATTGTACTTGTCAGTGTCTAAACTATACTCTAACACCAAAAAGTGCTCAAAAATGTATGCAAATTAAACATTAAATAAAATATTTTCACTACTGAACCTAAGAAGTCATCCTATTTTATTAATAGGTATATGAAAAAGGCATTTTTACTTCCTTGTTCCCATAAGCACTCAATAATCTATAGGGAAAAGGAAAGAGTGGTTCAGTTCAGTTCAGTTCAGTCACTCAGTCGTGTTCGACTCTTTGCGACCCCATGAATCGCAGCACGCCAGGCCTCCCTGTCCATCACCAACTCCCGGAGTTCACTCAGACTCATGTCCATCGAGTCGGTGATGCCATCCAGCCATCTCATCCTCGGTCGTCCCCTTCTCCTCCTGCCCCCAATCCCTCCCAGCATCAGAGTCTTTTCCAATGAGTCAACTCTTCACATGAGGTGGCCAAAGTACTGGAGTTTCAGCTTTAGCATCATTCCTTCGAAAGAAATCCCAGGGTTAATCTCCTTCAGAATGGACTGGTTGGATCTCCTTGTAGTCCAAGGGACTCTCAAGAGTCTTCTCCAACACCACAGTTCAAAAGCATCCATTCTTTGGCGTTCAGGCTTCTTCATAGTCCAACTCTCACATCCATACATGACCACAGGAAAAACCATAGCCTTGACTAGGCAGACCTTAGTCGGCAAAGTAATGTCTCTGCTTTGGAATATACTATCTAGGTTGGTCATCACTTTCCTTCCAAGGAGTAAGCGTCTTTTAATTTCATGGCTGCAATCACCATCTGCAGTGATTTTGGAGCCCCCAAAAATAAAGTCTGACACTGTTTCTACTGTTTCCCCATCTATTTGCCATGAAGTGATGGGACTAGATGCCATGATCTTCATTTTCTCAATGTTGAGCTTTAAGCCAGCTTTTTCACTCTCCTCTTTCACTTTCATCAAGAGGCTTTTTAGCTCCTCTTCAGTTTCTGCCATAAGGGTGGTGTCATCTGCATATCTGAGGTTATTGATATTTCTCTCAGCAATCTTGATTCCAGCTTGTGTTTCTTCCAGCCCAGCATTTCTCATGATGTACTCGGCATAGAAGTTAAATAAGCAGGGTGACAATATACAGCCTTGACATACTCCTTTTCCTATTTGGAACCAGTCTGTTGTTCCATGTCCAGTTCTAACTGTTACTTCCTGACCTGCATACAGATTTCTCAAGAGGCAGGTTAGGCAGTCTGGTATTCCCATCTCTTTCAGAATTTTCCACAGTTTATTGTGATCCACACAAAGTCTTTGGCATAGTCAATAAGGCAGAAATAGATATTTTTCTGGAACTCTCTTGCTTTTTCCTTGATCCAGCAGATGTTAGTGGCTAGTCTATTAATATCTCTAAGTTTAAATACTTTTCTAGTATAAAGGTGATTGAAAAATCATCTTTGCATTATTCACAATGCATATATAATGCTATTTTAAGAGTATTAGTAATGAAAATGACACATTAGAATTTTATCTAGGGATTTGCATAACATTAGATTACATTCCTGATGATAGTTAAGATTAATTTTCCAGATTTTAAAAAGTTTTCTTTAAAAAGTAAAACAAAAAAATCTCTAAATAATAAAAGTCCATATTTCTAGCTGAATTTTATTTTGTGGTTAAAAAACAAATCTTAGTGGGTTACTTTGAAAATTATCTTGGGTGGCATTATATTAATTTTCTGATTGATGGGCTAATCTAAAGAAATTTTGGATAAAGCATGATTTAAAGAATAAAGGAGGATTTCCCTGGTGATCCAGTAGGTGGTTAAGAATCCACCTGCCCATGCAGGGAAAATGGGTTCGATCCCTGGTCTGGGAAGATTCCACATTCCTCAGGGTAAATAAGCCTGTGTGGTGCAACTACTAAAGTCCTTGCACCTGAAACCCATACTCTGTAACAAAAGAAGAAGCTTGCCGCAATGAGAAGCCTGCACACCACAGCTAGAGACTAGCCCCCCTCAGTGCAACTAGAGAAAGCTCATGCAAAACAATGAAGATGCAGCACAGCCAAAAATAAAATTTTTTATAAAAAATGTCCCCTTAAAAAAGGAATAAAAGAATAAGGGCCTTATAAGACTATACTTGGAACTGTCTTTGCTCTTGCCTACAGGAAGATGGTTTTTCCAGTAGTCATGTATGGATGTGAGAGTTGGACCGTCAAGAAGGCTGAGCACTGAAGAACTGATGCTTTTGAACTGTGGTGTTGGAAAAGACTCTTGAGAGTTGCTTGGACTGCAAGGAGATCCAACCAGTCCTTCCAAAAGGAAATCAACTCTGAATACTCATTAGAAGGACTGATGCTAAAGCTGAAGCTCCAATATTTAGGCAGTATGTCCAATACTCCAAAACCAGATGTGAAGGGCCGACTCATTAGAAAAGCCCCTGATGCTGGGAAAGATTGAAGGCAGAAGGAGAAGGGGAAGATGGAGGAAGAGATGGTTGGATGGCAATGCTGACTCAATTGGCATGAGTTTAAGCAAGCTCTGGAGGATGGTGAACGACAGGGAAGCCTGGTATGCTGCAGTTCATGGGGTCACAAAGAGTCGGACGCAACCAAGTGACTGAACAATAACAGGAGGATGATCATTGTTTTTATCAAAGTAATTAGATGAGTATTTATTCTAAATATTGAAAATTATCATTGGGCCTACCATTTACATGAAATGCTAAGCAATGCAGGAAAAACCTCAAAAAGGATCTCAAGATGGCCCTCAAAGGAGCCTTTCACACAAAATGCTTGAAGAATGGGCCTATTCTGAGTCTAATGACAGAGGATGCCCTGGCATAAGGAAAATATTTTCTGTGTTTTATGATTCAGTTCTGTATTTATTCAGATGTGTTAAAGCAATAAATACAAAAACATGTTTTCATGCTATAATTACTAATAACGTGTTAAGTGCCAACCCCCTGTCAAATTTGGCATTGTCCCCTACGCTGGATGAATATTTCTTGCAACATATTTCTGGATGCATTTCATATACTTTGTATTGGATATAATATTAATATTCCCCAAAGCACTTGGAAAGAGGTAATCTGTATGATGATTAGGAGAAAACGTAAGTATCTATCAGGACACAGATTTTCCAGAGGAGTTTATTTTTGGAGAAAGTGTGAAGCAAAAATAAAGTTTTAAATTCATGCTTCTTAAAACTTAGAGGATTGTCTATGAAAGAAACAACTTCAACAACAACAAAATTGGCCATCTCTTCTAAGAAGGTTGTGGTGTAATCTGAACTATGCATGATATTAATGGACTTTCTTAAAAAATTATTTTTGAAGTCATCTCTGTGGGCCATCTGGTGTTGAAAATGGGAGAGACAGTATCTTATGCATCTTTTTATTTTGTTTTTAAAAATAATTTATTATTTTTCTCTGGCATCCTGCTAAAATCTCCTGTCTTTCTATTTTTCTAGTTAAGAAAGTAAATAGTAAACAAAAATATTAACTGAATTCTTATAAAACACATAGGATAAATTGTATGAGGTTTTTAATTTTTTTATTTTGCTTTGTTTTGTTTTGCTTTGTTTTTTATTTTGCTTTGCTTTAAGTATTTGTAACTCTTTGTATGACCTTCTATGATTCCTAATTGCTAAGTCAACATAAAAAAAATATTGAAATTGACTCACCAAACTGGCATTGTCTATATATTTCTATATTCACATAGCCAATTGTAAGTTCTAACAAGAGGTTGAGAACTTCCATTTTCATTTGAAAGTATTATATTAATATACTAATTAAAGAATATTATATATATATCTAAACTTCTCATTCAGTAAATGAATCTATATAAAATATAAATATATAAAAGTTTCACATATATACACATACGTGTATGTGTATATATAATATTAAGTAGTCTTATTTGTTTTTTTTATTTCTTAATTTTTCACTTGGAATGAAAATGCTTAGAACTGAAAAAAAATTGAATTCATCAATCAATTAATTGTATTAATCAATAAATCATTTCTTATCTTTTCATCTCATATAATGATCTGAATTCACTCTTAAACTGCAAAGATATATCACTACATATCATATCATTATTACAATGATAATAAGGGAAGCCTTAATACCAATAAGTTTGACAAACAGATGCAATGTACAAATTTCTTATAACACAAAAACTGACACAAGATGAAATAGAAAATCAGAAGAGTTCAAAATCTATAATAAAAATTGAATTCATCATCAAACAGTTTTTCTCAAAGTACTCCAGGCCTAGATGCTTTCACTGAGGAACTATGCCAGACATCTAATGAATATGTAATAGCAGTTTTAAGCAAACTTTTTCAGAAAATAGAGAAGGGAACATTTTCCAATTTATTTTACGAGGCCAGTTAAAACCTAATAGCAAAACATGACAATCATGTTGCAAATTTAAGACTCTATTAAAAAAGTGGAAGGTAGGAGTCAAGGATACTCATTGTCAGTAAAACACTGATTTGTAGTAAATCAAATTTTACTAAAAATATACTTCTATGACCCATAACATGATAAAAATTATTTTTAAAATCTCATGATGTTTTGTTACTCAATATGGAAGATTTTAGTGAAGAAGAAAAATTAAAATTTCGATAACCATGTATAAAAGTAAAATTTCTCTGTAATCTTAATTCTTCTGCTGTTTTAAGTAAAGAATCCGGCTGCAACGCAGGAGACTCAGGTTCAAACCCTGGATTGGGAAGATGCCCTGGAGAAGGGAATGGCAACCCACTCCAGTATGCTTGCTTGGAGAAAACCATGAAGCCTGGTGTGTTACAGTTCATGAGGTTGCAAAGAGTCGGACATGACTGAATACCTAACACATGCATACACAGACTCAGGGGAAAATGACAAGAGATATATAAACCAATCACCATATCATGTCATTATTTTTATATTTTAAAGTGTATTATTAGGAGCCACTTACCTGGATGTTATTTCTAAGAATCTGGACAATTCAAATAATAATTTCCACCTTGAACTATGTAAAAAGCCTTTCTAGCAGGACAGGGCCACTTCATGTAGTTAAGAAGAGCTAAGGAAACATATACACCCAGGAGTGGGTTTGCTGAATCATATGGTAGTTCTGTTTGCACTTTTTGAGAAAATTCTGTACTCTCTTCCATATTTTCTGTATACCACTTTACAGTGCCATCAATAATACACAACATATATACATGTATATAATTCTAACTGATGCTATTCATGTTGCATTTGAATTACCACCCAAAATTTCAAGTTGTTCTCTTATGATTTCATAAACAATTCCCTACCACAATCCACAATGATCTAATATTACTCAAACTTCTATGATATCTTTTATATAATTATATACTATTTTATTAGATTAAGATAAATATGATGTATTTGCAATTAAGATATACTCCAAATAAAATTTTTATTGTATTATAGCATACAGAAAAGAACATGTTATATACATGTAACACATAGATAATAATATATCAAAAAGCACTCACTGATTTAAGGAAAAAGAGCACCACAATTATCTTTGAAATCAACTGAGTAACTTTCCCCAAGGGTACCAAGAGGTAATTATTCTGAATCTTGTATTTTTTTCACCCCCTTTCTTTGCTTTGTAGCCCCTCAGCTTTACTCTTTCTGGTCTTACAGGAAAAGTATTTGGTATTTCACCATTAAGGATAATTTTATCTCTAGACTTTTTGGAAACGGACTTTATCAAGTTGAAGAAATTCACTTCTATCCTTATTTTACTAAGAAGTTTTATTAGGAAACAATGTGTTGGATATAGTTAAGTGGTTTTTCTTTGTCTATTGAGGTGGTTATCTGTATTTTCCTCTATTCAATTCACTTCAGTTCAGTCACTCAGTCTTGTACGACTCCTTGAGACCCCATGGACTGCAGCACCCCGGACTTCCCTGTCCATCACCAACTCCCTGAGCCTACTCAAACTCATGTACATCATGTCAGCGATTTCATCCAACCATCTCACCCTCTCTTGTCCCCTTCTCCTGCCCCCTTCAGTCTTTCACAGCATCAAGGTCTTTTCCAGTGAGTCAATTCTTTGCATCAGGTGGCCAAAGTATTGGAGCTTCACCATCAGCATCAGTCCTTCCAATGAATATTCAGGACTGCTTTCCTTTAGGATTGACTGGTTAGATCTCTTTGCAGTCCAAGGGACTCTCAAGAGTCTTCTCCAACACCACAGTTCAAAAGCATCAATTCTTGGGCAATCAGCTTTTTTTATAGTCCCTTCTGTTAGGTTTATACCATTTCTGTCCTTTGTTGTGTCCATCTTTGATTGAAATGTTCCCTTGGTATCTCTAATTTTCTTGAAGAGATCTCTAGTCTTTCCCGTTCTATTGTTTTCCTCTATTTCTTTGCATTGACCACTGAGGAAAGCTTTCTTATTTCTCCTTGCTATTCTTTGGAACTCGGCATTCAAATGGGTATATCTTTCCTTTTTTCCTTTGCCTTTTGCTTATCTTCTTTTCCCAATATTTGTAAGGACTTCTCAGACAGCCATTTTGTCTTTTGCATTTCTTTTTCTTGGGGATGATCTTGATCCCTGCTTCCTGTACAATGTCATGAACTTCTGTCCATAGGTCTTCAGGCACTCTGTCTGATAGATCTACTTCTGCTTTATTGACTATGCCAAGAAATTTGACGGTGTGGATCACAACAAACTCTGGAAAATTCTTACAGAAATGGGAATAACAGACCACCTGACCTGACTCTTGAAATGTGTATGCAGGTCAGGAAGAAAGAGTTAGAACTGGACATGGAACAACAGACTGGTTTCCAGTTGGGAAAGGAGTACAGCAAGGCTGTATATTGTCACCCTCCTTATTTAACTTATATGCAGAGTACATTATGAGAAACACTGGACTGGATGAAGCACAAGCTGAAATCAAGATTGCCTGGAGAAATATCAGTAACCTCAGATGTGCAGACAACACCACCCTTATGACAGAAAGTGAAGAACTAAAAAGCCTTTTGATGAAAGTTAAAGAGGAGTGAAAAAGTTGGCTTCAAACTCAACATTCAGAAAACTAAGATCATGGAATCTGGTCCCATCAATTCATGCAAACAGATGGGGAAACAGTGGAAACAGTGGCAGACTTTATTTTGTGGGGCTCCAAAATCACTGCAAATGGTGACTGCAGCCATGAAATTAAAAGATGCTTGCTCCTTGGAAGAATAGCTATGATCAACCTAGACAGCACATTAAAAAGCAGAGATACTACTTTGCCAACAAAAGTCCATCTAGTCAAGGCTATGGTTTTTCCAGTAGTCATGTATGGATGTGAGATTTGGACTATAAAGAAAGCTGAGCACCGAAAAATTGATGCTTTTGAACGGTGGTATTGGAGAAGACTCTTGAGAGTCCCTTGGACTGCAAGGAGATCCAACCAGTCCATCCTAAAGGAGATCAGTCCTGGTGTTCATTGGAAGGACTGATATTGCAGCTAAAACTCCAATACTCTGGCCACCTGATGTGAAGAGTTGACTCATTTGAAAAGACCTTGATGTTGTAAAAAATTGAAGGCAGGAGAAGAAGGGGATGACAGAGGATAAGATGATTGGATGGCATCACCGACTCGATGGACATGAGTCTGAATAAACTCCGGGAGTTAGTGATGGACACGGAGGCCTGGCATGCTGCAGACCATGGGGTTGCAAGGAGTCGGACACGACTGAGCAACTGACCTGACTGAATGAATGAATGAATGCTCTAGTGGTTTTCACTACTGTCTTCAATTTATTCTGATTTTGATATTAAGGAGTTCATGATGAGCCACACTCAGCTCCCAGTCTTGTTTTTGCTGACTGCATAGAGCTTCTCCATCTTGGCTGCAAAGAATATAATCAGTCTCATTTTGGTATTGACCATCTGATGTTGTCCTTGTGTAGAGTTTTCTCTTATGTTGTTGGAAGAGGGTGTTTGCTATGACCAGTGTGTTCTTTTGGCAAAACTGTGTTAGTCTTTGACCTGCTTCATTTTGTAAACCAAGGCCAAATTTTCCTGTTGCTCCAGGTATCTCTTGACTTCCTACTTTTGCATCCCAGTCCCCTATAATAAAAAGGACATCTTTTGGGGGTGTTAGTTCCAGAAGATCTTGTAGTTCTTCATAGAACCATCCAAATTCAGCTTCTTCAGCCTTATTGGTCAGGGCATAGACTTGGATTACTGTGATATTGAATTTTTCTTTATTATTTTGTTAATATAGTGGGTTTCATTGTTTTGTATGTGAAATCAAAGTTTCATTCTAACTGACTTTATTGAGATATATTACATGCAGTAAATATGCACTCACTTTAAAACAGTTCAATGTGCTTTTCAAATGTGTTGCTACTGCTGCTGCTGCTAAGTTGCTTCAGTCGTGTCTGACTCTGTGTGACCCCATAGATGGCAGCCCACCAGTCTCCCCTGTCCCTGGGATTCTCCAGGCAAGAACATTGGAGTGGGTTGCCATTTCCTTCTCCAATGCATGAAAGTGAGACGTGATAGCGAAGCTGCTCAGTCAAGTCTGGCTCTTCATGATCCCATGGACTGCAGCCTACGAGACTCCTCCGTCCATGGGATTTTCCAGGCAAGAGTATTGGAGTGGGATGCCATTGTATTCAGTTCAGTTCAGTTCAGCTGCTCAGTCATATTGAACTCTTTGCGACCCCATGAATCACAGCACACCAGGCCTCCCTGTCCATCACCAACTCCTGGAGTTCACTCAGACTCACGTCCATCGAGTCAGTGATGCCATTGTATTACTTTCTTGTAATTACAACCCCAGTTAAAAGTTAGAATTATTTACATTACTCCAAAATTTCCTTCACGACTCTAGCTACTGACAGCTAGCCCTTGCCCAGTGCAATGCAAGCTCTGGTCTGATTCTTATTACTATATATTCAGTTCAGTTCAGTTCAGTTCAGTTCAGTTCAGTCGCTCAGTCGTGTCCGACTCTTTGCAACCCCATGAATCGCAGCACGCCAGGCCTCCCTGCCCATCACCAACACCCGGAGTTCACTCAGACTCACGTTCATCAAGTCAGCGATGCCATCCAGCCATCTCATCCTCGGTCATCCCCTTCTCCTCCTGCCCCCAATCCCTCCCAGCATCAAAGTCTCTTCCAATGAGTCAACTCTTTGCATGAGGTGGCCAAAGTACTGGAGTTTCAGCTTTACCATCATTCCTTCCAAAGAAATCCCAGGGTTGATCTCCTTCAGAATGGACTGGGTGGATCTCCTTGCATATTTTCATTATTCTTGGGGAAATACTTTGGAGTAGAATTTCTAGGTTGTGTGTGATTTGAATATTAAGTAGATGCTAAAGTTTATAATAATATAAAAACTGTAATAATCTAACACACTTTAAAAATTATTATATTTAATATTTTCACTCACAATGTATGAAAGTTTCAGTTGTTTCATATCTACATTGGTTATTCTAAGTCAGTTTTATTCTAGATATTCTAATGAGTATTCCTCTATAGAGGAATCATAAGATTTTAATTTTGATTTCTCTGATATCTAGCAATGTTGAGGATTGTAATATCTACCAATTGGATATATACATAGGTATATTATTTAATGAATTATCTGTTTGAATATCATACTTGTCATAATGGGTAGTTTGTTTCATTATTTAATTGAAATATTCTTTATGTGTTCTGGTTACACACCCTTTATCAGACATTTGTATTATAAATATTTTCTCCCAGTCTGTGAATTGCATTTTCCTTATTTCAGTGTGTTTTAAAGCACATTTCTAGTCAATTCCAAACTATAAATTTTCTTGTGTACTCTTAAAAATATTGTCCTACTACAATATCAAAAAAATTCCTCCTGTTTCCTACTGTGTATTTCCTTTATTTATCACTCCTAGAATTCCTTTCTTATTATCATTTCTATTTCTGTGTTGAGATATTCCATTTTAGGGGGTAACATTTTTATTGATTAAATAAATTGTCTTTTATTTCATTTAGAATGTAGTAGCCACATCTACCGGAGAAGGCAATGGCACCCTACTCCAGTACTCTTGCCTGGAAAACCCCATGGGTGGGGGAGCCTGGTAGGCTGCAGTCCATGCAGTCGCTAGGAGTTGGACACGACTGAGCGACTTCACTTTCACTTTTCATTTTCATGCATTGGAGAAGGAAATGGCAACCCACTCCAGTGTTCTTGCCTGGAGAATCCTGGGGATGGGGGAGACTGGTGGGCTGCCATCTATGGGGTCACACAGAGTCGGACACGACTGAAGTGACTTAGCAGCAGCAGCAGCAGCAGCAGTCACATCTATATTCCTTCTGTTAATACTAACATCTAGGTTTTCTTGGTTTTGCATTCAAGTGACTTCTTTTTCTCTAATACTGTATTCCATTGTCTTGATTCTTGGTATGTCATGACCTTCTGGATTGTCTCCTGGACATTATGAGTATTACATTTTGCGGATTCTTAATTCTGTTATTATCCTCCAATGACTATTATTTAGTTTTTTGTTGTTGTCATTGGTCTTGTTTGTTTGGTTTTTTTTTAATAAATGTTTTCCTTGGCTGTGCTTGAACTTTATATTCTGTTTCTTGGGAAGCAGTTCTGGTCCTAGTTCAGACCTTAGTTGCCTGTCACTGAGTCTGTTCCACACATGTGTAGTTGAGGGGTCAGTCAGAGACATGGGTAGGCAGTCTGAAGATTCTCCTCTCTGGCTCTTTCCCATTCATGGTTCCACCACTATGTTTGTAGCTTCTGGCTTCCTGACTCCAGTTTTCAATTTTCCCTGGCTGGAACAGCTATAGTCTTTTGCAGGCATGCTCCTTGCTCCCAGTATTCAAGTCTGAAAGTGGTAGAAACTGTAACCTAGCTGGTTAGCTACCCCTATTACATTCTTTAAGAAAGTATGCCCTCTTAACCAGTCTTTTTGCTTCTGTACACACTGCAGATAATTAAATAGTTGCTTTTTGCATTATGTCCATGTTTTTATACTGTCTGCTGGGTTTTTTTTAATCATGAATGTTATTGAATTTTATCAAATTTCTAGATTAATTTTTGAGATTTTTATTTTTTGTTCATATTGTATACTCTTTAGATATCCAATTCTATCATTGCAGTCATCATATAAAGTTTAATATTTCTTTACATGTCAGCAGTGTTAATTTATATTAGTTTATATATGATTTTTGCATATAAATGCAAAAGTGAGATTTGACTATAATTTTTTTTTTTTTCCTTCTTAGGTTTTGGTAGTAAGCTTTTACTAGCCTCACAAAAATGTGTGAAGTTTGTCTTTTCTAGGTTATGGTGTTTGTGGATTTTAAATTATTTATTCTTTGACTACTTGCTCTTGACAATTTAATTTCTTAAAGATTGGTAGTTTATTCATCCATTTACTAATTATAACTGAAAGCTTATACCCTTTGACCAGCACATCCTTATTTTTGTCCACCTGCAGCCCCTGGTAATCACCATTCTACTTCTTCTTTCTATGAACTAGACTTTTTTTTAAGATTCCACAAATATGTAAGATCATATAGTATTTGTTTTTCTCTGTCTGGTTTACTCAACCGTAATGTCCTCTAGGTTTATCCAAGTTGTTGCAAATGGCGTTTTCTTCTTTCTCATGGCTAAATAATATTCATTGTGTATAAACATGCCACATTTTCTTTATCCATTCATGCATCAATGGACATATTTTGCTATTGTGAATAATGCTGCAGTGAACATGATGGTTCAGATCTCTTTGAAATGGTGATTTTATTTTCTTTGTTTGAATCCCTGAAGCGGGATTGCTAGATTATATAGTATTTTTAGTTTTAGTTTTTTGAGAAATGTCCATACAGTTCTCCATGCTGGCTATACCAATGTGCCTTTCCATCAACAGTGTACCAGGATTCCTTTTTCTATACATCCTCACCAACACTTATTATCTCTTGTCTTCTGATACTAGCCATTCTAACAGATGTGAAGTGATATCTGATTGTGGCTTTGATTTGCATTTCCCCGATGCCCTCAATAAAGCTTGAGGAAAGGAAAAAGCTATCTATTATCGTGAGTTTTTTTTGCCAGACCAACAGCTGTGGAAAATGTAAACAAAACCGATGTTGCATCTGCTCTTAGGAGGTTACAAATTTTGTGTCTGTTTTCTAGAACAAAATTTAAGTTAGTTAAGCATTAGAACATAAAAATTATTTCTAGATATTTTGAATGAAAGAATAAACCCTAAAAAAATAAAGTGAATGAATTTTACCTGAAGGTAAGTTGCAAATTCTCTTTCTGTTTGCCTGAATCACATATAGATTCGCACAGCTTTTACAGGGTCAGTCTAATGGATGTAAAACCAATTCATGATGAAGTACTTTCACCCACTGAGACAGGAGTGAAATCATTCTCTTTTCTCTTATGGAATTATACTAGATAACTATAGATTGGAGTGAACAGAGTAGAAGATATTACTTATACTAAGGAAGAAAAGATGTGTGGATAATTTCTTTTTCTGGAGATTTGTCAGATTTGTGATTATACTGATTATCTTGTCCTTAGCTGTAACATTTTCTTCTGTGGATGTGAATTTTCATCATTTTATTATGGGCCAATCATTCCTTATTTAGAAAATGATAGAATACACCTTTACTTTTCTTAAAGTTATCCTGAAGTCTGAAAGTTTTGCAATCACAAAATTATCTGGTGTTATTTATATCTTTACTGTTGTTAGTTTTAAGGTGGTTGTCATTTCACTTATTGATCCTTCTGAATTGGTTTTCATGGTAAGAGGTAAGTACACTTATATTTACATTAGCAATATTCATTTTTCTCATTTTTCATAAAACATTTCCTTTTTTTGGTGGGGCTATAGCCAACAGCATGTTTAATGGTATGATATAGAGATAAACAAAGATTATATATAGTGTACTATAGTTAGGAATATTTGTATAATCTTACAGAAACAAGAATGGACTTAGCAACTGAACAGGAACATGAAATTGTAAAATTCAACAGCTTTAAGATAAATATATAATAAAACATTTCTAATGAGAATAGACATCTTTATTAAGTCTCCCTTTCCATTCATTTCATTTTCCAGCTGCCATTCGTTTTCCAGTTTCCATGTTAAATTGTATGAATAATTAAAGTTGGACTTTTAATTTTCTTTTCTGGGCATGATTCCATTGTTTTATTTTGTGAGTATTCTTAGTGGTAAATATGGGAAAATATCCCTAGAGTCTAAAGATTAAAATCAGACAAATCCTATTCATCTTGCGCTCTAATCAAGCATAGAACTCTAGCAATTTTCTCCCTCATAGTAGCAGCCTGCCATATATCAGGTGTGTGATATATTTGCTCTGTCCCTTTTCAGCTCTGGTGACTTTGTGTTTTGACAGATAAGCAAACTGTGTAGTTATGTTTTCAGCATGTGATGTCCTCCTCATAAGAGCTACTCAAAAACTGACAGATATTGGGGCACATGGTGACTTCTACATAAAGTGTAAACACAATGCAACAGTTTATATAAAATCAAACCATTTGATTTTATATAAACCTCTTCAAAACTCTGAAAAGTATTCCAAAATCAATATTATCCCATTTGAATTCACCAACGTGCTTTAAATACTAAACCACTTGAATATTATGACATTCACTCTTTGTGTTTACTAATCACAAATGACGTAAACTTAAATTTTGTTGAAATGTCATAAAATTAATCTGCTGTAATATCTGTACTTGAAAATCAGTTCAGGCTCCAATGGCAAATGAAATATTGAATGCTACTGGATACACACGGGAGATTAAAAATCTCCTCTGAATTTGAAACAGTTGGGAAGATATGGAGCATTTTAAGGAATAGAAGCAGATTATTTGAGTTATGAATCACATATAACATGTAACTTTTAAAACTACTTACTGAAGATCATTTACAGCAGTCTTAGCAGCAAGATTCTTCAATTATGAACTAAAGTATAATCCCAATGAACTAAAGGATAAACCCAATGAACTAAAGTATAATCACCAATCTCAGTTTTTTACACTACTGATGTTGCACATTCTATGAGTTTTGATAAATGTATGACAGGAATCAACCATTGTAGTGCCATACGGAATCGTTTCTCTGCCTTAAAAATCCTATGTGTTCTGCCTGTTCATCTCACCTTTCCTCTGAACCCCTGGCAACCAATGATTTTTACTATCTATATAGTTTTACCTTTTCCAGAATATCATATACATGGAATCATATAGAATATTGCTTCTTAAGGTTGACTTTTTTCACTCAGTAATTACAATTTAAGATTCTTCTGTGTCTTTTCATGGCTTGAAGTCTCATTTTTTCAACACTAAATATCTGTTGTCTGAATGTATCACAATTTATTTGTTCAGATACTAAAGGACATATTGGTTTATACAACTTTGGGCAGCTATTAATAAAACTACTATAGACATTTTTGTGTAGGTTTTTGTGTGAATTTTCTACTCCTTTGGGCAAATAAACACCAAAATGTTCAGTTGCTGGGCTATCTTCCAAAGTAGCTGTTCTATTTTGCATTCCCACCAGGAATGAACGAGTTTCCATTGTTTCACATCCTCAACAGCATTTAGTGCCATCAATGTCTTGAATTTTGGTCATTCTAATGAGTGCATAATGCTTTGTCACTGTTTTTGCATTTTTCCTGATGGCACATGATGCGGGACATCTTTTCATGTGCTTATTTACCGTCTTTGTATCTTCTTTGGTCTTTGACCATTTCTTAATCAGGTTGCTTATAATTTCTACCATCCCCAAAGGCTTCAGACTCTCCCTAAGAACTGTCTCTAAGTTCTCCTTTACCCAATTCTTTCTGCTCTAGACAGCCACTCATCTGATTTCTAACACTCTAAATTAGCTTTACTTATTCTAGATAGTTATATAAATTAAATCTTAGTATTGTAATTTGTGTCTCACTACTTTTGCTTAATATAACATTTTGAAGATTCATCCATGTTTTTTTCCACGTACTAAAGGTTTTTTGCTTTAACTGCTGAGCTGTATAAATATATCACAAGTTGGTTTTACTTGCCTGTCTTTCGTTTCACAGATTTTTAAGATCAATTTCCTTATTTCTCTTTGTTATTTTAGAGTGAATATGTGTTAAACTTTATTTCTAATCTTTCAAAAATTTCAAAGCTCTGTATCCAATGTCTTACATCAAAATATTTGAATTTATTCTTGATTCTTCTTGTACTTAAAAAAATTATTTCTGTATTTTTGGTTGTACTGGGTCTTCGCTGCCATATGTGTTTTCTCTGGATTTGGTGCAGGGGCTTCTCATTGCAGTGGCTTCTCTCATTGTGGAGCACAGGCTCTAGGGTGCATGGGCTTCAGTAGTTGCAAGTTTTGTGCTTGGTAGTAGGGTACATGGGTTTAGTTACCCTATGGCTTGTGAATCTTGCCAGAGCAGGGATCAAACCAGTGTCTCCTGCATTATAAAGTGGATTGTTAACCATTGGACCATCAGGAAAGCCCCAGCTCTTCTTGTTCTTTTCCTCTTCTGATAATTACTGTGTGTAGACTAAACCCTTTAATTCTGTCCTAACCATGTGCTCTATTTCTCCATAATCACTGATGCCATTCTAATTTATCTACAGTATTTCTTGCCTAAGATTTTGTAACTTTCACATAATTAATCTCCAAACATAGTCTAGGGGGTCTCTAACCTGTTTTTCCCATGTATGCTTTTAAAGAGAAAATCCATTCCTGCTTCAGTTCAGTTCAGTTGAGCTGCTCAGTCGTGTCTGACTCTTTGTGACCCCATGAACCGCATCATGCCAGGCCTCCCTGTCCATCATCAACTGCCAGAGTCTACCCAAACCCATGTCCATTGAGTAGGTGACGTCATCTGACCATCTCATCCTCTGTCGTCCCATTCTCCTCCCACCCTCAATCTTTCCCAGCATCAAAATCTTTTCAAATCAGTCAACTCTTCGCATCAGGTGGCCAAAGTATTGGAGTTTCAGCTTCAAAATCAGTCACTCCAATGAACACCCAGGACTGATCTCTTTTAGAATGGTCTGGTTGGATCTCCTTACAGTCCAAGGGACTCTCAAGAGTCTTCTCCAACACCACAGTTCAAAAGCATCAATTCTTTAGTGCTCAGCTTTCTTTATAGTCCAACTCTTACATCCATACATGACTACTGGAAAAACCATAGCCTTGATTAGATAGACCTTTGTTGACAAAGTAGTGTCTCTGCTTTCTAATATGCTGTCTAGGTTGGTCATAACTTTCCTTCCAAGGAGTAAGCATCTTTTAATTTCATGGCTGCAATCACTATCTGCAGTGATTTTGGAGCCCCCAAAAATAAAGTCAGTCACTGTTTCCACTGTTTCCTCTGCTTACAGCCCTTCAAATGTTTTTTTTCAATTATAAATAAAGTGACTATCATGACTGTTTATTTAACTTATATGCAGAGTACATCATGAGAAATGCTGGACTGGAAGAAACACAAGCTGGAATAAAGATTGCTGGGAGAAATATCAATAACCTCAGATATGCAGGTGAGACCACCCTTATGGCAGAAAGTGAAGAGGAACTAAAAAGCCTCTTGATGAAAGTGAAAGAGGAGAGTGAAAAAGTTGGCTTAAAGCTCAATATTCATAAAACTAAGATTATGGCATTCGGTCCCATCTTTTCATGGGAAATAAATGGGGAAACAGTGGAAACAGTGGCAGACTTTATTTTGGGTGGCTCCAAAATCACTGCAGATGGTGACTGCAGCCATGAAATTAAAAGACGCTTACTCCTGGGAAGAAAAATTATCACCAACCGAGATAGTATATTCAAAACCAGAGACATTACTTTGCCGACTAAGGTCTGTCTAGTCAAGGCTATGGTTTTTCCTGCGGTCATGTATGGATGTGAGAGTTGGACTGTGAAGAAGGCTGAGCACCAAGGAATTGATGCTTTTGAACTGTGGTGTTGGAGAAGACTCTTGAGAGTCCCTTGGACTGCAAGGAGATCCAACCAGTCCATTCTGAAGGAGATCAGCCCTGGGATTTCTTTGGAAGGAATGATGCTAAAGCTGAAACTCCAGTACTTTGGCCACCTCATGCAAAGAGTTGACTCATTGGAAAAGACTCTGATGCTGGGAGGGATTGGGGGTTGGAGGAGAAGGGGACGACAGAGGATGAGATGGCTGGATGGCGTCATTGACTTGATGGATGTGAGTCTGAGTGAACTCTGGGAGTTGGTGATGGACAGGGAGACCTGGCGTGCTGCGATTCATGGGGTCACAAAGAGTCAGACACGACTGAGCGACTGAACTGACTGACTGACTGACTTTGATTACCTCACTGATGTAGTGGACTTTCTCACTCTTCACTAAACTTTAGCTCCAGTAACCCTCATTTAGTACTTTCATGGCTTAGGGCCTTTGGACAAGTTTCTTTCCATATTTGTATGCATATTCCTATTCATATTTCAAATTTCAGCTAAAATTGCTTCATCAGGGAGATGTTTCTTGAGTTTACTAGTTAGATGAACCTCTCTTATTAAAGGTCACAAATCGTCCTACATCCTGGTTTTTCCCTCTTACCTTTTGACCATAATTCAGTTATTAATGAATTTGTTTAATGTCTGTGTCTTTATGTAACTACCTTTATAAGGTGAGATGCCATGTTCATTTCATTCATTGCTGTATTCACAGCACTTAATAAAGTACCTTAGTGTTTTAAGTTATTAACTATTGATTGAACTGTGATGCAAAGAGTATTCGTAATTGAGTATATTGGTGATCTGCACTGAGAGAACAAGAGACAAGAGAAAGAAGGCAACTTCTGGAAAGTATGGAGAAAAATACAGGGAGAACAGGACTTACAGAGGTGGAAAAGGACAGGTTCTTCTGCCTTAAAAAAAGATTATGTCATTTGTTACTACAGTCAGAAGAGAAGATATTCCAAAGCAGCTATATCTAAACACCCCCCAAATTCTTGTCTTAATATAGGTAAACTAATATTTTATGATATTTAAAGAACAATGATATAGGACTTTAATATTAGAAAGTTATGAGATAATAATTCATGTCCTAACTGGAACACAGTCATTATCTTATTTTGAACACTAAAACTAGAAGGGACCAGCACACTGACTATTTTTGACATTTTTCTCTAATAAGAAATTTTACCTTCAGAAGCATCTATAGTGTGTTTTCACTCTGGTACGTTTTTTACTGTGTGATCTAGGATAGTTATTTAAACCTTTCCCAGCCTCAGTTTCTTGCTTTTTATAAGATAATATTCATTTCATAGCTTTGCTATGAGGATTAGATGAAGTAATATGTCATCATTAAGCCCACACCATAGTGATTTTCACACATGTGTTTGGAAACTCAAGGCTATTGTATTTTTGTAATGTTCTTATTTTGTCATCATAACTGCCATTATCACTAGAAGAACATTTGGCTAAGGGTAAGGAAATTGTATTCTTTCTCAATAATAGAAAAAAAGAATCTGTGGGCAAATGCATTAACTTCAAATTCAATGCTGTGATCTCAAAAAATATGGCATATGATATTCACCTTGTCAACAGGAAAGGATGCTTGTGAGTAAATGAATGTGATATAAATGAGTGAATAGATGTGAAGGCAATTTGAACGTTGTAAGTTATCATTGTCAAGAGTGGACCATAACTGGGAAACACTGATTTAGCGCCAAATTCTAATGAGGACAAGTTTATACATTTAATTCCTCATGCAAAAGTTTTGTTCAATGGCCTAGCAGGTTGTTATCTCTCGGGGACTAGCCAGTGTTCATCTGTTTTCTCTAGATTATAGAACAAGTGTGATCATTTAAAAGTGTATGTGTAGCAGCCAAATATACAAACATTTTGAAAAAATACAGTATTCTAATTAGAGGTCTGAAAGTCTTTAGTTTCCATGGGTTTAATGTGCCAGTTTGATCACTTACATTATTTTGTGTGAGTTTTCCTGTGTTGTCCTGTATTGTCCTCTTTACTCACTTCCAGCGTTTGCCTGTCTACCTTTGGCCTGTAACCACTACTTTGTCATCTTCCTGACACCTTTGAAAATGTGTCAACAGTTACTCTGTTTTACATTTTACATAATGTTCTATGTAGTATTACATTTCAATTTCCTGGATATAGAGTTTTTCTCTGGTGAAAGAGAAAAAAAGCAACCTAGATGTCCATCAGCAGATGGATGGATAAGAAAGCTGTGGTACATATACACAATGTAGTATTCAGTTTAGTTCAGTCGCTCAGTTGTATCCGACTCTTTGCAACCCCATGAATCGCAGCGCGCCAGGCCTCCCTGTCCAGCACCATCTCCCGGAGTTCACTCACATTTACATTCATCGTGTCAGTGATGCCATCCAGCCATCTCATCCTCTGTCATCCCCTTCTCCTCCTGCCCTCAATCCCTCCCAGCATCAAAGTCGTTTCCAATGAGTCAACTCTTTGCATGAGGTGGCCAAAGTACTGGAGTTTCAGCTTTAGCATCATTCCCTCCAAAGAAATCCCAGGGCTGATCTCCTTCAGAATGGACTGGTTGGATCTCCTTGCAGTCCAAGGGACTCTCAAGAGTCTTCTCCAACACCACAGTTCAAAAGCATCAATTCTTCGGCACTCAGCTTTCTTCACAGTCCAACTCTCACATCCGTACATGACCACTGGAAAACCCATAGCCTTGACTAGATGGACCTTAGTCAGCAAAGTAATGTCTCTATTTTAGAATATGTTATCTAGGTTGGTCATAACTTTTTTTCCCAGGAGTAAGCATCTTTTAATTTCATGGCTGCAGTCACTATCTGCAGTGATTTTGGAGCCCAAACAAATAAAGTCTGCCACTGTTTCCACTGTTTCCCCATCCATTTCCCATGAAGTGATGGGACCGGATGTCATGATCTTCTTTTTCTGAATGTTGAGCTTTAAGCCAACTTTTTCACTCTCCTCTTTCACTTTCATCAAGAGGCTCTTTAGTTCCTCTTCACTTTCTGCCATAAGGGTGGTGTCATCTGTATATCTGAGGTTATTGATATTTTCTCCCAGCTATCTTGATTCCAGCTTGTGTTTCTTCTAGTCCAGCGTTTCTCATGATGTACTCTGCATATAAGTTAAATAAGCAGGGTGGCAATATACAGCCTTGACGTACTCCTTTTCCTATTTGGAACCAGTCTGTTGTTCCATGTCCAATTCTAACTGTTGCTTCCTGACCTGCATACAGATTTCTCAAGAGGCAGGTCAGGTTCAGCCATTAAAAAGAATACATTTGAATCAGTTCTAATGAGGCAGATGAAACTGGAGCTAATACAGTATACTAATGCATATATATGGAATTTAGAAAGATGGTAATGATAACCCTGTATGCGAGACAGCAAAAGAGACACAGATGTATAGAACAGTCTTTTGGACTCTGTGGGAGAGGGAGAGGGTGGGATGATTTGGGAGAATGGCATTGAAACATGTATAATATCATATATGAAACGAATCCCCTGTCCAGTTTTGATGCATGATGCTGGATGCTTGGGGCTGGTTCACTGGGATGACCCAGAGGGATGGTATGGGGAGAGAGGTGCGAGGGGGGTACAGGATGGGGAACACGTGCATACCTGTGGTGGATTCATGTTGAGGTATGGCAAAACCAATACAATATTGTAAAGTAATTAGCCTCCAATTAAAATAAATAGATTTATATTAAAAAAGGTTTAATTTAGACCATTACAGAATTTAGTCAGTTGCACACAGAATATCTTTCTTTATTCATTAGAGACAATGTAAGAATATGGTGGAAAAATACAGACCTTGAAGTCAGTGAAACCCAAATTTTTGTGCTAGCTCTGTCTTGTAATGCTCTTTTGATCTTGAGGAAATTATCTATGCTTTTTAAGCTTCTGATCTTTTTCTATAGTATGGGAATAATAGTAGCCACTTTACACATGGATATCATAGAAATAGATGGTATAAAACACAAACATTAGTGCCACACAAGAACCAAGACTACACGAGAATGTGAAAATTAGATTCTGCTTCCTGCTCACTCCAAGTTGTATGCATACAAAGGGACTGGAGACTAATCTCGCCTTATTGCCACCCTCTTTTACTTACAGAGCAATTAAATGCAAGCCCAGTGAGGATTGTCTGTTTAGTTCTGCGGACAAGGGAATGACATACCACTTTACAGGGAGGGTACAGCTGAATCCACAGTGCAGGGAGAGAGACATTAACCATTATGCATACAAATTATCTGAATATAAACTGGTCAGTTGGACTGTTTGTTCTGTAAATTAATTTTCCCATAGAGATTACTTGGGCCTGTGAGGTCTTGGAGTATGAATCTGCAATTTAAGATATATTGGCAACTTACTCCCCCTGAATGGGAAGAGCCTAATAATTCTTACAGCTGGATCCTATTGTGACAAGACCCACCTGCTCATTGTGGTTTTGGACGTTAAGAATACTCCTGCCTATCCTGAGGAGAGCAGTGAAAAGAAATCCATTCTTTAGACTAGGGTTGGTCAGGGCCAGGGCTATGGATACTTTTGGAGGATACTATGTTTGAAACTTGTTATAATATATAGTGAGCCTTTCACCTCCTGTTCCAGAAGGCTTCTGGAAGTGATCATATCAGTATGCACTCTATTTATAAGGCACTTTGGAATGTGCTACTTCCCTGGTGGCTCAGACGGTAAAGTGTCTGCTTGCAATGTGGGAGACCTGGGTTTAATCCCTGGGTTGGGAAGATCCCCTGGAGAAGGAAATGGCAACCCACTCCAGTATTCTTGCCTGGAAAATTCCAAGGACTGAGGAGCCTGGTAGGCTGCAGTCCATGGGGTCACAAAGAGTCGGACACGACTGAGCGACTTCTCTCTCTTGGAATGTGCCAATCATGATTGTTATGATTTATAAAATTCAGGAGGCATTATTATACCAGTACAAACTAAGGCTCAGATAAGCTCAATAACTTACCCCACATTCGCATGGTGAAAAACTGGTGGTGCCAAAATTTGAACTCAAGCAAGCTTACATGAGATTCATTTTCCTTGTGCATGGCTGGCAAATAAGGTATCAAGAGGCCATGAAGATAAGTCACCATAAGGAAGAACAAAAATAGACAGGCTATGTATAAAACAAATAAGCTACAAAGATAAGTTACAGGGAGATACAGCCAATATTTTATAATTATTTTAAGTATAATCTATAAAATATTGAACCATCATGTTGTTCACCTGAAATTAATATAATATTATAAATCAACTATGTGCCCGAGTCTTTGTGACCCCATGGACAATAGCCTGCCAGGCTCCTCTGTCCATGAAATACTCCAGGCAAGAATACTGGAGAGGGTTGCCATTTCCCTCTCCAGGGTAAATCAACTATACTTAAATTTTAAAAAGTGGACTGGAATCAATATTAGGGCTTACCTGTTTCTGTACACATCCTAAGTGATGATTTAAACAAATCATGGAATATTTATATAACAGAATAACATATCAAATCTGTATGTATTGATATGGATCTTCTTTAAAGCTATGTTTTTAAAGAAAAAAAATTCAATATGTTGTTTCATATTGGAATTTCTGTAAAGCAATATTTGTGCAGCACAGAATATTTCTGAAAGTTCACACATGAAACTGACATGGTTACCTGTGTATAGAAGTACTGGGTAGACGATAGTTATGGGGTTGGTGGCACTGACTGTTCTCAAATTATTTTTTATACTTAAAAAGGTTCTGCTTAAAGTAGTTCAGTAAAGAAAACTGTATTTTAAGAGTGAGAGAGCACTTTAAACCTTATCTCAAAGTGGTCTACCTTAAAAAAAAACAAACAAACAAACATTGTTTTATGTCTAAAAGAAGATTAGTAATACAGGTAGGGGCAGTATTGATTTATGCATAGTGATCTTCCCTTAGTATTCTAGATAATCTCCAGGTTTATTCTATCTCTGTCAGCAGAAAGTATGATTAGAATTTAGTGAAGGTATTATTTTTCATCTAGAAATTGAAAATATGAATTCTTTAAAAAAAGCAAAGGACAGAGCATTCACCTCTTTTACTCAAGCAATTTATACTTTCAAAGTGGTGAAGAGGCCAGGTTGATAACACTGAACTGGTACATCAGAATAATTAAGCTTTAATCTCTGATTCAAAGACTTCAGCTTAGGGGTCATGAGGAAACAAGAAGACATTTTCTTTTTAATCAGTCTGAGATGATTAGTAACTTTGCTTGTGGAATGATCATTTTCCAAGTACAGCAATGCAATGGTGTAGTAAAATAGAGGAAAAAGATTAAGGAGTTTAATTTACTTGGCATGTTATAACTATGTTTATTAAAATACTAAGAATTACAGCAAAACTTTATTATTTGTTAATATTACTTTTGCCTCAATGGGGGTTATATTGAGAAAATAATATTCTAGACATAAAGGCCATTGCCAAGCTATATTTTTTTAAAATATATTTTTCTACTTTCTTATAAAATAACCCCCTGGGTACTTATAATGAAATCTATTTCTTTGTTGGAATGTAATTATTCCCCCTCCTTCAATAAGCTTTCCATCTCTGGTTTATTGCTGTAATGTTGTTCAAATAAAAAGACAGGTTCAGAATTCTGATATATTAATCAGCATGCCTTATATCATAAGAAAAAGGATAAAGGGGACTGTGAATTATTTCTCAACAAATGTTTTGTTTGCATAATGCCACACTTGGGATCTTCTTTCTGGTTTTATGGTTTTATCATGAAATTAATTGAATTCAGTAAATAGACTCAAAGAACTGTATTAAATGTAGAAAATCCACGTTAAATAAAAAATACCTTCCCCAAAATAGAACTGAAGGTTTTGTAAAGAAGTTAGTGATTTTAACTTATTGGTTCTTGTAACTTTGGCTTGTTTTAGTAGTCAGAGAGTCCTTTTGAGGATCAATAGGTAGTCTTTGATTTCCAAGAAGGAAGTTGACAGAAAGTTGGTTCCAATAGGATTGAAATATGTAAAACAAATACCAAGAAAATATGGACAGCTTTCTAAGCATTTCTCATGACAGTGGTATATTATGTAATAATACCTTATGATGGAAACCATCTTTGCTATGAGAAACATGGTATATTTAGGAAGGACAAGAATATATTTATCAGGGCCAGAATAATATTTGGCAGGGGTTCCTGAGAGTTTAAAGGAAAAAAAATGTGTAAAAAATGTTGGATAAAGGTGTAAAAGCTGCATGCTATACTTCCAAACAGCAGCCTGTCTTTCCAGCCTGGTCTTGCAATCTGTCTTTCCTGGCATGGGCCATAGGGTTTTTGCGATACTGAGAATTTTAAAGTCTATAACATAATCATCTTTTAGTGGAATAATTACTGTTTGTTAGAATTTCCAGAACACCCCAAGTACCCACATGAACTGCTTTACAGACTGCAAAGAAGCTACAACACAAACTGAGAAAAATAAGACTAAGGTATGGTTGTATAAGGAATGTTGCTAAAATTGTCTGTTTGCTTTACTAATAAGATTCACAAATAATTGTGATTTGAGGTCTAACAGATCCAGAAATTAACTTTAAACAAACCAAAAAAAGTGGTTTCTTTACTCAAATAATATGGATTGTGTAAATATTACTAAACTCACATCATTAAATAAGATCAATTTACTGGTATCCATTTGTTGTCTTTAGCTCAATATAATTCTTATGAATAAACCTATACAATGTAAACAATACATACTGTGTGTGCATATATATTTATATATATAAAGCTCTCTCCATAATACCTTTTATGGATTAGCATTTTCCCTTTTTAATTTTGCATTTACTTTACTATCTCTAAATAATATGGGTATATTACTGTTTCTCTTTATAAATGAAATATAAACATCTATTGACATTATGGTATTTCCTCAACAGTTTTGTTGCTTTCCAGTTTTATCATTGATAATGTTTAAAAATTTAAGTAGTATATTTAAAAATTTTTCCTGTTTATTTTTACCCATGCATTTTAAGTTTATCTAAAGTAAAATTCATCCATTTTATTACCAAACTCAGGTTTGGCTGCTCACTATTCAAAAGTCAACACTCAAGAGACAAGTGCTGGTAGGAACAGAAAGACTGCTTTATTTAGGTGGTAATCTAGGGAGAAGGCAGAATTGTGTCCTGTCCAGAACCAGCTCTAATGATTTTACCATGGAAATTTTTAAAGGGAAAAAGGGGAGTAATCTCAGTTAATCCCTGAGTTAGGGGGTTGGATTTTTTGCCGATTCCTACTATGTGCAGGCTTGTTGACTCCTTGTGATCTTCAGATGCTATCTTGTTCTCACCATCTGCTCATGAGATTGCCAAAGGAAGAAACTAGGGGAAAAGATCTAGTCATCTGTTAATTATTTATTCTTCATTTCTACTTAATTTTAAAAAAAAGGAATCAACTGGTTAGGCAAGGTATGCTGTTATCAAAAGATTTGAAAGTTGTGCGTGGGTTGGAGGTTAGTTAAGCATGGGGCATCTGGTATAAAGGTTGGTAAATATATAGTTTTGCTAGTGATGAGATGAAAGGGGCCTTCTGGAGAAAGCTGCTGCCTGCAAAGAGCTGCTTACAAATCCCCACACTCAGACACTATTCCATTTGTATTGGATTATGAGTAAAAGTCTACCTATGTAACTTCTTCGTGTTGACACAGGGAACCACATTCTTGGAGTGGGTTGATATGGGTCTGTAGTGTCTCTTTGCTAACAATTTTAGTTACCTACTTATACATACCTATAGAACAAGCTGTAATTATTTTGATGATGTCCACAAAGATACACATTATTATGAGCAATAGCGTTTATTATTCCTGTTCTCTTGAGGCCTGTTTTTAGAATTGTGCTGGCCATAGATTCAGTCCTGCTCAAGATGGAGCAGCTTATATTTGCCATGGCTACAGTCTGGTCATCATAGGATTAGCTTTTTTTTCCCTCTGGTGATAGTTATAGTGTCTATAAAACAACTCAGGAATGTGCATCAGACACAGAAAGATTCTGTGACTCTATCGTGCAAATCATTAACTGTGCATACTCTTTTGTGAGGAGGTCTGAGACACTTTAGCTTTTCTATAAACAGAAGTAGGAGACATGGAGGAGTCTTCACACTTGGGAGGGTCCTGAAGTGTTCTACTTGATTTCAGTTTTGATATATTTGTTTGAGTTTTGACAAATACACAGAGTTGTGTAACTAGCAAAATGAGCAAGATATAGGGCAATTCTATCATCCAGAATATTCCCCAGTGCCCTTAGTAATCAACCCCTTTCCTCATCCCTAAAATCTGACATCTACCACTGAACTTCATTCTCTGTAGTTTTGCCTTTTCCGGTATGTCATACAAATGAAATCAGGAAGCACATAACCTTTTAACCCAGCATCTTTCCCTAATAATACGCCAGAACCATGGGGTCACAAAGATTTGGACATGACTGAGCAACTAACATTTTCACATTCACTCTTCAGTGTGTGTATTTTCGCTTGTATCAATAACTTACACCTTCTTATTGCTATGTATTATTGCACTGTATGAATTTACCAAAGTTTGTATATCCTTTCATCAGTCAAAGGGTGTTTAGGTTGCTCCCAGTTTTTAGAGCACATGATTAAAACTACTGTGAACATTCATGTACAGGATTTTTTTGAACATAAGTATTATTTCCTTGGGTAAATACTTAGGAGGAAGATTGTTGGGTCATATGATAAGTATGTTTACTTTTTTTTTCAGGAGTCATTAATTTTATTAGTATTGCTAAAGTAACAAAGAAATATGTATTATATACTTCAAAGATTTTTACCTTTGTGAAATCTTGCAGGGGATTTTATGTATGGCTCTTAATAACAATATGCATTTTCTATGTTCTAAGTAAAATATTATTAACTCTAGTCACTATGGCGTATATTTTATCCCCATGACTTATTTATTTTATAACTGGAATTTTGTACATTTTGATCCCTTCATTTACTTCATCCACTCCCTCACCTACCACCTCTGTCAACCACCAATCTGTTCTCTCTATCTATAGCTCGGCTTTGTGCAATTCCACATATAAGTGAAAATAAACAGTCTTTGTCTTTCTTAGTCTGACTTATTTCACTTAGCATAATACCCTCAAGATTCATCCATATTGTTAAATGAGATTTCAATCTTTTTAATGGTTAAATAGTATTCCACTATATGTATCACAGTACCTTTATATTTTTGTACATCAATAAACACTTGCTAAACTCTTGGCTGTATCATTTTTGCATTGCTAGCAGCAATGTATGAAATTTGAGTGCTCTTCAAACTTGCCAGGGCATGTGACTTTATCAGGCTCTTTTTGTATCTGTTGTTTGCTGATCTGATAGATGTACAGTGGTGTCTAGTTTTGGTTTTACTTCATGTTACCTGTAACGACTAATGATATTGAACATTTTTACATATACCTATTTGCCACTGGTATATCTTCTATGGTAAAGTGGGTTTTTTTTTTTAATTCAAATATTTTATTATTTCACTGGGTTGTTTTCTTGTTTTTGAGTTTTAGAAATTCTTTATATTCTATGGATCCAAGTTCCTTGTGAGGAATAATTTACAAATATTTTTCCCAATCTGTAATTTTAATTCTTTTCAACAGTATCATTCACAGAAAATAAAAAAGGTGTTTTTAATTTTGATGAAGTCTAATCTATCAATATTTTCTTTGGGGGATCATGCTTTTGATATTCCATATAAGAATCCCTTGTCTGTTCCAAAGGTCATGAAAATGATTTTCTATGTTTTCCTTTATAGGTTTTAAAATTTTACATTTTATACATTTATGATCTGTTTTGATTTAACTATTATTGGGTTGGCCATAATGTTCATTTTCTTTTTCCCCATGAGATGACTCTAGTAGTGCATAGTTGTGTTTAGTTTCATTCAAAACAATTTTGTTAGACTGTATTATGACAGATATCATATCAGCATGAATTTAAAACGCTTATCAAAAACTGGTGAATTTTTGTGTAGCCATTTTAATGTTGAAGATGAAAGAAAACAAACATTTTTGGCATATTATGCTTTACGAGTTCAAGAAGGGTAAAAATGCAACTGAAACACACACACACACACACACACAGATTTGTGCAGTGTATGGAGAAGGTACTGCAACTGATCAGCTGTGCCAAAAGTGATTTGAGAAGTTTGGCACTGGAGGTATCTCACTGAATGGTGCTCTGTGGTCATGTAGACCAGTTGAAGTTGATAGCAGTCAAATTGAGACAGTAAGTTGGGAAGAATCATCGTTATACCACATAGGAGATAGTTGACATACTCAAAATATACACATTAATTGTTGAAAATCATTCAAATCAGCATGATTAGGTTAATCACTCTGATATTTGGGTTCCACATAAGTTAAGCGAAAAAATCTTCTCCCCTGTATTTCCATATGTAATTTTCTACTGAAATTTAATGAAACCATTCCACTTTTAAAAAACAAATTATGACAAGTGATGAAAGTGTATACCGTACAATAATATGGAATGGAAGAGATTGTGGAGCAAGGGAAATGAACCAACCACACCGAAAACCTATCTTTGTTCAAAGAAGATGATGTTGTGTGTATCGTGGGATTGGAAGGGAGTCCTCTATTATGAGCCATTCTGGAAAACCAAATGATTAATTCCAAGCATTGCTGTCAGGATAATGCAAGACCACATGTCTCTTTGATGACCAGGCAAAAATGGTTACAGCTTGCCTGGGAAATTTGGAGTCATTTACCATATGCACCAGACACTGCACCTTTGGGTTTCCCATTTACTTTGATTATAAAATTCTCTTCATGGAAAAAAATTTTAATTCTCTAGAAGACTATAAAAGGCACCTGGAACAGTTCTTTGCTCAAAAAAAAAAAAAAAAAGTTTGGGGAAGATGAAATTATGAATTCGCCTGACAAACGGCGGAAGGTAGTAGAACAAAATGGTGAATACATTGTTCAATAAAGTTCTTGATGAAAATGAAAAATATATCTTTTATTTTTACTTTACAAACAAATGAAATATTTGGCCAACCCAATATATAAGATGAGAGATCCGGTCAAAGCTTTTTTTTTTTCCTTCTTCTTTTTCCTTCTTTTGTGTGCAGATATGAAATAATTCATCAAATTTTGTTTAAAAAGTCTGCTTTAGACATTGGCTCGCCTTTGCATATTTGACAAAAATCAATTGACCATAGTTGTGTTTCTCTCTTTCTGAATATTCTCTCCCATTGATCGACATGTCCATCTTTTCATTGATATCATGGTGTTGTGATCTTTGAAGCTTTATATCAGATAGTGTGAATCTTCCAACTTTGCTTTTTAGAAAAGCAACTTTTTGTTATTCTAATTCTCTTCGCATTCTATATGAAGTATAGAGTCATCTTGTCAATATTTACAATAATCATATTGTTACAGAGACAGGAGAAAATTCCTGAGAAACGTGTATGGACAGTATAAGTCCACACGAAAAGCCAGGACTATAGCTAGTGTCACTACAGTGCAATGGTTGGAGAGATACTGTAGTATTAACTGGGCATTGGTGCTAACTCAAATACCATCAGATAACATGGCAACAATGACATTACTGCTTCTGGATAGTGGGTATCATATCACCGCCAATGGAATGCCCTGTAGAGCTGTTGATTTGTTACTATGTTCCCCCAAGGGTAACGTATTAACACATTTCCCAAATGAAATAGGAGGTTCATATCCCTGGTGACTCAGACCATAAAGAACCCGCATGCAATGCAGGAGACCTAGGTTTGATCCCAGGGTTGGGAAGATCCCCTGGAGAAGGAGAGGGCTACCCACTCCAGTATTCTTTGCTGGAGAATTCCATGGACAAAGAAGCCTGGCAGGCTACAGTCCATGGGGTCAAAAAGAGTTGGACATGACTGTGCGACTTCCATCTTACATGATGGAAAAACGGAAAAAATGTTGGACAAACTTACACTAAATTTTATTAATTTCTTTGTAAGTTGCACTATTGTCATCCCAGAATTCTTGTTTTACACTTGTAGATTATGCCTCCTCTTTCACTGATATTACATCACATAAGCTGAGGCACATCTTCAACAGTTTCTCATTTTACAGGACTGACACTGACTTCTACCTTTGTGTAAATTAGTTTCCCAAATTGTTTCTCCTTTGGATGGGAGGGCTGATTCTCAGCATTTCCATTAATGATATGTGAATAGGTAGCAAATATAAAAGCTAGCTTTTACTCTAATTTCCAAAAATAAACAAAATTGAATTAAATAAAAAGTAGAAAATATCTGACATACCAACACCAGTGCTAGAATCCCTAGTGCTCCCCGAGACATTGTTCACTTTCTTTTGAGAGTTCTTTAGTTATGTCTGAAAGTAACCAGTGTCTCTGCCGATGTAGTGCTTGCATGTGGACAGCTTGCATAAAGCAGCCTGGTTCTGCAATTACTTACAAAGCCTTTAAATTAGTTAAATTTTTGCTGTCCCATTCAGACTTCTGCACAATGTAACCACTGTCATTAGGCTTGTACCCCTGAATCTTTTCAGACCCACTAAAGATCATTGCTCTCATGTCTGTTATTTTCATTTGCTCTTTTTTGTGGACTATAGCTTTCTTTACTCTATTTCATCTGTTATGAAGATTATATCTACTGGTTCTCCTATTCACAATGCATTTTTAAAAAATATATCTGCAATGGCACCCACTCCAGTACTCTTGCCTGGAGAATCCCATGGATGGAGGGGCCTGGTGGGCTGCAGTCCATGGGGTCGCTAAGAGTCGGACATAACTGAGCGACTTCACTTTCACTTTTCACTTTCACACATTGGAGAAGGAAATGGCAACCCACTCCAGTGTTCTTGCCTGGAGAATTCCAGGGATGGGGGAGCCTTTTGGGCTGCCGTCTATGGGGTCGCATAGGGTCGGATAGGACTGAAGCGACTTAGCAGCAGCAGCAGCCATTTCAGTGGGTTTTTGTTAAGGGGGAAGAAAAGACAGATATGCAGAGTTCACTGTCTGAACCAGAAACACATAAAGGAGTTCTACTATGGACTTAAAACTACTCATAATAAGGAATTGGGCTTCCCAGGCAGCATTAGTGGAAAATAGCTCAGCAATGTAGGAGACATAAGAGACGTGAGTTCAGTCCCTGGGTCAGGAAGATCCCCTGGAGGAAAAGGAAAGGAAAGGAAACTGAAGTCGCTCAGTTGTGTCCAACTCTTTGCGACCCCATGGATTGTAGCCTACCAGGCTCCTCTGTCCACGGGATTTTCCAGGCAATAGTACTGGAGTGGCTTGCTATTTCCTTCTCCAGCGGATCTTCCTGACCCAGGGATGGAACCCAGGTCTCCCTCATTGTAGACAGGCACTTTACCATCTGAGCCACCAGGGAAATCCCACATAGCAACCCACTCCAGTATTCTTGACTGGAGAATCACCATGGACAAAGGAGGCTGACAGGCTACATTCCATAGGGTCACATAGAATTGCACACAACTGAAGTGACTCAGCACGCATGCACGCCATAAGGAATTACTGATACTCACTCCTTGACCAAGTTTGGCAAATGAATTATCTCATGGAATGGGAATTTTCCTAAACTTCTCTCTCTCTCTCTCTCTCTCTTTTTTTTTTTTTCTGTGTCTCATTTTTCAAGTTTCTCACATGTCAGAACTAGTTTGCTGATTATGTTCATTCCTCCTATCAGGATTTGTTAACTAATAGCATAAATGTTTAATATTCTTTCCAGCTATCATTTCTTGATGTTCTTAGTTTAAATAACAAATATGCTTGTTAATTATCTCAAAATATTTCCGCTGGTATAGAATGAAGCTTGGGCTCCAAAATCACTGCAGATGGTGACTGCAGCCATGAAATTGAAAGATTTTTGCTCTTTGGAAAAAAATTATGACCAACCTAGACAGCATATTAAAAAGCAGAGACATTACTTTGACAACAAAGTTCTGTCTAGTCAAACCTATGGTTTTTCCAGTAGTCATGTATGGATGTGAGAGTTGGACTATAAAGAAAGCTGAACGCTGAAGAATTGATGCTTTTGAATTGTGGTGTTGGAGAAGACTTTTGAGAGTCCCTTGGACTGCAAGAAGATCCAACCTGTCCATCCTAAAGGAAATTAGTCCTGAATGTTCATTGGAAGGACTGATGCTGATGCTGAAACTCCAATACTTTGGCCACTTGATGCAAATAACTGACTATTGGAAAAGACCCTTATGCTGGGAAAGATTGAGGGCAGGATGAGGAGGGGACAACAGAGGAAGAGATGGTTAGATAGCATCACCTACTCAATGGACATGAGTTTGAGTAAACTACACGAGTTAGTAATGGACAGGGAGGCCTGGCATGCTGCAGTCCATGGGGTCGCAAAGAGTTGGATACAACTGAGTGACTGAACTGAACTGCTAGAATGAAGCAGTGATGTTAATCAAACTACTCAGGGCAGAAAGTTAACTTATGGCAGAAAGATAAACTTGAAGTTCACATTATCAACCATTATTGTGTATGGTTTTCCTTTAAATCACTCCAGTGTTTTAAAACAGTTAATTTTTCTGCCAAGTTACCTGTCTTAAAATCATATGATAGTTTAAGGACATGGAGAGCACACTTCAATCCACAGACTCATATTTGCAGAACTGAAAAGCACAATGCTGTAACTCTAGCTTAGCCTTACTTTCTCACACATGCTAACAAAAATCCTAGAGCTTAAATGATATCTTGATCAATTCAATTATTACAAGAACTGTTACCAAGTTCCTCATTCGCATACTCATTATTTTCCTAAAACTTCTATTTTTTTTACTTACCTTAGAATACCATCACTGCACAAAACAAACTATCCATACCTTTCTCACCTCACTTATCCATTGCTGTTTTCTGTGTTGATGTGCAAATGCCTGATCTATTAATCATTTAAAGGAAGGTGACTAAATTCAGGTGCACATCAGATGCAGTTTGACCAGTAGTATGTAAAATACTAATTTTACATTTACCTAAAATATTCCTGATCTAGTGGGTTTCTGAACAGCATTTGAATCTGGATTATGTACACATGTTTTAGACTTTATGAATATGTTATTTGCAATTGTTTGAGCAATAAAAAAATAAAATTATAAAATATCTTCTGTCAGGATCCTCAGAGTACTATGTATATATAATAACTGTAACATTACAAAATTATAATAAGCAGTCATCCACTAGGACAAATTTAGGGAGGAAAAAGTTTTGAATAGTGTTACATAAACGTAAAGAGAATTAATTGTAAACTCAAAAAAAAAAAAAATCCTGCAAACATGATTAAATGCAAAGCCAGACACAAATCGAACTGAACACATTTGTCTTTGGGAAAGAAATGATAAAAATGTTTTGGCAGTAAAATGAAATTGCTTATAAGTCATTTCAAAACAATAATACACCCTGGATGATTTTATTGGTTTTATAACTTTAAAACTGTGACCCAGCGTCTTGTATATGCTTCCTTGTAAAGTTATAATCTAATTATAAAGTGACCAAATATTAAAGAGCTGCTGTGAATCTGCTGCTGCCTCCAAATGTTACTTTTGATGTTTAAAGCTCTTCTAATGAAAATTGCATGCACTAACTATCAATAGAAAAAGATTAAATACTATAGTGCAGTGAAGTGAAGCAGAGATTGGTTTTTCACCCTGTTAAGGTTATGATTGGATTATTGTGAACTTAATATTTGTTCCAAGAGAAAATGCTTTTTTTCTTTAAATATACATTACAATAATTGAATAGACAAAGTTATTCCTGGAAATTAAGGGGCATTTTTAAATGAATAGAAATAGTTATATATTGTTTCTTCCCTCTATTCTAAATGCTTCTTTTCCTCAACTCCAACTCTGCTGTTGTTTATGAAAACACTATACGATGCCCCAGGGGAAAGAAATATGTTTCTCAACTGCAGAAACTTATTGGAATCGTTTCTTGTACCTCTGTTTCTATTTAGGTGTGTGTGTGTGTGTGTGTGTGTCTGTGTGTGTGTGTGTGTGTGTGTGTGGTGTTTGAGTTATTGAAGGAAGAGGAGGGACATCTAAGGCTCATTACTATCTTTCACAGCCCATGGGAAAACTGTTTTCTGGTTCTTCACTGTCTCTGTTCCACTCATTCTTCTACTTCTTTCTACTTTCTTCTAGCATCCTTTTCAAGAATGCCACATTTCAGTATTCTACTCAGGCCGGTCTTTAGTTTTCCCCTGGGAAATACTCCATGCTATAAAATCAGACTTTTGTCCTGTATTTTTCTTTTCATGGCTACAGTTCTTATTCCTTAAGGCAAATTTCAGTTCTTAAAAGTTAAGATTCTTACCAAACTCACACTAAAATGTAATGTGAATAATGACTATATTGTCATGTTTAGGAATAATAATCTAATATAAGTCTACTTATGTTTCAAACAAATATGTAATAGACGATGAAATTTCAGGCAAGTGAATTTAGCTCCCAATAGGATTCTACACTCTGATCATCTGACTGTGAATATATTATTTAACATGTCAAAAAGAACTTTGTAGATGTAGTTAAATTTCCTAATCAATGGAATTCAAAAGAAGAAGATTGACCGGAAGCAGAGGCCCAATATAATCACATGATCCCTTAAAAGCACAAGGCAAGGCAGAAAGGGAATTTAGAGAAATCCAAAGCACAAGAAGAATTCAATGATTCTTTGCTTGAAGAGATTAATGTGTCAAGAAAACAGAGACCAATTCTACAAGCGCAAGAAGCTGAATTTTTCCACAACCTCATAAGCTAATATGGTGCCCCAGAAGAGAGCAGTAGCCCTGACAGATATCCTAATACCTTATAACTGCCGCATCATTCATTCATTTAAAAATACTGCTTGTTAAAATGTAAGCCATTTAAAAAATAAGTCAAAATAGCTCTTGTACCTTTGTTTATCTTTTTAAAGTCTGTCCCTAATATGTTTTCATGTGCTGGCATTCATATTTGTATCTTCTGTTGTCCAACATTATCCTGGCCAATGTGTTTACTCAATTCTGTTATGTATAATGAAATATCTAAATGCTAAGCATTTATGCCAGCTAGTAATAGCTAATCTATTTATTTTTCAGCATCTGCATAAACTCTTTCAGAGAGTTGTCACTTCTCTATTTAGCTGGAAAGACTGACAAACAAAATCTGAAAAAGACTAATGTTTGCAGAACAGAGGGTTTCATACCTCCCATCTCCCTGGCTACATATTTTCAAATTTTATGCCTCATCTGCTAAAATCTCTTTCAACACAAACCCCAACTGTGCAGCTGTGTAAATCATGCATTCCTGTGACCAGGTGTACCAAGGATGACTGTGGAGATACCCCTGTTAAAGTAATCCTCCCACTAGAAGAGACACTGATAACATTGATTTTTGGATGTCAACAGGCTGGATGGCTTAGAAGCCAGATAGTTTAAGATGGTTCCAGAATGTTTTCATTTGAAGCATGATGATTATAACTGTGTGTTATAAAGTTTGGGAAAACTAGAAGCACCTTCTCCATGCTAATAATTACTGGAGAGCATTGTTCTTTGCAGACTCAGGAATCCTTAACATATAGGCTGAACTTGCCCTGCTAAGATTTTCCTGTTTCCCTTCTGCTGATGCTGAAAAAATAATAATACAAATCATAGCTTTTCATCTAATAAGCATCAATTACTCAACATAATCAAAAGAAGACATTCACCTTTTAATCTCTCTCTGTCATCTATCTTATATCGATCTATCACGGAGCTACCCTGAGGCCAGCAGTCATTACACAAGTTGTTTATTTTTTTTTAACTTAGTTTTACAGCATGACTTTTAAGAAATGGCTACCTTGGATGTGCTGTGATGACCACAGTGAAGTAAAGTAACACTGCCTTACTGCCTTCCTTGAGAGGAAATCACTGACTTTTATTATAGTAGTGTGGTTTATGCTAGTGTTCTCTTTCAATGAAGGTCTAATATGAAAAATGGTGTTAGGGGAATATTTTAAATCATCAACACAAATCAGTATATATTATTCCAACAGTTTGATGTTTAGATGTATAATACCTATTTTCCTTTCAAAATAGCTGAAAAGTAATATATTTTGTTTATTGGGTGTCCCAAGCTTATGATGATAGCATCCTTGCTTATGTCTCTTTTGTATGTTTGCTCTGAACTCCTCGGAAGTTAAAGGGAAATAATGGTTTTCACTGGGAGCTTTGTTGTTGTTTGAAAATAACAAACCTGACACTAGCAAATAGTGAAGTGTTAAGTCAATTGAATAGGGGAAGAAATTTAAAACCTTTCATATCCTTAATACAGGTAATAGGATATTGATTTGTAAATTAAACTTTGTGGTTGCTTAGATTTTGATTTTACTCAGAAGGTCACTGAATTGCTTTTGAAATTGCAACTTTTAACAACTGTTAAACAGGAGTAATACTATAAGTTTCTAATCCATATCAGAGACCAATTGTGTGGATTAATGGAATAATTTCTACCAAGATTTTTGGCATATATCAAATGGGCTGGGTGAACACAAGATAATGCTGTTGTTTGTCATGAAATTGTGATTTTTTTTTGTTTGTGTTCAGTGTCTTTTAAATCACTCCTTTTTAATTTTCCTTAAATTAATTGCTTGCTGTCTTGATTCAATATTAGCCTAGGTTTTTCTGCTGATGTTGATTTCTGTTTTTCTACCCACCATCTCTTGAAACACTCCTCACTCTACAGGCTTCAAAGTGTGGCATTTGGAGACTTAGAAAAACTTTCGCCTGTGGTTTTAATACAATGAAGAGCACACAAAATTTTAATCACATCCAACAACGTATTGTATAAAAACTTATGCTTAAACTTGTATTGAAAGAGCTGTTCGCTTCTTTCTGAAGGTATAATCTCTCAAATTTTATTTTGAGAAATAATTCTAGTATAATGGCTTAGGACTGTACTTTCAGCTTCATATTTATCAATGTACGACTTTATGGCTTATATGGTCTTCCCTTCTGGCTCAGCTGGTAAAGAATCCGCCTGCAATGCAGGAGACCTGGGTTTGATCCCTGGGTTGGGAAGATCCCCTGCAGGAAGGCATAGCAACGCACTCCAGTATTCTTGCCTGGAGAATCCTATGGACAGAGGAGCCTGGAGGGCTACAGTCCATGGGGTCACAAAGAGTCAGACATTACTCAGCGATTAAGCACAGCATGACTTATTTTGCCTGTTTATTCTCTTGATTTATAGTTCATGTTGACAACTAATTAATTGTCCTATTTTAATGTTTTGTTCTTGTTCATATGTCTAAAACTGGAAATTATAGACCACTTCCAGTGAAAATTACAATCCACTTCTAAGATTCTGCATATTGTAATTGGTATAAGTTCAGTTCAGTTGCTTGGTCATGTCTGACACTTTGCAACCCCATGGACTGCAGCACACCAGGCTTCCCTTTCCATCACCAACTCCCTGAGCTTACTCGATTCATGTCCATCGAGTCAGTTATACCATCCAACCATTTCATCTTCTGTCGTCCCCTTCTCCTTCTGCCTTCAATCTTTCCCAATCTTTCCAATGACTTAGTTCTTTGCACTGGAGGGCCAAAGTTTCGGAGTTGTTAAACAATATTGTGTTCTATATCCATGATTTGTCCACTAGTTTTGAAAGTCAGTTAGAGGAGACTGCAGTTGATTATTTTAGTGAACAACTAAGAAGTGATCTTATCTGTTCTTTCAAAAATATTTATTAAGTGCCTTTTGTGTATCTTTTACATTTAAGAAAATAATTTTACAATATACACAGTAATATATATATATACACTTTTGAAAAGATTTATGTTATAGTAATCAAATGTCTTGGCTGTGTGTGTGTGTGTGTGTGTGTGTGTGTGTGTGATTTTTTTTAATTAAGGAGATAACCTGTCAGGCAGAATATCAGAAAATTCTGTCGATAATGTGAGTTCCCGTTTAAACCTATCTCAGAAAGAAATTGTTCACAGTTTTCATAAGCCAAATGTCTTCTGACTTCAAATGCAGTCTCCTCCCACCATAATACTATAACCCCTTATTTGCAAGGGATGCAGTTATTGTGGAGGTGCTGATGTTGTTGGTGTTTCTTTGCTAAGCTGGGAGAGATTAAGAGGAGATACTTTTACAACATTTGCTCTTCCTTAGAAAAGATTCCTATGTATCTTTTTATTAATCAAAATAGATGGCAAATATATGTCTTGCTAAACCATGTGATGCACTAAAAACTCAAGTTGTCAAGAATAAACATTAAGGGTGCTATGATTACATCATAGTTTTGCCATCACTTATACTCAGTTTAAAGCCTAGACTTATTTGCTTAACAGATATATAATTAGAGAAAGAATAAAAGAAGCAGAGAATTGAGGCATTCAAAGTTACTGTATGTGATAGAACCTGTTCTGAGACTGGAACAAATTAACTCATTTGAGTTTTCTGCCTAAATTTATATACATTAGTATTTAACATGAACATGACATGTAATAATAAATATAATGCTTCCTTAAGATAATAAGGATGACAATGACTATGATGATTTGTTAGCATTTAATAGTGATAAAATTTGGAACGTAGCTTGCTGCTGCTACTGCTAAATCACTTCAGTTGTGTCCGACTCTGTGGGACCCCATAGACGGCAGCCCACCAGGCTCCGCCGTCCCTGGGATTCTCCAGGCAAGAATACTGGAGCGGGTTGCCATTTCCTTCTCCAATGCATGAAAGTGAAAAGTGAAAGTCAAGTCGCTCAGTTGTGTCCAACTCTTAGCGACCCCATGGACTGAAGCCTACCAGGCTCCTCCGTCCATGAATGTAGCTTAGAATTCATCTAATCCAGCCTCTCAGACACTGCAATCTCTGATAGCTCAGTTATTTTTTTTTTTTTTGGCCATTTCTGTAAGTGGGAACTCACTATCTGCAGACAAAGAATAGCATCTTGTTTTAAATATGTATTGAGACAAAAGGCATGCCCTCAAATCTCATCATTTAAAAAAATTTCTTCCCATTGGGAACATTTTACAGTCATTGTATGTGCAAAAAAAAAAAAAAAAAAGATCAAACTAAGAAGGACTTAAACTGCTAAGGTAATACTTGTCTCTCTTGTATATTTTCTATTTTACATAAGACCCAAAACATGGTGAAGAATGATTCTGAATGATTCTATAATGATACCAATTTTTATTTTTATTTTATAGTTCTCTGTTTTATAACCATGGCATAGAAATGTAAAGTAAATACCAAGGTAATCTTTTACTGTGTTCTTCTCTGTCTTGGAATTGTCTATTTTTCATGTTTATTTTGCTGTTTTGAATATAATGTTCATTTAGAGAAGATTCAGTAAGTTGACCCTTTCTTTTTCTTGTACGGAAAAAACTAAGAAATGCCTTTTTGTCCTCCTGACTTTGCAAATATTTGTTGACTGTAGCATAAAAACTCATTCCAGCTTCTGACTTTGTGTTCAGATGACATGACATGACTTCGGAAGTTTTAGATTCTTCCTAAGATGGGCCTTTGGAGAAGGAAATGGCAACCCACTCCAGCATTCTTGCCTGGAGAATCCCAGGGATGGTGGAGCCTGGTGGGCTGCCGTCTCTGGGGTCGCACAGAGTTGGACACAACTGAAGTGACTTAGCAGCAGCAGCAAGATGGGCCTGAATCTGGTATTAGCTGTGTCAAGCTACTTTTCTTTTTTCTATGACGTGTTTTTGTCAATAACTTGACTCATTTTTATTGTGAACTTCATTTTAAAATGGCTGACTACAATTTGGCAAGATTGGTGCCTTGAATTTATGCACACATCTTAGTTGCCAAAGCTGAAATTACCTTAGGAAAGGGCAAAATGAAGAGCTCCCATTAGGAGGCACTATTCTAGATATACCCAGTCACATTCTATCTTTGAACTATGACAAATTCTTGGCCTCCGCTGATTGCCACACCTAAATATTCTTCAGTTTTTTTCTTTCTGCAAAGACATGGAAATCATATTAGGTACCAGATAGTTGAGCCTCAGCCCCATTCCTTCCTTTTGATGGGTAGCAGTGTTTCCTTGGCTATATCTTCATCTGCAAGTAATTTCAAGTCTGGCTATTATTTATTAATTTCACTTATTAAAATAACCATGGTTGAACATTGGTTTACAACTCTTTAATGTTTAAGCAGATAAACATTTCTCAATCATGTCTGCTAAGGAGCAAAGAAGGCACAAGATTATGTAAAATCTGTAACTTTCCTTTCTTTTTCCATCAGAGTATTCTTTTTAGCCTTCCATGTGTAATCTTGTCTATTGTATTAGGATGTCTACATTTTCTGCAATAAACCAACACAGAACTTTAACCCTTAAGCCTGTCCGCTTACCATATCAGAGTGACTAGTTTGTATTTATACTGCACATCATCAGTGCCTATCTCAGTTAGGGATGACCTACACAGCAACACCTTGACAATGGAATAATAATCTTACTGTTTCCCCATGAGTAACATCAAAGCCACAGTCTTTTTTGGCTTCCAGAATTCTCAGGGAACATTTTTTCCTAAATCTTGTCATAGCAACTTACTTATTTATAGCTGTTTACTGGAGGCTTTTTGGCACACTGCTTTTACTCGGCTCTAGTCATTTTTTTTCCCTTTCAACTGACTCTTAAACCCATATGTCTTAGAGGTTTGCAGCCATTGACTTTCTATGTATCAAAAATCCAAATATAACTTATATAATCATCTCATATCCTCTGTCACCCTCTTCTCCTCCATATCCATGGTTACTCCTTATGTGCAGTTTTGGTTCTAAGGGTTCAACCAACTACTTACTGTATAGTACTCTAGCAATTACTATTGTAAAAATCCATATACAAGTAGGCCCATGCTATTCACACCCATGTTGTTCAACTCCCAATGGTATGCATATAATCTACTTTGCACCTCTTTACTAATTGACCAGACTTCCCCAGTGGCTCAGTGGTAAAGAATCTGCCTGCAACGCAAGAGAAGTGGGTTTCAAACATGGGTGGGGAAGATCCCCTGGAAAAGGGCATGGCAACTCTCTCTAGTATGCTTGCCTGGAGAATCCCATGGACAGAGGAGTCTGGTGGACTACAGTCCATAGCGTTACAAAGAGTCAGACACAACTGATGTGACTGTGCACGCTCGCACTAATTGACCATTGTATTGACTTCTAAAGGATAAATATGGTTTATTCAGTTCAGTTCAGTCACTCAGTCGTGTCTGACTCTTTGCGACTCCATGAATCACTGCACGCCAGACCTCCCTGTCCATCACGAACTCCCGGAGTTCACTCAGACTCACGTCCATCGAGTCAGTGATGCCATCCAGCCATCTCATCCTCTGTCGTCCCCTTCTCCTCCTGCCCCCGATCCCTCCCAGCATCAGAGTCTTAGTTAGTCTGAAAGTTGACATCTTAATGTTGAATCTTCACAGTGTGACATATTTTGCTTCTAACCATTTATGATACCTTCACACTTTTTCCCTATACAGTATACTTATGATATGGGAAAAAAAGTGATAGTGTTAGTCACTCAGTTGTGTCCTACTCTTTGCAATGGTATGGACTGAAGCCCAGTCCATAGCCACCAGGGACTGTAGCCACCAGGCTCCTCTGTCCATGGAATTCTCCAGGCAGAATACTAGAATGGGTAGCCATAATTATGATATAGTCATATCCAATTTAGTTTATGAATGTGAAGTAGATATATTTTGTTTCATACTCTGTAAAAATTTGTTTGAGTAATCTTGATGGAATCATTAATATTTGGATATATCATCTATATTAATTTTTATCTTTAGAGGTTCTTCAAAATAGATGGGTTGCCTCACATGAATTACAGTGAGTGCCTTATCTTTGCTTTTGCTCTTCCTCTGTTTCGTAATGTAATTCATTTTGCAGTAGGATATGCATCTATTTAAAAAATTCATTAAAAGCTTACTCTTACCTCCTACTGAATATATCCCAAACTAACTGTTTATATGATGATTACCTCATTACTTGGAAAAATGTCAATTTCTCTGAAAAAAAATCCCCTTTTAAAATATATCAAGTTAGATTCTTCTGTTTTACCTTTTCAAATAGACTTTAGTTTTTAGAACAGCTTTATATTCACATCAAAACTAAATGGAAAGTGTAGAGAGTTCCCATACACTATCTGCCCTCTCAGTACCCCGGCCCCGCTTCTCCACTATCACCTTTCTCCACTAGATTGGCACATTTGTTATAACAGATGAACTGCACTGACACATTATTGCTATCCAAAGTTCATAGTTTATATTAGGGTTTTTCTTGGTGTTCATTCCACTGTTGTTTTTCTTCAGTAACTAAGTCATGTCTGACTCTTTGTGACCCCACTGCAGCACGCCAGGCTACTCTGTCCTCAACTGTCTCCCAGAGTTTGCTCAAATTCATGTCCATTGTGTGAAGAATGATGCTATCTAATCATCTCATCCTCTGCCACCCCCTTTTCCTCCTGCCTTCAATCTTTCCGAGCAGCAGGGTCTTTTCCATTGAGTTAGTTCTTCCCATCATATGGTCAAAGTATTAGAGACTCAGCTTCAGCATCAGTCCTTCCAATCAATATGCAGGCTTGATTTCCTTTAGGATTGATTAGTTTGATCTCCTTTCTGTCCAAGGAATTCTCAAGAGTCTTTGCCAGCACCATCAATTCTTCAGCACTCCCCCTTCTTTATGGTCCAATTCTCATATCTGTACGTGACTAATGGAAAAATCCTAGCTTTGACTATATGGACCTTTGTCAGCAAAATGATGTCTCTTCTCTTTTAATACACTATCAAGATTTGTCATAGCTTTCTTTCCAAGGAGCAAGCATCTTTTAATGTTATGACAGGAGTCACTATCCACAGGGATTTTGAAGCCCAAGAAAATAAAATCTGTCACTGTTTCCACTCCCCACCCACTCCTGTCTGCCATGAAGTGGTGGGACCAGATCCCATGATCTTAGTTTTTTGAATGTTGAGTTTCAAACCAGCTTTTTCACTCTCCTTGTTCACCCTCATCAAGAGGCTCTAGTTCCTCTTTGCTTTTGTACTTTAGAGTGGTATCATCTGCATTTCTGAGCTTGTTGATATTTCTCCCAGCAATCTTGATTCGAGCATGGGATTCATCCAACCTGACATTTCTTATGATGTACTCTGCATATAAGTTAAATAAGCAGTGTGACAATATACTGCCTTGTTGTACTCCCCTTCCCCAATTTTGAACCAGTTAGCTGTTCCTTGTCTGGTTCTAACTGTTCTTCTTGACCTGTATTCAGGTTTCTCAGGAGACTGGTAAGGTGGTCTAGTATTCTCATCTCTTTAAGAATTTTCCACAATTTGTTTTGATCTACATAGTCAATGGCTTCAGCATAAAGTCAATGAAGCAGAAATTTATGTTTTTTCTGGAACTCCCTTGCTTTCTCCATGATCCATGTACATTCTATGGGTATTAACAAATGTATAATTACATGTATCCACCATCATAGTATCATACAAAATAGTTTCTCATTCTAAAAATTCTATGTGCTCTGCCTATTTATCCCTTCTTCTTTTCTAATTCATGGAAACCACTGATTCTTTTATTGTCTCCATGCTGCTGCTGCTGCTGCTAAGTTGGGTTAGTCGTGTCCGACTCTGTGACCCCATAGACGGCAGCCCACCAGGCTCCCCTTTCCATGGGATTCTCCAGGCAAGAACACTGGAGTGGGTTGCCATTTCCTTCTCCAATGCATGAAAGTGAAAAGTGAAAGTGAAGTTGCTCAGTCATGTCCAACTCTTCTGACCCCATGGGCTGCAGCCCACCAGGCTCCTCCATTCATGGGATTCTCCAGGCAAGGGTACTGGAGTGGGGTGCCATTGCCTTCTCTGATTGTCTCCATAGTTTTGGCTTTTCCCAACTGTCAGAAAACTCAAACCATACAGTATGTAGCCTTTCAGACTGGCTTCTTTCATGAGTAATATGCATTTAAGATTTCTCCATGTATTTTTATGACTTGATAGCTCATTTATTTTTAGCACTCAATATTATTCCATCATCTAGATGTACCCTAGTTTATTTATACATTCACCTATTGAAGAACATTTTGGTTGCTTCCAGTTTTGGACAATGAGGATTAAAACTAATGTAAACATCTGGGTGCAGATTATTGTGTGGACATGTTTTCTACTTATTTGCATAAATACCAAGGGGTGTAATTGCTGGATCATATATTAAGTGTATGTCTATATTCCAGAATGACTGCAATATGCATTCTCACTATCAGTGAATGAAAGTTGCTATTGCTCTGTATCATCTCTGCCATTTTGTGCTGTTAAAGTTTCGACGGTTGTCATCCTAATAGGTGTGTGTTGGTATCTTATTGGTATTTTAACTTTCATTTCTCTGATAACATATGATGTTGAACATATTTTCATATACTTATCTGTCATTTATGTATCCTCTTTGGTAAGGTGTCTGTTAAGGCTTTTGATCTTTTTTTAAAATCAGTTTGTTTTTTTATGGTTGAGTGTTAAGAGCCTTTTGTTGGGTTGGTCAAAAAGTTCATTTGGGTTTTTTTTTTCCATAAGATATTGTGGAAAAACCCAAGCAAACTTTTTAGCCAACCCAGGATATTTAGAATAACAGTCCTTTATCAAGCTTATCTCTTGTAAATATTTTCTCCCAGTCTGTGGCTTATCTTCTCACTTTGTAGTGTCTCTCACAGAATGGCAGATTTTTATTTTAATTATGTCCAACTTATCAATCATTTGTTTTATTGATCATGCTTTAGATGTATTATCTAAAATATCCTTACTCAACCTAAGGTCATCTATATTTCCTCCTACCTTATCTTCTGGGAGTTTTGTAGTTTTGTGTTTTATATTCAGATCTATGTTGTGAATGGTATAAAGTCTGTCTAAATTCATCTTTTAGCATGTGGATATTTATATCTTTCAGCACCATTTGTTTAAAAGACCATATTTTCTCCATAGTATTGTGTTTCCTCCTTTGTCAAAGATCAGTGTTTTACTTGAAATAGCGTAATGATTGGTCCATTTCACCTGCCTTCACTAATCAAGGTCATTTTAAGACGTGCATGTGTGCCAAGCAGCAACTAGCCTAAGTAATAAGACGTTTGCCCAAATTGTTTTCTAGAAGCTTGGAGTCAGCTGCATCTAGTTCAAGATGAGTTAATTGAGACTGGATAGGACCTCAGACCCCTGACCCTTCAACTGGGCATGCTTGGTGACCTTTTAAAATGCAGAGACCTGTAACTCAGGTATGTCTGTGTGTGAAATGATTCCTATACCTTTTCCCACACCTCAGCTCACCCTGCTTCTTTATTTATTATCCACAAGAGCCCTGACTCCTTGCTTATAGGGAGGCAGTTTCAAGACTAGTTCTCCAGTCTCCTTGACCTTGGAGATAAACCCTCTTTGCTGTAAACCTCAGTGTTTTAACTTGCTGTGCATTGGACAAAATCAACCTGGTTTGTTAACATAATTTTTATTATTTCTTGTTATTTGTTCTTTATATTCAAAACACTATTATGTCTTTTTAAAAATAAATTTATTAATTTTAATTGAAGGTTAATACTGTTATGTCTTGCATGCATTTTTTAATGCTCTAAACTTAGTTTAAACTTGCTACTGCATTAACAGTAACTAACCAAAGAGAAATGATTCGAATTACTAGCTTTTTAAAATTTCCTTCTAAATTCATGGATCTTTTAGGTTCAGTATAGCATCTATCTATCAGATGTAGTCCCTTAAATCTATTTCTCACTTCCACTGTATAATCATAAGGCATTTGATTTAGGTCAAACCTGAATGGTCTAGTGGTTTTCCCTGCTTTATTCAATTCAAGTCTGACTTTGGCAATAAGGAGTTCATGATCTGAGCCACAGTCAGGTCCTGGTCTTGTTTTTGCTGACTGTATAGAGCTTCTCCATCTTTGGCTGCAAATAATATAATTAATCTGATTTCGGTGTTGACCATCTGGTAATGTCCATGTGTAAGTCTTCTCTTGTGTTGTTGGAAGAGGGTGTTTGCTATGACCAGTGTGTTCTCTTGGGAAAACTCTATTAGCCTTTGCCCTGCTTCATTCCGTATTCCAAGGCCAAATTTGCCTGTTAGTCCAGGCATTTCTTGACTTCCTACTTTTGCATTCCAGTCTGCTATAATGAAAAAGACAACTTTTTTTGGTGTTAGTTCTAAAAGATCTTATAGGTCTTCATAGAACCGTTCAACATCAGCTTCTTCAGCGTTTCTGGTTGGGGCATAGACTTGGATTACTGTGATATTGAATGGTTTGCCTTGGAAATGAATAGAGATCATTCTGTCGTTTTTGAGACTGCCTCCAAGTTCTGCATTTCAGACTCTTTTGTTGACCATGATGGCTACTCCATTTCTTCTAAGGGATTCCTGCCCACAGTAGTAGATATGATTGTCATCTGAGTTAAATTCACCCATTCCAGTCCATTTTAGTTTGCTGATTCCTAGAATGTTGACATTCCCTCTTGTCATCTCCTGTTTGACCGCTTCCAATTTGCCTTGATTCATGGACCTGACATTCCAGATTCCTATGTGATATTGCTCTTTACAGCACCAGACTTTGCCTCTATCGCCAGTCACATCCACAACTGGGTATTGTATTTGCTTAGGCTCCATCCCTTCATTCTTTCTGGAGTTATTTCCTCACTGATCTCCAGTAGCATATTGGGCACCTACCGACCTGGGGAGTTCCTCTTTCAGTATCCTATCATTTTGCCTTTTCATACTGTTCATGGGGTTCTCAAGGGAAGAATATGGAAGTGGTTTGCCATTCTCATCTCCAGTGGACCATATTCTGTCAGACTTCTCCACAAGTGAGAAATAGATTTAAGGGACTAAATCTGATAGATAGAGTGCCTGATGAACTATGGATGGATATTCCCAACATTGTACAGGAGACAGGGATCAAGACCATCCCCATGGAAAAGAAATGCAAAAAAGCAAAATGGCTGTCTGTGGAGGCCTTACAAATAGCTGTGAAAAGAAGAGAAGTGAAAAGCAAAGCAGAAAAGGAAATATATAAGCATCTGAATGCAGAGTTCCAAAGAATAGCAAGGAGAGATAAGACTTCCTCAGTGATCAATGCAAAGAAATACAGGAAAACAACAGAATGGGAAAGACTAGAGATCCCTTCAGGAAAATTAGAGATACCAAGGGAACATTTCATGCAAAGATGGGCTCGATAAAGAACAGAAATGGTATGGACCTAACAGAAGCAGAACATATTAAGAAGAGGTGGCAAGAATACACGGAAGAACTGTATAAAAAAGATCTTCATGACCAAGATAATCACGATGGTGTGACCACTCACCTAGAGCCAGACATCTTGAAATGTGAAGTCAAGTGGGCCTTAGAAAGCATCATTACTAACAAAGTTAGTGGAGGTGATGGAATTCCAGTTGAGCTATTTCAAATCCTAAAAGATGATGCTGTGAAAGTGCTGCATGCAATATGCCAACAAATTTGGAAAACTCAGCAGTGGCCACAGGACTGGAAAAGGTCAGTTTTCATTCTAATCCCAAAGAAAGGCAATGCCAAAGAATGCTCAAACTACCACACAATTGCGCTCATCTCACATGCTAGTAAAATAATACTCAAAATTCTCCAAGCCAGGCTTCAGCAGTACATGAACCATGAAATTCCTGATGTTCAAGCTGGTTTTAGAAAAGGCAGAGGAACCAGAGATCAAATTGCCAACATCTGCTGGATCATGGAAAAAGCAAGAGAGTTCCAGAAAAACATTTATTTCTGTTTTATTGACTATGCCAAAGTCTTTGACTCTGTGGATCACAATAAACTGTGGAAAATTCTGAAAGAAAGGGAAATACTGGACCACCTGACCTGCCTCTTGAGAAATCTGTACACAGGTCAGGAAGCAACAGTTCTAACTGGACATGGAACAACAGACTGGTTCCAAATAGGAAAAGGAGTACGTCAAGGCTATATATTGTCACCCTGCTTATTTAACTTATATCCAGACTACATCATGAGAAGTGCTGGGCTGGAAGAAGCACAAGCTGGAATCAAGATTGTCAGAAGAAATATCAATAACCTCAGATATGCAGATGACACCACCCTTATGGCAGAAAGTGAAGAGGAACTAAAAAGCCTCTTGATGAAAGTGAAAGAGGAGAGTGAAAAAGTTGGCTTAAAGCTCAACATTCAGAAAACTAAGATCATGGCATCTGGTCCCATCACTTCATGGGAAATAGATGGGGAAACAGTGTCAGACTTTATTTTTCGGGGCTCCAAAATCAATGCAGATGGTGAATGAAGCCATGAAATTAAAAGATGTTCACTCCTTGGGAGGAAAGTTATGACCAACCTAGATAGCATATTCAAAAGCAGAGACATTAATTTTTCAACAAAGGTCTGTCTAGTCAAGGCTATGGTTTTTCCAGTAGTCATGTATGTATGTGAGAGTTGGACTGTGAGCTGAGTGCTGAGTGCTGAAGAATTGGTGCTTTTGAACTGTGGTGTTGGAGAAGACTCTTGAGAGTCCCTTGGACTGCTAGGAGATCCAACCAGTGCATTCTAAAGGAGATCAGTCCTGGGTGTTCTTTGGAAGGAATGATGCTAAAGCTGAAACTCCAATACTTGGCCACCTCATGTGAAGAGTTGACTCATTGGAAAAGACTCTGATGCTGGGAGGGATTGGGGGCAGGAGGAGAAGGGGTCAACAGAGGATGAGATGGCTGGTTGGCATCACTGACTCGATGGACATGAGTTTGAGTGAATTCCGGGAGTTGGTGATGGACAGGGAGGCCTGGTGTGCTGCAATTCATGGGGTCGCAGAGAGTCGTCCACGACTGAGTGACTGAACTGAGCTGATAGCATCTAACTAATGGAAATAGAAGCTTGCTATGCCTAAAAGGAGGAAAGTTCTCCTACTTTAGTGAAGATGCAAATATTGATCACTGTTTTGAAGATACAATTAGTATTTCTGAGTTGAAACCATAAAATAACCTGAAAATGTTGAATGTTTGATACTGAGGAATTAACTTAAAAGTGATGAGGATCATTGAGTTTTCATGCCATGGTGGTGGGAGTGGACGTAAGCCTCTTCTCTGCACATATTTTAAACTGGCAGTGGAAGACGAAACATATTTTGTATTTTGATATCATTTGCTATGAAATGCTTGTTCGACACTGCACTAGTAAACTGAATGTGGCAATTTCAGTCAAAGTTAACAATGCCAGATATGGTGTTGGGAGCAGAGAAAGTGTCAGAGAGAATGTATTTGCCAGACTGTTAAAAATAAAAGTAAAAATAGTGAAATATGATGTGGAAAAGGTTGTCTAGGAGTCAACAGACAGGTTCTAGAACCATGTTTCTGTCACTTAAAAGTAACTGTTTTATTCAACATTATTGGAGAGTGAATAAGTAGTTGTGTGTGTGTGTATATGTGTGTGTGTGTGTGTGTGTGTGTGTGTGTTTGGTCTTCTTCAGCTTTAAAATTCTAAACTTCTAGTACAAGTCAAACACGATTCTGGGTTAATCTAGTTCAACCGAGCAGCTTTAGTGACTAATTTAAATATGTGTTTCCTTAAAACTACATGCTTTTTAAAAATATGTGTAAGAAATTTAAACTTCAAATTTTTCCACTGTTTTTTCTTTTAAAGGTAAATCAGTAATAAACACATACAAGTGATTCCAATGATTTGAATTTCCTACAAATTTCTGAGTTTTTATCTGGCATTTGTTCCGGAAATCAATTCAAGTACTTGGAATTATAGGATTTTAGGATTAATAGGAACATTTTAATTCCATGCCATCCCAACCTTAATTTTGGAATCAGTAAACTGTGGTCCAAAGAATGTAAATGGTTTGTACAGTGTCACATAGCTAATTTATGGCAAAGTTGGAAGAACAAGCTAGATTTCCTGATCTTCAGCCCAGTGACCTTTCCACAATAAGCTTAAAGTCCTTAGCAATTAGTATTGGTTCAATAATCCATTGATAAGACATTTAATTCTTTATTTGACAGAAATAAGTTTTGACACACATTAATTCATTTTATCCTTTCAACATCCCTGAATGTTATTATCATTCTCATTTTTATACACACATTAAAACAGATTAAGTATTATGCCCAAGGTCATATAACTAATACGGAATGAAGTATGAATCTGAAGCATCACTTTTGCCTGACTCTAGATCCTAACCACTTTCAAGGCATTAAGTTAACTTCAAGTTTCCACTGAACATTAGTATAATAATTGTTCTGAAGGGCACCTTAGTATGTCTTTCAAATTAGTCTTTATCAGGGCTTAGTAATAATCCAAATTTATCCAAATTTATGGTTATTTTCTGGTACAGCTCTATTGTGAGGCTTTCCTAAAAGTGAGGCTGACATTAGGATATGTGCAATAATAAATGGGATAAATAGGGTGCATATATCAGTTTATTAACTAACCATTATGGTTGACTAGAAGTGATTCACTCATCATTTCATTCTTTGAACATATTTTTAGTGTATTTGTGTGTTTGCACACACATATGAGAATTGTTCCGACCATCTTAGTTTCATCCTATCAAGATGGTCTTAAATGCTGATCCAAAGTCCAATGTATAACTTTTCTGAGATTCTTAGAGTCAACTTTCAGAATAAAAAGTTGTCACTAGAGGTTTCCCAATGCCTTTCTACTGCATTTCTGAATTAACAACAAATGCAGATTTGTGTTTGATGGCTCTTTTATAGCTGCATGCAGCTGGAGAAAAACCAACTGCCAAGGGAACTCAATTTTCTTTATCATCAATTTGACATTGGTTAACAGATGGCTTCTGGATACCATGGTAGTCTTCTTAATTTGTCTTTTTATGTAGTGCTGCAAATACCCTTGGTTAATTGCCTGATTATTACATTTAATTCTTTGTCAACAATATACCTCATTGTTTTGGAACATATCCTGGGAGATGGGTTATAAAAGGCAGATATTTGAGTGTTGAACTGCTACCATGCATTTGAAACATAAAGCAGGATACCTAAAGGAAGGCAAATATATTCAAATATTCCCATCTTAAAATACAGGATGCTTTCTCTGAATTATTCCATTTCTCCATAATACTGTGGAGTCTCAAGAGCTGATGTAATGCAAAAGAGAAAAGAAAGGGGATCTTAAAAAAAAAAAAAAAACCAAATTGAAAACAAATTCAGAGACACTTTAAGGTAAAACATCTTTCCAATTGAACATTAACCTAAGGTTAACTGCAACTGAAGTCATTTTTTTTCTTTTTTTAGAATTTAAGTAGAATTTAAATATTACACCTGGGAGAGTGAAAATTTTTCCACTGTTTCAAAGGGTATGTAAAAGTCAGCTTACAGTTGATTGAATCTTTGGCATTCCTTAAAATGCAAATGTGAAACCTTTCTCTGACTACTTTAAAAATTCAAAGAAATGAACAAACTTTCAAAAGTTTGAGAGAGCAGATTCAATCAGAAAATATTCCACTCAATATTACATATACATGCATTCTTGTACATATACAAAGAGAAGAATTCAATACATGAAGAGAATTCATTGATCATTACAGTATTAGCTTAGGTTCCTTATGTTGTCCATTATGGCAGTGATGTATTGTCTTCCCAAACGTACCAATTAAACAATTATTGATTTTTAAATTTTTTCTTAGCTTTTTTTCATTTATTCATTGTTAAATAGTAAGGCTAAAAGCTTTCTCAAAAAATGACACAGAATTATACTTTCACTTACTATTGTACTTTAACAAGACAAATTACTCATTTACTTCTTTAAGCATTTAAGTAGATTCAAAAAATGAGCTCAATGAAATCAGAAAACCCCCAAAATAGTATTTTGCTGCCATTATGATAGAAGATTAAAACTATAACTAATACTAAATATTCTGTTGAAGTTTATGTTGCTGCCCATGGGAAATGAAAGTTCTTAGCAATTAGTCTAAAAAGTAGACTGTTGCCAATTATGAAAAAATTTGAAACTTCTAAGTGGATTTTGTTACTATTTAATTGTCAAAGAATTTTAACCTCTGATTAAAATAAATAAATTTATATTAAAAAAAGAAAGGTCCATTTGGAGAAAGCTGTAAGTTCTTCAACTGTTCCTTAGAAAACCCAGATTTAGCAATTGAGCTACATACACCACAATGATCATTTTTAAGGAATGTCTTCAATATCAAAGTTGTGTATTTGCAATTAAGTAATTAAAAATAATACAAAGTGGATTCATATATGTGAAATCTTAAGAGTTAATTTAATAATGCTTCTGTTGTGTTCACATCCCTTTCTTTTCACTTCTGCCCTTTTAACATACACCATCTTGTTCAAAGTGACAAGCAGATGAAACTAGTTATTAGCCTCTAGCCTTCTAATATAATAATGTAGTAGAATGAAAAGAGGAAAACCTTGACTAGAAGAAGTCTTTGGTTAAATTTCATGTTCTAACACTTGCTACTTGTTTCATGCAAGAAAAATAATCATCAGAAAATAGCACTGGTAGTCCTATTTTATAGGAATGTTGTAAGAAATACTATATGTAAATATTTTATAGTGTTTAGCAGAGCACAAAATTGAGTCTCAATAAACTTTTTCTTTCCTTTCAAAATATAGTCTGTCAACAAGACCCAGAAAAAACTGAGTCAAAATTAACCCTGTGCCTTTCTTTTAATCAATAAAATATGGGGAAAGTAATGAGCTCATTCAATGATTATGTTATATAAGACTCCCTTGCTGGTTTTGAAGAAGTAAATAACCATTTTGGAGGGCTTAGTTGGCAAGGACCTGAGGGACGCCTTTAGGAGGTGAAGGTAGCTTCAAACCAACAGGGAGCAAGAAATCAATGCCCTTAGTTTATAATCACAAGAAAATGAAGTCCTCTGTCAATTCTAGTGACTCTGAGGCAGAATCTTCCCTATTCTATCCTCCATATGAGAATCCAGCCTTGGCCATTATATTAATAGCATTCTTCTCAAAAACCCAGTTAAGGTATAACTAGATTCCAGAATCACAAACACAGTGGAATAATAAATTTATGTCTTATAAGCTGCTAAATTTATGTTAATTTGTTATGTAGCAATAGAAAAATGAATCTAATAAATTCCCTTGTTTAAGTTCCATTTTTTTCCTTGTTTTCTATTTCTTTAAAATGTATGAAAACAAATTTATGAATCTGAACTTTTAGAAACTGTTAAAATCACAAAGCTCTTTATACAGTGTATCACTCTACATACATATATCAGCTTCATCACATTCCCAAGAAGCAGTCACCATTTACTGCTTCACATTTTTACCTCTGGTGAAATAGTCTTCCAAATTCATAAATCTATATGGAGATTTAAAATTATTTTAAACTTTTTTCTAATATTTGTCATGTACAAAAAGAAAATGTTTATTGATCCTTGGTTTTAGAGAGATTTGAAAGCTAATGCAAGGAACTACTGTACTATGAAATGTTAGGTCTTAAATCTCATGGACAATCTGTGATCTTAAAAAAAGAAAGGAAGCAATAAGCCCAGTCAGTAGAAGACTATTTTAAGAAAGTTAGATTCTTATGCAGTATTGCTGCCAACTGGCCATATATTACAGAAACTACTTCTTGTCTCTATACCCTTAATTTACACAATTCCAATTTCAAGCTATGTTTTATAGATATAAGCACGTTATGATTTGTGAGTGTTTTATCATTTATAATAGTGCCTGGTGATTTTCAAACCTGGCTGATCACAAAAATCATATGCAATGTGTATTATTGCTCTTATTATTATTGTTGATGTTATTATTTTCATCATTATCATCAACTAGTTATCATCTCTGGATATTATGATTCTGTAAATTTGGGCTGTGGTTATGGAATCTGTGTTGCAATAACTTCACAGATTATTCTGATCAACTTGATTGGGAAACAATTTAGATATTTCATTTGTACACATATAATACTGTAATAGTCTGTACCATCTCATCCATTGGAAGGCAGACAAAAGATGCAAAAGTACAATTCCACAGCCTCCAGAACAAAAACCACAAGCATAGAAAGCTAACCAAAATTATCACATGGATCAAAGCCTTGTGTAACACATGAAGCTATGAGCCACACCATGCAGGGCCACCCAAGATGGATGGGTCATATTAGAGAGTTCTGACAAAACGTGACCCACTGGAGAACAGAATGGCTAACCACTCCAGTATTCCTGCCTCAAGAACGCCATGTACAGTACAAAAAGGCAAAGAGAAATGACACCAGTAGATGAGCCCCCCTCCCCCCCCCCAGATCTGGAGGTGTCCAATATGCTATGGGGGAAAAACAGGGAAATAGCTCCAGAAAGAATGAAGAGGCTGAGCCAAAGTCAAAATGATATTCAGTTATGAATGTGTCTGCTGGTGAATGTAAAGTATGATGCTGTAAAGAACAGTATTGTGTAGGGACCTGGAATGTAAGGTCTATGAATCAAGGTAAACTGGATGTGGTCAAGCAGGAGATGGCAAGATTGAACATTGACATTTAAGAATCAGAATTAAAGTGTACTGGAATAGGTGAATTTAATTCAGATGACCATTATATCTATTACTCTGGGCAAGAATCCCTTAGAAGACATGGAGTAGCCCTCATAGTCAACAAAAGAGTCTGAATTGCAGTCCTTGGTTACAATCTCAGAAACAACAGAATGTCTCAGTTCATTTTCAAGGCAAACCATTCAATATGACAGAAATCCAAGTCAGTGTGCCAACCAATAACACTGAAGAAGATTAAGGTTCTATTATGACCTACAAGACCTTATAAAACTAACACCCAAAAAACATCTCCTTCTCATCAAGGGAGATTGGAAGGCAAAAGTAGGAAGTCAAGAGATACCTGTAGTAACAGGCAAATTTGGCCTTGAAGTAGAAAATGAAGCACAGCAAAGGCTAACAGAAGTTTACCAAGAGAACATGCTGGTCATAGCAAACACACTCTCCCAACAACACAACAGACAGCTTTGCACATGGACGTCACCAGATGGTCAATACTGAAATCAGATTGATTACATCCTCTGAAGTTGGAGAAGCTCTATACAGTCAGCAGAAATAAGACCTGGAGCTGACTGTGGCACAGATCATGAGCTCCTCATTGTAAAATTCAGGCTTAAAATGAAGAAGACACGGAAAACCACTAGAGCATTCAGGTATGACCTAAATCAAATCCCTTATGATTATATAGGGGAGGTGACAAATAGATTCAAGGGATTAGATCTAATAGACAGTGCCTGAAGAGCTATAGATGGAGATTCTTTGTATAGGAGGTGGTAACCAAAACCATCCCAAAGAAAAAGAAATACCAGAAGCAAAATGGTTATCTGAGTAGGCCTTACAAATAACTGAGGAAAGAAGAAAAGTGAAAGGAGAAAGGGAAAGATGTAACCAACGGAATGCAGAGTTCCAGAGAATAGCGAGGAGAGATAAAAAAGTCCTCATAAGTGAACAATGCAAAGATGTAGAGGAAAACAATAGAATGGGAAAGACTAGAGATTTCAAGAAAATTAGAGATACCAAGGGAACATTTCATGCAAAGATGGGCACAATAAAGGACAGAAATTGCGAGGACATAGCAGAGAAGAAGAGCTTAAGAAGAGGTGGCAAGAATACACAGAAGAACTGTACAAAGAAGGTCCTAATGACCAGGATGACCACGATGGTGTGGTCACTCACCTAGAGCCAGACATCATTGAGTGTGTAGTCAAGTGGGCCTTAGGAAGCATTAGCATGAACAAAGCTAGCAGAGGTGATGGAATTTTAGCTGGATTTAGCTCCAAATCCTAAAAGATGATGCTTTTAAAGTGCTACACTCAATAAGGCAGCAAATTTGGAAAACTCAGTAATTACCCCAGGACTAGAAAAGGGCAGCTTTCTCTCCAATCCCAAAGAAAGGTGATGTCAAAGAAAGTTCAAACTACCATACAATTGTGCTCATTTCACATGCTATCAAGGTGATGCTCAAGATCCTTCAAGTTAGGTTTCAATGGTATATGAATGGAGAACTTCCAGATGTAAGCTATATTTTTAAAAGGCAGAGGAAACTGAAATCAAATTGCCAACACCCACTGGATCATAGAAAAAGCAAAGGAAGTAAAAAAAAAAAAAAACTAAAACTTCTGCTTCATTCACTATGCTAAAGCCTTTGACTGTGTGGATCACAACCAACTGTGGAAAATTCTTAAAGACATGGAAATACCAGACCATCTTATCTGTCTCCTGAGAAACCTGTATGCAGGTCAGGAAACAATAGTTAGAACTGGACATGGAACAATAGACTGGTTCCAAATAGGGAAAGGAATATGTCAAGGCTATATATTGTCACCCTGCTTATTTAACTTATATGCAGAGCACATCATGAGAAACACTGGGCTGGATGAAGCACAAGCTGGAATCAAGACTGCTGGGAGAGATACCCACAACATGAGATATCCAGTTGTTATCAGTCTAATGGCAGAAAGCAAAGAGGAACTAAAGAGCCTCATCATGAAGGTGAAAGAGGAGAGTGAAAAAGGTGGCTTCCAACTCAACATTCAGAAAACTAAGATCTTGGCATCTGGTCCCATCACTTTGTGGTAAACAGAAGGGGGAAAAGTGGAAACAGTGATGTATTTTATTTTCTTGGGCTCTAAAATCTCTGTGGACAGTAACTGCAGCCATGAAATTAAAAGATGCTTGCTCCTTGGAAGAAAAGTTGTGACAAACCGAGACAGTATATTAACAAAGCGGAGACCTCTTTTGCTGGCAAAAGTCCTTATAGTTAAAGCCATGGTTTTTCCAGTAGTCAGGTAAGAATATGAGTGTTTGGACCTTAAAAAAGGCTGAGTGCCAAAGAATTGATGCTTTTGAATTGTGGTGCTAGAAAAGACTCTTGAGATTCCCTTGGACAGCAAGGAATTCAAACCAGTCAATCCTAAAGGAAATCTACCCTAAATATTCATTGGAAGGACTGATGCTGAAGCTGAAGCTCCAATACCTCGGCTATTTGTTGCAAAGAGCCAGCTCATTGGAAAAGACCCTGATGCTGGGGAAAATTCAGGGCAGGAGGAGACGGGGGCAACTGAGGATGAGATAGTTTGCTGGCATCACCAACTCAATGGACATGAGTTTGACCACACTCTGGGAGATATTGAAAGACAGGGAAGCCTGGAGTGCTGTGGTCCATGGGATTGCAAAGAGTCAAACAGGATTTAGTGACTAAACAACAATGGTCTGCAATTCATTGTAAGCTACATGATAGGGAAAGCAATCATTCTGGTATAGATTATATGAAAAAGCAATTGCAAATGAAAACAGTTTCAGCAATCTTTCCTAACATTTTATTTTCCTTTCTCATTTGATGTATTTTTATTGATTCTTGCCCTGGAGGTTATTTTATGTCCATAGGAAAACATGTCTTCTCCTTGTCTCCTATCCAGAAATTCTCCTTCTTCCCTTAGAAGCTCTGATGCTGGAAAGACATGAGAGCTTGTCTTTGGGAATGTTTAAAATCATCAGCCAAGGCTCGACTATACAGGTCAGTGTTTCTAGTCTTCCTTGTTTTTGGCTTCCTTTTCTCCCTGGTGGATCAAAGCAGGGAGCTGACACTATCATCTCGTGTCCTGTTGTAATTAAATTTGTTAGCTGTACTTCTTATTCAGAAGTTGCTTTTGACTTATTGTTAACTTAATTTTTTTTGACATAACATTCTTCAAACATAGCAAGTCGTGTATGTGCTTTGTTATAAATATGCAATGTTTTGGCTGCACATGATCAGGAAATGAACATAGTAGTGATTGTTTTGTCGTTATGGAGACTCAAGCAATTATAGGAAGATCTAACCTCAGATATAAGAGAACTGTAGCTGCCTTCCTCTCATCTTCTCTACTCCTTTTAAACAGGTAGCTAGCTAACTTGCTAGCTAGGACTCATATACCATAAAGATTACCCTTTCAAAGTGCACAGCTCATTGGTTTTTGGTATATTCATAGAGTTCTGCAATTATCACTACTGTCTAATTTTAGAACTTTTTTTTAGATTACCCCTAAAATAAATCACATGTATATTATTCACCTTCTATCTCCCCAGCCTCTGACATCTAATCTACTTACTGTCCTTATGGATTTTATTATTCTGAAAATTTCATATAAATTGAATCATATAATATGTGCTCTGTTGTGACTGGCTTATTTTATTAGGATGTTTTCAAGGTATATTTATATTGTAGCATGTATCAGTACTTCATTCCTTTTTGTAGCAAAATAATATTACATTGTATGAGTATACCACATTTTGTTTACCCATTCATTAGTTTACAAAATGTAGTTTGTTTCCAGTTTTGGACCATTATAAACAAGGACTTTATGAGCAATCAAATACATGGTCTTTAATGTACACATTTTTTTTCATTTATCTTTGATATATTTCTAGGGGTAAATTTTTTGGTTTATACTGTAACTTTTATCTAATATTTTAAGGAAATGCCAAACTGTCTCCCAAAGCAGCTAAACCATTTTACACTCCCATTATCAATATATGAGGTTTATAATTTCTCCACATTCTTTTTACACTTGTTATTGCCTCTCTTTTTAATTTCAACCATCTTAGTTGGTATCTCATTGTTGATTTCATTTGCAACTCCCTAACGACTAATGATACTGAACATCTTTTGTGCAGTTATTAGCCATTTGTCTGTCTTCTTTGAAATAAGACCTGTTCAAAATATTTGCCTATTTTTTTCATTGGTTTGTTTTGTATTATTGGGTTGTAAGAGTTCTTTTTATATTCTGGATATAAATGTCTTGTCTTATCACATTCTTGGTGGTGTCCTTTGAATCAGAAAAAGAAATTTCATTTCCTCAGTTTTTTTTATTGTGGTAAAATACACATAACAAAATGTGCCACCTTAACCACTTTAAAGTATACAGTTCAGTGGAATTAAGTGCATTCATATTGTGCAACCATCACCACCATCTCTTCAGAACTCTTCTCATCTTGCAAAGGCTAAAACTCTATATTCATTCATTGATAAGCTCCCCACTTCCCCCTCCTTCTTACTCCTGGCAAGCATCATTTTACTTGTTTTCTCTATGATTATTACTCTAGATACCTCATATAAGTCTGCATCCTTGCCAACACTTGTTGATGCAGTTATCCTAACAGATGTGAAGTGGTACATCAATGTGATTTCGATTTGCATCTTCCTAATGAGTAAAATTGTTGAGCATATTTGCATGTGTTTGTTGACCATTTGTATGTCTTCTTGGGAGAATCATCTAGTCAAGTCCTTTGCCAATTTTTGAACTGAATTGCTTGATTTTTTGCTGGAGTTTCTATACATTCTGCATAGTAAGTATTTTCTCCCATTCCATGGATTCTCTTTTACTCTGTTAATTGATACACAGGAGTTTTTCATTTTATTGAAGCCCAGTTTGTCTACTTTTTCTTTTTTTCTGCATCCTTTGTGTCATACCCAGGAGATCATTGCCAAATCCAATATCATGAAATTTATGCCCTATATTTTCTTCTAAGAGTTTTATTTCTTTTTAAATTTTTCTTGGAGTATAGTTAATTTACAGTGTTGTGTTAGTTTCAGGTATACAGCAAAGTGAATCAGGTACACTAAGTGAAGTAACTCAGACACAGAAAGACAAATAACATACGATATCACATGTGGAATCAAAAAACATGGGTATGGATGAATTTGTTTACAACACAGAAGTAGACTCACAGATACAGAAAACAAATTTATGGTTACCAGGGTATAAAGAGTGGGGAGGAATAAATTGGGAGATAAGCATTGACATGTATATACTACTATATATAAAATAGATCACTAATAAGAACCCGCTGTATAGCACAGGTAATTCTATTCAATACTCTATTGTCCTATATGGGAAAAGAATCTTAAAAAAACTAGTGGATATATGATATGAAAAAGAAATTTTATTTTGCTTGAAACCAGTTTATTTATGTTTTCTTTTATTCCTTGTGCTTTTGGTATTATAATCTAAGAAATCATGGTCTAATGATTATATTAGATTAGACAATGATCACAAATCATTGTCTAATCTAAAATCACAAAGATCATGGTTTCTTCTAAGAGTTTGATAGTTTTAGCTCTTTCAGTTAGGCCCGTGAGCCATTTGTAGTTAACACTTTTTATGGTGTGAGGTAGGTAGTCCAGATTCATTCTTTTCATGTTGCTAAGCAGTTGTCCTCACACAATTCAACAGTTCAAAGGTTTTTCTTTCCCTCATTGGGTTGTCTCAGTACCTATGTCAAAAATCAATTAGCCACAAATTAATCTATATGTTACCCTTTCTGAACTGACCACTTATATGTCCCTTTATATATATATATACCACACTCTCTTGATCACTCTACCTTTGTAGTAAGTTTTAAAATCAGATAGAATGACTCTTCCAATATTGTTTTTCCATATGATTTTGGCTGTTCTGGGTCTCTTGAATTTCCATATAAATATTAAGATCACTTTGCCAATTCTTGCAGAAATGCAACTGAGATTTTGATAAGGATAGCATTGAATGTGTAGATGAAGAATGATCAATGTTGGGTTATTTAACTCATGAACATGGATTATCTCATTTATTGATATTTTGATTTCTTTCCTCAGTGTGTTGTTGTTTTCTGCATACTGATACCATGCATGTTTTTTATATTTACCCTTAAGTGTTTCACTCTTTGGTTGATTTTTTTTTGAATTTCAAGTTCCAGTTCCTCATTGCTGGCAAATATAAAAGCAATAGAGCTTTGTATATGGACCATGCATCCTGGGACCTTGCTATACTTACATAGTTTCAAGGTTTGTTTGAAGATTCTTTGGAATTTTCTACATAGACAGTCATGTTGTATGCAAATAAAGACTGTTTTATTTCTTCCTTTTCAATCTGCATATATTGAAATTACATTTGTAGTCTTACTGCAATAGCTACTACTTCTCACACACTACTGAATAGGAATGGAGAGCCAGGTGACTATTGAATTGTTGTCTAGAAGGGAAAACCTCTTATCACTAAGTAAGATGTTAGCTGCATCGTTTGCTGTCAGTGCCATAATTAGCTTAATATGCTATCGAATTTTGTTTGCTAGTATTTTTTGAGAATTTCTGCATGTATGTTCACCAGAATATTGGTGTATAGCTTTCTTTTCTTATGATTTCTTGGTCTGGTTTTAGTATGGTCATATTGACCTAATAGAATGAATTGGGAAATATTTCTTCCTCTTCTTTTATTTGGACGATAACGTGAAGATTACTTGAAAAATTGGTGTTGAGTCTTTAAATGTTTAATAAGATTCACCAGTGAACCATCTTGATGTGGGTTTTTCTCTGCGGAAAGTTTCTAAATTACAAATTTAATTTCTTTGCTTGTTACAATTTATTTCAGGTTTCATATTGTATATTGACACTTTCAGTAGTCTGTTTCTAGGAAAATTTCCTTTCTACTTTGTTAACATATAGTTGATTATAGTATTCTTATGATTTTTACCTCTATAAAGTCAGTAGTAACAACTACTTTCTAATTACTTATTTTAGTAGTTTGATTTCTCTCTCCCACATTCTCTCTCTCATTCTTTGGTTCAGTCTAATGAAAGACTAGTGAACCAACTTTTGATTCCATTTTTTTTTTCTATTCTCTGATTTATTTCCACTCTAATTTCTATTATTTCCTTCCTTGTACGTACTTTGGGCTTACATTGCTTTTTTACTAATTTCTTAATGTGCAAGGTGAAGTTGATTAGACACCTTTCTGTTTTATTCATGTGTATGCTCAACTGTGTCTGATTTTTTGTGACCCCATGGACTGTAGCCCACCAGGCTCCTCCGTCCAAGGGATTATCCAGGGAAGAATACTGGAGTGGGTTGCCATTTCTTCCACCAGGGAATCTTCCCAATCCAGAAATCAAACCTGTGTCTCCAGCATCTCCTGCATTGCAGGTGGATGCTCTACCAGTGAGGCACCAGGGAGGCCTCTAGGTATTCATAAATAATAATTCTCACCACACATAGTTTTAACTGAATTCCTTAATTTTTGTCAGGTTGTATATTCATCTTCATACATCTCAAAGTATTTTTTATTTTTCTTTAACCCACTGGGAATTTGACTACATTGTTTAGTTTCCACACATTTCTGAAATTCTCTAGTTTGCATCTGTTATTTCTAATGTCGTTTCACTGTAGTAAGAGAACACATTTTTCATGATTTATGCCATCTTAATTTTGTAATAAATAGCACTTTACATTTAGTAAGGCTTGCCTTATGGCCTAATATATGATCTATATTTGACAATGTGCCATATGTGCTTAAAAATGTTTCCTTCTGTTGTTGGGTGAGTGTTTTATAATTGTGTATTAGAGCTACTTCGTTCATTGTGTTGTTCAATCTTCTGTTTCCTTGTTAATCTTATGCTGAGTCTTGCTCTCTATTATTCAAAGTGGAGTATTGACATTTCTCCAACTACTGTTTAATTGTCCATCTATCCCTTTATTTATGTCAGTTTTCAATTCATGCATTTTGTGGGTTCTGTTACTAAGTACAAATGTGCTTTTAATTGTTATGTCTTCTTTATGATTGGTCCCTTTTCCACTGTAAAAATGTTTTTTTTTTTTCCTAGTAACATTTTTTGCCTTAAAGTTTATTGAATCTTAAATTATCAATAATATAGCCATTTCAACTCTCTTTGGTTTATTGTTTGCATGATATGTCTTTTCCCATTCTTTTATTTTCAGTCTGTGTCTTTGTACATAAAGGGTGTCTCATATAGGCAGGTCGAAATTGAATCCTTTATCAAAAATTCAGCCAATTCTTATCTTTTGTTTGGAATGCTTAATCCACTTATATTTACTGTAATTACTAATATGATAACATTTAGATCTGCTGTTTTGTAATTTTCTATGTGCCTTATGTCTTCATCGGTCCTCTATTCCTTCATTACTGCCTTCTTTGATGCTAAATAGATATTTTGGGGGGGGGTGCTATATTCATTTCTTTGTTGTTGATTTATTGTAGTTTGATATCTCTTTTAAAATTGTTGTCTGAGGATTAGAAGTAACATCTTAATTTATAATAGTCTAGTTTAATGTCACAGAGAAGGCAATGGCACCCCACTCCAGTACTCTTGCCTGGAAAATCCCATGGATGGAGGAGCCTGGTGGGCTGCAGTCCATGGGGTCGCTGAGAGTTGGACACGACTGAACGACTTCACTTTCACTTTTCACTTTCATGCATTGGAGAAGGAAATGGCAACCCACTCCAGTGTTCTTGCCTGGAAAATCCCAGCTACAAGGGAGCTTTGTGGGCTGCTGTCTATGGGGTCGCACAGAGTTGGACATGACTGAAGCGACTTAGCAGCAGCAGCAGCTGTTTAATGTCAACATAATTTCAATACTACACACAAATTCTGTGCCCAGAAGCTGGATACAGAATTCTTGGTTAATATCCTCTTTCAGACTTTGCCTTATGGCTTTCACTCTTTCTGATGCAAAGTCAACTCTTAATCTTATTGAAGATACCTTGTATATGATTTTCCCCCTCTTGCTGACTTCAAGATTCCTTCTGTATTTTTGACCTTTCACAACTTGACTAGGATGTATTTGGGTGTGGATATCTTGAGTTTAACCTATTTGAAGTTAATTGAGGTTCTCAGATAATGCAGATGAATATCCTTTATCAAATTGGGAAATTTTTCACTTTCCCATGATTAAAAACATCATGTGTCTAATGCTTTTTCCGTTCTTTTCTGGACTCCACTTCTTGACTACTATTATGCACATGTTGGTACATTTCAAGGTGTTCAAGAGTTCTTTGAAGTTGGTTAATTTTATGTATTCTTTCCTCTTTCTCTTCCTCAGAAATAACTGAAAATATCTTAATTGACCTACCTTCAGTGTTAATCTCCTGTCAGCTCAAATCTGTTTTTGAGTATTTCTAATGGATTTTTATTTCAACATTTAACTGTTTTTACCTCTTGATATTCTCTATATAGTCAGATATTGTTCTCATATTTTTCTTTAATTCTTCAGATATGGCTTCCTTTACTTTTTGAAAGTATTTATAATAGCATATTTATACAATTTTTCTAGTAAGTCCAACACCTGGTTTTCCTAAAAGACAATATTTTTTTTGATTAATTTTTTTCTTTCTGTGTATGGGCCATACTGTTTTTTCTCTGCATATTGCATATTTGTAAATAGGAAACTGAATACTTGAAATAATATGGATACTCTGGAAATGAGATTTCTATTCATCATCAGAGTTTGTTCTTACTTGTCAATGATTTTCCTAGATTAATTCTATGAAGCTTATATTCTATTTCATGTGTGGCCACTGAAGTTTCAGCTAACTTAGTTGTCAACTAATGATGGAATAGAGATTTTATTAAATGCCTTGAACCAGTAAGTCTCCCAACCTTTGCAGAGAGGCTTTCTGTATTTGATGGGGTGTGATTTTAACTCGCCTGCTGAATTATGCCTTATCCTTCATTTCTAGATTGTGTAGATCCTCAACTAGAGGTGAGAGGTTAGGAAACAATAGGTATTCTGGGACATAAACACATACCCAGGAATAATTTGGAGCCTATCAAAGCCCCATATAGACATCTCATACTACATATTTTCTTTTTAAGTTATTTGGCTACACTCTCATTTGGTTAAACCAGTGTCACTTTGTCTGGCAACTTCAAGAGTAAACAATTGATGCTGATTGTTTTTGGCAAACACTCTAGGGTAGAGTTTTCCCACTAGAAAGCTCTGATTCAGATCAGATGAAAAGCTATGTGAGGGGAACTTTTCCTGCGATCTACTAGATAAATACTGAAACGTGAAAGAGGCTCAGTTGATTTTGATTCTTTGTGACCTATGGACTGTTGTCTGCCAGGCTCCTCTGTCCATGGAATTCTCCAGGCAAGAATACTGGAGTGGGTAGCCAATTCCCTTTTCCAGGAGATATTCCCAACCCTGGCATCAGACCTGGGTCTCCTGCATTGCAGCTGATTCTTTACCACCTGAGGCACCAGGGAAACCCAATACTAGATAGATACACTAGTGACAATTCTGTCTTTTATGGCAGCTCTGTGTCCATTAGATGGCTGGTTTTTAAGGCTACCACAGAGCTGGCAAGAGGAAATTATGATAGGGCCAGTTAAAACATCATATTTATTGTTCTTACTGAGATTTAGCTGTTTTTTGGGTATTTTTTGCTGTTGTTTTTTTGGGTTTTGGTATAAATCCTTCATGGATTTTTAAAGCTTCTTTTGATTTCCAGAATTTTGAAAGAGCTGATTTTGACAAACTTTTTTTTTTTTTTTTGTCTTCTGCTTGGTTTTTACAAAGGAACAGTTTTTCAGAGATCCTTACTCTGCCATTTCAGAAATGCTTTATTCTCCTTAACCTAATTCTAAAGCAAGGAATATTAAATCTCTCACTACGTGTAGGAATTTGATATTATCACTGTCAGGCTCCTCTGTCCATGGGATTTTCCAGGTAAGAATACTGGAGTGGGTTGCCATTTCCTTCTCCAGGGGATCTTTCCAATCCAGGGATCAAAACTGGGTCTCCTGCATTGTAAGTAGATTCTTTTCCATAGAGATACCAGCTCCAGGTATTGAAATTATTACTAAGCTGAAATGATCCAGCTAATTTGCAAGCTCATTAATAATAATGGTTGAATCCTTTCAATATTGAAGTAGTATAAAAAATAAATATAAATGAAGATAATAACATGCTAAGAAAATATAAATTAAGAAAAAATATTTTGGTGTCTTCCAAACACTTGTTATAAAAAATATTCTAACTTGCAGGTAGATTACTATGTTCTAAAGTTGAAAAAGACATAAAATGTTGAAAATTTTAACTGACATTGGGCCTCTTCTGTAAGACTAGGGTATACAATATAGTATCAGAATTAGTATTAATATTTGATGATAATAGAAACATCCTAGATCCCATCCCTGTTGGCTAAAAAAAATGGAAGTGTAATTGAATACATGGAATGGATATCATTTGAAGGAAAGCACAGTGACTAAATGTGCTTCCAAGATGGCTCAGTGGTAAACAATCCACCTGCCAATGCAGGAGCTGCCGGAGACTCAGTTCAATGCCTAAGCCTCGAAGATCCCCTGGAGGAAGAAATGGCAGCCCACTCCAGTATTCTTGTCAGGACAATCCCATGAACAGAGGAGCCTGGAGGGCTGTAGTCCATGGGGCGACCATAGCATCGCAAAGGGTCAGGTGTGGCTGAGTACACACATAATGACTAAATAAAAAAGTATGAATTTTATGTTTAAGGATAAAACATGTCTTAGCTCAGACTGCTATAACAGTGTACCATAGATAGACTGAGGCTGCTGACAGATTCAATTCCTGGTAAGAGCTTTTTTCCTTGTTTATAGATGACCATGATCTAGCTGTATCTTCACAGGGCAGAGGTAAATATTTTTCTTCATTTATATGTAATTTTTTTCTTATAAGGACACTAATTCCTCAATGGATTCATGACCTCATCTAAACCTAATTACCTGCCAAGGGATCCATCTCCAAATACCAGCACAGTGGGAAGTTAGGGCTTCAAAATATGAATTCTGGGAGACAAAAACATTTGGTCCATAACAAAGCACAATGTAAATGAATATCTAGTTTTAGTAACTGAATGCAGAGGATGCTTCTTCAGGTTTAACATTTTACAAGCATCGAGGGGAGAAGATAATCAGACAAAGGAATGAAAATTATCGATTTGGTCCTCCAAGTTTAGTTTCCAGATTAGTGTCCAGATGGAAAGATAGAAAACTGCAAAGTATCATATACATTCCACAATATCAATATTGTTATGCTTATGGTGTGGATATACTGGAGACCATTTTTGGAGTTTGCCTTTGATATTTTGATGGAATCCTTTCTAATTACTCTCCCCTCCCCCCATACCCCCTCTCTTACAAACAAATTTCTGTGCTTACAGGAGAACATATTATCTTAATGAATTAGCAAATGCTTTCCAAATAACAAAGCTAAAGAGTGTTTATTCGCAGTCTTGTTTTATGTAGGTTTTAATAATTTTTGTTTATAACTTTATAAAACAGTTTAATTTGACTTTTTATTACCATATCACCCTCATGTTCTTTAATAATATCATAAAATATAAAAACCATATTTGTATATTAATAAAATGGATTTCCCTTATGATATTTAACATATGCTTTATTATAGGTCTCTCATGGTATCTCTCCATGTATTTATGTTTATGAAACCTTAACATAAAGGGAATTTTATAAGAACACTTAAAATATAGACTCTCAGCAAAATTCTTCCTTCATTAACTCCCTTTCAAGGCAATAGAAAACATAATATTTTTAAGTAGAGCAGTTTAAAACCTAATGTTTTGTTCATATTAGGATTTGCTTTGATGTGCTTCCTCTACTTGTTTTTTTATGTAAATGAATAGAATTCAGGGATTGATGATATGCCTCTGGGTTTCCTTGATGCAAATTTATAGAATATTTAAGATGTTTAAGACCACACTTGTTTAATTATTGGATTCATCTTTGAAACCCAGTTAGCTGTAAAATACATATGTGTTCCCAGACTGTATCTTCCCACACTGAGAAAATCTGAGACATGCTGTGAGCACTTTCATTTCACATGATTGCTTTAAAATGAATACTATAGGCTTCTATTAAGAAGGCATTGTGGAAAGAACAGTTTAAAGAATTATAGTGGAGGAAAGTCATTGGATTTGATACTACTACTTATTAATTGCTCTAGGTGATGAGTGTGAAACTTAATTTGTCTTAATCAGTGTGAGGTGAAGAGAGCATAAATTAATTTGACATGCAAATTTTGTGCTTTTGTAATGATGCTGAAAGTATTCTGATTGTAAGAAAAAACAGTGTATTCATCTCATAGGTCAGTGATGACTATGCCCTGCCTATAGCAACATTGTGCACAATGTTCCTAAGCCTGAACTGGATAAAATCTCTACTCTAATCCTTTTGATCTTCTTGATAATAAATTGATAAAGCGGACATGACCTCTTTCCTGACAGCTGTTGTGACTGTGTGTCATATAAGCAGTGTAGGATTAGGAAGCAACACATTATTTCATCTTCAGTAAACTTAACAAAAAGTAATTGTACCTAGCTAGCAGTAGTCCTCAAACAAAACTTTCAACCCTTTCTCACTACGTTCTGAGTCCTTAGTGAAAGCAAAGAAATCTTTGACTTCAATTCTGATATCAATAGATATGATAAGCATGTGATAAACTGTTACTTTTCCACCAGGAACAACAATTTTAAATTAGTAATTATGTGTGTGTGTGTGTGTGTGTGTGTGTGGTCCTCTTAAGAAAAAGTTACTGTGCACTGTTTTCAGAGAGCTCAGTAGTTTGAAATCTGTACTCCCTTAAAATATCATAGATATTATTTTATTAATGTCTATAACTCAATTTTACATTTCAGAAAAATATACAAAGCTAAAAACAAAACAAAAAACAAACCTGTGTAACATATAACTGTTCAGTGAACAACTACTTACTGCAATAGCTCTTGAATATTGTTACTATATTTTCACCAAAACCTCCTTTTGTTCCAGTATGATGACTTTTCAGTTAAAGGCACAGTAAATTAATGTGCTCTAAAAAGTAATACTTTGACATTTTAATTTCAGGCAAAGACACAATAATTTACTTGACAAAACCATTCTTAGAAAAATAATAGAAAAAAATAATTGAATTTTGTCCTATGTTTGGATGAAGCTAAAATGTTTTCTTTTGTATATATGCCAGTAAAATGGATGAAGAAATAGCATCTTCTGTTTATTCATGCGTCTCTTGTGCACATGAACAATTTCCATGTATTTCAAAGTGTTGTTTTTTGTTTGTTTGTTTGATTGGTTTTTCTGTTTTGCTCTAAATATATTAAGTGATGTTTGGGTACAGGACAACCATGAGCCATAGAGAGGGTGAAAATAGTGCAATAAAAGAAAGCACCAGCTAAAAAACAACTGCTTCTCATATCTTTTCTGCAACTGCTATCTTTTTTACTTATGAACAAGAAATTTAAATTGCATAACTTTTAGGTAAAATATGTATTCTTTTTAAAATTTGTTTATTTGGGGCTGCTTTGGGGCTTCGTTGCTGCGTGCAGGCTTTCCTAGTTGTGGTGAGCAGAGGCTGCACTTCCTCACGGTGCATGGGCTTCCCATGGTGGCTTCTCTTGTTGCAGAGCACAGGCTCTAGGCATGCGGGTTTCAGTGGTTGTGGCCCCTGGGCTCTAGGGCACAGGCTCAGTAGTTGTGGCACAATGCTTAGCTGTTCTGCAGCATGTGATATCTTCCCAGACCCCAGGGATCATACCTGTGTCTCCTGCATTGGCAGGTGGATTCTTAACCACTACACCACTAGGGCTGGCATAACAGGTTAAAAAAAAAAAGCCACCTGCAATGCAGGAAATGCATTCAGATGTGGGTTCAATCCCTGGAGGAAATGGCAACCCACTCCAGTATCCTTGCCTGAAAAATCCCATGGAGAGAGGAGCCTGGTGGGCTACAGTTCATGACGTCGCAATAGTCAGACATGACTAACCGCGCTCACTGCCACCACAGACCACCAGGTAAGCGTGAAAGTAAAAGTGTGAGTTACTCAGTTGTACCTGACTCTGCAACCCTTCAGACTACTATAGCTCACCAGGCTCCTCTGTTCATGGAATTCTGCAGGCAAGAATACTGGAGTTGAGTCTGTCAATATCATTGCCATGGTGATGTTCTCCTTGAGAAAAATACTAAAAGAAACATTAGTAATGTTCAATAGGTGCAATTTTTTGACTTTGTGAGCTGGCATATTATTAAACTTAAATTCTTTAATATCTTGGCAAAATAATATTATTGTATGAAAAGCGGATATAGATTACATCACAGTGATTTGAGGATCATTTAAAAATACCTAATATGTAATGTGCATTCTTATATGCCAGGCACAAGGCATATGATCTAATTTATCCTCAAACAATGTTATAAAGGTGATATATCTTTTCTATGAATAAGAAAATAAGAACTCTCAATTGTCAAGTTCATTACACAATATCCTACTGATTAGGCATTGTGGAGACAGTGCCAAATCCATTGTTTAAAATTCCAGAGGCTAGATGTAAACTAATATACCATACTGTTTCTTATAAGAATGAGATACCCCATCCAACCCTGTGTCCAGTGTTTCCCATGTAATTCTCTCAGATGAAGTCATCTTACTTTTGCAAACCTTTCCATCCAGCTCATCACCTATACCAAGATTCATAGTATCTATGAGATCTTAATTCCAGTAACTATTCAGATATTCAAAAATAATTATTGAATACTCTTGATGAGTAACCACTCTAGGTGGTTGGAGATATGCTTAGTAAATGCAACAAATAAGATCCTGCTCTGCAGATGACACCACTCTTATGGCAGAAAGTGAAGAGGAACTAAAAAGCCTCTTGATGAAAGTGAAAGAGGAGAGTGAAAAAGTTGGCTTAAAGCTCAACATTCAGAAAACGAAGATCATGGCATCCGGTCCCATCCCTTCATGGGAAATAGATGGGAAAACAGTGTCAGACTTTATTTTTTGGATCTCCAAAATCACTGCAGATGGTGATTGCAGCCATGAAATTAAAAGACGCTTACTCCTTCGAGGAAAAGTTATGACCAACCTAGATAGCATAGACATTACTTTTCAAGAAAGAAGAGCCTACCACATATTAATAGGTGATAAAACCAACACAGTGGTGAGATAGAAAATATATGTGTGTGAGAGAAGTTAATTTCTCATCATATTATCCTATTCTTGCAAACTTCTCATTTCTTTATTTCTGTCATTTTGATCACATCAGAATTTTCATTTCCTAGATATTTTCAGTCTCATATAGGTAGCACTTGCACGCTTGATCCAGTTTCATTTATTTTCTTATATAGTAAAGCTCTATAATTTAATATGTCAACTACTTTCTAATTAACTTTTTCATTTCCCATACGTTTAAAATTTTTTTCTTGCGCTACTGACAACCAACCTTGAGTTAAAGCTATCAGCCACTTTCTAGAGAAGAATTATACCATGCTGATTGACCTATTAATATGTATTATCTCCGTCTTCATTTAGACCTTTAGTATTTCTCAGCTGTCTTTGTATTTGTCTCTGATATGTCTTTGTTCCTTGTTCCCTTATAGGAGCAACATAATTGCTTTTCTCATAACCTTTACCCCTGCTCCTCAAAGTAACGTGATTTTCTTACTTCACTTGAACAAGAACAACAAACAAGCAAACAAACAAAAACAAAACTAAACAAAAAACTAGATACACAATTTTTCTCAATGATGTGCTCTTGATATCAGCGGCATTTTCAGTTACTTCTCATCTCCTTTGTTCCTCCTGCCCTGCACATTTTAGAGGCAGTATTGCCCTTCCTTTGGCTTACTTTAAGTATCCTTTCCCCATTAACTTTGTTTTCTAAGCAAGTACTCATGCTTATACTACTCCGGAAACATAAATAATAATGACAATGAGATTCTCAACATTTATTCCTACTTGATTTTTGTCTTTTTCCTTCTTCATTTCTCCTTCAAATTGAATGTAATTGGGAGGAATGTTTATTGAGTGACCTTAATGCTTGAGGCTATGCCAGATGATTCTGTGGTCACTTTAGGGTGGGGTCTGTCAGGCTGATCAGAAACTTGTGTCCGCTGGCGAGCACCCACCTCCCCTGGGCAATGCTAGAGGAAAACAGAGTAACCCTTACTTTTTGGCTGAACCTTTTATAACCCCACCCTTGTTTCGGAGAGCATAAGCCTGCATAGTTTGAAACCTCACTAAACTCACTTGGGTATTTAAATGCCCAGACTCATATTTATAGATAATTACTTATTTTAATTTGTAAGTACGTATAATTCTGCATAAAAATTATTATGTTGACACTTTAAACATTAGTTGTTTTTCTTTTTTTAATTTTTACACCTATGTAGTATAAAATTAGACATGTATTCAACTACTTATTTACTCAACTTCCTGGTGGTAGATATTTAGGATATCTCTCTTTTTTTTCAAATGAAAAACCACTTAGTTATAAACTCTTTCATTCATGAATTCTTGTAGTAAATACCTGTTTTCACTGTAGAATTTCATTTGTTTATGGATAATCTGTCTTTTCCCTTCAGCTACTATCAAATTTTTCATTGTCTTTGATTTCTATAGTTGTCTTACTGTCTGTCCATCTATCCTTGCCGTATGTTTGTGTCTTAAATCTAAAAAGTCATGTGTTTCTTCAATTATGGAAAATTTTTAGCCATCATGTCTACAAATAATTTTTTTTAAATCTCATCTTTATGTTTTCCAGAATCTCTCTTTGGATCTTGTTCTGCTTTTAAGTTTCCCAGTCTCTCTTTAATTGGTAAGTATATACCTTAATGTTAGAGCCTGGACATTTTCTTTATATTTTCAATTATCTCTAATCTACTATTTTACCCAGCTATCTACTTTGAAAATTTTAAAGCAGTGTTTCTCCTGTTTAGATGTTTATTTCATTTCTGAAAAGTCTAAGACTGAAGGTAGCCTATCTCCCTGTCTTCTGGATCTAAACCATGAACTTTCTTGATTTGGTGAAATACATCTTTATTTTTTAAGGCCTTGATATAACCTATTATTTCCTCACTTGTACTCTCCACATCATATGGCAGAAGTGATTTCTGAAACTAATCTCTGTGCATCTCAATTTTTCTTTTTAGCTATGTTAATCAGTTTGGTTTTTTTCATCTTATTTTTCCAGAGACTGCCCTTTAAATGTTCTAAGTTACTAATCTTTTTCAGCTATACATAAGGTATTTATATGTAAATGACTTTGGTTTTAGTTGTAAAGTCCATAATCCTTTTTTAATAACTACAGTATCATGGGTTTAATATTCTTTTTACCCCAGTAAATTTAAGTTTTTGTTATTGTCCTAATAATGTTTTCTCTATTTACTCTTCTGATTATTGAGTTTGGTGCTCCTCTAATACTATTTTTAAAACTTTCCTATACACTCATCTTTGTTTTTGAGTTTTCCCCTGGTTATTTTTTGATGCTCTACTAGTTTCTGAAATTCTTACTCAGAGGCTTATGAGTAACAGTGACACGTGCTACCAGACACTAGAATTCTGAATTTGGGGTATAAATCTCATTTCTTTTCCAAATTCTTGCCACTGGCCTGTCCCTTCATGAGAATTGAAAGCGATTCTCTTCCCAGCATTTGGTACCATGTTCAGAGAGGGACTGGCTCGTTTATACGACTGATCAGTTCAGCTGCTCAGTCGTGTCCGACTCTATACGACGGAATGAACCGCAGCACGCTATGCCTCCCTGTCCATCACCATCTCCCGGAGTTCACCAAAACTCATGGCCATCGAGTCGGTGACGTCACCCAGCCATCTCATCCTCTGTTGACCCCTTCTCCTCCTGCCCCCAATCCCTCCCAGCATCAAAGTCTTTTCTAATGAGTCAACTCTTTGCATGAGGTGGCCAAAGTACTGGAGTTTCAACTTTAGCATCAGTCCTTCCAAAGAAATCCCAAGACTGATCTCTTTTAGAATGGACTGGATTAATATCCTTGCAGTCCAAGGGACTCTCAAGAGTCTTCTCCAACACCACAGTTCAAAAGCATAAATTCTTCGGTGCTCAGCTTTCTTCACAGTCCAACTCCCACATCCATACATGACTACTGGAAAAACCATAGCCTTGACTAGACAGACCTTTGTTGGCAAAGTAATGTCTCTGCTTTTGAATATGCTATCTAGGTTGGTCATAACTTTCCTTTCAAGGAGTAAGTGTCTTTTAATTTTATGGCTGCAGTCACCATCTGCAGTGATTTTGGAGCCCCCCAAAATAAAGTCTGACACTATTTCCACTGTTTCCCCATCTATTTCCCATGAAGTGATGGGACCCATGAAGATCATGGGATGCCATGATCTTTGTTTTCTGAATGTTGAGCTTTAAGCCAACTTTTCCCTTTACTCTTTCACTTTCATCAAGAAGCTTTATAGCTCCTCTTCATTTTCTGCTATGAGGGTGGTGTCATCTGCATATCTGAGGTTATTGATATTTCTTCTGGCAATCTTGATTCCACCTTGTGCTTCTTCTAGCCCAGCATTTCTCATGATGTATTCTGCATAGAAATTAAATAAGCAGGGTGACAATATACAGCCTTGACGTACTCCTTTTCCTATTTGCAACCAGTCTGTTGTTCCATGTCCAGTTCTAACTGCTGCTTCCTGACCTGCATACAGATTTCTCAAGAGGCAGGTCAGGTGGTCTGGTATTCCCATCTCTTTCAGAATTTTCCACAGTTTATTGTGATCCACACAGTCAAAGGCTTTGGCATAGTCAATAAAGCAGAAATAGATGTTTTTCTGGAACTTTCTTGCTTTTTCGATGGTACAGCGGATGTTGGCAATTTGATCTCCGGTACCTCTGCCTTTTCTAAAACCAGCTTGAACATCTGGAATTTCACGGTTCACGTATTGCTGAAGCCTGGTTTGGAGAATTTTGAGCATTACTTTACTAGAGTGTGAAATGAGTGCAACTGTGCGGTAGTTTGAGCATTCTTTGGCATTGCCTTTCTTTGTGATTGGAATGAACCTGACCTTTTCCAGTCCTGTGGCCACTGCTGAGTTTTCCAAATTTGTTGGCATATTGCATGCAGCACTTTCACAGCATCATCTTTCAGGATTTGAAACACCTCAACCGGAATTCCATCACCTTCACTAACTTTGTTCGTAATGATGCTTTCTAAGGCCCACTTGACTTCACATTCCAGGATGTCTGGCTCTAGGTGAATGATGTCACCATTGTGGTTATCTTGGCAATGAAGATCTTTTTTGTACAGTTCTTCTGTGTATTCTTGCCACCTCTTCTTAATATCTTCTGCTTCTGTTAGGTCCATATCATTTCTGTCTGTTATGGAGCCCATCTTTGCATAAAATATTCCCTTGGTATCTCTAATTTTCTTGAAGAGATTTCTAGTCTTTCCCATTCTGTTGTTTTCCTCTATTTCTTTGCATTGATCTTTGAGGAAAGCTTTCTTATCTCTCCTTGCTATTCTTTGGAACACTGCATTCAGATGCTTATATCTTTCCTTTGCTCCTTTGCTTTTCACCTCTCTTCTTTTCACAGCTATTTGTAAGGCATTCCCAGACAGCCATTTTGCTTTTTTGCATTTCTTTTCCATGGAGATGGTCTTAATCCCTGTCTCCCGTACAATGTTGTGAACCTTTGTCCATAATTCATCAGGCACTCTATCTATCAGATCTAGTCCTTTAAATCTATTTCTCACTTCTACTGTATAATCATAAGGAATTTGATTTAGTTCATATCTGAATGGTCTAGTGGTTTTCCCTACTTTCTTCAATTTAAGTCTGACTTTGGCAATAAGGAGTTCATGATCTGAGCCACAGTCAGCTCCTGGTCTTGTTTTTGCTGACTGTATAGAGCTTCTCCATCTTTGGCTGCAAAGAATATAATCAGTCTGATTTCGGTGTTCACCACCTGGTGATGTCCATGTGTGGAGTCTTCTCTTGTGTTGGTGGAAGAGGGTGTTTGCTATGACCAGTTTATTTTCTTGGCAAAACTCTATTAGTCTTTGCCCTACTTCATTCCGCATTCCAAGGCCAAATTTGCCTGTTACTCCAGGAGTTTCTTGACTTCCTACTTTTGCATTCCAGTCCCCTATAATGAAAAGGACATCTCTTTTGGGTGTTAGTTCTAAAAGGTCTTGTAGGTCTTCATAGAACAGTTCACCTTCAGCTTCTTCAGCATTACTGGCTAGGGCATAGACTTGGATTACTGTGATATTGAATGGTTTGCCTTGGAAACGAACAGAGATCATTCTGTCGTTTTTGATATTGCCTCCAAGTACTGCATTTTGGACTCTTTTGTTGACCATGATGGCTACTCCATTTCTTCTAAGGGATCCCTGCCCACAGTAGTAGGTCTAATTGTCATCAGAGTTAAATTCTCCCATTCCAGTCCATTTTAGTTCACTGATTCCTAGAATGTCAACGTTCACTCTTTCCATCTCTTGTTTGACCCCTTCCAATTTGCCTTGATTCATGGACCTAACATTCCAGGTTCCTATGCAATATTGCTCTTTACAGCATCAGACCTTGCTTTATCACCAGTCATATCCACAACTGGGTGTTTTTTTGCTTTGGCTCCATCCCTTCATTCTTTCTGGAATTATTTCTCCACTGATCTCCAGTAGCATATTGGGCACCTACTGACCTGGGGAGTTCATCTTTCAGTATCCTATCATTTTGCCTTTTCATACTGTTCATGTGGTTCTCAAGGCAAGAATACTGAAGTGGTTTGCCATTCCCTTCTCCAGTGGACCACATTCTGTCAGACCTTTCCATCATTACCCACCTGTCTTGTGCAGCCCCACACAGCATGGCTTAATTTCATTGATTTAGACAAGGCTGTGGTCCATGTGAGTAGATTGACTACTTTTCTGTGATTATGGTTTGTGTGTCCGCCCTCTGATGCCTCTCACAACACCTACCATCTTTCTTGGGTTTCTCTTACCTTGTATGTGGGGTATCTCTTCAGGGCTATCCAGCAAAGCGCAGCCGCTGCTCCTTACCTTGGATGAGGGGTATCCCTTCACAGCCACCCCTCCTGACCTTGAATGTGGAGTAGCTCGTCTCGGCTCTCCTGTGCCTGTGCAGCCACTGCCCCTCGGATATGGGGTTGCTCTTCTTGGCCACCGCCCCTGACCTCAGGTGTAGGGTAGCTCTTCTTGGTCGCCGCCTCTAACCTCGGACTTGCGGTCGGTTGTAGCCAGCGTGTTTCTGTTGCGCGGTTCATCACCCTATATGGCTGATAGGGCTTTCTAAAGCTTTATAATCTTCTGATAGTATTTTGCTTATTTGTATTTCAATATTATTACAGATCATTTTACTTTTTATAAAAACTGTATGTACTTTTGAAGCTAGAGATTTTAGACTATGAGTTATGCTTTTGTAGCCATTTTGCCATTTTAATCTATTCTATTATGGTATTTTTCATCACAATATCACTATGGATAATTAAAAACCCTTTTTTTTCTTTAACAAAATTGATTTTGCTGATGCTAAGTCCTCTTAAATTGTCTCCTAATTTGCAAAACTTCTTTACCCCTTATTTCCTTTTTTTGACTCATGTGACTCTTGAATTCACCTTCCCTAATTCTTTTTTTAGTTGGTTAGTTTATATGTTTTACTTCACTTCTGATGCAATTATCTCTCTCTTTCTTTTTGCTTTCAAGTAATTTTTATTTTTACTCTTTTTTTTGGTCCTGTAAAAAGCTTAACATATTTACTATGTGTTGTGTGTTAGTTGTTCAGTTATATCTGACTCTTTGCAACCCTCATGGACTGTAGCCTACTTGGCTCCTTTGTCCTTGTAATTCTCCAGGCAAGAATACTGGAGTGGAAGTCCATTTCCTTCTCGGTGGTATCTTCCTAACCCAGGGATCAAACCCAGATTTTATGCATTGCAGGTGTATTCTTTATCATCTGAACCACCAGGGATCTATTTACTATATACAAGTCAATGAGTTTGGGAATAAGTATACACCCATGAAGGGCTTCCCAGGTGGTGCTCGTGGTAAAGAACACACCTACCAATTCAGGAGTTGCAAGAGAGCTGTTTTGATCCTTGGGTCTGGAAGATCCTATGGAGAAGGGCCTGGCCATGTACTCCAATATTCTTGCCTAGAGAATTCCATGGACAGAGGAGCCTGGCAGGCTTACAGTTCAAGGGTTGCACAGAGTTGGACATGACAGAAGCAACTTAGCATGCATGCACCCGTGAAAAGAATACACCCATGAGGGCTGTAGACATAGCCATCAACTCCCAAAATTCCCGCCTACCCTCTTTTATTATTTTTTCCTGTGTAAATAACACTTTGTATGAGGTCTACCTTCTTGGAAAAATTTAAATATGTGATACAGTATTGTTGGCTATAGCCACCATGCTATCCACTAGATATTTACACTTGAAGTTTTCCATATTTGCATAACTGAAACTCTGCAAATCAAAAGAGAAGATATAAAATTGTCCCTTTTTGTAGTTGACATAGTCATATATCAGTTCAGTTCATTTGTTCAGTCGTGTCCAACTCTTTACGACCCCATGAATCGCAGCACGCCAGGCCTCCCTGTCCATCACTAACTCCTGGAGTTCACTCAAACTCATGTCCATCGAGTTGGTGATGCCATCCAGCCATCTCATCCTCAGTTGTCCCCTTCTCCTCCTGCCCGCAATCACTTCCAGCATCAGAGTCTTTTCCAATGAGTTAACTCTTCACATGAGGTGGCCAAAGTATTGGAGTTTCAGCCTCAGCATCAGTCTTTCCAGTGAACACCCAGGACTGATTTCCTTGAGAATGGACTGGTTGGATTTCCTTGTAGTCCAAGGGACTCTCAAGAGTCTTCTCCAACACCACAGTTCAAAAGCATCAATTCTTCGGCACTCAGCTTTCTTCACAGTCCAACTCTCACAAGTATACATGACCCCTGGAAAAACCATAGCCTTAACTAGACGGACCTTTGTTAGAAAAGTAATGTCTCTGCTTTTTAATATGCTATCTAGGTTGGTCATAACTTTCCTTCCAAGGAGTTAGTGTCTTTTAATTTACTGGCTGCAATTACCATCTGCAGTGATTTTGGAGTCCAGAAAAATCAAGTCTGACACTGTTTCCTATAGAGAATCCTAAATATTCCACTAAAATCTCCCTATTTGAACTGATAAATGAATTTAGTGAAGTCAGAAGATACAATCAAGATACAAAATCAGTTGCAATTCTAACAATGAACTACCTGAAGAAAATACTAAGTAAAGAATCCCATTTACAATAGCATCAAAAAAATAAAATAAAATATCTAGGAGCAAACTTAACCAAGAATTTGAAATATCAGTGTACTGAAAACTATACAATTATGAGGAAAAAAATTGAAGAAGCCAGAAATAAACGGAAACTCACCCCAAGGTCATGGATTTCAAGAATTAATATTGTTGAAATAAACATACTAACCAAAGTGATGTACAGATTGAATCATCATCAAAATTCCAATGACATTTTTTTCAGAGGTATAGAAAAAAAAAAGTCTCCAAAATCATGTGAAACCACAAAAGACCCTGAGTAGTGAAAGCAAGCAAAATAAAAGCTTGAAGTATCACACTTCCCAATTCCAATTATACTACAAATCTATGGTACTGGCATAAAATTGACACATAGACTAGTAGAACAGAATAGAGAACACAAAAATAAATCCATACATTTATAGTTCACTAACTTTTTACAAGGGATCCAAGAATACAAGCTGAGGAAAGGATAGTTTTCGAGGAATAATGTTGGGAAAACTGTATATCCATTTACAAAAGAATGAAATTGGACCCATATCTTATACTACACAGAAATCAACTCAAATAGATTAAAGACTTAAATGTAAGACCTGACCCACAAAACTCCTAGAATAAAATGTGGGTACAAAACTCCTAGAATAAAATGTGGGTAAAACACTCATTGACATTGGTTTTGGCAAAGATTTTTTGGATATGACACCAAAAGCACAGGTAACAAGCACAAAAATAGCAATTGGAATTATATCAAACTCAAACAATCAACAAAATGAATAGGCAGACTATATAACGGGAGAAAATATTTTAAAACCATGTATCTGATGAGGAGTTACTATCCAAAATACCTAAGAAACTTCTACAACTCAACAGCAAAAACAAAAAGACTCTGATAAAAGTTGGGCAAAGATCATAAATAGACATCTCTCCAAGGAAGACATGAAAATGGTCAATAGATATATGAAAATATGTGTAATATCAGTAATTATTAGGAAATACAAATCAAAATCACAATGTGGTATTGCCACATACTTTTTAAATGACTCGTTAAAAATACAACTACAGTCATCAGTGCTGGAGATGATATGGAGTAAAAGAATTATGGTATGCTGTTGATAGGAAGGTAAATTGGTACAGCCATTATGAAAGACAGTATGAAGTTTCCTCAAAAATGAAAATTAGAACTGTCATGTGATCCAGCAACCTCACTTCAGGGTCTGTATATAAAGGAAATGAAATCAGGATCCTGAAGAAATATCTGCGCTTCTGTGTTCATTGCAGCCTTATTCAAGATAGCCAAGATAGGAAAAACAACCTACATTTCCATCAGTGGATGAATGGATAAAGAAGATGTGATATATACCAGGGAATATTAGCCTTAGAAGAAAGAAAGAAAACCCTGCCATTTGTAGCAATGTGGATAGATATGGAGAATATTATGTTAAGTGATATAAGCCACACACAGAGAGTCAAATATCATATGTTCTCATTTATACATGAAATCTTAAAGTCAAGCTCATACAAGCAGAAAACAGAATGATTATTTCCAGGACCTGTGGACTCAGGGAGAATAAAGGAATGATGATATTCAAATGACACAAAGTGAGAAAACTCTTCTGAACCACCTAATTTTTTCTTAGAAGTTTTTCTCACCATTTTTCTCCATGTTAATAAGTGATCAAATTCCCCAGAGTCATATTCAATTGGTCATCATTGTTCATATTTAACAACTACCTATGATGATTTTTCTATATAAATGAATTACCATATAAACCTAGATCTTATTATCTAGTACATTTTCCACTCAGTTATATACTCTACGTTATTAACCATTAATCTTGTGAATTTCTCTTAAATATATGATCACTTGACAACTTTGTGATTTCTAAACTTCTTATGTTAGATTCTGAGTTTGTGAGAATTTCTCTCTAAATACTAGTTACAAAGCAATAAAAACAAAATACATGTAATAAAAACATGTAATATGTAAATACTGTAATAAAATAAAATAAACACCTGAAATAAAAAACATGTAAACTACTGGTAATAAAAAGTATAACTTATGTTATAGCCATTAATGTCTGAGGAGTTCATGAGATCTGAGTAACTGAAAACTGCTCTTATTTAAGGCATTAAAAAGCACAAAACACCTGCAAAAATGGCTATCAAAAACAAATATGATTCTAGACAGCAAAGGCCATGTCATATTTTATCTAACTATTTGAATTTTACCGGAAGGAAATGCTAACTTGGAGATACTGCTGTGATCTAGGTACTGTGCAAGGTGTGTTTGACAGATTATGCCTTGTTAATGGTACTGCTCTCTCATCCAAAATGCCATCCAAAATATTCATCACTAATGGCCATGCGTTCCTTACATACAATTTCGGCAACTTACAATACAGCCCCAGCAGTATACTCTGGGTGGGGTTTTTAGGAACAGAATATTTGTATTATTGATATGAGGAACACTCATCTTTCATTTCTGAGTCTCTGTGGTTTTCTCTGCTCTGTCATAAGCTGTTTGCAATTCCTTTGGGCACTGAGCCATTGTGGAGTGGTGTATAATTTGTTTTGTTCAGTGGTTTCTTATCATGCATAGACGAAATGCCTTTTTTATCACTCATTTAAATTATTGTTTTCGTCTGGTGATGGATTTTTACAGCTTCTGTATTGACTTTATTACTTGTGACTAAGGCATGTTTTCTCATCAGGAACCCATCAGAGGTTTGTGTTCAGTATTACTTCACCGTCATTCAGAACTACATTCTCTGCAATCTCTCTACTCAATCTGAGACATGGAGTCTCTGGGTTAAATAGTTCAAGAAATAACTCCTTTTTCCTTCATACCCTCATCCTTCACTGCAAATTAGTTTAGAATACTACAATCTATATTAACACAGTTAATTTATTTCCTGTGTCCTATATTTTATGGTTGTGTTTTTGCCATGAACAGAAAGAGATAAGCAATGAAGTGATATGAGCAGTTTTCTTTCCAAACTCATCGTTGTTGTTGTTTAGTTGCTAAGTCATGTCCAACTCTTTCGTGACCCCATGGACTATAACTCACCAGGCTCCTTTGTCCATGGGATTTCCCAGGCAAGAATACTAGAGTGAGTTGCCATTTCATTCTCCAGGGGATCTTCCCAACCCAAAGACTGAACCCATGTCTCCTGCATTGGCAGGTGGATTTTTACCACTGAGCCCCCAGGAAAGCTCTCCAAACTCACCATTCACCAAAAAAAGCTAAGATATATTCTTAATAGCTATATTTCTTCTAAATGTTTTGCTTAGTTAATTTCAATAGACTCAAATTTCTTCACTCATTTAGAAAGTTAAATAATTGGAAAGAAGTTTTAGTGCTTTTACATCCCATCCTCATTCTTCAAATAGAACCACTTGATAATTGTCATGGAAGGTAAAAATCTGTCCTGTTTCTTAAGACCCTCAGAAGTGAAAAGTCTACTTCCTTCTTCACCATTTATTCTACATCTCTCATTTCTTGTAGTATTTTCTAAGGCCTAGCTAAAATCTTGATAATAATTGACCTCTATTTCATTTCTTCATTCCAAATCAAATATAACTTTTTTTTTCAACAGGTCACAGGGCTGTAAAGTATGAGAATTTCAGTCAGACACAGATCTTGTCATTATAAAATGTTTTAGCCTTTATAAGAAATAAACTACATAATTAAACAGCTGTGGAATTAATTACAAAAAATATGCACATAGTGGTATTACTGTTCACAGACATGTTCAGTTTTTTTCAGTTGAAGGAACAAGAACACACTCTTGAAAAGAGCTGAGTTGGAGATACGTCAGTGCTTGAAGAAGAGTTATATGAAATCCGGGGCACTAGGATGTATTAGTTAAGATCTAAGATTCCAGAAGAAAAAGTTGGAGTTTATTCTGGTAGGAGCAGAGCAAAAGCTTATTTGAATCCTAGTTCTGTCTTATGGCTTCAGACAATCTACAGAAACATCTCTAGAGCCTCAGTTTCTCATCTATAAGATGATGATAGTAACCTATAGATTTCAACATATTTATGAGAATAAAGTGAGACAGAATGTTCAGGGTGTATATTATAATTTTTGGCACATAGAAAGTGGTAAGTAAAAGAAAAGAAAGCTGAAATCAATAATGATAGCATTATGATATTTTATGGTGGCAGTGGGAAACCATCAAGAAATTTTGAGCAGTGAGTATGACTATAGCCATATTTCAAGAAAATTAATCCAAGAATAGTATATAAATGTAACTAAACAGTGAAGATATAGGAAGAGGGAGCATAGTTTATGAAAAATACATATTCTAGATATTTTTAAAGGCCCAAAAAGGATAGTGATAATAATTTGGATGTGGGGAAGATTATAGACATAATATTAAATCAAGGAGAAAAGTTCTTTTAATCTGAAGTATCATGAACTTTTATATGTTTAATTATTAGTCTTTATTTTAAAAAAATCCAATTCCTTTTGCTTACTGCTTATATTTTATAAACTATTTGGTCACACCTGAAACTCTTGCCATCCTTCTCCTGTGCTGTGGATTAAAGTAATTAAAACCTTCATCTCAATCAATTTACATAAAGTCTTTCAAAGATTGACAGTAATAATCCTATCAATTGAAAAACTGAATTTCACAGACTCTAATTTAGGACACATATTAAAGTAGGAACTAGATCATAATAAATTATGATTTTACTTTCATTCCTTCAAGAGAAACTGATTTTTAGCACCTGAATGGCAAGAGGAATTTCTTCTGGGAAGTTCTCTACAACAGAGTAGTGTTAACGTCATTGAATTTTGGTAAATGTATTTCATAGCAGTTTAAAATTTATCCTCTGAAATCAAAAGGACCTATATTTCATTCAAGCACTGTCATTAACTTGGCAAATTTACCCTTTCATTTAAGTTAGCTTCAGTTCAGTTCAGTCACTCAGTTGTGTCCGACTTTTTCCAACCCCATGAATCGCAGCACGCCAGGCCTCCCTGTCCATCACCATCTCCCGGAGTTCACTCAGACTCACGTCCATCGAGTCTGTGATGCCATCCAGCCATCTCATCCTCTGTCGTCCCCTTCTCCTCCTGCCCCAATCCCTCCCAACATCAGTCTTTTCCAATGAGTCAACTCTTCACATGAGGTGGCCATAGTATTGGAGTGTCAGCTTTAGCATCATTCCTTCCAAAGAAATCCCAGGACTGATCTCCTTCAGAATGCACTGGTTGGATCTCCTTGCAGTCCAAGGGACTTTCAATAGACTTCTCCAACACCGCAGTTCAAAAGCATCATGATGTACTCTGCATTGAAGTTAAATAAGCAGGGTGACAATATACAGCTTTAGCTTACTTATCTGTAAATAAAAGGTAATCAGAGTACTCAATTTACAAGGTTGTCATGAAGATTAAATAAACTATGTATCACATTTACTGGTACACATGCACACAATAGTATAACTGCCATTATTATCATAAACGTCAAGCTTCAAAAGATGGTAGATACTCACCATTTGTTGCTCCTGTATTGTTCATGGCTCTATTTTGCTCCATTTACTTTAATTCTTAATCACTAACTTATAAAGCCATGAAAAATAATTAGTTTTGTGTTACCAAGTTTGTTTCTAAAAGGCTCTATTATGTGTTATCAAGATCCAAGAACTGTTGAAGACTTGCTCAGATTTTAGAGTTCATGAGTCAAATTTCTTCCATATTGGTGCCTCGAAAGTAATTAACCTCCAAATAAATCTTGGATTTCATGGTGGAAAATAAATGAGTTTAAAGACATGATCTCAATTGATTTTGGACTTCACTCCTATTCTGCTTCCTGAGGGCAAATATGAAATCATTGTTATGATTTTGAAATCTGTTGCTTTTCTCCTTTTTCTAACTGTGTAAATCTTACTAGGAGCTTGGCTTTTAGTTAACTCCTCTCAAGAAATCTTGTTCCCAATATTGTATGCAAATAATCAGAGCAAAATAAGGCAAGAGGAACCCTCAAGCAGATCTGTATATAAACAGTATCAGGCAGATGCCAGAGACTGTGTAATTTCCTTTGGTGGTCTGCTGTTGTGCTTATATTCCCTTATTTTCTGAAAGTTATATCTGTCCTTGATCTCTCTAGTTAAACTTTAAGCTGATTTAATCTTGTTCTTTCCACTGTAGAGATCAGGAACATCTGGTTACCATCTCTTCCTTCCTAATCTTTTACACATTTGAAAACTATTAATATATACCACAAAATTTTCTCTACTGTAAGCTAAATTATTTTGGTTTCTTTCATCTTATCATTACTCAAAAGACCTATTTGCCAACTCCTTAGTCATTTGTGCGGCATGTATATAGCCTCTGTTTACTTCTCCAAACTCACTCAAAATTAGAAACTTTTCGGGTTTTCTGAAAATGCTAAACATCATTCATGAACAAGTGGAGAAATTATGCTTTCCAGAGTTTATATACTGGAAAAACTTTAGACTGTGACCTAAAATATGCTATATCACTTCGAGGATAATTCTTTCCAGCATGAACTTAAAAAAACAAACAAACAAACAAACACCTACTCTATTATTTGGCTAAAGCTGAAGCTCCAGTACTTTGGCCACCTCATGAGAAGAGTTGACTCATTGGAAAAGACTCTGATGCTGGGAGGGATTTGGGGCAGGAGAAGAAGGGGACGACAGAGGATGAGATGGCTGGATGGCATCACGGACTTGATGGACATGAGTCTGAGTGAACTCCGGGAGATGGTGATGAACAGGGAGGCCTGGCGTGCTGTGATTTATGGGGTCGCAAAGAGTCGGACACGACTGAGCGACTGAACTGAACTGAACTGAAAATGGGTTGGGAAGTGTTCTTTTAAATTTTTTGGAGGAGCTTGAGACAAATGGGTATTACATCTTCTTTGAATGATTGGTAAAATTCAGCCTGTGAAATGATCTGGTCCCGGACATTTCTGGAAGTTTTTGAGCATCTCTTCATATGCTTGGAGAAGGAAATGGCAACCCACTCCAGTATTATTGCCTGGAGAATCCCATGGACAGAGGAGCCTGGAAGGCTGCAATCTATGGGGTCTTAGAGGAAGGACACGACTGAGTGACTTCGCTTTCACTTTTCACTTTCATGCATTGGAGAAGGAAATGGCAACCCACTCCAGTGTTCTCGCCTGGAGAATCCCAGGGACGGGGGAGCCTAGTGGGCTGCCGTCTATGGGGTCGCACAGAGTCGGACACGACTGAAGCGACTTAGCAGCAGCAGCATTATTTGTAAACAATCCATGCACTGTCTTCAGACAAACTTGGAGGAGAGACTGTTTTAGCTATAAATTTAAGGTGAAGTGAAGTGAAGTTGCTCAGTCATGTCCAACTCTTAGCGACCCCGTGGACTGTAACCTACCAGGCTCCTCCATCCACGGGATTTTCCAGGCAAGAATACTGGAATGGGTTGCCATTTCCTTCTCCAGGAGATCTTCCCCCAGGGATTGAACCTGGATCTCCCACATTGTAGCCAGACGCTTTACCATCTGAGCCAAATTATAAGTGTCATAATAATTCCAGAATAAGAAACTGAAAAGACCATTCAGTGAAATTGGGGGTTAAAAATCATATAAGTGCAGAAATATTCATAAGTAAATCTCTCTCCCTGTTCTGTCCCCCAGAATTCTCACCTTTACCATTTTTCATGGAAGCTTGTGCTTTGTATTTGCAGAATTTATCACAGTTTGGAAAGTTACATTTGTTTATGTGGTTAATATCTGGTCTCCACCCTGCTTTAAGCTTCATGAGGGAAGGAATCTTGACGACTATTTTTCTGGAACTTGTATCTTTCATGTTTAACATGTAGTAGATAACCCAGATATATTTGTTAATTGCATAAATGAATGATATGCTGTGATTGCACCTGAAGAGATGTACAATTCCTATTTTCCTATTAAGTCTGAAATACCATTTTATTTATTCCATTAAGGTGCATGATTAAAAAGCAACACAATCAGGGAGGAAATAATATGTCATTATTGAAAGTAAACATATCAACCCAAATTTATTGACCCATTCTTAAGAAAAAAGTGAAGACTTAAAAAAAAAAGGAGATAGCAGAGGTCAATTTTGATGAGTGTGAAGTGGGAGAAGTAGATGAGAAATCAGTGGTTTTTGCTACTTTAGTCAGAATCTGTGGTAGGAAAACCTTGAGAGCAAGGTATGTCTTCTGCGAAATGTCTTCTCTTTTTAGAGTAAATTGGCCTTGAGAGTTGTAGGGATGCAGGGAGCACTACAGGGCTGGGAAACAGAGGTAAAACTTTCATAACATAACTACTATAAGACTGAATGGCATTTTATCAAAAAGTCAACACCAGAACTTTTAAAATACCTCCTCTATAATAATTTCTTTGCTTGTAGCAACTTTTCTATGATAAGTATGCAAGTAAAGTATTCTCAGTCTCTATCAGTACAGGATAATTCTCTTCACTCTCTAATCTTTTACAGGAGGCCTATATATCTTGTTTACTTCTTGTTCCTGCAGGCTAGGAATGTAATTTCCAGCAAAATTCTTATACTATAGTAGCATAAATACACTATAAATATTTTGTAAGATAAGAAATAGTCATAAAAAATAATCTAAAACTTACTAGATTCGAGATTCCTAATCATCATGCAAGTCCAAAGAATTTATATAGCTATAAAATATAAATTCTTATTAAAAATACATATATGTAAAATAGAATATGTCATGAAAGTGATACATGAAAATGGTGTAGTACTACACTGAGTTAGAAAATGGGTTTGGTCAAGTTTGCATGACTGATGCTTTGTAACGTTGGACGCATCTCTGACCTTTCCTGTGTTTCCGTTTTCAAATCAGCAGACCAATCTTACTAGTACTTTAAAACTTTCACAGACTGGAAAATGTGTACTCTTTACTTTTCTCTATCCTTCAACACCTGTGCAAAATGGCATCCTGTTCAGATATGGGAATATCTCCTCTACTGTTTCCTTATTTCTATCGGTATACAAACAGACTCTCCTTAACATTTTATATGAGACTGCAGCATTGTTCTAGGTCATTCTCCTGCATCCTTCCATGATTGCCTCTCTGTTTTCCATATCATTGCTGCCAAACTCAGTTTTATGAAGCACTGGTTCTCTGCCAAATTGCCTTGTTAAGGAACTTCTAATAGTTCGTTACTACTTATTGATGCCTCTGCACTGTTGCTGAATCAAATCCAGGAAACAGAGTTTTGAAAAGAATAGCTCTATTGCCTTGCCAGGCAAAGGGGGGTGCAGCAGACTCCTGGCCTCAAAAACGGTGTGTCCTAGCCTGGGAGGACTTAGTGAGACATTTTGTAGGGATGGGCTTCCCTGGTGGCTTAGATGATAAAGAATCTGCCTGCAGTGTGGGAGACCCAGGTTTGATCCCTGGGTCAGGAAGATCCCTTGAAGAAGGGAATGGTTACCCACTCCAACCTGGATAATTCCATGGACAGAAGAGCTCCATGGACTGGCCAGCTATAGTCCTTGGGGTCCTAAAGGGTCAGACACACTGAGCAACTAACATTTTCACTTTATAGGGATAGTTCAAAGGTAGGGTTGCTGATAAATTAAAGTGTGTCCACTCCTTTTAATCTGGTCTCAGATAATCTTTTGATAAGCTTCTCCATTCCTTTAGTCTAGCCTCAGGTAATCTCTGGTATGATGAATGCTGACATCTTCCTTTGATAGGATTAATTCTATGAAGAGCTTGAAAGTAAAGTCACTCAGGCCTATCTGACTCTTTGTGACCCCATTGACTGTAGCCTACCAGGCTCCTCCCTCCATGGGATTCTCCAGGCAAGAGTACTGAAGTGGGTTGCAATTTCCTTCTCCAAGGGATCTTCCCAACCAGGAATCGAACCTGGGTCTCCTGCATTCCAGGCAGACGCTTTAACCTCGGAGCCACCAGGGAAGCCCATGAAGAGCTTAGTTCAGTTCAGTTGAGCCTCTCTTTGCAACCCCATGGACTGCACCATGCCAGGCTTCCCTGTCTATCACCAACTTTCAGAGCTTACTCAAACTCATATTCATCTAGTTGGTGATGCATTCTCACCCTTTGTCTTCCCCTTCTCCTACCTTCGATCTTTCCCAGAATCACGGTCTTTCCCAATGAGTCAGTTCTTTACATCAAGTGGCCAAAGTATTGGAGTTTCAGCTTCAGCATCAGTCCTTCCAATGAATATTCAGGACTGATTTCCTTTAGGATGGACAGGTTGAATCTCCTTGCAGTCCAAGAGACTCTCAAAAGTCTTCTCCAACACTGCAGTTCAAAAGCATCAATTCTTCAGTGCTCATCTTTCTTTATAGTCCAACTGTCATATCCAAACATGACTATTGGAAAAACCATAGTTTTGACTAGATGGACCCTTGTTGGAAAAGTAATGTTTCTGCTTTTTAATAAGCTGTCTAGGTTGGTCATAACTTTTCTTCCAAGGAACAAGTGTCTTTTAATTTCATGGCTGCAGTCACCATCTGCAGTGATTTTGGAGCCCCAAAAAATAATCTTCCACTGTTTCCATCTATTTGCCATGAAGTGATGGGACCAGATGCCATGATCTTGGTTTTCTGAATGTTGAGTTTTAAGCCAACTTTTTCACTCTCCTCTTTCACATTCATCAAGAGGCTCTTTGCCATAAAAGTGGTATCATCTGCATGTCTGAGGTTATTGATATATCTTCCGGCAATCTTGATTCCAGCTTCTGCTTCATCCAACCCTCATTTCGCACATTGTACTCTGCATATAAGCTAAATAAGCAGGATGACAATATACAACCTTGAAATACTCCTTTTCCTATTTGGAACCAGTCTGTTCCATGTCCAGTCCTAACTGTTGTTTCCTGACCTGCATACAGATTTCTCAGGAGGCAGGTAAGGTGGTCTGGTACTCCCATCTTTTGAAGAATTTTCCACAGTTTGTTGTAATCTACACAGTCAAAGGCTTTAGTATTCAATAAAGCAGAAGTAGATGTTTTTCTGGAACTCTCTGGCCTTTTCGACAATCCAACGGATGTTGGTAATTTGATCTCAGGTTCCTCTGCCTTTTCTAAAACCAGCCTGAACACCTGGAAGTTCATGGTTCATGTACTGCTGAAGACTGGCTTGAAGAATTTTAAGCATTACTTTACTAGTGTGTGAGGTGAGTGCATTTGTGAGATAGTTTGAACATTCTTTGGCATTGCCTTTCTTTGGGATTGGAATGAAAACTGATTTTGCATTCCAGTTCCCTATAAAGAAAGGACATTAATGAAGAACTTAAAGACATTATTATGTGTATCCCTGGAGGTGGAACCAGGACCCTCCCCAAGGCTAGAATAATGTTTCTTGGCTGTTCCTCCCTTGACTCTCTATCCCTTTCCTTCCTGGACTAGTAACTGTTCACATCTGCCCTTTGGAACTCAGGGAAGGTCATGGAGGCTAGAATCTGTCTCCTAAAAGGAAAGGGTGGGCGGGGGGGCGGCATGGAAAGCCTTTCATGCCCAGGAGCCCCACAGGTCTATGCTTGGTTTCACTATCACATTACATTTTGTTTTTTGAAACCTTTGGATATGTCTTAAGTGATAATGCATGTTGCTTTCTGAATATACATTTCACCCTTATTCCTTCTCTTCTGATGCATAAGTATGCCACCGTAGATAGTTAAAATAGAATATGTTTTCCCTGATCCCTTGTATGTGGAGATGACCGTATGACACAATTGGATAATAAGAGGTGAATTCACTAGAAGCTTTCAGAAAACGTAGGCTTTTCTCTGGGCTTCCCTGGCAGCTCAGATGGTAGAGCATCTGCCTGCAATGCAAGAGACCCAGCTTCAATCCCTGGGTTGGGAAGATCCCCTGGATAAGGAAATGGCTACCAATTCTAGTATTCTTGCCTGGAGAACTCTATGGACAGAGGAGCCTGGTGGCTGACAGTCCATGGAGTCTCAAACAGTTAGACATGAATGAGTGACTAACATTAGTAGTAACAGGCTTCCCTTTGCTTATCATCTGTCTGGAACAGAGATGCTCTGCTGGCAGTGCCAGACTTAGTTATAATCAGCAGGCTAAAGATGAGAGAAGTACCCAGGATGTAACAGTGTCTTAGAGCCTCTCTACTTCCCTAAGCTGTCTACCTCTAGATTCCTTGTTTCATGGGAAAAATAATCTCTCTTTTGGTTAAGCTATACTGCCATCGAGTCTCTGTTTCATACAACCAAACATAAATAATACACCGATAAATGCCACTGACCCAAGTCTTACCTTTTCGGAGAAGCTTCCTCTAACAAACCAACCAGTCTTTGAATTTCTGCAGCACATATATTTTCTACTACACTATATTTGTTATTTGTTCTGTAATTTTGTTCACTTGTGTTAAGTTTAACACTCTGATAGATTGTACATTCTTTAAGGTCTGGGACTACTCCAAAATGTAATAGAATATAAATTCCTGAAAGGCAGAGGCACATTTTACATCCAAATCTATTCACTACTTTTCTTTTCCTTCAGTACCACTTGTTCATCATAAGTACTCAAAAGAGGCTTTGGATATATATGCATATATATACATATGTGAGATTTTATTTTAATTGACTCAATGATTAATGCCTAATGATATTTATTCTAAATTTATTTTTAAAAGAAATTTATCCTTTAGCTGTATCCTTTATTGGGGATCGTCTCACTCCCAAATACATAGTAGATAATTAAACAAAAACAAAACTTTTGTGCTCAATTTCTTCTTTTCCCATTTATTGTCATCATATTGGAATTTTGTGAGGAATTATTGATTAAGTTGAAAAAAACTTAACCTTTAAATCTGGTCATTGCCCAAAGTCAGGAAAAACATAATGCAACATGAATAAATTAACATATTTATTTACACGTCTATCCTCAATCAGTTATATTTGAATAAAGATATATGTGGGCTTCCCTGGTAGCTCAGCTGGTAAAGAATCTGCTGTAAAGCAAGAGACCCCTTTTGATTCCTGGGTTGGGAGGATCCCCTGGAAGAAGGCAAGCCAATCCACTCCAGTATTTTTGCAAGGAAAATCCCCATGGACAGAGGATCCTGGCTGGCTACAGTTCATGGGATCACAAAGAGTCAGACATGACTGAGCAACTAAGCACAGCACTGCAAAGGGATACCTAGAGGATAAACCTGTGTAGAGTGAAACAGCTGCAACTTAAAGTTTTTCTGACAATGTTAAATCTTTCTAATAAAGAATCTTGTGTATTGTTATAAAACTCTAATCACTCTCTCCTAGGTCTGGGTGAACAGATTGTGTTAGTATTAAAATCACAGCAGTCATTCCAACATAAAAATCACCAAGGGAAAAATGAAAATATGAATGCAATAGGATTTTTTCACACTCTATAAAGTTTTCCTCTTGTTAAGCATTAAAGATTTTCTAGTGAGTGCCCATATTAGCACAATTTCTAAAATATCTGACAACTGTTACACCGCCCATAATAAATGAACTAGTATTGAAGATAAAGAAGGTACCTACACTAGCCATTTGAAATGAAGTTGTTTGGAGAATGTGGAATTGCTTCCGTCCTAAGAAAATCTTTACAGTTTATATAGGCACTTACTGTTTTATGTGCTTTCTATTGTGCAAGTTTGAAATGCGTTCTTTTTTTTATTTTTATTTTTTATTTTTTTTTTTTTTTGAACTGAATACTGTTTTATTTATTTTTTTTTTTTTACTTATTATTTATTTATTTATTATTTATTTTTTTCTGAGCAAGTTGATTGAACTTTCTGGGCCTCAACTCTCTTTACCTCTTTTTTATTTTTACCTTATTTTACTTTACAATACTGTATTGGTTTTGCCATACATTGACATGAATCCACCACGGGTGCACATGCGTTCCCAAACATGAACCCCCTCCCACCTCCCTCCCCATAACATCTCTCTGGGTCATCACCGTGCACCAGCCCCAAGTATGCTGTATCCTGCGTTGGACATAGACTGGCGATTTGATTCTTACATGATAGTATACATGTTACAATGCAATTCTCCCAAATCATCCCACCCTCTCCCTCTCCCTCTGAGTCCAAAAGTCCGTTATACACATCTGTGTCTTTTTTGCTGTCTTGCATACAGGGTCGTCATTGCCATCTTTCTAAATTCCATATATATGTGTTAGTATACTGTATTGGTGTTTTTCTTTCTGGCGTACTTCACTCTGTATAATCGGCTCCAGTTTCATCCATCTCATCAGAACTGATTCAAATGTATTCTTTTTAATGGCTGAGTAATACTCCATTGTGTATATGTACCACGATTTCTTTTTTTTTTTTTAATTTTAGTTTTTTATTTTTTAAATTTTAAAATCTTTAATTCTTACATGCATTCCCAAACATGAACCCCCCTCCCACCTCCCTCCCCATAACAACTTTCTGGGTCATCCCCATGCACCAGCCCCAAGCATGCTGCATCCTGCGTCAGACATAGACTGGCGATTCAATTCACATGATAGTATACATGTTAGAATGTCATTCTCCCAAATCATCCCACCCTCTCCCTCTCCCTCTGAGTCCAAAAGTCCGTTATACACATCTGTGTCTCTTTCCCTGTCTTGCATACAGGGTCGTCATTGCCATCTTCCTAAATTCCATATATATGTGTTAGTATACTGTATTTTCTTTTTTTTAATTTTTTTATTTTTTCGGAATGTGTTCTTTCCATTCATTCCTCTTAATTTTCCATTCATTCCTCTTAATTTTCCAAAGTACACTCCTGCTCTTGTTGGAAGAGAGTGGTCTCAAGTCTATGCAGTGCTAACATGATTGTGCATCACACTACTTGGGCCTTACCTGGTTTCCTGATTAATCCCCTGTGAATGCCAACTCAATATCTCTTCCCCACACCCACCATCTTCTCTACCTCATCTTTTATATTTGTGGTGGATTAGGCCCATGCTATAAAGTTGATGGGCTTCCCAGGTAGTGCAAGTGGTAAAGAAGCTGTCTGCCAGTGCAGGAGATGCAAGAGATGTGGGTTTGATCCCTGGGTTGGAAGATCCCCTGGAGGAGGGAATGGCAACCCACTCCAGTATTCTTGTCTGGAAAATTTCATGGACAGAGGATCCTGGCATGCTACAGTCCGTGGGGTCATAAAGAGTCAGACATGACTGAAGTGCCTTAGCACATATAAAGTGCATCTTGCTTTGAAACAGTGAATCTTTCACCTATTACTTCAGAGTTTAAACTGTACCCCGTTTAAAGCAATCTGCTCCTCCATAATTAGAAAAGCTCATATTGATACAGTAAAGAGTATGGATTTAAGAGATAAAGTCATCTTTAGGCTAATTGCTGTTGCTGCAATTAGCCTAAAGATGCTAAGGCACTTCAGTCATGCCAGACTCTGGGTGACCCCATAGACGGCAGCCCACCAGGCTCTTCTGTCCATGGGATTCTCCAGGCAAGAATACTGGAGTGGGTTGCCATTTCCTTCTCCAACAAATGCATACATGCTAAATTGCTTCAGTCGTGTCTGACTCTGTGCTACCCTATGGACAGCACCCCACCAGGCCCTCTGTCCGTGGGATTCCCTAGTCATGAATACTAGAGTGGGTTGCCATTTCCTTCTCCATTAGGCTAATTACATTTCCTAAATTTAAAATATCCAAAGGTCCATGTGATTTTACTCTACCTTGGCCTTTGGTAATCAGTAAGAGGTCATTAAAAATCTTATAGCAGATCTTTCCTGGTGGTCCAGTGGTTAAGAATTCACCTTGCAATACAGGGGATGTGGGTTGATCCCTGCTTGGGAAACTAAGATCCCATATGCCGTGGAGCAACTAAGCCCATGTGTGGCAACTACTGGGTCCACTGCTCTCTGGAGCCCATGTGCTGCAAGAAAAGATTCCACATCCTACTTGAAGCAGCAATTCAATCAGAAAACAAATATTCCATCTCAGAAAGCCATGGTATTTGGTGGGTTATCAAGTCAGATATTCAGGTACAAGAACTTGACATATCAGAAGAGGGTTTTTTTCAGTGTGTGTCCAGAGCTTAAAGTCAGGGTCAGATTAGCTCCAAGAAGACAGTCTTTCAGTTTTGAAACAGAGCTAAAGAAATCCATCCATATTATAAACATGACCTGATGTGTGAATATATGTGTGAGATCAATGTGATGAGAGATTCAGTGGCTAAAAGTAAGTAAGTATATGTGTATGTTTATGTCCATGTGTTGAAATATTCTTCATGCTTAGGCTTTTGACGGCTTCTACTCCCCACCAAATATTCAGTTTGGCTGCTAGAGGTGTATTTTTCAAAGATATTTACATTTTGCCTCCCCACTTGATAGTGTTGCATTTGGACATGAGCTTAATTTTCTGAAGATACAAACTATTTGTGTAAAACTCTTGTTTTCCTCTGATTTTTAAGTGTATATAAATCATTATTATTATCTCTAAAAGGTGGTTCTGAAGGTCAAATTCTGCCAGTAGAACAACAACAGAGATAGAGTGCATGGTAAATATAGCTGCAAACCTAAAACTGCAGAGATCTTTAATGCTTCCCTTTGCACTCTTAGTTGGTGACCAGTGTTAAGGGAAAGTGATTGCTTTCTTTCTTTTATCACTTTCTATTTGTGGGCTAAACTTTGCTTTCTTATCTTTCTAATTTACTAGCCACAGTGAGTTTAGCTTACTTGCTGATGACTGCACAATTTTCTGACTTCCTATAATGCTCTCTTTGATAACAAGGATAAACATGAAGATCTAAAGGTGCTTTCTGTGATTTAAAACCAAAAGCAAATCTTTAGCCATCCTGTTAACTGAGGGCTTTGCAACTAATTTTCTCCTATTTTACTTCTGTATCTATGAATTCTATACAAAGCCATCCCTATGGTTTTACATTTTAAGATTTTTATTTGGTTTACATAGGAGACTCATCACTAAACTATAGACATCTCAAGGGTAAAAATGATTGTTTTTGATGTAAGAGGGGTGAGTAAGATTTTTATCTACAAACCCTGGTTTTTAAAACCTAAGTCTCACCCTCAACAGAGGAAGTAAATGAAAGGATACTGAAAGGTTCTGAGAAATCAAAAGTCAAATAAATTGTCATTATTTCATTAGTCACTGCTGTTTGCTAATCCCACTGTCTGTGTCTGAAAAATCAGTCAAAAATCATCTCCTGAGGACAAATCTAGTTTTTCACTACCTGTATGTTGACTTTAAATATAAATTGTCTCTCTGAAAATGAAATAAAAACAGTGATGGGTTATCAATTTTGTTTTTCTTGTAAAGTAGAAAATTTATAAAGTAAATTTTAAGGACATTTATTCTTGAAAGAATGGGGAGTAATAATTTTGATAGGTGTATATCTTAGAACAGGCTTCCCTGGTGGCTCAGAAGGTAAAGAATCTGCCTGCAATGCAGGAGATCTGAGTTCAATCCCTGGGTTGGGAAGATTCCCTGGAGAAGGGAATGGCTACTCACTCCAGTATTCCTGCTCAGAGAATCCCATGGACAGAGGAATCTTGTAGGGTACAGTCCATGGGGTCACAAGGAGTCGGATACAACTGAATGACTTATACTTTACACTTCAAGTCAGTTTTTATATAAATTTCTGAAACTTTTTGACCCAACAATCCTAAGAAATGGTTCTACAAAAATAATAACTTGAAAAAATTTTAAAGTAGAAAAATATGTGCTGTAGTATTTGTTTCAGTCTTGTTTTTAATAAACATTGGAATCTGTCTAAATTGACTTTAGTAGGAAATTGGCTGAATGACGGATGAACATACATGCAACATGCTATGTCAATTAAAAAGGAATGAATCTTTATATATACAGTCTCCTGAAAAGGTGTACACAAAACGTTTTAGCTTTAAAAAGCATCAAGGAGAGACCTCACGGTCCAGTGGTTAATCCTCCAAGCTCCCAATGCAGGGGACCTGGGTTTGATCCCTGGTCAGGGAACTACCATAACTAAGAGTTTGCATGCCGCAGCTCAAGATTCAAAACGCCCCCAACAAAGATCAAAAATCCTGTGTGCCTCAATTAAGACTTGGTGCAGCACCCAGCACAGCCAAATAGATTGAAAAATGAAAACAAAAATTTAAAAAGGCTTCCCTGGTGGCTCAGTGGTAAAGAATCCGCTTGCCAAGATAAGAAGCACAGGTTCAACTCCTGGTCCAAGAAGATTCTACATTCCGTGGAGCACCTAAGCCCTTGTGCCACAGCTATTGACCCTATGCTCTAGAGCTCATGAGCTGCAATACTGAGCCCATGTTCCACAATTACTGAAGCCCATGTGCCCTAGACCCATGCTCCGCAAGAGAAACCACCACAATGAGAAACGTGCATACTGCAACGAGAGCGTAGCCCCTGCTCGCTGCGACTGTTGACTAGCCCTCACAGCAATAGACTCAGTGTAGCCAAAAATAAAAAAAATATTTTTAAAAGCGTTAAGGAAGAATTTGATCCTATTATATCGAAAAACTTTGAAAAATATATGTATTGTCATATATATACTGCAAATTTATGTATATCTGACTTTATTTAAAAATACCAAATCTATGAATTATGCAGGCCTAGAGAGAAATATGAAATAATATATATAAAAACTGAAAACTTATTCCTTTGGTGGACAAACACCAAGGCAAATTTCATTTGCTCCTTTTATTTACAATGGGTAATTTTTACTCTTGGATTCATATTTGTGTGTATGGGAGGGGTTCATTTTCAAATAATAATAATAATTTAAAAATCACCAATTTTGTACTTCTTAAAAATGGAGATAAACAAATCTTGCTTTCAGTATTTGTACGAACAAAAGCAATTACATCTGTGAAATGCATGGCATATATTTTTGTCTTTCAAATTCACAGATGCATTATTATCAAGCTGTCATGCTCAATTATTGTTATGATGAGGACAATCTTATAATCAGTTTGCTATTCAAACAATTCACAATTATTCTCAAATGCCCACAGTACTAAATTCTTTTGTAATTCATAAGATGATTATTAGATGATTATTAGAACCTTCCCTTTCTCAGGACTTTAGGAATTTATAAAATCTACAGTTATGAGAGTGTGTGCTGAACCATACTGGAGAATAATCATGCATCTATTCTGACCCATTGACCTCCTGATTCCCACTGGCAACCTTAATATATACTTCAAGGAATATATGTTAACTACTACAAATTCAATTGACTTCAACTATATCCAATTTGTAACAATTGCTTAGTGAAATCTCAAGGCTCTGTTTTTCTTGAGCTTTATCTCTCACAGAAACCAAGTGCTCAACAAATACTCATTGCAGTTATCCAATCAGTTATTTATATAATCACTCATTTTGTCATTCAGATCTTTATTTCTTCACAAAAGATAAGGAATAATTGCAAACTACATTGGGAAGAGAATGGAAACAGATTCAAAATATATTTCAAAGATGAGAAAATCAAGGTAGAAAACAATTGAGACACTAAACTCCAGATACGTGATCTATTTTGATATAAATGTCACATATTCTCAGTGTCAATATGGTTTTGAAAAGTTGTCACAGTTGTATTTAGTATGATACACATTAAAGACCAATTAATTCAGCCTACCTAGAAATAGCTCAGTGACATTTAAAAATGTTTTTAATTGCTATGTCACACCCATAAACCAGGTTCAGTTATCCTGATCAATGAGCCAACATAGATGCTTCGATAGAGGTAAAGCATTAACCCAAAGCATAGAATAGTGTATAGGAAGCTGCTTTACTAATTAAGAATAGAGCAACTTCAGTGAGAAAGGCTTCATTATATCATATTACTGGTAGAATTTTTTAATTGAAATTTTTTTGTTTAATCTGATATTCCTTTCCTGATATTTCTCTGTATTTATGGATCCAGAATTACTGATAACAAATTATGCAGTACTTAATTCATTCTTATGTTCACATAATCTTAATGTTCATTGAATTTTGTTAATGAATGATGTTGAGCATGTTGCTGCTGCTGCTGCTGCTGCTGCTGCTGCTAAGTCACTTCAGTCGTGTCCAACTGTGTGTGACCCCATAGACAGCAGCCCATCAGGCTCCCCCGTCCCTGGGATTCTCCAGGCAAGAACACTGGAGTGGGTTGCCATTTCCTTCTCCAATGCATGAAAGTGAAAAGTGAAAGTGAAGCTGCTCAGTCGTGTCCGAACCTCAGCGACCCCATGGACTGCAGCCTACCAGGCTCCTCCCTCCATGGCATTTTCCAGGCAAGAATACTGGAGTGGGGTGCCATTGCCTTCTCCAGTTTAGCATACTAGAGACCTTAAAAGCTATGAAGCCAATTTACTGATGACTGAGCTCCCTGTCATTATCTAGCTCCTAGTTTGAAATATCTGAGAGCTGACCATCTTTGGGGCATACTGTTCTCACTGCCTGGAACCACACCTTAAGTTGCATATAGGTAAACTGAAGTGTGTGTAGAGAAGCTTAACCAAAATGGTAAAAAATAAGAGAGGCAAGGGTATAAGAAATAATTAACCTAAAAAAAAATGGGTGTCAATTTGATATTTTCCCTCAATTGTTCAGGGGGATGTTACATAGAAGAAGGATTGAAAGTATTCTGTTCCTTTCCAGATGATCAAACTGGAGTGCAGAGGTAAAAGCTACAGAAAGACCTGCTGGTAAACATTCTTTATAGCTGGGAATACTCTAGTTCCTTCCAGAGGTCATAGATGTTACCAGTAATGCCTGTGTCATTATCTGGGTTTCTTATTTAATGCTTAAAATAGGGAAGTGGGCTTCTACAGCATGTCACTGGAGAAAACCTCTTAATTTAGCATTATTACAAATTGTCAATTATATACCTACATAACTTTATTATTCCCTATGAGATATTGTTTCCCTCAGTCATGCACACTATAGGATTTCAAATGCCCTGTGGAAGTTCAGAAATCTGTCTTTGGCAATTTTACAGCATGATCAATAGAGAAACTTAGCTGAATTTGGCTACACTTGTTATTAATGAACAGATGCTAACTGCAAGTGATTAATTTTTCTTTTAAGTGAAATTCAATGTATTTTAAAATGTACTGCATAAATTTTATTAGGATCCATGTAATATTTATTCATCTTTAGTTTTCAGAATTTAATATATTTTTATTTGTGAAAGCCAGGACTTTTTCTCACCTTTTCTTTTGGACTCCTTTCCAGTTCTCTACTCAAGAGCTTCGCATAGGAAGAACATTGCTGGAGAAGAGTAATTCTAGAGTATGAATGTTCCAGAATTTGCTAGTTCCTTTTTTCCTTGAGATTGGAATGGCTAGCGGAGAAGGCGATGGCACCCCGCTCCAGTACTCTTGCCTGGAAAATCCCAGAGACGGAGGAGCCTGGTAGGCTGCAGTCCATGGGGTCGCTAAGAGTCGAACACGACTGAGCGACTTCACTTTCACTTTTCACTTTCATGCATTGGAGAAGGAAATGGCAACCCACTCCAGTGTTCTTGCCTGGAGAATCCCAGGGACGGGGGAGCCTGCTGGGCTGCCATCTATGTGGTCGCACAGAGTCGGAAACGACTGAAGTGACTTAGCCGCAGCAGCAGCAGCTCCTTTTTTCCTTGAAATTTCAACTTAGAGATTCACTTCCTCAGGAAGACTTTCCCTAACTCGAAAGGAAATATGTGATCGCTCCCTCTCCAGTTCTTTATTGATTTGATTTTATTGAATTTATCAAAAGTTGTAATTTTTTTGTCTTTAAAAAAATATGTTTATGATTTTTCATCCTCACTAGGAATGACATAGCTAATTTCTACCTAATTCATCATTGGATTATCTGCATTTTAGCATACAGTTCTTGATGTATGTGTGGAAGTGTGATTCAGTATACGTGCATATTTGGAAAGATATTGTGTGATATATACTCCACAAATTAATCTTTTCATTTATTCATTAAACACATGTTTATTGAAGACTCTCTAAATTAAAAAATCCACTAGATCCAGGTAGGTGGCCTTTCATATAAGAGTGAGAAATGGAGTTACTGATCGATATGCCAAAATGGAAACTGAATATTTACTACCTAATCAAACTCATTACTTTTCCTCAAAGGCATTTGAGGTATCCTTTTTCTTCTCAGCCTGAAATTTAGTATAAATAGTTAAAAACTAGATCATATTTAACTTTGTTTTTATCATTTATGGATATTAAGTTCAATCCCTGGGTCAGGAAGATCTCCTGGAGAAGGAAATGGCAACCCACTCCAGTATTCTTGCCTGGAAAATCCTATGGATGGAGAAGCCTGGTAGGCTACAGTCCACAGGGTCACAAAGAGTCAGACATGGCTGAGCGACTTCACTTTTTCTTCTCAACCTGAGATTTAGTATAAATAGTTAAAACCTAGGTCATAATATAACGTTGTTTTTATCACTTATGGATATTAAATAGAAAACAGTGGCATATTAAGTTAAATTTCCTGTTTGAAGCAAAAAGGAAAAATCTATGAAAAATTTGTAAGTAAATACAAATTTTAAACAGAGGATAAGGATTTTTTACATAAATCTTGAATCAGTTAATTATCTGTCTCAGATGCTTGTTTTATATTTAAGCTTCAAAAATGAAAGAGAATAACTTAGAAGGTGATTGTGAGAATTTTTGTTTCTAAGTCCTTTTCCTTTAAAATAATAGGTTTAGGGTAGTCTCTCTTGTTATAATTAGAGAAAAACTGACTTCAGTCTAGATTAGAGTCACTAAAACAGATTAAACAGAAACCCACTGAGTCTCACAAATATTTTATTTGAGAGACATATATTACACAGCCTGGAATTTTACTGTCCTTTCAAAAGGAAACTTGGAATGGAAAAGAAATAGATGCTTATTGACTAATGCAGGGAGGGTAACCTTAGGCATATATTTCATGTGATAATTGCTTTTCTTTTGCATTTAGGAACTACAGGCAAAAGCAAGAAAAATGTAGCTGGTTTTATTACCCAAAGGAAAAGCAATCACTATGCTTGTCAGGTCTATCTATGAACATTTCTCCCATCCTGGGAAATCTTTGAAAAATAAAATCATGTTGGTGGCTATCTTGCAGTGCACTCAATTAAAGTTAAGTTGTTAGATTTTTGTCTCTAAGAAATGTCAGCCACTGCCATTACCAAGTTACTGACCAGGTCACATGGAAAATAAATGTGTTCACACTATTCTATCTGCCTTTGTCAGAAACTGAGCTAAAAAGGGGACTGATGAGTATCTGATGGATATTCATTCTGGTTTCACTCAGGGCAAATTATATTCATGCTGCAAACTCTCTGACCACAAACTATTCTCTTTTTCTGTAGCATTTACCGCTAAAATTGAGCACAATACAGAATGTTATCATTTGAAAGATCAAATGCAACTGGTTTTTACATAGACTGGATGGAAATTTGAAGAAAGCTGCTTCATCAAACATTAATTGAAAATGGATGCAATTAGAAACTGACTGTCCTATGGAGAGATTATAACCACACCTCTGATTTTAGTTACAGTGAAGGAGGGTACTAGAAAGAAAGAATGAGTGAGTGAGAATATAATTGGGTTTTTCAGTTTATTCTATTTGGAAAATGTCACATTTCAGGGATTTTGCTGCCTTTCTTTTCAGGACAGAAGGTTAGATTCCGGAAAGCTTGTGTGGATATAGAAAAGGCAAATTGCCTCATCAGTCATCCACCCCATCTTCAACCACTCTAATCACTCTCATTCTGTACTCTGCTGAGACAGACCCAAGGCCAAAGTCTGCTGCTGGGATATGTGAAGAATTATATGTACATATATATATATATATATATATATATATAGAGAGAGAGAGAGAGAGAGAGAGAGAGAGAGCGCAAAGAATTCAGAAGAATTAAAACAAAAACTACTGTTCTAACCTGAGATATGTTTTCAGAATGAGTTTCTCATGTATTTTCTTATTCTAGACCTTCTGTTTGTCAACATTTGCCTTTTGTGACTGAGTTTTCTCTAATTTAGCCATTGTACCATATGATATTGTTTCCAGTTATTTCAAAGAGCTCTAAAAATGGCTAAAGCTATTCAATGAACATTTCTTATGAACTATTTAACTCATCTGCCTGCTTCTAAAGTTTTATTGAAGGGTGGTGACATCATCTGATGATGACTTCAGTTCCAGTGGCTTTTTGCTGTAGATATGTGCTAAAGATGTCTGCTTGATTCCTAGAAAGATGCAGCTATTATTAATTCTATGCCTATTCAATGAATATTCATTAGTATGCTTTTATATTACTAATAACTCATCTCCCAAGAAGGAACTATTCTATCACTATTTTGTCCACTAGTGTTTTCAAATGACTCTCAGGAATATCCAACATAATTGGATTTACAATTATTACAATTATATTCAGGTTTTATAATATTTTATATCATCCTGCCTATGCCTCCATCTTTTTAACAATATTTTACTTATTACAGGTTTCATTTACATGAGAGACAAAAAGAAGTTTGCACAGATCACATCCTTACCATATCTGATTATGTTAAATTCATTGAGCAGAGGAAAAAGTAGTGACCAAAACAGAAAGAACAAGGATGGAAACGAGGAAAAGTTCTTTATTATTTTCTTCCTCTCTCAGATGAGTAATTCTATTACTTTTGATTTGTTACTTGAGGTTTTTTAAAGCTCCATATATGAATGCATTTTACTTGGAGTTACTTTATTTTGTTATGACTGAAAACATAACTTATCTCAGTAAGGTGATAAAGCATCAATGCCAAGGCAACAGGAATGCATGACTCTCCAGGAAGAAACTAGCTTAGCAAAGAAGTCAGGGCTTCCCCGGTGACTCAATAATGAAGAATCCGCCTGCCAATGCAAGAGATGCAGGTTCAATCCCTGGGTTGGGAAGATGCCCTGGAGAAAGGAATGGCAACTCACTCCAGTATTCTCACTTGGAGAATTCCATAGAGGCTAGAGGGCTATAGTCCATGAGGTTGCAAAGAGTTGGACAGGACAGAGTGACTAACGCTTTTACTGTCTCATAATAAAGGTACATGATAAATCATTTAATGGAGCTTGTTTGACTTAGAAGGTTTTCCATTTGCAACATTGACTATAATCAATACAAGTATTAGTGGGGGCGGGGGGAAACCACGAAGCTCTGGACTCCAGATGAGAAGTGGAATCATTGCTTGTAAAGGTCAGTTTCTTGGTTGTAATGGCTGAAATCAGTAGTATGAAATTAAGAGAGCTAAAATGTCCAGTGGTAAGCTCTATCTCCTGGAACTTTGAATTCAAAAGATTAACAACAATTTATGATAACGTAGGACTTTGCTTATTACTCCTTGTTTATCAATTTTTGAAAGTACATAATCAGAGAATTACAGAAAATGAAAGCTGAAATTGTACTATGATTTACCAAATCAAATGTATTCATTCTAGAGGCAAACACACACTGATACTTCCCCTGTGTTTAATTCTGCAAATGTCAAATATGATTTCAACACTCTTCAAACATATGTTTATTTGTCCATTAAATATATATAATTCTGTTTCAGGTGTATATTGGACACCTCTTTCTAACAATGTAGTATTTGTTTATTTGCCTTATGCTGAAGGCAATCTCCAAATATTTCCATTGTCTTATTAAATAAGGACATGACTACACAGAAGGGAAAAGACAGATAGTGTGGGTGAGTAATTTGCCTTCAAAACAGGTAAATCTAATTTGAAGATCACATACTAAGCCTGTATCACTCTTCAGGTAATATTTTACTAGAAAGTAATAGAGAATTTGCTTTATAGTATAACCAAAGAAAGACAAAAACCTGCTTAGATAACTGTCTAGACACACTGCCAGTTTGAAGAAGGGCCAGTTGGGGTAACTGACAATATGGGAGCAGTAAGAGTTGGAGAGAATACCTTATATTTTCATATAAGATTTATTCTGTGGGTTGAGTTTTGCAAAAGAGAAAAAGAATTTGGTAAGCAAAAGCACCAAAAATGCTTCAGACAGTGTTTTTGTTACTCTTCTAAATTTGTTTTTTTTTTTTCCTCAGACAATATCTTGAATAAGTTTAAATCTGTATTTCATACCTGTATTGCATTTACCAAGTAAAAAGCCTATGCTATATAATATAAAGTATATACAGGTAAAAAAGAATATGATTGGAGGTCTTCCTTTTATTCTAATATCAGGGAGATTCGTCTGAAGGTTGATATTGACAATGAAAGTAATTATTCTTTGTCAAAGGCAATGGAAAGCTGATATTTTAATTATATAGATACCTGCCCACTCCCAAACCCCTCCTCAGATATCTTTAAAGGTATTGTCAATCAACAAAGGTTTCTACTATCTAGATAAAGAATCTCCTTCTTCAGCAAAATAGCTGCTTCTTCCCAACTACACATGTTATAGTAATGTTAAATATTTTACTTACCTGTCCCATTTTTTCATATCTGGTTCTACATAGATTTCTGGTTTATTCCCAGTGAAAATTGTATTGCTGTATGTTCAGCTGTATGAATTAAGGTGGGAAGGCTCACCTGCTTGCTCAAGTCTTTGTGTTTTCTTTGTTTGTTCATCTTTATTCTGATAGTAACACTTGGCTCTGTCCCTAAGGTCAGATGACTTGGTAGATTTATTTTGGATACTATTCTATAGTCCTAGAGTTCAATATGAAAAAAAAGAAAAATAAATAAAATGTACATGTGAGTCACCATTGGTGATTGGAATGGGCATGTAGAAATTGACCTACTTTATAATCAGTTAAAAATCAGAATATCAATTTAACTACCTTTTATTCCAATAGGCCAGGGAAGATACTCCTTATTTAAGCGACTATTAATTCCACTATTTCGAGCATAGTTTTTTAAAGGTAAGCTAGTTCTTTGGAAAAACATATTGCTTTCCTGCTTTTCTGTGTATGTGGTGAATAAACAACACAGAAATAGAGGCATAAACATGAGATTTTAGGGAATCTTGAATGCCAGAATAGTTTTTTTCCTGCTAAAGATAACTACCTCTGTTTCTCTTTAATAAAATCGCATGGTAAGTTTGTATAAAGAAATGCAAATAGAACACTTACACCAACATCACAGATCTAAGTCCTTTGTAATCCATGAAAAAGCAAATTTGTTTTCCCTTTACTTTTAAGAAGGTTAATTCGTGGAAATCTCTATAGGACCCTTTAAAACTTGCAATTCCTGGTGGAGAAGAACATGGAGCCCTTTAAATATCAGAGCTGTGCCAGAATGTCCATAAATAATTCGTACTCTCCCACAAGCCAGAGTGCTAGGAAATGTGCAGACACTGCAGATTTTTAGTGTTCTCTCTGCTTGCATTCATATTACAATAAATGAGAATAGATTTCTAATATCCATTTCTATTACATGCATTAACTGAAGCTGTGAGGGTAAAATGAAAAATTTCCCATGATTTCAGTCACTGGGGAGGCCCATATGCTTATGTGTGGGCGGAACATTCCATATTTCTTCTTTTTTTAAAGAGTAGTTTAAAATGTTCTACGGAGTGCTAAAGGTTATAAGGTTATAGAGCCTCAAAGCACTCTTTTCTGAGTTCAGTTTAACCCTTTCCATTAATATTTTTAGAAGGATGAATCCGTTTCAATTAAAAAGCCCAAAGTGAGATAAAAATTAAGCCAAACCAAAATGTGCATGAACGTATTTAGAGTGTGTACTTTTTAGCACTGTTTTCTTTCCAGTGAATAATTAACATGAAAGTGCCTAAGGCTGAATAATAAAGTCTTTCTGTCCACATTTGAAATTAAAATATGATACTGAGGACAACATTATGTTTTATAAATGTCGTTTTGCCTACGTCTAAATTGATTTCTTTACTGTGAAGGAGCATAAAGATATAACTTTGCACAGCATGTACTTTTTGGTGGACTATATACCTGAGTAAACCTACTATTTGGCAATACACATTATAGATACTTGCCAAAAAGGAATTAGAAAATCAATGACAAAGTTGGAAAGTGGTCTCTGAAGACTTAAATTAATGGAATTCTGCTAGAGACATAAAAGTTGTTTCCCTGCTGTTCACATCTGTTGCATCCTGGAAAAAAAAAAAAAAAGAAAGAAAACATTATGTGAAGAGCTGACTCTTGCATCGCTGACTCTTCCTGATTTGTGCTGATGATAGCTGAAGCTGAGATCTTGGCATCTTCTACTGCACATTGTCATCAGCAAGGTGGAAACACATCCCTGAATTAAATTAGAATTCTATCCAAAAACCTGATTTGTTTGATGGAAATTCACTTTCTAGTCTAGCCTGTAGAAATGCAACTGTTTTAAAAGTTACTACAACAATATTTGAAAATATTACTAAATATAACCTACCTGCAAGAAAGTAATTTTTGAAAAGTTTCCTCAAAGAAAGGAAAAAAATCATAAATATCATGTGAAAGAATGAATCTGATCACAGCCACACAGTCATGATGAATGGATAAAAGCAAATGTTCTATAAACCTTGAGTTTGCACCATTTCTAACATACTAATTTTTTTTTCCTTTTCTTTGTCATTTTACCTATTTTTACTTTTCTTTTTCACTTTGGAAATATATTTTCTAGTCTTCTACTTCCTTAAGAATAAAAGCAGTATGCATCAGTGTCAGAAAATGGGCTAAAAACATTTACATGTATTACATCAATTAACATTTATTCTGTGATTTAAATGCTATTATTATCTCCAATTTACAGATAAAGAACCAAGGCTTAAAGAGATTGCATACATTGCTTAAGTATTCCACTACTTGGTACAGATCTTGGATGTCTTTCTCAAGACTGCTCTAGGAATGGAAAGGAGTAGATATGGAGAAAAGACAAGAATATGTCTTGATAGGTTGTGGGAATCTTGGAAAGAGAGATGTGAAAAAAGCACAAGAATATATGCATAAATCTATTCACTTCAATAACTTGAAAATGTAGGTGCTATGTTTTTCTTCCTACTTGAATTGTTATCAAATAGTAAACTTGGAACAAAGCTTGTTTTGATATAAAACAAATGTAAAAGGTAACAAGTAAAGTTCCTGGTGTGCACGCGCACGTGCGTGTGCATGCTCAGTTGTGTCTGACTCTTTACAACTCCATGGACTATAGCCAGCAAGGTTCCTCTGTCCATGAAATTTTCCAGGCAAGAATACTAAAGTGGCTTGCCATTTCCTATTCCAGGGGATCTTCCCAAACCAGGGATCAAACTTGTGTCTCCTGTGTCTCCTGCACTGGGAGGCAGACTCTTAGCCCAAAGAATGCAAAAGTAATTCAGGATGAAATACAAAAAGAATGCTATGTTTAAAAAGTTCATGATAATTCTCAGCAGCTTGGCAGATGAAAAACCATGAGAAAAAATGGAAACAAAAGAGTCAAGGATTAATACAGTTTCATCACAAATTATAAAACATTATCAATAAAGAAGAACTAGCCCTTCAACATCTAATGGAACACTAATGAGATTCTGCAGTCAGGAGAAGATTGAAACAATGGTGTTAACCTTAGAAGGAAAAGGTAACTAGTGGTGATAGTTCCAAAGGAAAATGGATGTAGACACTTTCCTGCAGTGGAATGAAGTTTGAGGGCATGTGCCTGGCAAACAGAGGCCATCCTCAAACACATTACTCCTCTTTTGTTTATTTGTTTAGAAGTTTTTACTTTTATCAATTATCCTTGCACATAGTAAAAAGTGTCAAGTGTTTCAACAGGTTAATTTTGAGAAACAGCATCCCACTGACATTCTTTCTCAGCAGCAATTGCTTCTATTTCTTTTAGCTGATTACTTTGAAAATTGACTCAGTGTATCCAGATAATGGCCTTCTATTACTAGTTCTTTCTGGTATTTTATTGTTGTTTTGGGTTTTTGTTCATTTATTTTTAGTTTTGGAACATTACCTTTTGACTTCTCACTATTGAGAATAAGGGCTTAGCAGTTTCTTCCTCGTTTACTCTATGATTTTTCTTCTGGAGTTAATTTTGCTTTTTTGTTTGTTCAGTTTTCATATGTGAATGTCTCTAATTCAACCCAAACTTTTGCTAATTGCCTGTATCATCTCTCAAGGCCTTTTGGTGCAACAGGTCTTCTGAAGACTTAATCTATATGAAAAAGTCTCTTTCAGAATCATCTCACCTGTATTACAGTCTGGATGGGCTGCCCCACGTATCTGTCAATCCTGGAATCTCCTTTGCACATCATTAGAGGGCTTCTTTATCATACTGCTCTGTTTCTTTCATTTATCCATCCATTATTTCACATATTCACATTTATTGACTGTGTAAGCAATTTTAGAGGCACTGTATGTGGAGGGAGGCAACAAAATTTATTACTCTCATTGGCATTATATGACCAGTTCAGTTCAGTCACTCAGTCATGTCCAACTCTTTCTGACCCCATGGACTGCAAGCATGCCAGACTTCTCTATCTATCACCAAATCCCAGAGCTTACTCAAACTCATGTCCATTGAGTCAGTGATGCCATCCAGCCATCTCATCCTCTGTCATCCCCTTCTCCTCCCACCTTCAATCTTTCCCAGATTCAATCTTTCAATCAAAAGGGTATAGCCTGCCATAATATTCTCCACTTCTACTTGGATGCCTAATACCAAGTACAAGAAAAAAACAGAGACTCATGGTATTTGGTAGATAAATACATGATCAGATTTTATCATGTTCTGTTTGCGAGAACAATCTGAGAAATCCAACAGAATTTCTTTACTTTTCATCTTACTAGTCCATTCTAGAGTTTATTCTACTGTCCAAATAGTGTTTGGGAGGCCCTAAAGGTGAAACCTCTTTCAGAAACTTTGGAAGCTTCAGTAAGATTTTTCTACAAAAAAGTATTAATGAACTTTTCTAGTGACTAAAAACGAGTTATGTGAACTTCGAGGACCATGGAAAACATGTGTTTATTCAAATAATCTTATTCATATATGTACTGAAGTGAAAAAAATACCAATAAGATTAAATAGGAAAAGAAAAACACAAAAAAGCAAAGGTGCCTTTAATATTGTCTTTACCTTCAAATATCCATGAAATCAAAATCAAAATCCCAAAGCTAGATATAAGTTTGCATTAAAGAGAATGGTACTATATCTTACATATATACTTTTTTTTCCCCTAAATAGTCTGAAGTATAATATTAGTAATTAACTCTTGTTTCCCAAGTAGTAAGTACTTTGACTTCTTCTGAGAAAAGATTTTTATAGGTAAATTTTTGGAACTTTGTATATATTAAAATAACTTTATTCTCCAGAAATGCTCAATTCATATATTATGTCATTATAGAATTTTTGGTAGGAAATACCATCTTTCATAAATCATTTTTAGAATTGTAAGGAAGTAATGCCATTTGATTCCTGATCTTTTGCTTAGGACTCATTTTCTTCCTCTAGAATCTTTTAGAAGCTTCCTTTTGCCCCCAGTTTTCAATAATTTCTGCATGATGTTTGGGTCTGTCTTCCCTGAAAGTGAAAAGTGAAAATGTGAGTCACTCAGTCATCTCCGACTCTTTGCAACCCCGTGGACTATACAGTCCATGGAACTGTCCAGGCCAGAATACTGGAGTGGGTAGCCTTTCTCATCTACAGGGGATCTTCCCAACCCAGGGATCGAATCCAGGTCTCCCAGACTGTGGGCAGATTCTTTACCAGCTGAGCCACAAGGAAAGCCCAAGAATACTGGAGTGGGTAGACTATCTCTTCTCCAGGTGATCTTCCCCATTCAGGAATCAAACCAGGGTCTCCTGCATTACAAGCTGATTCTTTACCATCTGAGCTATCAGGGAAGCCAATAAAATATTCCCTTCCTTTTTTTTTTTTTCTTCCCTACCCAGAAGTCCAATTTGGGGGCATTATTTGAGCCTTTAGGAAAGACCTAATATTCTGCTCTTTTCTCTCCTATAATCCATCTCTTTCACTCTTTCCCATAATATCTAGGAGATATCTTTAGCATTTACTTAGAACACATTATTGCGTATTTTAGCACTATCAAAATGTTAATGTGCAAAGTTCCTTTTAAATTTGCTGAATGTTTCTTTATCAAAGGACTTCTTTCTTGTTCATAGTTTCTTTATCTTATATCTTTCTGGTATATATTATTTTTACATTTTCTTTCCTCTGTCTGTAGTTTATTTTTTTTATAATGTTTTCTTTTCATCTATTTTGATTAGCATCTTGCCTATCAGTAGCTTGCAAATCTTTCTAGTATTCTTTGTTGCTTTCTCATATTTAAGACTGTAGCACTATATAGCCTGTGAAAGCGCTGAGCTTGTGAGTGGAAAATGCAGATACAAGCTTTAGTATGGAGTGATCTAACGATATTTTAATTGAGAGGATGCACTATCAAGTTCCTTCTTTTCTTCTTTTTCTCCTTTCCTTTCTGTCCAGTACTGTTCCATCTCTTCCCTTCTCTTAGATTGCTAAAATTCCTGATAGAAGACTCTTCAGATATTTTTCATGGAGAGTAAAGACCTGGCCTCAGTGTTCTGGTCACCTAGTGAAGGAAGGGTAGCAAATATAAATGAGCACCCCTTATGGGAATGCTACATTTTCTTCAGTCTAAAGTATGGCGCCTAACTTGCCTATTATGAGGCTCTGTTGCTACTTAGTCTTTTTAACTTTTTTATCCCCACAATAAACAGACATTTGTTTTGCAAAATGGAGATGAAATCACCTTGCTAAGCAAAGTAGAGAAAGGAATTTGGATTCTAGAGTGATTCTTGAACAGGTTTTCAGCTATTAATAGTTTTCCTTAGTCTACCTTTGTTCTTCACCCTGCATCTAAGATTGCCTAGTGACTTTCCAGATTCTATGGAAAATATTAAATTGGCTATGAATTGACCCTTTTTGTTTAGGTTTCTAAACTTTGTTATGTATATTCTCACTCATTTTAATGTTTTCCAGCTTCCACAATTGTGATGCTATTGTATTTTTTCTCTTTCTTTTCACTTTTTTGGGTTAATTATTTAAAATTCTCATTATTGTTCATTTGGTAGAATTTCATTAGGAAACAAAATAGATATATGTATTTAATCAGCTATCCTTACTTTATACTTACCTTCAACATTTTTTTTTAAACTATATTGGGAAGATTATACTAACACTATTACAATGTCTGGCACAGAGTTAATTCTCAATATGCATTTGCTAAATTAGCTAACACATGAAAAATGAATGAATAAATGAACAAAGAAATCTTGACTGTCTTTCTAGTGATATTGATGAGCAAATTAGTAAATATAATAGTAAATAGAAGCATTTGGGAACATATGTAGAATATTTGCCACTTACAATTGAAGGTTAAAATTTGAAAGAACATGTATTATGAGCAGTGAACAGATGGCTGTGGATATGAAGTTAAAAATAGGTTTTTAAAATTCCCATTGTTAAAGACATTGGATCTTACAGTATGCAGAATAATGTAGTTAGAAAAGCATTTGTCTGATCAAAATAATTTTAGCTGAAATATCAGAGGAGAGAGTTTTCAAAACAATCTAGTCTTCATAAAAGAAGGAGATATGTCATATAAAATATCATGGCAGCAAGGATGCGGAAGGTCATATAGAGATATAAAGATATGATACATAGAGTGTCAATAATTGTTTACCAAAACTATGCAAATAAAATGAAGACTTGATATTTTTGTAAAAGTAAGTGTATGTATTTTCATAGTTATGCCAGAAATTCAGTGAAATAGAGTTCAGAATATGGCTCTTGCTTTGAAGAAAAAATTCTAGTCAAAGAAGTTGGATGTAAGGAAGTACATAGATGCAAAGTAATCTACAAACCCAGCTGGGACAGTAGTACTCACTAGATATCCAATTTATACCCCAATTCTTGCAATTAGGCAAGGCTAATGATATACCTAGTTCTGAGCAATAAATTACAGACATACATGATGTGTAATGTTTCTGAGACGGAGCATTGAAAATATACACATGATTTTCTAGCTGGCACACAGTGAATCAGTGACTTGTGAAATTCCAGGTAGTAGAGATCCTATCAACCTGGAAATTGAATAACCGCATGGAAAAGGAAACTCTTCTCACTACCAGACCTACTTTAGCATGTATCATGAACAGGAAATATACTTTCTGTGTTGTTTCTTATAAGCAATTTACATGTTATGCTTAATTACATGTTATGCTTAACTAGTGCAACATGGCCGCCTAATCAAGATAAATTCATGAATGAACTTAGTAAAGATTATTAGAATGATAGAAAGCACAGTTTAGCTCAGTTTTAGCAATGAAGGAAAATACATATGTGAAATAAAATTTTACATTTTGACTGGAAGTTGTATTCAATTAAAGCAGAAGAACTGATCTTTTTTTATTTGCATGGCTGAAAGTCAAGAATTTCAAGATCTGGTCTGTTTGACTAATGAATGATTACTAAACAAGAGTTAGAGCATGGCACTAAATTATTGGCACAAACTGATCATGATTAAAAAATATAAATACATAGTAGGATGTAAAGGATCTTTGCTGTAGCTCAGATGGTAAAGAATCTGCCTGCATTGCAGGAGACCTGGGTTCCATCCCTGGGTCAGGAAGGTCCTTTGGAGAAGGGAATGGCAATCCACTCCAGAATTCTTGCCTGGAGAATCCCATGGAGAGAGTAGCCTGGTGGGCTACAGTGCATGGGGTTGCAAAGAGTTAAGACACGACTGAGTGACTAACACTGGGCACTATTAGGATGTATAATCAGATATGTGAACTTCAGGAAATATGTTAAAATTTCACAGAATAAACAGCATCACAGCATGGACTGAAATAATAAAAAGAGATAGATTGAAGATAGAGCTGTTTGCAAAATAACAAAGTAATGTTAAAATATCTAAGAAATAATAAAAGGAAAACAAGGAGCTGAAAATTTTTCCAGAATCATATAGATTGCTATTCCATCAGTTTAGATTTTTACAGGATCAAGAAACCGAAAAGCAAATAAAAAATACTGACTTAAACCTCAAAGGATGTTGACAGTGAGATTAGACTATAAATGAGACAACCAGAAACAGAAGGGTTTTAAATTTTGTTTTGTTCATAAAAAAGAGAGACTTACAATTGAGGCGACGTTTATAGAAAACAAAATTAAACAGAACTCAGTTTTATTTTGCTGCATCAAAGATGTTCTTGAAAATGAGAAAGATAACATCTTGTTTTAATGAGGAAAACAAATGCGATAGTTAGGGGTGCATGAAAAGACTACATATGTAATTTAATTTCATCATAAACACCAGGCTTATATAGATTAATAAAATAGTATAAAAATATATGTTTATATCTGTATCTCTCTTTCTCTTACATCATATGATTGGTTGTTGGAGATTGGGAATAGAATCAAAACTGGCTTGCAGTTTTCAAAAAATATGAATTCCAAGATTTATAAATTAAGTAAAATAATCTTCTCTAGAAAAAAATGTTAGAAAATGGACTCTTAAACAAGGTATTAGAGTAATCATAAAGGAATTTTAGGGGTACTAAGAACCAGCACTAATTCAATGACAACCAGTCTTGCTGAACTAATGTTACTTATTTACTGGAATTATATTTCTGAGTTGATAAACTTTAACATACTCTCATATAATGCATATTGTAGCAAATTTTTAAGTTGATGAGTAAATAGAATTATGAGCATTCTGACCTCTTTGCCAGATACTAGTGAGGGTAATGGATAGATGTCTATTGCCTTGTTCTATAGTTGGCATCCTCAAATTTTTTATCATGATTCTGATGAATTGCAAAGGCATGTTTATTGAATTTCATAATGACATAGCTCAGAAAGTATGCTATTGCTCTGCAATAATGAATCTCTCTATTGAAATAAATATGGAATGACTAAAGTAAAGTTGAGCAAGGAGAAATCTAAGATTTGTCAGATGACTCAAATTCAAATTTACAAAGTAGAAGCATAGTAAACATAAGAAGGGAGTTCTATTTCTACTCTACATGACTTGAAGAACCTGACATTCATCCAACAGGTATCTGTAACTGCCTATTATGTGCCAGGAACTTTGTACACTGAGGATCTGTCAAATAATAAACGAGATCTTAATCCTAGAAAAGGAAGAAACCTATACAAATTTTCAAATTTTTCAGAATGTGCAATTCAGAAGAGAGATTATACTTTTCTGTTTAGTTCTAAGAGAGAACCAATGGCCTAACGTCTAAGTATTCAATATAAATAAATCCTTTTTATCCATTCAAACTGCTCCTCAAGCAGAATAGGATGCTTGGTAAGTTTGGGGCCCCACCGCTTTCTGGCAGATTCTTATCTGGAGTGGATGTTGTTCTGGTGTGAAGGATGCTGTCTGAATCTCTCAGAAGATGCTTTGTAATATCTCTTGCAAGACCTTACTGTTATATTAGTCTTAGCACAATATACTGAAATAAATAGCATGGATGTTTTTATTTCTTTGAAATTACTCAGTTCATGGCTAGCAGAGAATTGGGGATATAGTCAATTTAAGTAACTTGAGTTTCAATTACAAAAACACAAACAAAGTTTTGAGAAATAAAGCAAGCACTGTGTAAGAGTATTAAATAGTATATTTTATACAGCAACGAGGTGTTATTGTAACTTTTTGTTTTACTGCAAGGTGTGCATTTAAAGAAAGACACTTAACTTAGGTTAAACTCAAGGTGCAGGGTTTTCAGCTCTTTTATTTTCTCACAAAAATACCATAGTTCTAAATGGGAGTCCATCGGGACACGAATACGTTGCTTGTTTTAGTTAAGGGAGAAATCTGCCATAGGAAGGGAGTTAGATGTATGATTTTGATTCCCTGCAGGAGAGAAGAGTTGACATCATTAGTATTAAAAACCCATCAATGCCCAGCATGTCACTGAGGCTGTAGTTGGAAATGCTAAGTGATACTGACACACAAATATTTTCAGGGTCATTTGCAAAAAGAGAGTAGAGTCAGAAGTAGACACTTTTAGACTTACTGAACAAAAAAGGAACTTGGAAAACAAAATAGTTGAGTTTGCAGAGGTATAGTTCTATTTCAAGGTTACTCTTAGTTAAAGAATTGACACTAATGCTAAACCTTTTCCCACAAATGAACAGCACAGGAGAGACATGAAGTATGTTCACTGTTTATTTTGCTAAAAGTTTAGCCAATAGATTCCACACAGATTCTGGCTTAAAAGGTTAGAAAAACCTTGCTATTCTAATTATTATTTCCCAGGGTGACCTCTAGAAGATTAAGGTGAAAAAGAACAACAATGAAAAAGAGAGCACAGAAAATCTGAGCAATTCCACTTTCATTAGACAAATTTATATTTGAAATGGAAAATCCAAAGGGAGAATACGGGTCATTGTACAGCAGTTTATATTATTTTTAAATTCGGACATTTTAACTGTAACTCCTTTACAAAACATGTCAACTGTGTTTTAATTAATATTTTACATGGTTTGATTTCATGTGCTAATATCTTACAATTATACTTCTCTTTGTTGTTTTCCAGCCCCCAAAACTGTGAAGGGGGAAGAGAACTTGCCACCCCAAAATATGTCTCTGTCACAAGTATATTTTGCTTTGGTTATTTTTCAAAAAACAGCAGACAGGGGAGATGCTCTGCAAACCCAGGTAGAAACTACCCTTTTGAAAGATACATTTATGTTTATAAAGGAAATCTCCATTTGTAAGGGAGTCTTCCTATTTATATACCAGAAAGTGTGTGTGTGTGTGTGTGTGTGTGTGTGTGTGTGTGTGTGCGTGCACTCAGTCCCTCAGTAGTGAATGACTCTTTGCAACCCCATGCACTGTAGCCCACCAGGCTCCTCTATACATGGAATTTTCCAGGCAAGAATATTGGACTGGGTTGCCATTTCCTCTTCCAGCATATCTTTCTGACCCAGGGGTCAAATGTCTCCTGCATTGGCAGGCAGATGCTTTACCACTGAGCCACCTAGGAAGTCCCCAGCAGGCGGAGAAGGGTGCCTCAGTCTCTGTTGTAGTCGCTCAGTCATGTGTTGGATACAACTGAGCAAGTAAATGACAAACAAGGACAGCTGGCTTCTCCACCCCCAACATTTTCTTTTGTCTTTTAACTGGAGATGATATTTAAAATGGTGGGTTGGGTTATTTTAGGGAGCCAATCAGTTTTCCAGAGTCTCTTCCAATTATGCAGGAGGTATACATGCTATCATACTTACGATTTTTTTTCCCTGTTAATCTATCTTTTAATACAGTGGGTCTCAGCAAGAAGCTAAAAAGTGGAAGGAAAATTATTTTTCCTTCCCTACAACTGCCTTTAGGTTCACTTTTTGTGCTTCATTCATGGAAAGAATAGGGAACCTAGATGGAGCATATTTCTGAAATTTCTAACTGCCAGTGCCATTCAATGGCATGCATTACCCCAAGCAAAAAATAACTTTCTTCTTTTTGTTCATTTCTTTGGAGATAAGAGTAGCAAGTATTCGCCAAGTTTAATAAGTCTTTAGAGTTTGAAATTGAGGATTTATCAGTGTACTTAAATTTCAAGGCATAAATACTATTTGGCTATCATGAACTTTACAAATGATAAGAAAAAAGAAAAGCTCTAAATAGCTCAGCAGTAAGTTCATCAGCTTAGCTTCATACTCTCCCTTTCTTTCAAGCTAAGCCAGTAGAACCACTGTGGCCATAACTCAAACAGAAGAGAATAAAGAAAGTTGAAGTTGAAATGAATATCCATATACATACATATATTCATTTCTGTCTTCTGTAGTCTAAGCAAGTGTCTTTTTCTCAAATATTGACATGCATAGGAACCATCTGGGGATTCTATTAAAATGCAGATTCTGATGAAATAAATCTGGGCTGGGGGTGCTGAGATTTTCATTTCTAATTAACTCAGGTTATGGGGATGTTTCTGGACCTAGATCACACTTTTAATTAACAAGGTTCTCTTATCTTAGTTTCTTTATTCTTCTCTTGATGCTGTTGACCTAAAGAAAAATGAGCAACACAAAAGTTGTGGATTTAAGTTGTATTCAGGGACCTTACTGAGGACTATAGCCTGAGACACAGTCTCTCAGTAGTTCTAAAGAAACTGCTCCAAAGAGGAAGAGGGAGAAGCCTAGTTTACATATGATTTTTTGGCAATAGAATACATACAATCAAACATACATCTTGGTAAAAGATGACTGCTATTCACAAAGAACAGATTAACTCAACTTAATGATTTTAGTGCTTTTGTTTGTATGGAAAGATGCAAGAATCTGGGTTTATTAAAATTCTTCCTGAGATACACATCTAAGGGGCCTATTCTCCCAAAACACAGTGCTCCTCATCCTGTTTCTCTTCCCAGATTCCTCTCAAAGTACACTGTGGGTCAGTAACTACAGTGGCCAATGACTTAGAGCTGGGTGCTGAGCAATACTATTCATTCTTGGTTTACATTGTCTTCCTAATGTTTGAGTAGTTCTCAATCATGGATAGCCTCAGCCTGCAGCATCATGAAGCAAGGTTTTTGGTTCCTGGACAGAGACTGAGGTCAGGTCACGGTGGTAACAACATCAAATCCTGACCACCAGACCAGGGGTCAGTGATTGAGCCCTGGCCCTTCAACTTTGCAGAAAAAGAATTTCCACAAAGACAAAGTAGTCAAACAAGTGAAGTATGCATTAGGAGGAAAAAAGAGTACAGTACTTATGGATAGACACACAGGCAAACTCAGAGAGAGTTGCTGAGTCATACCCTTGTGGTATTTTGAATTGTTTTTATGGGATAGTTCTTCCTGGTTTCCTTTGGCCAGTCATTCTCACTTGCCTGGTTCAGAGTCCACATTTATAATATCTCAGGGTCCTCCCATGTGTGCACATGCATTTCTTAGCCAAGACGGATTTCACCGAAGGGGCCTATGGGTAGAACATCACTGAGCATTGTTAGGACCAAACTGAAGCCAGGACAGGCTCTAAGGGGCAGGCTAGGCCTGAGAAAAGCTGAGGCTCTGGGAACTCCCGCAGGCAGTATAGCTAGACCAATCAGAAAAATCCCCATAGCCCCCGCCCACGCCAGACCCGAGCCAATCCAGATAGGGATGTGAGGTTTAAAAGTCCCGTGCGCCTACGGTTTAACCAGTCAGCTATGCTGTTACAGAAACAAAGAACCATCTATATAAAAGTATATGTGATTCAGAGCTCGGGGCCCTTGTCGGATTCCACTGTGCTGGATAAAACCTGGGCCCTGGCTTGAGCTAGTAATAAACCCCTTTATGCTTTTGCATTGCTGTGGACGTCTTATTCTCTCAGTTTTGGGGACTCAGACGCTGGGCATAACAAGCATCACTCCCCTCTTGACCTCCAAGGAGCCTTTCTGTGCATGTGTAATCAGGGAGGTCTCCTGACTTTGAGAATGAGAAATACTTGGTCTGGCCTCCTCTCTCCATCATCCTGCTATTGATACTTTGGAGTTTCAGTCCACAGGGAATGAATCTCCAACTGCTTTACCCCAGCAGGTCCATCTACCACCTCTTCATTCTCATGTGAATCCTCTTAGTATTGGCTAGTTTATCTTGGTGTTCTACATTAGATTTATGTATCGTTTTTGCCAGAAATTTTCTACTCTTTAATTTTTTTGAACCCCTAATTGTGGTATTAACAGGGAGCGGTGGAGACTGTGATGTATGATGGTTAATTGTAGTGTTTCAGAACAGGCCTCCCCTAACTGCGCCATTTTGGCATATAGATTATGTTGAGCTAAAGGCAATGGAGACCATGGCTTAAGAAAACTACTGCCCCTTCATTAACTACTTAGAACAATTTAAATTGTGGATTTCCCCCCCTAAAATGTTGTTACCAGAGATAAATTTTATCTAAGTGGCCCAATCTTTATATTGCAGGACAAACATTTAATTACCAAACATCTGTGAATAACCTCCTATTCTTGGAAGCCATAGGCCTCCATCCCATTCCTTAGCTCAGGATAGTATATATACCTTATTTTACCTTCTGTTTTGCAAACTCTCATGTATGTGGTGCTCCTATATTTATGAAATTAGGTTTGATTTACTGCTGTTAATCTGTCTCATGTCAATTTAATTCTTAGAGCAGCTAAAAGAACCTAGAAAGACAGAGAAAATTTTTATTCCTCTCTGACATTATCATGAGTAAAGCCTGTAAGCAAATATAGCATGAAGTTTGGAGGAAGCTCCAAAGCAGAGTACAGAAAGGAGGGACACTGTTGAGTTTCAGCTTTCCCTCTCTATTTTGGGTATTAGATCAATATAAACAGCTCTAGTTTCCATTCATTGAGCATTTTCTCTATTCAAGGTCCTCATTTAACCCTTTTAATGCTATTTTAATTTTTTATTAAAAAATTTAAAACACTATTTTAATTTTTATTCTAATTAACTTTAAAGTTTATTTTACAGATAGGGAAAGATCATGAATCTTATTTTCATTTAGAAGATGACAGGTTGGAAAGTCTATATAAAATTAACTAAACACTTCTAAACTCAATTTCTGGGGCAAGCATTACCCTACAGATCAAAATCTCTCATAAACCTAGATATAAAAATCACCAACAAAATATTAGAAAATTAAATCCAGCAAAATAGAGAAAAAGAATTCTACATAGCAACAAAGTGAAATTTTTTTTATATATCATACTCTATAAATGTAATCTATCATATTAATAGGATAAGAAAATTATATGATCATATCAATTGATACAGAAAACATATTTGAGAAAAACCAATACCATTAATGATAAAAATATATATATATCAGGAAACTAGGAAGAGGGAAACTTCCTCAACTTTATAAATGCCTCTATAAATAAAATCTACAGCTGACATCATAGGTAGTAGTGACAGACTGGCTGCTTTCCCTGTGAGATTGTGAAGATTGTAAAGATGCCCATTCTTATTGCTCTTTTTCTACATGGAATTGAGAGTTCTAGCCTATACAATTAGGGGGGGAAAGGAAATAATGTCAGTTTGTTAAGGCAAAAGCACAACTATGCTTATTTGCAGATGACATGGTTGCCTAGATAGAAAAAGTCATCTTAACAACAACAAAAAAAAGCTTGTATAAGTAGTTTCAACAAGATGGCTGAATACAAAATACACATGCACACACATAAAATAATTGCATTTCTATATATTAACAAGGGACATATTAAACTTACATTAGAATGCAGTACCATTTATAAATGCTCCAAAGAATACAAAATGCTTAGACATACATCTAACAAACATATACAAGAGCTATAGGCTGCAATGTATAAAATGTTGATGAAAGAAATAAAAGAAGACCAAAGTAAATGGAAATACATATCATGCTCAAGAATTGGAGGAGTCAGCCTAGGATATATAAATTTAATGCAGGTCCTATCAAATTCCCAGCAAGGTTTTTGCACACATAGATAAACTTATTCTAAAATGTATATTGGAAAGGCCTGAGAGTACTGAAAGCAATTTTGGAAAAGAAATATAAATTGAAAGAAATTACTCTTCTACTGTTTAGACTCACTGAATAGTTAAAGTAGTTGTACAGTAGAGTAAAACAGATATTGTAATACTGTTACAGAGAATGTCACATAGACCAATGGAACCGGATAGAGTAACCAGAATTAGATCCACACAAGTATACTCAATTGATTTCTGACAAAGTTACACAAGCAATTCAATGGAGGAAAAATTGTTTTGGAGCAATTTTACATCCAAAGATATTAAAAAACAAACAAACAACAACAACAAAAAACCTCTACCTATGTCTCTCATCTTAATAAAACAGCACAAAATGGATAACAGATTTAAGTATAGAGTATGAGATTTTAGAGGTAAAAAAGAAAATCTTTACAACCTAGTACCAAGTGAAGATTTCTCAAATTTGATACCAAAAACACATTCATAAAGAAAACTTAATAAATTGAGCCTCATGAAATACAGAAACATTTTCCCCTTAAGAAAATGAAAATAAAATTTACAGACTGGGGAAAAATAATTTTGCAGATTACATATTCAACAGAGGGTTTTACCTAGACTACCTGAAAAACCTTCAAAAGTCAATGTTTAAAAACCGAATAATCCAGTTAGAAAATATTTCACTGAAGAAGATGTATAGACATCTAAGTATGTGAAAATGTTGTTCAAAATCATTAGCCATTCTAGGAAAATGCAATTAAATCACAATGAGATAATACTACACATCTATCCAGTGACTAAACTTAAGAAAAAAAAAATCAAATACAATAAGGATTTGGAGAGACTAGATTATTCATAATTGCTGGTATGGATGTAAAATGGCACAGTTATTCTGATTGAGCAGTTTCTTTTAAATCTAAAAATGGACACTACATGCTGCTGCTGCTCCTCCTAAGTCGCTTCAGTCGTGTCCGACTCTGTGCGACCCCACAGACGGCAGCCCACCAGGCTCCCCCGTCCCTGGGGTTCTCCAGGCAAGAACACTGGAGTGGGTTGCCATTTCCTTCTCGAATGCAAGACAATGAAAAGTGAAAGTGAAGTTGCTCAGTCATGTCCGACTCTTAGCGACCCCATGGACTGCAGCCTACCAGGCTCTTCGGTCCATGGGATTTGCCAGGCAAGAGTACTGGAGTGGGGTGCCATTGCCTTCTCCATGGACACTACATAGGACCTAGCAATTGTATTCTTGGGCATTTATTCCAGAAAAATGAGAACTTATAGTCACAAAGATACATGTATACCTGTGCTCGTAGCACTTCATTTGTAATAGGCCCAAACTGGAAATTACCTAAATATCCTTCAGTGTGTTAAACAATCTGTAACATACCAATACCATGGAATACTACTCAGCAGTTAAAAGGGAAAATACACTGATACATGCTACAACTTGGATAAACCTTAACGAAATTATCCAGAGTGAAAAACTATAACCAAGCATCAAACTTTGGTATATAGTGAATATATTTTTAAAAATACATATATAATATTACATATAACAGTTTTTTAATTAATTAATTTGACTGAATTGGATCTTTGTTGTAGCATGTGAGATTTTGCATTGTGGCACTAGGGCTTAGTTGCCCCCCAGCTTGTGGGATCTTAGTTCCCAGATTGGAGATTGAACCCCTGTCCCCTCCATTGGAAGGTAGATTCTTTTTTTTTTTTTTGGAAGGTAGATTCTTAAACACTGGGCCACCAGGGAAGACCCTATGTATAGGTTTCTTAAAAGTCTAGCCAGTATATTGTTCTTGAAATAATGAAACAATAGAGATAGAGAAAAGATTAGTGGTAGGCAGAGTTTATTAAAAGGTGGGAGTGAATGTAGCTATAAAGATTAACACAAGGGAGCCCTATGTGATGGTAGAATTCTATATCTTGATTGTGGTGGCAGTTACAGGAAAATATATCATAAAATTGCATGGAAATTTACACATACACACCCAAATGAGTACATGTATAGCTGATGAAATATGAATAAACTCTGAATTGAACCAGTAATAGTTGCCTGATTTTGGTATTGCGCTGTTATTATATAAGATATCAACACAGAGAGTGTTGGATATGTGGTAATTGGACCCTCTTTTACATTCCACTGCAACTTTCTGTGCATCTATAATTTTTCAAAAGAAATATTTCAGAGTTGTCAGCAGTTCATTTAAGATCCTACATAGTTTAAAGAGGGCTTGCCAGGTGGCACTAGTGGTAAAGAACCTATCTGCCAGTGCAGGATAGGTAAAAGATGCAGGTTCGATCCCCAGGTCAGAAAGATCCCCTTGTGCAGTACATAGACACTCACTCCAGTATTCTTGCCTGGAGAATCCCATGGACAGAGGAGCCTGGGTGGGCTACAGTCTGTGGGGTCACAAAGAGTAGGACATGACTGAAGCAACTTAGCATGCTCATAGCTTGAAGAACATTCTTCTGGCTTTCTAACCTCTCCAGAGCTAGAGCTCTTCCCCGACTTTACTTGCCAAACTTCTAGCAAGTAATGTTCTGGTGTAGGGGTAGGAGGACAAGGTCAGTTTGTGAAAGTTATTATCAGGTATACAAATTCTGTAACTAAAGATATATCCTGATCTACTATTTGGGAAACCCCATCTTATGTGGAAAGTTGAATTTATAACCTTAGTGAGTGAAAGTCACTCAGTCATCTCTGATGATTTGCTACCCCATGGACTGTAGCACATCATGCTCGTCTGTCCATGGAATCCTCCAGGCAAAAATACTGGAATGAGTAGCCATTCCTTTCTCCAGGGGATCTTCCAGGGATCAAACTCAGGTCTCCCACATTGCAGGTGGATAATTTACCATCTGAGCAACCAGGGAAGCCCATGATAACCTTAGTAAAATGTGAATTCCTCTTTTCTTTCCCGAACCACATTTCCTGTGCTCACTACAAAGTATAAACTGTGTTGAGGTGGAATTCTAGGGGAAAGCCTCCAATGTACCTGTTGGCACATCTTCGTTATTAATGGTCACATTCTACCTTCCTGAAAGGTTTTTAAAGGAAAGAACTATTTTTCTACCTCTAATTACAGTTTAATAACTTTATAATTTTCCACACAGTCAAAGGCTTTAGTGTAGTCAATGAAGCAGAAGTAGATGTTTTTCTGGAACTCTCCTGCCTTTTTGATAATCCAACAGATGTTGGCAGTTTGATCTCTGATTCCTCTGCCTTTTCTAAATCCAGCTTGAACATCTGGAAGTTCATGGTTCATGTATTGCTGAGGCCTGGCTTGGAGAATTTTGCATTACTTTACTAGAGTGTGAGATGAGTGCAATTGTGTGGTAGTTTGAAGTCTGTGGCATTGGCTTTCTCTGGGATTGGAATGAGAACTGACTTTTTCCAATCTGTGGCCAGTTGAATTTTCCAAATTTGCTGGCATACTGAGTGCAGCACTTTCACAGCATCATCTTTCAGGATTTGAAATAGCTCAACTGGAATTCCATCACCTCCACTAGCTTTGTTCATAGTGATGCTTCCTAAGGCCCACTTGACTTCATATTCTCGGATGTCTGGCTCTAGGTGAATGATCACACCATTGTGGTTATCTGGGTCATGAAGATCATTTTTGTATAGTTCTTCTGGGTATTCTAGCCACCTATTCTTAATATCTCCTGCTTCTCTTTTGCCCATAACATTTCTGTCCTTTATTGTGCCCATCTTTGTATGAAATGTTCCCTTGGTATCTCTAATTTTCTGGAAGAGATATCTAGGCTTTCCCATTTTATTGTTTTCCTCTAATTCTTTGTATTGCTCACTTAAAACTTTCTTATCTCTCCTTGCTATTCTTTGGAATTCTGCATTCAAATGGGTATATCTTTTCTTTTGTCCTTTGCCTGTAGCTTCTCTTCTTTCCTCAGCTATCTGAAGGCCTCCTCAGACAACCATTTTGCCTTTTTGCATTTCTCTTTCTTGGGGATGGTCTTGATTCTTGTCTCCTATACAATGTCAGGAACCTCCATCCATAGTTCTTCAGGCACTCTGTCTGTCAGTTCTAATCCCTTGAGTCTGTTTGTCACTTCGACTGTATAATCTTAAGGGATTTGATTTAGGTCATACCTGAATGGTCTAGTGGTTTTCCCTACTTTCTTCAATTTAAGTCTGAATTTATCAAGAAGGAGTTCATGATCTGAGCCACAGTCAGCTCCTGGTCTTGCTTTTGCTGACTGTGTAGAGCTTCTCCACCTTTGGCTGCAAAGAATGTAATCAATATGATTTCAGTGTTGACCATCTGGTGATGTCCATGTGTAGAGTCTTCTCTTGTGTTGTTGGAAAAGAGTGTTTGCTATGACCAGTGCGTTCTTTTGGCAAAACTCTATTAGCCTTTGCCCTGCTTCATTCTGTACTCCAAGGCCAAATTTGCCTGTTACTCCAGGTATCTCTTGACTTCCTATTTTGCATTCTAGTCCCCTATAATGAAAAGGACATCTCTTTTGAGTGTTAGTTCTAGAATGTCTTGTAGGACTTCATAGAACTATTCAATTTCAGCTTATTTAGCATTACTGGTCAGGGCATAAACCTGGAATACTGTGATAGTGAATGGTTTGCCTTGGAAATGAACAGAGATCATTTTGTCATTTTTGAAATTATATCCAAGTATTGCATTTCTGATTCTTTTGTTGACTATGAGAGCTACTCCATTTCTTCTAAGGGCAGTAGTAGATATAATGGTCATCTAAGTTAAATTCACCCATTCCAGTCCATGTTAGTTCACTGATTCTTAAAATGTTGATGTTCACTCTTGCCACCTCCTGTTTGACCATTTCCAGTTTACCTTGATTCATGGACCTAACATTCCAGGTTCCTATGCAATATTCCTCTTAGAGCACTGGGTTTACTTCCATCATTAGTCACATCCACAACTGGGTGTTGCTTTTGCTTTTGCTGCATCTCTTCATTCTTTCTGGAGTGATGTCTCCACTCTTCTCCAGTAGCATATTGGGCACCTACCGACCTGGGGAGTTTATCTTTCAGTGTCTTTTTGCCTTTTCATACTGTTCAATGGTTCTCAAGGCAAGAATATTGAAGTGGGTTGCCATTCCCTTCTCCAATGGACCGTGTTTTGTCAGAACTCTCCACTATGACCCATCCATCTTGGGTGGCCCTACATAGCATGGCTCATAATTTCATTGAGTTAGAAAAGACTGTGGTCTATGTGATCAGTTTGGTTAGTTTTCTGTGATTGTGGCTTTCATTCTGTCTGTCATCTGTTGGATAAGGATAGAGGCTTATGGAAGTTCCTGATGGGAGAGACTGATTTTAAAACTGGGTCTTATTCTGTTGGGCAGGGCCATGCTCAGCAAATCTTTAACCCAATTTTCTGTTGATGGGTAGGGTTGTGTACCCTCCCTGTTGATTAACATGAGAGCAAACTATGGTGGATGTAATGAAGATAATGAAAACTCTTAAAGAGATGGGAATTCCAGACCACCTGACCTGCCTTCTGAGAAATCTGTATGCATATCAAGAAGCAACAGTTAGAACAGGACATGCAACAACAGACTGGTTCCAAATCATGAAAGGAGTATGTGAAGGCTGTATATTGTCTGCCACGCTGCTTATTTAACTTATGTGCAGAGTACCTCATGAAAAATGCTGGGCTGAATGAAACACAGGCTAAAATCAAGATTGCTGGGAGAAATATCAATAACCTCAGATATGCAGATGACACCACCCTTTTGCAGAATTCAAAGAAGACCCAAAGAGTCTCTTGATGAAAGTGAAAGAGGAGAGTGAAAATATTGGCTACAACTCAACATTCAGAAAACTAAGGTCATGGCTTCGAGTCCCATCACTTCATGGCATATAGATGGCGAAACAATGGAAATAGTGACATTTATTTTTTGGGGATCCAAAATCACTGCAGATGGTGATTGTAGCCATGAAATTAAAAGATGCTTGCTCCTTGGAAGAAAAGCTATGAGTAAACTAGACAGCATATTAAAAAGCAAAGACATTACTTTACCAACAAAGGTCCATCTAGTCAAAGCTATGGTTTTTCAGGTAGTCACATATGGATGTGAGAGTTGGCCTATAAAGAAAGCAGAGCACTGAAGAATTGAGGCTTTTGAACTGTGGTTTTGGGGAAGACTCTTGAGAGTCCCTTGGACTGCAAGAAGATCTAACCATTCAATCCTAAAGGAGATCAGTCCTGAATATTGATTGGAAGGACTGATGCTAAAGGTAAAACTCCAATATTTTGGCCACCAAGTATGACCTAAATTAAATCCCTTATGATTATACAGTGGAAGTGAGAAATAGATTTAAGGGACTAAATCTGATAGAGCACCTGATGAACTACGGACAGAAGTTTGTGACATTGTGCAGGGGACAGGGATCAAGACCATCCCAAAGAAAAAGAAATGCCATAAAGCAAAATGGCTGTCTGAGGAGACTTGCAAATAGCTGTGAGAAGAAGAGAAGTGAAAAGCAAAAGAGAAAAGGAAAGATATACCCATTTAAATGCAGAGTTCCAAATAATAGCAAGGAGAGATAAGAAAGCCTTCCTCAGCAATCAATACAAAGAAATAGAGGAAAATAATAGAGTGGGAAAGACTAGAGATCTCATCAAGAAAACTAGAGACCCAAGGGAACATTTCATGCAAAGATGGGCTCGATAAAGGACAGAAATGATATGGACCTTACAGAAGGAGAAGATAAGAAGATATTAAGAAGAGGTGGCAAGTATACACAGAAGAACTGTACAAAAAAGATCTTCATGACCAAGATAATCATGATGGTGTGATCACTCACCTAGAGCCAGACATCCTGGAATGTGAAGTCAACAGGACCTTAGGAAGCATCACTACGAAAAAGCTAGTGGAGGTGATGGAATCCCAGTTGAGCTATTTCAAATCCTGAAAGATGATGCTGTGAAAGTGCTTCACTCAGTATGTTAGCAAACTTGGAAAACTCAGCAGTGGCCACAGGACTGGAAAAGGTCAGTTTTCATTCCAGTCCCCAAAAATGGAAATGCTAAAGAATGCTCAAACTACCGCACGAGTGCACTCATCTCACACACTAGTAAATTAATGCTCAAAATTCTCCAAGCCAGGCCTCAGAAATATGTGAACTGTTAACTTCTGAATGTTCAAGCTGGTTTTAGAAAAGGCACAGAAACCAGAGATCAAATTGCCAACATCCACTGGATCATTGAAAAAGCAAAGAAGTTCCAGAAAAACATATATTTTTGCTTTATTGACTACACCAAAGCCTTTGACTGTGTGGGTCACAATAAATTGTGGAAAACTCTGAAAGAGATGGGAATACCAGACCACTTGACCTGCCTCTTGAGAAACCTGTATGCAGGTCAGGAAGCAACAGTTAGAACTGGACATGGAACAACAGACTGGTTCCAAATAGGAAAAGGAGTATGTCAAGGCTGTATATTGTCACCCTGCTTATTTAACTTATATCCAGACTACATCATGAGAAGTGCTGGGCTGGAAGAAGCACAAGCTGGAATCAAGATTGTCAGGAGAAATATCAATAACCTCAGATATGCAGCTGATACCACCCTTATGGCAGAAAGTGAAGAAGAACTAAAGAGCCTCTTGAAGAAAGTGAAAGAGGAGAGTGGAAAACTTGGCTTAAAGCTCAACATTCAGAAAACTAGGATCATGGCATCTGGTCCCATCACTTCATGGCAAATAAATGAGGAAACAGTGGCTGACTTTATTTTTGGGGCTCCAAAATCACTCAGATAGTGATTGAAGCCGTGAAATTAAAAGACGCTTACTCCTTGGAAGGAAAGTTATGACCAACCTAGACAACCTAGACAACAAAAAGCAGAGACATTACTTCACCAACAAAAGTCTGTCTTGTCAAGGCTATGTTTCTTCCAGTAGTCATGTATGGATGTGAGAGTTGGACTATAAAGAAAGCTGACTGCCAAAGAATTGTTGCTTTTGAATTATGTTGGCAAAAACTCTTGAGAGTCCCTTGGACTGCAAGAAATCCAACCAGTCCATCCTAAAGGAGATCTGTCCTGGGTGTTTATTGGAAGGACTGATGTTGAAACTGAAACTCCATATTTTGGCCACCTGATGTGAAGTGCTGACTCATTGGAAAAGACCCTGATGCTGGGAAAGATTGAAGGTGGGAGGAGAAGGGGATGACAGAAGATGAGATGGTTGGATGGCATCCCTGACTTGATGGACATGACTTTGAGCAAGCTCTGGGAGTTGGTGATGGATAGGGAGGCCTGGCATGCTGCAGTCCATGGGGTTGCAAAGAGTCAGACACGACTGAGCGAATGAACCTAACTGAACTGAACTGAATTACAGTTTCATGAAACCACTAACATAAAGACCTTTCTCTGGCTTAGTTTCATTTTCCATTCTGAAATGTTTAAAGTTACTTCTTCCTCCCCAAGTGAATTCTTTCTGAATAACTAGTTCTAAGGGTTCTTCTTCTTTTTTTTTTTTTTTTCCTTTTCCTTCTCTCTGTTTTAAGCATACAGAATTACATTTGCTTAACTCAGGGATTGCTGAAATTTCATGGGGATTTGGGGAGTAGGAGGCATCCTGGCATAGATATCGTTATTACTTTTTGATCTGCCTCCAGTAAGCATTCTAACAATTCCTCCCACACCTTCCGCTAAAAGTTTTCTCCTCAGGCTAATTGACTGTTAATGGAAGATAAGTAAGGCATTTAAACATCTGCGTCTTCTGTAAATCAGTATACATGATTTATATCACCCTCTTAAAAAACAGGATTTAGGTAGCAGTTATTCTGTTTTGTTTTGTTTTTTTTTTCTCCCCCTGGGGAGTTTGTTTGTTTTCTGCTCCATCACATCAGAAAGTGGGTGTGTGGGATGGATTGAGAAGCAGATTTTTTTTTTTCTGCTTGAGGTTTCCAGGGCCAGAAGTGACCTGCTAAAGTAAAAGTTATAGAGGTATACACAGAGCTAGTTTTTTAACATAATCTATAATTTAATTTTATTTGGAAAAACTTACCTTTTCCTTTGAAAGTAGAGTGTTAGCCACATAAATTAATTCCTTTTCTGTGAAAATTAACTCATGAATTAAGATTTTGATGGATTAGGAGTCTGTAAGCACAGCATCTCATCTCTGAACTAATTTTTGGCCTCTTTAATACAACAACTTTAAAATGACAAATTATACCCTTTATTTTTCCTGGCTAAATAAATAAATAAAGATAAGGTCATTTAATTAGACTTCTTTCAAACTTGCTATGGAAATAGCTAGTCATTAGTGAAAAATGAAGCAGAATCTCTGGAGTAGGATGTGCTCTGACTGTCTATTGTTACAAGATGGACCAAGAAATGAATGAGCGGCTCCCCAAGAGAAACACATTCTATGCACATGGTTATCTCAGCCAGTTGTTTGAAAACAAACATTTTATGAAGTATAAATAATTCAGTTACTTTCAGGAAGCAGTCCCTTATTTTGTAACTCCCTTGAAGCTGTTGCTTTTCTCAGGTTGCACTTATTGTTCAAGCATCAATCAGCTTGTACAGTAACTTTCAACTTGCCCTTCCCAATTTCCCCAGATGTAGATTGTAGTCATTATTATCCCCAGAGTTAACTTTCTCAAATGCAGATCTTACTATGATACCCTCTTTAAAAATACCTTCTGTTTTAGCCTTGCTGACTCTCTGTGCCATGGGTAGCAGCTTTACTGTGGCTTGCTATAAGATTACCCTGTAATATGCAAATGGTATGCGAAGCCAGGTCATAAACAATTGCACCTATTCCGGGAATGGTAATTTTACTTAAAAGTTGGATATACTCTTTAAATAAAAAAATACTGATTTATTATAGAATAGCGTGAAATGCCATATGCTTTTCACATTAAGAGAAGAAGCCTCAAAGAAATGTCATGCTTGTAAAATCAATCTTCTTTGGATTCTGTGTTCAAACTCCTTATCATAGTGCATAATTCTTTTAACAATTGGAGACCAGCTAACACCATATCCTGCAACTCCTTACCACTTTCATTCTTCTGAGCTATCTCTGTCGGACCACTAGTACCATTCCGCAAACTTCCCATGTTTCCATGTTCAACATTCCCATGTTCAAACTTCGCAGAGTTCATCTCTGAACTTTCATGCTGTTCTCTTTGCATAAAATACCATTTCCCATTTCTCTGAATTGTGAATGCTATTCATCCTTAAAGTTTACAAACTCATTCAAGCTGCATATAATATTCCTTCCTCTGTGTCTTAAAAATATTTCCCATAAATCTATTCAAGTATATTTTATGTTCTATCATGCTTCTTTTATGTATTTGTTACTTTTACTAGTTATAAAAGCTTTAAAATGATGTGTCTTATTCATTTTTTTTTCTCCCCGTAGTGTTTTATTATGTAGCCACAAATCAAATACTTTAGCACTCCTCCTTCCAAAGATTGTGTTTAGATCCCCTTTCCTTTAGAGTGGGCTGTACTTTATGACTTTTTCTAACAAATAGAATATAGTGGAAATCACAGAGGATAACTTCCGAGACTAGGTCATAATCAGCACAAAATATAGTAGCTGGAAGTATTTCTTCATACTGCCATGACAGAGATGTAGAATCTCTTTGGAACTAGCCAGTGGATAAAACTAGTAAGATTTTGAAAAGGAAAATGTTGAAGGTTTTAAAAGCTTGAAAAATCTATGTAGAAGAATGATGACAATTCAGAAAGCTATGTGTGAGGGCTGAACATAGAGCTATCAATATAATACTGGAACCTGGAAGCAAGGGTTCTTTGATGTAGAAATGAATAGGTAAGCAACAATGATTCCTGTAAAAAATATAGAAAGTAAAAAATGCACCTAATGAACCTGGATATTTAGCTTTAGAAATTTCCAGAAGAAATGTTGGAAGATGTCATCTGATTTCTTTTTGATGCTTACGGCAAACTGTGAGAAGAGAGAGATGAACTAATGTAAGTATTGTTAAACATAGAGAAGCAAGATTTGATTGTTTTGAAAATTCTCAACCACTCCAGATAGCGAACACTGACACGAAAACCTGCTGTACAGATAAAGTCAAGATTGGGACTGTAAAATCTTTGTTAAGGTCTCATAAAACTCTGAGGAGAAGCCTCAGAATACCATTCAGTCATAAAAAAGCTCCTTGAAAGATTTTAAAGGTTTGCCTCACAGTTCCTCTAAATCAAATAGTAGAGGCACTAAGGAGCTTAAGGAAGTTACCCAGCAACAAAAATCTAAAATAGAAAAGGGCATATGTCAAAAGAGACTTGTCAGTGTGACCTTTGCCACATGAAGATTAACAAGAGATCCACAACTATGAGTCTGAATGCTCCAACTAAAAAGATACTGCATGCCCCAACTAAGATACATAAATACTTTAAAAAAATTTTTTTAATATAAATTTATTTATTTTAACTGGAGGTTAATTACTTTACAATATTGTATTGGTTTTGCCATACATCAACATGAATCTACCACAGGTATACACGTGTTCCCCATCCTGAACCCCCTTCGTTCCTCCCTCCCTGTACCATCTCTCTGGGTCGTCTCAGTGCACCAGCCCCAGGCATCCAGTATCATGCATCAAACCTGGACTGGCAAGTCATTTCATATATGATATTATACATGTTTTAATTTTAAAACATTTTAAAATAAATAAATGTTTTTTAAAAACAAACATTTAAAAATAGTAACAGAAGAAGATCCTGTTTTAAAAGAATTATTTTGGTGAAAACAATGTCATCTTGGACTGAAAGTAATGGTCTAAATTGGTGGTAATTTTGCCAATATTATTTTGATCCTTAAAATTCTTGCATGCACTGTATAAACTATCTGGCATGTTGTAAACACATTCCAGCAACTATATAAAGTCCACAATAACCTGTGAGAAACTAAAGTCTTTAGCCAATTTCTATATAATTGAGCCAACTTGGGAGGGCATCATCTAGTCCAGGTAAACCTTAAAGTGACTGAAGCTCCAGCTAATATCTTGACTCTGACATCATGAGAAACTCCAAACCAGAACCACCCAGTAAATTGCTCTTATATTTCTGATTCTCAGAAACACTGATACAATATTTGTTTTTGTAGGCCGTTAAGTTTGGACTAATTTGTTATCCAGCAAGAGATAAGTAGAACAATTCTTTTTGTCATCTACTGTATTGCTTGGTGTGTTTTTGCCAGTTATTAAATATTTTATGGAAGAGAAAAGGAGAGAACGGTTGAAGGCATAGTGGATGAAATACAGAATAGAAACAATGTGGAGAGAAATAATATTTAAACTAATTTAAAGATTTCGCAATGAAAATTTTATTAATAATATATGTTAAAAGTTATTTGGCTTTAAGTTTAAAAATAAAATTGGGACTTCCCTGGTGGCCCAATCATTAAGCATCCATCTGCCATACATTCAGCCTTTCAGTATATTTCACAAATTTTATATCCAAAATGTTATTTTTCTTATGTTCTTGTATACTTAAGGAATGTCTAAACAAATACCAAATTTGTCTGTAACATTTATAACTACATGATTTAAGCCACAGAAATACTGTACATATTTGCCCAGTCACTTAAAAAATAGTCTGACCTTTATTAGTTGTTGGTTTTTGGTTTTGTGTATGTGTATGAACTTTAAAAAAATTATTTTATAAGTCAAAAAGCTCTTTTAGGTCACCCAAGTAATTGCTGATTATGTGATTCTGGGTAGTGGGATTATTAAAGCCTGTTGATGATCTCAAAACAAGAAAAATAATCACTTCTATTTCTAGAGTCCTGAAAATGTTACTTTGTCCTTCTCCTGACATTCTCTGTGACTCTTCTGACTCCATGGTTTGCACTTGAGCTATTCTCACTGTGGAGAGAGCACTGGATTCTTTTAAATCTAATAAAGCCCAATTAAGGACTGCTAATTCCTAAGCTGCATACCCTAAGGACACACGTTAATAATGAGTTTAAAATGGTGTCCTATTACAGGCTTATAGAGTGCCAGCCACCTTAGCACTTCATTTTTAAAAAGAGTGATAATTGGTAAGACTTTTGCAGTCCTATTTAAAAGATAAAGAAGTACAGAGTCAGAGAACTTCAGGACTTCATCAAGGTTACCTAGACAAGGCACACTTAGAACTTCTTCGATTATGAACAGGTTAAATAATTGAATAACAGAGCTAAGATCCATTTCAACAAGACCCGCAGTTTTAGTATTTAGATATATATGTGTGTGTATATACACGTGTGTGTGTGTGTATGTATGTGTATAAATATATATTTGTATTCGAGGAAGAGGATGTTGTCAGATCGCCTTCGTTTTGAAAGATCTGTTCAGATTTTTATGAAAAAGAATTCACTAGAATATTGACAGAAATTCCACTTTGTGGTATGGAAGAACGCAGCAGAATTTGTGGCCTAGTACTATGATTGCAGCTATGATGATTATTCTTCATGAAAATTTTTGAACTAAAATTATACAGGAGAAAGAGTGAAACTATGTATCACCATTGACCTGGGAGAGACAGCAGTGAGCAGATCTGAAGAGAGATCTTAGTTCCCTGCCCTGGAATTGAGCCTGGGTAGGCTAAATGAAAACTAGAAATCCTAGCCACTAGACCACCAGAGGCTAGAGACTAGAAGCAAATTGACTGTGGCTCTTCCCCAAAATTGAAAGCAAGACTATTTCAAGGAGGCAAAAAATTGTAAAAATAGCTACAAAGTTTATTATTAGAGACATTGCATAATGTACGGAAAAGCATACATTTCAATGGCATTGAAACATGTATAATATCATATGTGAAATGAATTGCCAGTCCAGGTTCAATGCAGGATACAGGATGCTTGGGGCTGGTGCACTGGGATGACCCAGAGGGATAGTACAGGGAGGGAGGTGGGAGGGGGGTTCAGGATGGGGAACACGTGTACACCCGTGGCAGATTCATGTTGATGTATGGCAAAACCAATACAATATTGTAAAGTAATTAGCCTCCAATTAAAATTTAAAAAAAGAAAAGCATACAGAAAAGTAGTTTGTTTAAGTCAGAGTATGACTTAGCTACTGAATGACAACAAAGGCAGAAATACACACCTAGAGAGGAGTGCAGGTACCTGAGTGAGGAGGACTGCTGCAGAAAGGTGATTTAAATCACTTATATAGGATAGTCTTTCCAGGTCTTTATTTACATTTGGCCAATTATCTTGTTTCTTTCTTCACACCTGACTGGTCCTTGGACCTTCTCTAAGATACGTATGCAACTTTTTGCTACAATGGATCCCACTGTACAAGCCTATGGGTACATGCCCACCTTTATTATGGGGTGAGATTCCCCTCCCTTTTTGGCCCCCAAGAACCTTTCTTGCACATGAGCAGACAGGGGAGTCTTTCCGTGACCTCAGGAGTAGGCACCTATCTCTGCTTTAGCAGAGCTCAGCTTTTGCCGTAAGCTTTGCCTTTGGAGTGTCTGAGTGACAACAAAGCTTAGCTTTTACTTCACTTGACAAACACCAGCTGTCCAGCCCAGGGGCCAATCGATCTACTTCACCATCACCACATTCTTGGAAATGAAGCTTGCAGCTTGTACATTTGATATCTCACACCCTTCTTCCACACCCTGCCCCTATGGGGCCTTTTACATGTGTAATAATTCATGAATAGGCCTCAAATTAGTACAGTTAATCCCTCTGTGTCCCAGGGCACTAAATCCTCAGTAAATACAATTCTTGCTTCAGCATAGAAAGAAAATGTCCTGGTGATTATATTTTCCTTATTCAGTCTGAACCTAGGTATTTACTTTATTTATTAAATTAAAATATAATAAATAAAGGGGCTTCCCTGGTGACTCAGACAGTAAAGAATGCCTATAATGCTGGAGATCCGGGTTTGGTCCCTGGGTTGGAAAGATCCCGGAGAAGAGAATGACTACCTAATCCAGTTTTCTTGGGGCTTCCCTGGTGGCTCAGATGATAAAGAATCTGCCTGCAATGCAGGAGACATAGGTTCGACCCCTGGATCAGGAAGATCCCCTGGAGAAGGGAATGGTGACCCACTCCAGTATTCTTGCCTGGAGAACTCCATGGACAGAGGAGCCTGGTGAACTGTAGTCAATGAGGTCAGAAAGAGTCAGACACGACTAAGAGACTAGCACTTTCACTTAAAATAATATTAACTTTGTTGAGAAAATTGGAAGGAGTATGTTTAATGATAATATGGTAATTGGAAGCGGAACTCTTCAAAGAGATGAACCAAGGGATAGTGCAAAAACATTATCATGAGAAATGAAACAGCACATCAGAGATTAGAAGCAGACTAACTCTTATACACACACGCACACACACACACACACACGTAACAACTTTAGAATTAAATCATAGAACAGCATATGTCCTTAAGTCTATAAAATGTTTTATGACTCATATCTGTGGTCAGGATAGCTTTGAAGATGGAATAGGTCTGGATGAGGATAGTTCTAATAGTGATAGCTTCCAAAAATTTGTAAATATTTTCAGTGTTCTTTAGTTTGGGGCCATAGGCATAGGTCACATATGTGCTTCCCAGAAATATATCTTAGCAATTAGTCTGAAGAACAGATAGGTTGGCAGGTTTCTTCTCTGAGGCATAAAACATTTAGAACATTTCTAGGATTGCTGGAAAATTTTGAACTTCCTATCATTGTCATATGTTTATAACCATTATCTTATTGATCACGAAATTATCCCAAAGATGGAGCCAGAAGGAAATTACTTTGTGCTCCAAGTCATGTATTAAATGGTACAGTATAGTCAAGAAGTATCAACAGGAAAGTGCCCACTGGTAGTCTCTTAAATATATTATTCTTCCATGGAATTTTCACATTTTTCCCCAGGTGTAGAGATTAGGTCTTAGCCTCATCCTGTGAACTCCACAATGCCAAATCCCAAATTATGTTCTTGTTTGTTCAGTAAGTAGTATGGACAGTGAGATTTATCAGTTCTCTGATGTATCAAATTTCACCAACTGTCTTGAAGTTGTAGAGCATAATGGTAGGATCTCAAAATCATTGCTCTGCCTGACTTTCACAAGATGATGCAAATTAATTTTTTTTAATGAATTAGATCTACTATATAATTTTGGGGTGATGGTAAAATGATCTGAAAAAAAATTTCTGTAATAATTTCCATTTTGTGTTTTCTAGATATAACTGGAACACATTTATTTTTTAAAAGCATGAAAGGTAAAACATTAAAGAAAGAAACTTGTGCTATATTTTTACTCACATCAAATTTCACTTATTCTCAGGATAAGTACACAGTTTGTTCAGGCCATTACTTATTATTCAGCTCTTTTTAGGGAATATTTCCTAAAGCAGGGATATTTTCAGAGATTTTTTTTTTGCAATTTATTTCATATTATTTTATAAGAGATAGATATTTGATGAAAATAGGAAATTGGAGTACATCGTTTTAGGGTTTCACCCTGGAAAACATTTTATGTGATAATAATACTATATATTGTTCTGTTTTTATAATAATTAGTATTATCACATGCTTATGGTTTACTTATCTGATACTGAAAGATAAAGTATCCTCTATTAAACAAGTGTGTATGACTCTTTGAGGAGAGCATGGCAACCCACTCCCATATTCTTTCCTGGAGAAGCCCCTTGGACAGAAGAGCCTGGCTGGCTACAGTCCATGGGTCACAAAGGGTCAGACATGATGGAGCAACTAAACATGTTTGCATATGACTCTTTGTTCCAATTTAGAAGCTTGGAGCCTCCACAATTTATTGACTAAGATGTTTTCCTAATGGGTCAGTTTCCAGAAGACATCTACTAAGGTTCATCTCTTCCATGAAAAATCACGTAGAAAGATGGCACCTTAAGCCTGTGACTTTAATGCAACAAGAATGCTGCCTGAATCTTTGTACAAGAAATACTGGGAAAGTAGATATGGTTATGAGGGTAAACAAAATATTTTCAAACAAGTATAAAGAAGAAAAGGGCTTCTCCTGGTTTTCTGTTGCCTCATGGACTTTGGTTTCTGTTTTGTGCCTTGCAGTGTTTACCACCACTGTCAGTGAATAGCATTCATGTATTTAAATGTTTCTACTGTTAAACAGCAAAACTATGAAGTGCTTCAAGAGGTAGATGAGTATAATTTTTTTTATCTTCCTGAGCACAATTGTACTAACACAATGTCTAGTTACGGCAAAGGATGTTTATCAAGGCCTACCTCAAGTCTATGATTAAATGCATGCTTCAAAGTAGTAAATTTGTTCTGAAATTTATTTTCTCATGTGAAATTTCTCTACATCTTTTCCACTTTCACCCTGGAGGGTCTTTTTAGTCTTTTTTCTCTGTTGCAGTGAGGTCAGTTTCAATAGTTGCCACAGGATAGTGGAGTTTGAGTATTTAGTAATTATGAGAATTCCCAAAGGATCATTCACCACTTACCTCACCTTTTTGTCCTGGGTTTTGTTTGCTGCTCTGTGCATGGTGTTTTTTTCCAACTGACAGTGTCAGAACACAATTATTTCTTAATCTCTTTTATTCTCTGGAGTGTGAGTCACAAGAAAAAAGAACTCGTAATCCATTACCTTTTTCTAACAATTAGAAAAATAATGCTGGTAAGCCTCTATCTGTCTGGGCTCCATCTCCCTCCTTCCTCACCAAAAATATATTACAGCAATTGGAAAGAACAGTTTGTCTCCTTGAAAGCAGAGGACGAGCAAGGATACTAGTTCCTATATTCCTGCCTTTTAGTTTACAGCTGGGTAAGTATGAAGAAATAAAAATGATAAAAAGCAATAAGTGTGTATGCACACCCCAATATGAAATAATATTTTACCAAATGATGAAATGCATTTTTTCTTTAAAAGGTCACGTTGTTTCCATACCTGTTATCTTTTTTTTTATTGTTGCAGCATCCTTTAGAGAAAACAAAAGACATGATGCTGTGTGCACCTCATTGCCCACACGTGGGAACAGAGGCACAGGCTGATAGGAACTCACTCAAGATGACACCTATGACAGTGACAAAAGAATTCCAGCCTTTGGAATTGCAGCTTGCTTGTCTTCACAGTACACTATTTTGCCTACTAATTCGCCCCCCCCCGACCCACCCCCTGCCCACAGTCCAGGAAAACAAGCAATGCCTTCAGTGAGCTAGCTAGGAATGTAAAAAGTTAATAAAGGTCTGAAGAGGTTAAACTGCAGTAGTGGCACAGAATAGCATATCTGACTTAACCTTTAGCTGGCATCTTTCTAAAGGCAGAGACATGCTTTATAAATCAGAGCAACTGTGTATATAGAGGGCTGACTTTAATTCATCTCATCACAGATGGAAATATAATCTGCTGCTATTTCCATATTCGTATTTTCTCTTTAGTTGTAAACTCAGCTTTAAAGCCTTATTACAGTGAAATATTAAAATATACTGAGAATGTATGAGATGTATACATTCGACTATCAAATCTGTGCACATAAAAATGACCATAACTTGAGTGATGGAATTAATGCAAATGATTTCTCCTGTGTAAAACATGAGGATTTAAGTTTTAATTTTATGTATGGGGAATTCTTATTTGGAAACAAACTTAGAAATCTAGTATAAACACTTCATTTTAAGAAGAGAAAAAATAAGGTCCAGAAAAGTAAAATGAGTTATCAAACACTGTCACATCTAAATAATCTACCATAGATATAATCTATAATAGAAATTAGCTAACTACTACATCTGTATTTTTTTTTTAATTTTTATTTTTACTTCATTTTACTTTACAATTCTGTATTGGTTTTGCCATACATTGACATGTATCCACCACGAGTGTACATGCATTCCCAAACATGAACTCCCCTCCCACCTCCCTCCCCATAACATCTCTCTGGGTCATCCCCGTGTACCAGCCCCAAGCATGCTGTATCCTGCATTGGACATAGACTGGCGATTTGATTCTTACATGATATTATACATGTTTCAACGCCATTCTCCCAAATCATCTCTCCTTCTCCCTCTGAGTCCAAAAGTCCACTATACACATCTGTGTCTCTTTTGCTGTCTTGCATACAGGGTCATCATTGCCATCTTTCTAAATTCCATATATATGTGTTAGTATACTGTACTGGTGTTTTTCTTTCTGGCTTACTTCACTCTGTATAATCAGCTCCAGTTTCATCCATCTCATCAGAACTGATTCAAATGTATTCTTTTTAATGGCTGAGTAATACTCCATTGTGTATATGTACCACTGCTTTCTTATCCATTCATCTGCTGATGGACATCTAGGTTGTTTCCATGTCCTGGCTATTATAAACAGTGCTGCGATGAACTTTGGGATACATGTGTCTCTTTCACTTCTGGTTTCCTCGGTGTGTATGCCCAGAAGTGGGATTGCTGGGTCATAAGGCAGTTCTATTTGCAATTTTTTAAGGAATCTCCACACTGTTCTCCATAGTAGCTAAACTAGTTTGCATTCCCACCAACAGTGTAGGAGGGTTCCCTTTTCTCCACACCCTCTCCAGCATTTATTGCTTGCAGACTTTTGGATCGCAGCCATTCTGACTGGTGTGAAGTGGTACCTCGTTGTGGTTTTGATTTGCATATTTCTAATAGTGAGTGATGTTGAGCATCTTTTCATGTGTTTGTTAGCTATCTGTATGTCTTCTTTGGAGAAATGTCTATTTAGTTCTTTGGCCCATTTTTTGATTGGGTCATTTATTTTTCTGGAATTGAGCTGCAGGAGTTGCTTGTATATTTTTGAGATTAGTTGTTTGTCAGTTGCTTCATTTGCTATTATTTTCTCCCATTCAGAAGGCTGTCTTTTCACCTTGCTTATATTTTCCTTTGTTGTGGCAGAAGCTTTTAGTTTTAATTAGATCCCATTTGTTTATTTTTGCTTTTATTTCCAGAATTCTGGGAGTTGGATCATAGAGGATCCTGCTGTGGTTTATGTCGGAGAGTGTTTTGCCTATGTTCTCCTCTAGGAGTTTTACAGTTTCTGGTCTTACATTTAGATCTTTAATCCATTTTGAGTTTATTTTTGTGTGCAGTGTTATAAAGTGATCTAGTTTCATTCTTTTACAAGTGGTTGACCAGTTTTCCCAGCACCACTTGTTAAAGAGATTGTCTTTACTCCATTGTATATTCTTGCCTCCTTTGTCAAAGATAAGGTGTCCATATGTGCATGGATTTATCTCCAGGCTTTCTGTTTTGTTCCATTGATCTATATGTCTGTCTTTGTGCCAGTACCATACTGTCTTGATGACTGTGGCTTTGTAGTAGAGCCTGAAGTCAGGAAAGTTGATTCCTCCAGTTCCATTCTTCTTTCTCAAGATTGCTTTGGCTATTCGAGGTTTTTTGTATTTCCATACAAATCTTGAAATTATTTGTTCTAGTTCTGTGAAAAAATATCGCTGGTAGCTTGATTACACCTGTATTTTGAAGAAAAGAAAACTTTAGCTTCTAATTTGGAGAAGACCTGTTAAACAATTGTATGGAAATTTCTCATTCAGTTTTATTTTTGGAGGGGATTTCTTCTAGGAATTTTTTTTGTAAGTAGCAGGGAAAACAAGGCTTTAATTTTTTTTTTTGTAAACAAGAGAGCATATATGTGCTTGTATAGATAGATAGATAAATGAATAAACAGAGGATAGATAGATTGATGATAGCATATATTAAAGTCTTAGAGATCATAGGGACGGTTTTAAAAGAAAAATATTTTAATCAAGTACTGAGGAGTAAATAGATATTATTACTCCAGGTGGAATAATAAAGAGAAGAAATATAAACATGAGGCAGTAATATGTACAAAGACACAAACATAGAAAAACACTAGTTTATTCAAGATATTCAAAACAAGTAATTGTTTGACATGTCAGGTATAAGTAGTGACAGTGAAATTGAAGAAGTAGTTTAAAGGTAGATAATGAAGGATCTCATACAAAAAACAATGGATTTCAAATTTATGGCTAGTGGTACAGTAGATTTAGATTGGGATTTAAACAGATTATTCCAGCAGCAGGCAGGGGAAAGACATGAAAGGGGAAATATTGAACACAGGAAGTTCAAAGGGAAAGTTGCTATGATTCAGAAAAGAAGTGGTAAGAATCTGAATAAAGTCAGTTGCCGTGGGGACAAAGTGGGGGTAAACAGAAATAAGTGGTGTTTTAGAGATTGAATGTATAATACTTCTTTGCTATGTTATAACACCTGTAAAGAGCATAGAGGCATCAGGGATGACACCATCATGGACATGAATAACTGGGACAATGAGTGCAGGAGACACAGACTGGAGTGAGAATGAAGGTACTGAGTACTGTGTTTGGTGTTTTAAGTTTTGGTTGCTAGTATTTGATTGACTTAGCGATGTCCCAATCCAGTCATTGTATCCGCAGCTCAAGAGAGAGAACAAAAGAAGAGATAAAGATCTGAGAGTCACTAGCCATGTTTTGGTAGGAGCAATCTTATAAGATTATCCCAGGAAGTGTGTACACAGAAATATAAGAAGGCCAAGAATAAAATCTCACAGAATACTAAAGCGTAATAATGAATGTTTAAAGTGGAGCCAATAAAAGAAAACAAAATAGTATTCTCAGATAATTGGAAATAAGCTAGGCAAATATGATGTCCAAAGAGGAGGAGAGGATTTCCAAAAGTTAGAATGGTGAACAAGGACAATTGTGATAATAAGAGTCAAACAAATTCATGACTGAATATAGAGCATTAGAGGGCTTCCCTGATGGCTCAGTAAAGAATCGGTAAAGAATTGGCCTGCCAATACAGGAGAACTGGGTTCCATCCCTGGGTCAGGAAGATCCCCTGCAGAAGGGAATGGCAACCCACTCCAGTATTCTTGTTAGGAGAATTCCATGTACAGAGGAGCCTGGCGGTCACAGGCCATGGGCTTGCAAAGTGTCAGACACGACTGGGTGACTAACAAACAAAAAAATGTTTTAGGGTATGAAGTATTTAAACTAAGCTAGATTTAGTATTATTAGTCAAAATGTAAAAATAATGAGTATTAATTAAATTTTCTTTTTATTTATTGTAGAGATTTCTGTATGAATGAGGTAACAGGTCAGGAAAAAATATTACTGATTAAGAGAGATATTCCCAGAAATTATTTTTATATGTAAAGTTCAGTTCAGTTCAGTCGCTCAGTCATGTCCGACTCTTTGCGACCCCATCAATCGGAGCACACCAGGCCTCCCTGTCCATCACCAGCTCCCGGAGTTCACTGAGATTCGCGTCCATTGAGTCAGTGATGCCATCCAGCCATCTCATCCTCGGTCGTCCCCTTCTCCTCCTGCCCCCAATCCCTCCCAGCATCAAAGTCTTCCAATGAGTCAACTCTTCACGTGAGGTGGCCAAAGTACTGGAGTTTCAGCTTTAGCATCATTCCTTCCAAAGAAATCCCAGGGTCAATCTCCTTCAGAATGGACTGGCTGGATCTCCTTGCAGTCCAAGGGACTCTCAAGAGTCTTCTCCAAAACCACAGTTCAAAAGCATCAATTCTTCAGTGCTCAGCCTTCTTCACAGTCCAACTCTCACATCCATACATGACTACTGGAAAAACCATTGCCTTGACTAGATGGACCTTAGTCGGCAAAGTAATGTCTCTGCTTTTGAATATGCTATCTAAGTTGGTCATAACTTTTCTTCCAAAGAGTAAGCGTCTTTTAATTTCCTGGCTGCAATCACCATCTGCAGTGATTTTGGAGCCCGAAAAAATAAAGTCTGACACTGTTTCCACTGTTTCTCCATCTATTTCCCATGAAGTGATGGGACCGGATGCCATGATCTTCGTTTTCTGAATGTTGAGCTTTAAGCCGTTAGATATTATAAATTAGAGGGATTAACTAACAGCATTGTTGGTGGGTTGAAAAACTGAATATTACATCAAAAATAGATGATAACATCACAGTTATATTTAAAAGGCAAAGAGTCATCCTTAGGGAGAAGGTGATTATTATTTCTAATGGTCTGGAAATGAATAAAATTTTGTTTGCAATGACATTTTACCTTAAAAAATACAAAAATAAATTCTTCAGTATCAGGCTGAATTATAGGAAGCACTTAAAATCAGTCTTCTCAATCCACTCAGTTATTTTTGCCTTATTTTATATACCTTTGAGATCTGTGTGTTTCTCATGCATAATAAGAAAAATATGATTTTTGAGATTTATGAGAATGCAATGGTGGGTGTTTTCTTTCTGGATTAACATTGGCATAAGAAGATGAGCTAGAGAGTGGGCCAGATCAGGAGCTAATGCTGCACATGTTGGAGGTAAAATTCAATTTCTTTGTCAGAAGAATCTAATTAGCATTCACAAAACTGGCAATTTTTGAAAAATAAGGTAAAAATCTATAGCTCATTCTTTCTTAAATAGGGAGATAGACAGAACCACAATAAGCCATTTTAATTTAGTGCATGAATACTTGCTATAGTAAAACATTGATAATAAAACATTCTATATCCTTTTTTCTTGGCTATGCTGCATGGCTTGTGAGATCTTAGTTTCCTGAATAGGGATCAAACCTGAACCTGTGCCCTCTGCAGGGGAAGCATGGAGCTCTACCAGGGGAACTCCAGGGAATCCCCAAAATATTCCATATCCTTCACAGCACTCCTTTGTTGGAGGACCACATTGTATCATTGAGATGACACTAAATAATAAATAAGGAATCTGAACTTCAGTGCCACTCTAAAAAATTCTGAATAGAGAGGAAATTTTAATATTTTGAAGGTTTATTTGTCTTTTTTTGTACAACAAAAGCTTACTTTGCAATAATATGCAAGAATCCCCGTAACTCTAAAGTTTTTCAAATTACAAAACCCGGGACAGACATCATGTTTTTTAGAGGCAGTAGTGTTAAACTCGGAGAAGGCAATGGCACCCCACTCCAGTACTCTTGCCTGGAAACTCCCATAGATGGAGGAGCCTGGTAGGCTGCAATCCATGGGGTCGCTGAGAGTTGGACATGACTCAGTGACTTCACTTTCACTTTTCACTTTCATGCATTGGAGAAGGAAATGGCAACCCACTCCAGTGTTTTTGCCTGGATAATCCCAGGGACGGCGGAGCCTGGTGGGCTGCCGTCTATGGGGTCTCACAGAGTCGGACACGACTGAAGCGACTTAGCAGCAGCAGCAGCAGCAGCAGCAGTGTTAAACTAGGTTTGTTTGTTTGTTTAATTTACCTGAATGTACATAAAATAAAAGACACAAATTATAAATCTACAGTTTGATAAATTTTGGCAAATAATGCAGCTCTCAAGATGTGAATCATTTCCATCACTTCAGAAAATGTTCTTACCCACCTCCCATTCTACTTCAGGTCATCGCTTATCAGCTACATCACTATGGATTAATTCTGGCTATTCCAGAACGCCATATAAATAGAAAAAGTATCATTTGGACTCTTCTGTCCCTGGCTCCTTTCACAGAGTATACTGTTTTTTTTTTTTTTTTTTTTGAGATTCATTCATCCTTACTACTGCATTTATTAGTGGTTTATTTCTTATTGCTGAATAACACACCATTGTAGGGATATACCACAATTTGTTGTCTGTTCTCCTGTTAATGGAAATTAGGATTGGTTCTAGTATAAAGACTTTTCTTTTTTGAATTTATATTTCATTACTCTTGTCTAAATTGCCTAGGATTAAAACTACTAAAATATTTTCCAGTACTGATGAACATTCCAGTTACACCACATGCTCTGCTATTGTTTAGTTGTAAAAGTGTCTGGCTCTTTGCAACCCCATGGACTGTAGCCCACCAGGTTCCTCTATCCACTGAATTCTCCAGGCAAGAATACTGGAGTGGGTTGCCATTTCCTTCTCCAGGGGAATCTTCTGACCCAGGGATTGAACTTGTGTCTCCTGAATTGGCAAGAGACAGTTTTACCACTGAGCCACCAGGGAAGTCCCAGTTGTGCTTAGTACTGTTGATGAAATCTGTGTTCAAAGACTGCCCATTGTTTTCTTTCTTTCTTTCTTTCTTTTGTCTTCTTACTACTGAGTTTTTAAAAATTTACTTTGGTAAAAGCCATATAAAGTATAATGTTTTAAACATTTAACAATACAGTTAAGTGGCACTAAGTACAGTACCTTGTGCAACCCTCACCGTCATCCATCTCTCAAAAGGTTCACTTTCCTAAACTTAAACTTTGTCCCCTTTAAACACTAGCTCCCCATTTCTCCCACCCCCACCCCTGGCATCCACCAATGTACTTTCTGATTCTCTGAATTTGACCCTACAAAGTACCTTGCATAAGTGGAATCAAATACTGTTTGTTTGCATATTTGTATATTGGGACACATTTTTAAAGTTAATAAATATCCTACAGTTTGTACCTTCTTTTTTCTTTCCCCTGTACTATGCAGTAGGTTATCATTAGTTATCTATTTTATACACAGTAGTGTGTTTTATGTTAATTCCAATCTCCCAATTTATTCCCTCTACTTTCTCCGCTTGGTGCTCATACATTTATTCTCTGTGTCTGTGTCTCTATTTCTGCTTTGCAAATAGGTTCATCTGTACTGTTTTTTTTTAATATTCCACATATATGCATTAATATACACTATTTATTTTTCTCTTTCTGACTCACTTTACTCTGTATGACCGTCTCTAGGTTCATCATCTCTGCAAATGGCACAATTTTGTTCTTTTTTTGGCTAATCATCATCTATTAATACTGTATATCTATACCACATCTTTAACTATTCCTCTGTATTCCTTCCATGTCCTGGCTATTGTAAATAACACTGCAATGAATATTGGGGTTATTGTTGAGTTTTTAAATGTTTCTTATGGATTATGGGTACAATTCTGTGTGTGTGTGTGTGTTTGTGTATAGTCACTTTTACATATGTATAGATATTTATTCTTCCAATCTTTTATGTGTATTTTTAATTTCATAACAGAATCTTTAAAAGGCAGAGGGCTTCCCTGGTGGCTCAGATGATAAAGAATCTGCCTGCAATGTGGGAGATGGGAGTTCGAGACCTGGGTTCAATCCCTGGCTTGGGAAGGAGCCTGGCAGGCTACAGTCCATGGGGTGGCAAAGAGTCGGACACAACTGAGCAAACAATACTGCATTGAAAGAACAATAGCTTTTAACATTTTTATTTTATTGAAGTATAGTTGATTTAGAGTCGGACACGACTGAGCGACTGAACTGAACTGAACTGAACTGGATAGTTGATTTACAATACTGTGTTAGTGTCTGCTATACAGCAAAGTGATTCAGTTATACATATTCCTTTCCCTATGGTTTATCATAGGCTATTGAAAATAGTTCTCTATGCTATACTGTAGGACCTTATTTGAAAAATGAAAGGTGTTATTCACTTAGCCATGTCTGACTCTTTGCAACCCCACGAACTGTAGCCCACCAGACTCATCTGTCCATGGAATTCTCCAGGCCAGAATACTAGAGTGGGCTGCCATTCCCTTCTCGAGGGATCTTCCTGACCCAGGGATTGAACCCAGGTCTCCTGCATTGCAGGCAGATTCTTTACAGCCTGAGCCACCAGAGAAGCTCAGAATTTTGTTTATCCTTCATATGTATAATTGTTTGCCAGAGGTGTTATTACTCAGTCATGTCCAACTCTTTGCAACTCCATGGACTATACAGCCCACCAGGCTCCTCTGTCCATGGGATTTCCCAGGCAAGAATACTGGAGTGGGTTGCCATTTCCTTCTCTAGGGGATCTTCCCAACCCAAGGGCCAAACCTGCGTCTCCTTTATTGCAGCCAGATTCTTTATCATCTGAGCCACCAGGGAGCCCATGTATAATTGTTTGCATCTACTAATCCCAAATTCCCAATCCAGCCCTCTCTCTGTACCCTCCCACTTGGCAAACACAAGTCTGCTAAAAGAGCAATCATTTTTAATTTAAATATATTTAACTGTACAGTGGTTATCACTGTCAGTGGCAGCTGTCTCCTGTCTGTTATGCAATACTTGTCTATCTCTAGTTTGTAAAGATTTTATCCTTTTTTTTCTTTAAATTTACTATTTTATTTTTAAATTTTATTCTTTTGGCTGTTGCAGTTTTAGATGTGGCACATGAAATCTTCAGTCTTCTTTGCAGCATGCAGACTTCTTATTTGCAGCACCCAAGCTCTTATTTGCAGCATGTGGGATCTAGTTCCCTGACCAAGGATTAAACCCAGGCCCCCTGCATTGGGAGCCTGAGTCTTAGCCACTGGACCACCAGAGGAGTCCCAATTCTTTGTAATTTTAGTCCTCCGGGGATAACATCCAACGGAGTAGTACTTCCCCTCCACACCCCACACAGTTTTGGTGGGCAAGCAGGGAGTTTATTTTCCATCCCCACTCTAAGCAGGCTGTGCCCCTATGTTGTGTTTGCAGGGCTGAGCAGAGAGATAATCTTTTGCCATCTACTGAGTAAACTGATTGTGCCCCAGTTTACCCACTTCAGTGTCAGTGGGGTCCAATACTGTTCTGAATTAAATAAGGCAGCTGGAAGTAGGGCTATGTGGCACCCCTGTCCCTGGTCTGCATGTCCAGTAGAAGCTGATCTTCAGTAGCTGAATGGTTAAACTAATTGGTACATGTTATAAAATTGCAGAGAACTAAAGCACCCATACACACAAAAGTGCTTGCCAACAGTGAAATCTGAGTAAGATATGTAGATTTTATCCAGTTCCTTAGTTGTCATAGTATACAGTAGTTATAACCAATAGGGAAACTGGTCGAGTTTCTAGAATCTTTGTATTATTTTTGGCAACTGCAAATGAATCTGTAATGATGTAAAAATACAAAGTTAAAAAATAAATAAGCCTATGATCATGTCTGACAACAGAGTCACTAAAATCTCTCTGTTCTATCTGGGTCAGAATTCCAGCGTTTACCAGCACTGCTGACTGCTAATATTTCTGTTCTCTTCTCAACTCTGTAGTATCTGCTTCCTGGTCACCTCCTTATAGTCTCACCCTGTGTTTTCATAGCCCTGCCCTCATTGTAGGATTCCCAGGAAACCTCCTCCCATGGATTTCTGTGGCTCCAACAGTATACCTCCTTCTTCCGCAGATCAAGCTGGTGCTGTTGTGGTATTCATCTCTGATTTCATCTCTTTTTAGGGACCACAATCCAATGCCTAAAAACAATTGACTTCTATTTTTTCCCTACTTTTTGGATTGTTTCTGTATGAAGGCTAGTCCAGTAATGGTTAGCAATTACAGATGGCAGCAGAAAATTCTAGGTTAGTTCTTAAATAATGTGCTAGCACCAGGTAAAGTTAGTATTTGGGCTCTGGAGTCTGCTTCCTTATTTATAAATTAGTCCAAAAGCCCTTTACAAATCAAGTCATTTGATCAACTGAATGAGCTACCACTCCTAAATGCTATCTTTATAACTTTGTTGTGGGATTAGCATTTTATAGAAGATGAATAAACTATTCTTGGAATTTAATTATGCAGCTGTAAACTGGAGGTTAAACTAGAATATACATGAGTCATAACATCTACATTTTCAAAATGTGTCATGAACTTCACTAATGCATGGATTTATTCTCTTAACAGAAATAATGTTTCACAAAGCTATATTGTCATTAAGAAAACTTAAAACATCACCACACATTATAGTGTTGTAATTTAACAAAAAGAACTATGAAGTCCTCCATTATAATGACACATCTGAAAGAAACTGCATTTTGATATGAATCATCCCACCAACACAAAAGAAGTTCTATAAACAAAGATTACTTCTCTTGTTCTTCTGTGAGATATTAATACAAATTTGAAGGAAAATTATTAGTCTTCTCTGACAGTCTAAATACCTGTTTCTCTAAGGAAAAAAAAAATAAGGCTTAACCAATATTTTTCTCAAATCAAATTTATTTCAAATACGGTTATTCATCTAGAGTTATTTGGGATCATTAAATTCCTGCTTCAAAGTTGTAAGATCAAAAAGGGAAAAAAATCAGATATAAACAAATTCTAAATTATAGATCATCAGGTTGAGAACCTTAATATATTAAATCTCACTGGGTTGAAAATGTTTCTTTCTTAGTTGATTGATGCGTAGTTCACCTTGATTTTTCCAGAATCCAAAGGCATGGTGATCAGCACCTGTCCTTAGGTACTTATAGTTTCATTGACAACAACAAAAAAAGATGTGCTTACTTAAAAAATTACATTTCGGACAGCAAATATCTTAGAGAAATAGCATGTTTAGTGTCAAAAATGTTGCAGAGACAAGAAATGCTGTATCTTCAGCATTTATATATACAACTATTACCTCAGCCTTAAATTCTCTCAAGTTATTTAATCCTATGACTTTCATTTCTCTTCAATTTAGTCATTTCACAGCAGATTCAAAATGGCAGTGTATCAACATATGGAACTGTTCAGCCTGCAAAATCTGTTTGTGTTCTTTTCACAACTTGACTTTCTCTATAACTCATCTGCCTCTGCAAGCTTCACACATTTCTCTATTGTACTTGGATCTCATGCATGCATGCATGCTAATTCACTTTAGTTGTGTCTGATTCTTTGTGACCCTGTGGACCATAGCCCACCAGACACCTCTGTTCGTGGGATTCTCCAGGAAAGAATACTGGAGTGGGTTGCCATGCCCTCCTCCAGGGGATCTTCCTGACCCAGGGATCGGACCATGTCTCTTATGTCTCCTTCAGTGATAGGCAGGTTCTTTACCTCTAGCTCCACCTGGAAATAGATAGTAAATAAGTCTACTTGCTGCTGAGGACCTGAAACCGTTTCTTTTATACTCTGTAAATACTTGGCCATTACACCAAAATTAATTAAGTTAATAGCTTCAAAGACTATGGCTAGGCTACCAACTAGGCCCTCAGAGGCTGAGCTCCCCAGATAGGAGTCACACAACACAATGAATATCATATTAAAAGCATTGAAGCCTAAATATGAATGCCTTTGTCATATTTGTGTTATAGCATGTTTAATATCAGGACCTAGACTTTAGCTACTTTAGAGGAAAGCCTTTAGACAAATTTCATTTTTATGTGGCATTTACTGGGGAGTTTTAGACAACAAAGCTATATGTCTTAGTGATTGGAGAATGAATGGAAGCTGGAAAGTGGACCTGACGACTATTATCTTATTATTTCTGGAGGCTTGACTAGGAAAGAAAGCTTGGGAACGAGGGGTAAGTAGTTGGAAATGCAGTATTAAAGGAAGAGTACTTTTGTGAGATGCAAGAAACTTGAGCATTTTTTATGTAAACTCAGTGAAAGAGAGGGATAATGATACAACACTATAAGTAGAAAACAACAACAACAAGAAACTAGAATTCCAGAAGACACTACTTTGTAACAACCAAAAGATTCCTTTCCTCTTAATCTTCCTCTGTGACCACCAAGTTATGATGCCTTAGATCTCTTCTACTCCTGCTTATTGCTTCTGGAACTATTTAATTTTGCTAAAGATGTTTGAAAAATGTCATAAATGTCTATGTGTGTGTGTATATATATATATATATATATATATGATAAGTACAGTTATAAATATTTTATAGATGAGGAAATAGAAGTTAATGCAACCTGCCCCAAATTATAAGATGGTCAGAAGCCAACTGGGTAGATATATACAGATTTATAACATTTTAGGTTTTAGCCATCAAATTAGACTCAATTTCAGAGTCTGTATATAGTGATAATACCAAGAAAATATCACTTGTGAGGTATTTCAGCATCAAGTTGGACATTCTCCATGTGTCATCCATCCATTCAAGAAACGCTTTTTGAGGACTTCCTCTGTCTAATTCTGAGCCAGGAGGTGTTTGACTATAAACCTGACTAGGATCCATCCACAACAAGTTGCTTTGACAGCAAATACAGAAACTTCATTTTACCACTGGATTGGAAGATATCTTAGAGCAAGAATCATTTCTTATTTGTATTTCTATATGTAATCCCTGGTGTATCATAAGCCCTGGGTAATTTTCATTTTGATGTATGATATGGCTCCTGTCTTCCTCTCCAACTTTATTTCTCACCAGTCTGCCTCTTAATCTCTAGCATTCAGCTCCATGGGTCTCCATTTTGCTTCTGGAACATGCCAAGCATTGCCCCAGTACCTCAGCAATCATTCTTTCTTTTGACTCCAGTATTCCTCCCCAGAAATTCTATTAGTTGGCTCAATCTTATGTATTACTTCTTAGCTCCAATATGAATCCTCAGAATGGTCTTTCCTGACCACACTATCTAAAAAGAGGCATCCTTTCACTCTTTATTACCTTGTTTATTTCCATATAAATTCTTTGCAAATGCAATCTGTGAGTCTCCTCTTCCTAGTACCAGTGCTTCTTCAGAGTCTGCCTGCCACTGTTTACTCTCCAGAGACTTAAGGTAGTTTGGTTTTAATCTTGTCTTAAGTTTATAATCATTATCTGCAGAAACGTTGATGTGCTGGGAACTTATAATTAACATGTTTTTATTTTTTTTAATTCTGAAAAGATTCTGCATCACTAGAAAAGTGCATTTTAGGTATTTTCTTAAAATTCATGTCGATGTATGACAAAACCACCACAATATTGTAAAGTTATTATCCTCCAATTAAAATAAATTACTTAATTAAAAAAAGACATTAGATGTTTATGTTTTTAATAATAGTTTTAAAATAAAAATGTAGAGATCTAGATCCTTCTAACAGGCTGACTCTAGGCTGCTGTTATTATATATATATATATATATATGTGCGCATATATATATGCACATATATGTATATATATATATATATGGCTAAGGAACTTATAGGCAGAGGCTTAAGCATGAGGAGTATCTGACTAATTGGTTAAAGGATTGCAAGTATTCTATAATAGCAACATGGGCCCCACATTTTCAGAGAATACTTGATTTTAACAGTTTTCTGGATCAAGAAATGTATCCTGTCTATAACTCATTTTTCTTTTTCCTAATTACATTTTTATATTCCAAACTTACAAAAATGATTATGGCACATTATGAGGTAATTGCTTTCCAACTTCATTTTAATTAACAATGCTATTTTTGGAGACAGTAGTGACATGCATAACTCACATAGTTTGATATTTATATTTTTGTTGCTCTCATTTTAACTCAAATGACTACTCTATTCCCTTCAAATTTGCAAAGATTAGAGCTTCCCTGGGCTCCAACTTAGTATGCTAAGCTTTATTTTAGAGTAAAATTTTGTAGTGGAGAACATTAGGGCTTTATAATGGCTAAGTCAGCAGACCTTTAACTCTAGTTATAATAAAGGGCATCTCAAGCGGAGAGATCACGCTCTTATAAAGATCTCCACAGTAATATCTCCAAGCTAAAGAGGAACAGGAGCCCCTGATTGGCACTTTGTTACTTGAATGGCCCCCCACTGATGAGGCAGAAAGGACATTAAGGATGATTTTAGCACAATCGAAAATCTCGCTGATGCCAAACTTAAAGCGGGGCAAGCCATAATGCCATTTCTCAAATATGCTCTGGAATCATGAAAGCTTTGCTTTCTAAGACACCCAGCACTTATTCTTCTTCCTACTGATTACTTGTAAAAGGCCCTCTTCATCTTTATGTCTCCTGTCCCACAGCTCAAGGCAAACTAGGGAGTCATCTTCATTTATATGCAGCACATTCTTTCTGCTGCTGGTGTCACAATATGAATGTGTTTTATTAAAAATTAAAAATATTGGTTTTACTTTCCATCAGGATGAAAAGTGAAGTCTCATTCTCAAGTTCCATCCTGCTTCCTCACTCCCATCCTTCTTGCACCAGACACTGCTATTAATGAGTAGGCCACATTCCCAGAGACCTTAAATGATGTCAGCTTTCCCTGAACTCTCAAGTCATAAGACACTAACAGAAGGCAAAGGACTTCTCAAAGGATAGGTAAGGAGGCATCATGCTCCACTGGGATTACACCTTTTTTCTTAATCTTGTGTCAGAATGATGCTGAGAAAAATGTATGTGGTTCGCACATGGTTCTTAAAAGTCAAAAAGGCTATTATACATTGAGGAAAGTTAAAGGCCCAGAGAATTACCCCACAGCACTCAACTCTCTTTGAAAAATAAAAATAACAAGGCATATCCTGGATGATGTTCCCATGGAAGTTTGTCTGCTACATCGCACGCTTTTGTAACGTTAACTTTTGGGCTCCTGTTGGTGTTTTTGGAAAGCAGAGATGCAGTGTATTTTGTTGGTTGCCAACACTGGTTCCACAGAGCAGCATGCTTTGCAATTTGAAGGTTAAATTCCTTTCAAAAAGACTTGTTGGAACTGCTCTTCTCACTCCTATTAACTAGTGGAACTGCCTGACCTTTATAAGTGCAAGTCAATATTCACACTGTCAGAGGAGTATCAGTGGGAGTAATCTTTTCAGTCCCAGAGAGAAACAGTTTGCCACAGGCAGATCATGACTAGAGAAGGGGAGTTGGAGAGCAGTGACATAAAACACTTTTAAGTGAATTCAAACAATGTCTTTGACACAGCTTGGAATTTTATTCAATTTTAGTTATAACAGTGCCTGGCGGTCCCTCTAAACTGCAAAGGTGTCATTTTGCAACACTAAAGACATAGAATGTGAAATGAAGCCTGTTAAATGAGCTCATCCCTTTTTATCTATACCTTTGAGAATGCAGGTGGCTCTTTCCCCCAAAATACACATCTCTGAAAATCATTCATAAATGAACATTATTATTTTTAATGAGCACCAATGATCCTTTTTCCCTCCATGCATGACCTAATACTGGGGCAACATTTTAATAAAGTTGGGAGGAGAATTCTTTCTTTTTTCCCGTTTGTACCCCAAATTGCCATCAGAGTTTAACCTCAAAGCAATTTTTTCAAGTAAGTCATTTTCCAGTGTGCTAGTCACAAAATAAAAGTAAGAAAGGGAGCACTATAATGTTGGTTTCTATTTCAGTTGGCTCTCTCTTCATTAATACATCATTATAATTACATGTGTGATCCAGTATGCTATCATAGGGCTTATCTTAATCAGAAGCATCTATCAATAGACTTGTTTTTTTAAAAAATGAGTGAAATATTCAGTTACTATTCCTATGAATAGATAGAACGTATTTTAGGGATGAAAAGAAATCTTTACTATTACTTGTGTGTTGTTATTAGTGGGATTAGTGCAGTAAATTTGAAACTATTTTATTTGTATAGTAAAGTGATGTGAAGTCACTCAGTCATGTCCGACTCTTTGCAACCCCATGGACTGTAGCCTACAAGGCTCCTCTGTCCATGGAATTTTCCAGGCAAGAGTATGGAGTGGGTTGCCATTTCTTTCTCCAGGGGATCTTCCCCAGCCAGGGAACGAACCCTGGTCACCCGCACTGCAGGCAGATGCTGTACTGTCTGAGCCACCAGGGAAGCCCATTTGTATAATAGAATTGAGGAAATAAGTTAATATATTATTATTATTGAGAATTAAGTTCCTCACTGTGGAAAAAAGGTGATATAATAAGAAATTAAAGGAAAAAGAAAACGTTCTTGTTCTTTATTTGAATTAGAGATCAGAAAAAGATATTTTAATATATTTGGATAATACATATAGGTACATATACATATATACACAATACTACATACATGCATGTAGTTTTATAATTACGGAGAAAATAGTTAAACACTGATAGGAATTAACTGACCAAAAAAAAAGATGTTAAAAGGATTCTCACTGGCCAAATTTAGGACATACTAAGTATGAAAATAAATAATAATAGAAATGGATTATGATACTGAATTAAGATCAATTCATTAGATAGTTATTTCTTAAAATAAATTTAGAGTGATGAATATCTTATTTATAAAAATAATAAGGCCAGATAAACTATTAAATATAGAAGAATTTATAGAGATAGCATTTCATCATTTCATAACCACCATAGCAATGACAAATTCAGGAAAAAGTCATCAATAAGTGATAAAAACACCATGTAAAATATCTTTGAAAAACAGGATATTTATGCAGGCTTAATGCCTCATTTTATAAATTACTTGCTAATTACAAAGGGAAAATGTACCTTTTTTCAACAGATATATCTGGTGAAAACCATTTTAATAACATGACTAAAAATCACCTATAATACAAATTGACATCATGTGCTTTTCAATTTGATGAACTTATCATGCAGTTAGTACTTCCACCTAAATTTCTTAACCTGAATCTAATCAGGAAACACATGAAGAAACAATAAGAAAACCCAAATTGGGGAATATGCTATACAGTAAAAGCAATCTAGAATAGAGTCTCTAAAAGTGTCAACACTCTGTTGTATTTAAAAAAGAAAATAATCTGTGGGAAGTTTATAGTTTAAAGGAAACTAAAGAATATAGGACACTTTCATGAAATGTGCAAGCCTTATTTGCATTCTGAATCTTAAAAAAAACATATTACTGGGATAATTGATGGTAGAATTTAATATAGGCTATTTATTAGATGATAGTATTGTATCAATGTTAAATGTCCTTTCTATGACAATTTTATTATGGTTATGTAAGAGAATGTCCCTATTCTTAGATGATTAATATTTCATGCTGAATTAATTAGAGATGAACTGTCATAATATTTGCAACTAATACTAAAATGGTTTGTTAAAGAATATGAGAGAGACAGATCCTGACAGGAGAGAATAGGACTAAAAGAGATAAAGAGAGAAAGTAAAATATTAACAACTGACATATATATATACACATATATATACATGTATACACATATACGTATATACATATACATATGTACATATATACATATATACATATATACATATACATATATACATATGTATATACATGTATATATATATGGAGAGGATTGGGCTCCAAAAATCACTGCAGATGGTGATTTCAGCCAGGAAATTAAAAGACGATTACTCCTTGGATAGAAAGTTATGAACAACCTAGATAGCATACTCAAAAGCAGAGACATTACTTTGCCAACAAAGGTCTGTCTAATCAAGGCTATGGTTTTTCCAGTGGTCATGTATGGATGTGAGAGTTGGACTGTGAAGAAAGCTGAGCACCGAAGAATTGATGCTTTTGAACTGTGGTGTTGGAGAAGACTCTTGAGAGTCCCTTGGACTGCAAGGAGATTCAACCAGTCCATTCTAAAGGAGATCAGTCCTGGGTGTTGTTTGGAAGGACTGATGCTAAAGCTGAAACTCCAATACTTTGGCCACCTCATGCGAAGAGTTGGCTCATTGGAAAAGACTCTGATGTTGGGAGGGATTGAGGGCAGGAGGAGAAGGGGAAGACAGAGGATGAGATTGTTGGATGGCATCACCGACTCAATGGACATAAGTTTGAGTGAACTCCAGGAGTTGGTGATGGACAGGGAGGCCTGGTGTGCTGCAGTTCATGGGGTCACAAAGAGTTGGAGACAACTGAGCGACTGAACTGAACTGAACTGAAACATCAAAAAGTTCTTGTAAACTTTCGATAAATTTAAAGCCTATATATATATCCCCAGAAAAAAATACTGTTCGTATATTACATTATATCTTCATATTACTTCTAATATGATGTCTAAAAATAAGTCCCTTCTCAAATATAGTAATGTATATAGACAATTCAAATCACCAGAGAAATTTAGAGCTGCAAGGGTTTCAAGAGAGAAAATTATAGAATCATAAATTCCCACTAACTGTATGTTAGCCTTTTGATCAAATTTTCTCTTGCCCATGTCTTAAAACTCTCTCTGTTTGTTTTTCTCTTCCAGTCTGCATTTAACATGCTAGAATTTCCCTTAACTTAAAAAATAAAAATAACCTCCTTTTCTATATCCAAAGGCTACCTCCAGATGCCATTTTGCCTACTCTCCTCCTTCACATGTAAACCACCAATTGCTCTCCTCACCTGAGACCCTTTCCATGCACACCACTCACCACTCTACTGACACAACTCTTGTCAAGGACAGCAATGACTCAGCTGTTGTTTGATCTGATGAATACCTGGCAGTCCTTTTTTTTTTTTTTCTTGCTCACTCCCTAGAGATCATTTAGCAAGGTTAATTTCTTTCTCCTTCAGAAGGGAAAAAATCAAAGAAAATAAGAAAAAGAAACTTCCTCTAGCTTCCACATTGTTTTCATCATTTTAGGTCTTTTATTATCAGTCTCCTTTGCAGGTTCTATAATGGCCCTGGTTCCTTAACTGTTTGTTTTGACAGATGTCTGTTCTAGAGGTGTTGTTACTTTCCTTTTTTTTTTTTCTCCTATAATATCTATTAGGTATTTCATCTGATCTTATTTTGTCAATAGCCATCTTTATGCTGGAGGCTACAGAATCTAAGCAGATCAAACATCTGTACTAATTCAAAGTTTTTATTTCCTGTTGAATTTAAGCTGTTTTCTTTTGGATGTTTTGCAGATATCTGAGATTGAACATATCCAGATTATGTAATTCCATCAAAGCACTATAGGGTAATGAATTTTTTTAATTAAAAATATTTATAAAATGCCTATTACACATCAGGTTCTTTCGCAGAGCTTATATTCATCAGACAACAAAAGATAAAGATTCTTGACCTGGCAGAGCTTACATTTAATTGTTCAGACCAGAAATCTTAATGACATCTTTAATGTAATCTTCTGCTTCACTGTCCCATCAAATCAGATATACTCTCAGTTCACCTTTAATCTGTTCATTTCTCTCTGAGAATAAAATGTTCATATTCTCCCTTGTCTATAATATTAAGTAATCATTAGGATCAGTTTTAATCTCATGCCAAGTTTAAACCCAGGCCGTGCGTGTGTCCTCAGTTGCTCAGTCGTGTCCAACTCTTTGCAAACCTATGGACTATAGTCCACCAGGTTCCTCTGTCCATGGGGTTTTCCAGGTAAGTAGACTGGAATGGCTTGCCATCTCCTACTCCAGGGAATCTTCCCAACCCAGGGATTGAACTTGTGTCTCTTGCGTCTCCTGCATTGGCATGCTGTTCTTTACCACTGAGCCACTTGGGGAGACCTAAACCCATCCAAGTTGATCAAATATAACTTCATATTAGTAACCATGCATCTAGAAACTAACCAGTTCAGTTCAGTTCAGTCACTCAGTCGTGTCTGACTTTTTGTGACCCCATGAATTGCAGCACGACAGGCCTCCCTGTCCATCACCATCTCCCGGAGTTCATTCAAATTCACGTCCATTGAGTCGGTGATGCCATCCAGCCATCTCGTCCTCTGTCGCCCCCTTTTCCTCCTGCCCCCAATCCTTCCCACCATCAAAGTCTTTTCCAATGAGTCAACTCTTCGCATGAGGTGGCCAAAGTACTGGAGTTTCAGCTTTAGCATCATTCCCTCCAAAGAAATCCCAGGGCTGATCTCCTTCAGAATGGATTGGTTCAATCTCCTTGCAGTCCAAGGGACTCTCAAGAGTCTTCTCCAGCACCACAGTTCAAAAGCATCAATTCTTCAGTGCTCAGCCTTCTTCACAGTCCAACTCTCACATCCATACATGACCACAGGAAAAACCATAGCCTTGACTAGACAGACCTTTGTTGGCAAAGTAATGTCTCTGCTTTTGAATATGCTATCTAGGTTGGTCATAACTTTTCTTCCAAGGAGTAAGCGTCTTTTAATTTCCTGGCTGCAATCACCATCTGCAGTGATTTTGGAGCCCAAAATATAGTCTGACACTGTTTCCACTGTTTCCCCATCTATTTCCCATGAAGTGATGGGACCAGATGCCATATCTTCATTTTCTGAGTGTTGAGCTTTAAGCCAACTTTTTCACTCTCCTCTTTCACTTTCATCAAGAGGCTTTTTAGTTCCTCTTCACTTTCTTCCATAAGGGTGGTGCCATCTGCATATCTGAGGTTATTGCTATTTCTCCCAGCAATCTTGATTCCAGCTTGTGCTTCTTCCAGCCCAGCATTTCTCATGATGTACTCTGCATGTAAGCTAAATAAGCAGGGTGACAATATACAGCCTTGACGTACTCCTTTTCCTATTTGGAACCAGTCTGTTGTTCCATGACCAGTTAGTCGGTAGCAGACAATTACCACTGCCACAGTCCCCATTCCCCTCTCTCCTGAAAGTCTGCCAAGTTCTGAACATTTTGTTTTGTTCTGTTTTTGTCTCTCATTGCCTGTGTAAGATCAGAAATTTGTTTTGTGAACAGACACTATGTCTCACATGCACAGCTCTCCCTTGATTACCAAGAGAAAAATTCTGTTTTTGTTCCTGATACTGAATGTTGATGTCTTTCCTCATTTCCACTTTCATTATCATCACTCTAAGTCATATATTAATCATATACACCTGAGTTATTGCAACAAATCTTCCATTGATCCACTTGTCACTGTCTTTTTCTCTGTAATTCATTCTTTAACCTCAAATAATTCATTCCATGAGGCCAGTATTATCTTGGTACCAAAACCAGACACATCATAAAAAAATTAAATTGCATTAAAGTTTTCTCTTAGGAAATCAGAGGCAGAAATCCTTGTCAAAATACTAGCACACTGAGTTTAACAACATATGAAAAGGGTTATACATCATTACCAAGTGGTATATATATCCATTGGTAATACACACTGGTTTAGTATATGAAAGTCCACCAAGGTAACCCATACTACTAGAATAAAGGGCAAAACAACATGGCCATCTCAACTGATGTAGAGAAAGCATCTGAAAAAATTCAGCATCCCCTCATGATAAGAATACTTGACAAACTAGAAATAGAGGGGAACTTCCTCAACTTTATAAGGACATCTATTAAACACTCACAGATAATACTCAGTGATATGAAAACGCAAATACATTTTCCCTCCAAGATCACGAAAAGTAAAAGATATTCACTCTTGCTACTTTTACTTAATATTGTATTGGATTTCTAGCCAGAGCAATTTGTCAAGAAGAAGAAATAAATGAGTATCGAAATTCGCAAGAAGTAAAAGTATCTCTATTTACGTTACCGACCAGGGTCCTTGAATTCCTTAATCAATAGAAATTGATAAGAGGCCAGATGAATTCAGGCAAAGCTTTACTGGGGTTCATGGTGCATCATGAGGGAGTGAAAACAAGTGACAGGTGTCCTTGCTCACTCCCGAGGGAGGCAACTGTTGTCTTAAATGGATTGAGCGTGGGGGAGCTCAGTGGGTTGGGTTGGAGGGGTGGTTTAGGTGGTCTGCCCACATCCTTGGTAGTGCTATGTGCAGGGGTCATGCATAGTGCCCTATTTTTGCTTCCTATACCTCAGAAGTGGCAATTTAATTTTAGTCTTTTTGTATCCTTTTGTTCATAAAGTGAAAATGAAGTCGCTCAGTCGTGTCCGACTCTCTGTGACCCCGTGGACTCTTTGTGACCCCGTGGACTCTTTGTGACCCCGTGGACTGTAGCCCACCAGGCTTCTCTGTCCATGGGATTCTCCAGGGAGGAATACTGGAGTGGCTTGCCATTTCTTCCCGACCCAGGGATTGAACCTGGGTCTCCTGCACTGCAGGCAGATGCTTTACCCTCTGAGCCACCAGGGAAGCCCCAACTGTGCATGTCTGCAGTTATCTTTAGTCTCTTAACAGTTTCTTTGTATTTTGTTGCTCAAGGAGACATTTGTCCAGGTGCAACCCTGCAGTGATGGGTGCAGGGTTCTAGCCTGTCTCACTTATGCAACATGAGTGACATGATTTGTATACTTAAAATTCAGAGTAATCCACAAAACAACTTTTAGAACTAATAGAGGAGTCCAGTAAGGTTCTAGGATATAAGATCAATATAAAAAATCCATGTATTTCTATATACTAGCAATAAACAATTTGGAAATTATATTAATAAATCAATTCTATTTATAATAGGATCCAAAATAATTAAAAACTCAGGGATATATTTAACAAAGAAATGTAAGACTTGTACACTTCAGACTAAAAATCATCATTGAAACAAAATAAAGAAGCCCTAATAAATAGAGGAAATATCTTATGTTTATAGATTGGGAGACTTAGTATTGTTGGGAGAGCAATACAACTCAGATTTGATCTACAGATTTACCACAATTCTTATTTTAAAAAATCCCAGTTTCAACTTTTTGCAGAAATTTCTGTATTGATCCTAATAGCCAACACCATCTCAAGAAGAACAAAGCTAAAGGACTTACACTTCCTGATTTCAAAACATTTTACAAAGTGTCAACTATCAAAACACTGTGGTACTGGTATAAGAATAGACATATATAGCAATGGAATATAATTGAGACTCCAGAAATAAACCCATACAATATAGCAAATGATTTTCAACAAGCATTCTAAAACCATTTAATGGGGAAAAGTAGTCTTTTCAACAAATAGTGCTGGAACAATGGAATGTCTTCTTGCCCAAGAATGAAGCTAGATCTCATATCTCACCTCATATAAAAACATAAATTCAGAATGGATAAAAAAACCTATACATAAGAGCTGCTGCTACTGCTGCTAAGTTGCTTCAGTCGTGTCCGACTCTGTGCGACCCCATAGACGGCAGCCCACCAGGCTCCCCCATCCCTGGGATTCTCCAGGCAAGAATACTGGAGTGGGTTGCCATTTTCTTCTCCAATGCATGAAAGTGACAAGTGAAAGTGAAGTCACTCACTCCTGTCCAACTCTTAGCAACCTCATGGACTGCAGCCTACCAGACTCCTCCGTCCATGGGGTTTTCCAGGCAAGAGTACTGGAGTAGGGTGCCATTGCCTTCTCCGATATGTAAGAGCTAAAACTATATAATTCTTAGACTGAAACAGAGAGGAATATTATTGTGATCTTGGATCATGCAATGATTTATTATATACAATAACAGAAGAATAAGTGACAAAAAGGGTGTAAGCTGGACCTCATCAAAATCAAAGAGTTTTATTCTTCAAAGTAAAGTCAAGAAAGTAAAAATACTTGAGACTGAAGTTGAGAATATAATATCATTTCAATAATAAAAAGAAAAATAACCCAATTTTAAAAATAGGTAAATACTTGAAATGATAATTCTTAAAGAAAATATAGAAATAATTAAAAGCACAAGAATGATGTCCAAAAGTCATCAGAGAAATGCAAACCAAAATCACAATGAGATACCATGTTGTGAGATAGCTCACAATGAGATAACCACCCCAAGAAGGTTTAAAACATTTTAAAGATATAAAATAACAAAGATGGCAAAGCTGTGGAGAAAAGATAACCTTCATTCATTGTTGATGGTAAGTTAAATAATGTAGCCATTTTGAGGCAATTTGTTCCTCAGATTGTTAAATCCATAGCTATTATACTTGCGTGCATGATTGTTAAGTTGCTTCAGTCCTGCACAACTCCTTGTAACCCTATGTATGGGCTATAGCCCACCAGGTTCCTGTGCCCATGGGATTTTCCAGGCAAGAATACTGGAGTGGGTTGCCATGCCCTGCTCCAGGGGATATTCCCACCCCAGGGATCAAACCTGCATCCCCTGTGGCTCCTACATTTCAGGCAGATTCTTTGCCACTGAACCAGAGCTATTATTCAGTTCAGTTCAGTTGCACAGTTGTGTCCAACTCTATGTGACCCCATGAATCACAGCACGCCAGGCCTCCCTGTCCATCATGAACTCCCGGAGTTACCCAAAATCATGTCCATCAAGTCAGTGATGCCATCCAGCCATCTCATCCTCTGTTGTCCCTTCTCCTCCTGCCCCCAATCCCTCCCCCTCCTGCCCCCAATCCCTCCCAGCATCAGGGTCTTTTCCGATGAGTCAACTCTTCATATGAGCTGGCCAAAGTATTGGGGTTTCAGCTTTAGCGTCAGTCCTTCGAATGAACACCCAGGACTGATCTCCTTTAGGATAGACTGGTTGGATCTCCATGCAGTCCAAGGGACTCTCAAGAGTCTTCTCCAACACCACAGATTAAAAGCATCAATTCTTTGGCGCTCAGCTTTCTTCACAGTCCAAGTCTCACATCCATACGTGACCACAGGAAAAACCATAGCCTTGACTAGATGGACCTTTGTTGACAAAGTAATGTCTCTGCTTTTGAATATGCTATCTAGGTTGGTCATAACTTTCCTTCCAAGGAGTAAGTGTCTTTTAATTTCCTGGCTGCAATCACCATCTGTAGTGATTTTGGAGCCCAGGAAAATAAAGTCTGACACTGTTTATTGTTTTCCCCTCTATTTCCCATGAAGTGATGAGACTAGATGCCAGGATCTTAGTGTTCTGAATGTTGAGCTTTAAGCCAACTTTTTTACTGTCTCTTTCACTTTCATCAAGAGGTTCTTTAGTTTCTCTTCACTTTCTGCCATAAGGGTGGTGTCATCTGCATATTTGAGGTTATTGATATTTCTCCCAGCAATCTTGATTCTAGCTTGTGTTTCTTCCAGTCCGGAGTTTCTCATTATGTACTCTGTGTAGAAGTTAAATAAGCAGGGTGACAATATACAGCCTTGACATACTCCTATCCCAATTTGGAACCAGTCTTTTGTTCCATGTCCAGTTCTAACTGTTGCTTCCTGACCTGCATACAGATTTCTCAGGAGGCAAGTTAGGTGGTCTAGTATGCCCATCTCTTTAAGAATTTTCCAGTTTGTTGTGATCAACACAGTCAAAGGCTTTGGCATAAGCAATAATCAGGAGTAGATGTTTTTCTGGAATTCTCTTGCTTTTTCTTTGATCCCATGGATGTTGACAATTTGATCTCTGGCTCATATTTTGTTACATCTAACATTGGGAATGAGAAGCAGACCAGAAGTGACATGCCTTCATAGATTTTTCATTATGGTAACTTATATGGTCTCTTAAGTACAGTAAACTTATGGTTTTCCAAAAGATACCATATAAGTTACTATACTTGAATGTAATTCCTTGTTTGATTTTGTGCCTCTCCCACTACACTGGAAAATCTATGAAGGTTGAAGCTCTGTCTCTTCTAGTCCCCTTTTCATTCCCAATGTTAGATGTAAAAAAATATACATTTGTTGAATGAATGTATCAATAAATGAGCTCACTCCAGTGTGAACAGTCTTTTTGATGATGGCTTCAATAATGGTTTCAATTAATGAAGCTAAAAAGCTGAACATTTTTCCTATAAAACATTACATTTCCTTAGGGAAGTTTTATCTGAATTTGTATTCTATATTTATGATGTTGCAAAACTGATACTTTGATAGTCTTAGGTACATTTCTAACTACTGAATATCTGAGTCTTAACAGGCATCCTTATTTTTCATTTAAACAATACTTTAAAATTTCAATATTTCATTTATTCTTAATATAGTGATATAAATACATTTTCATGGCATCATATTGTTTGAAGAGTAAATAAGAATTTGGATTTTCTTTTAAAAAATAACTATATTCTTCCCCTCTTAGATCAAAAGCTTATTTTGGTCAGACAGGTCAGGTTCCATAACCCTATGTCTGCTCAAAGTTAGTTATGCAGAGATTAAGATTCCATGGGCCTCCTACTGGTTTCTAGCACTAATGTGAGTGTGAATTGACCTTGAGTGTGAATTGACCTTGAGTGTGAATTGAACTTGCGACTTGCTTCTAGCCAACAGAATATGGCAACAGTAATGGGAAAGTCCTTCTCTTGTTGTAAATACTGGATGCTATTCTGTTTTAGCAGACTGGAATAAGAGTTTCTCCTATTAATTTTGAAGAAGTAATTTGCAATATTATGAGTGTACTAACTCACAAAGAACTGCCAGGGCCTCTAGTTGCTGAGAGTTGCTAACAGCCATCAAAGAAGCAGCAACTTCAGTTCTAAAACCATAAGAAATTAAAATTTGACAACTGCAGCCTGGCAAACAACTAGATTGCATTCTATGAGATGTTAAACAGATGTACCCAGTTTAACCATGCCTAGACTGCTGATTCATCAAAACTGAGACAATAAATGTACGTTGTTCTAAGCCTCTAAATTTGTAATAATTGTTAAGCAGCAGTATAATTATGTAATATTCCTATTGTCAAACTCTCCTCTAACCTTAACATTAAAAACTATTTTAACCATAATTTGAAAAGTGGATAGGCAAATTGCATTTCATTATAACTTACTAGGGCAATGTAGAAGGTCCAAAAATTGGATTGAGAATTAAGATCTGTGCAGAGGCATGACTAAAAAAAATTCCAATCTGAAAACAGTTAAGATTTGACTCAATTTAGCATACAGCAAAATTTAGCATACAGCAAAAGCGTGTTGGCAATAAGTGGAAAATGTATTCAAGTACAGTACGGGGAATAAGAGAACAGACATATTTTGATATCTAAGCAGACACCTTATGTTGCCAAGTTTGTAAAACCGTTGCAGGGGTTTGGCTTCCAGGCCAAACACTCAATTACCTCAGAGGAACTACACAAAGTCAAGGCTCTATACTAATGAAAGCCAGCAACCTAAGCAGGAACAGAATTTAGGGCTGTTAATAAGACCATTTCTCACTTATGAGAACTGGATTACATGTAAGAAATTCTGAAACTCAGGTATCTGTAATATAGTTACTTTTCAGTTCAGTTCAGTTTATTTCAGTCGCTCAGTCATGTCCAACTCTTTGCGACACTATGAACCGCAGCATGCTAGGCCTCCCTGTCCATCACCAACTCCCAGAGGCCAACAAAACCCATGTGCATTGAGTCAATGATGCCATCCAACCATCTCATTTTCTGTTGTCCCCTTCTCCTCCTGCTGTCAATCTTTCCCAGCATCAGGGTCTTTTCAAATGAGTCAACTCTTCACATCAGTTGGCCAAATTATTGGAGTTTCAGCTTCAGCATCAGTCCTTCCAATGAACACCCAGGACTGATCTCCTTTAGGATGGACTGGTTTGATCTCCTGGCAGTCCAAGGAACTCTCAAGAATCTTCTCCAACACCACAGATCAAAAGCATCAATTCTTGGGCACTCAGTTTTCTTTATAGTCCAACTCTCACATCCATACGTGACCACTGGAAAAACCATAGCCTTGACTAGATGGACCTTTGTTGACAAAGTAATGTCTCTGCTTTTGAATATGCTGTCTAGATTGGTCATAACTTTCTTTCCAAGGAGTAAGCGTCTTTTAATTTCCTGGCTGCAATCACCATCTGCAGTGATTTTAGAGCTCCAAAAAGTAATGTCAGCCACTGTTTCCCCATCTATTTTCCATGAAGTGATGGGACTGGATGCCATGATCTTAGTTTTCTGAATGTTGAGCTTTAAGCCAGCTTTTTCACTCTCCTCTTTGACTTTCATCAAGTTACTTTTGGTTGAGTTTAATTCAGAGAGTTCTAGATTTCTTCCTTATCTGTGACAAAATAAATATCACTGGCATCTAAATAATTAAAGCAAAGATCTTTGTACTAAAATGAAAACTAGAATACAAACACATATATACATAAAATGACCCTTTTATTCTGCACGATAACCTGTAGATCTTAAATGATAAGGACTGCCTTGAGAGGTTCTAGCTGCCTGATCCTCACCAAGTACCCAGATTTTGGGCTCCAAAATCACTGCAGATGGTGACTGCAGCTGTGAAACTGAAAGATGCTTGCTCCTTGGAAGAAGTACTATGATGACCAACCTAGGCTGCACATTGAAAAGCAGAGACACTACTTTGCCAACAGAGGTCCAGTTAGTCAAAGCTATGGTTTTTCCAGTAGTCATGGATGGAATTGAGAGTTGGTCCATAAAGAAAGCTGAGTGCCAAAGAACTGATGCTTTTGAACTGTGGTGTTGAAGAAGACTCTTGAGAGATCCTTGGACTGCAAGGAGATCCAACCAGTCCATCCTAAAGGAAATCAATTTTGAATATTCATTGGAAGGACTGATGTTGAAGCTGAGACTCCAATACTTTGGCCACTTGATGCAAAGAACTGACTCATTTGGCAAAACCCTGAGGCTGGGAAAGATTGAAGGCAGGAGAAGAAGGGGACAACAGACGAAGAGATGATTGGATGGTATCACCGATTGATGGATATGAGTCTGAGTAAACACCAGGAGTTGTTGATGGACAAGTAAGCCTTGTGTGCTGCAGTCCATGGGGTCACAAAGAGTCGGACCTGACTGAGTGACTGAACTGAACTGAACCCAGAGTGGAGGAAGGAGGTTTGTACTAAAAGATAGATTTGGAGCCAAGCCCTTGCCTCTGATAATGTTCAGAAAACATCCACAGCAGCAATCCAAACTCTTTGCACAAGATGATTTAATGAAAAGTATTAACAGTTGGTCATAGGTTACCTCAATCCAAACTGAATCAGTCCACAAAACATTTGGCACTCTTTTTAAATTTATTTTTTTCCCCTCGATTGTCTAACAAATCCACATCTCTCTTTGCCATTATTCAAAGAGCAGCAATCCTAGATTTTCTCTGCTTCTCTTAGATACACATTTACCTCATAAGGGATTGTAAGAAATAGTTATACAAGTTATTAAATGTTTGCTGAGGAATTCTCAATGTAAACTCATTTTTAAATCATCTCTTAATATCAAGAGCATGCATAAGCAGTACAAGCACGCAGGCATATGTGGATGGAGAAAAACAATTTCAGATTATTTTATCACAATAGGACTCCCTGTCTCAGGTCACCCTGGTCCTAGAGAAAGAACTGAACATGTCAAATATCTGTAACTTAGAATAAAAGGAATATAGAGTCTATATACGAGACTCCAAACAATATTACTGAGCTCAGCTCTTTCAAAGGCCAGCATTCAGTTAAAATTCTCATTCAGATTCAGACAAAATTCCAAAATCTTGAGCATTGTATTCCCAATTTCCCACCATCTAGACATACTACATTTTTCTAATCTTATGTATATTACTTTTTATTTTGTACTCCAGCCAAAATATATACTTTCATTTTAGTCTAGGATGTCCTATCCATTTTGAACACTTCGTATGCATTCTCTGTTCTTTTTGTCTGGAATACCCTTTAACTGATATCACTTGTTGGAATACTCCAATTTTCCTTAAGTTTTACATCTTATATTCTGCCTAGAATCATAGTAATTTTTTTTTCTAAAATAAATATGTCCTAAATGCAGTTCTTGTTCTAAAATTTTCCCCTATCTTTCATTTATACCCCAAATCATCTTATAGCATCACTGCCAGCAAGATAGTTGACCAGATCTCCTAGAAAAAAAGTATTCCTCCAACAGTAGATGTTCTAAAAATGCTGAGTAAACTATAACCTGCTCTCAAGAAAGTAAGTGAAGTCTATAGGTGATGAGAGTGATAAAGTAGAACTCAAGTCTGTTATGAGGATGTTGGAACTACAGGTGCCTTGAGGCTGTTTACAGATCTCATTAGCCTAGAATCTTGGGAAAATAAAACCTTTTCTAAGGTTTCCATATGAAGGTCTTTATCCTTTCACTGGAGATTGAAATTTGCTATTTATGTTACCTATATGATTCAAGAAGGACTTCCCTGGGGCCTCAGACAGTAAAGCATCTGCCTACAATATGAGAGACCTGGGTTGGATCCCTGAATTGGGAAGATCCCCTGGAGAAGGAAATGGCAACCGACTCCAGTACTCTTGCCTGGAAAATCCCATGGATGTAGGAACCTGGTAGGCTACAGTCCATGGGGTCGCAAAGAGTTGGACACGACTGAGTGACTTCACGTAACCTTAAACTTATGGTCCAAGAAACCCTAAGTCAAAGCATGAATTTAAAACTGCAATTCCTTAGTGGTGCCTAGCAGAAAGAAATACAAATATTCTCTGAAGGGATTCAACCTCAATTCAGAGCACATAGATTCCTACATGTAAATCCCTGCCAAACTTGAGCTCACAATACAAAATTTCCAAAAAGTACAAATAAGCCACCACAGCTAAGAATTACTAGAAATAAGAAGCAGAAAAATGAGAAATTTTAAAGCTACAGGTAATGAAAGTTTGAAAACAGAATATATGGTAAAAGATTGTACTTGAAGAAATAAGGAAGTAAGAAACTTTGAAAATATACCTAGCGTTGTTCAGTGAAGAGCAGTTGCATCCACACTTCAGAAAAAAATTCCAACTGGACCAAAGATTTCCACATAAAATATGAAATGATGAAAGTACAAGGAGGAATCATAGAAGAATATTTTATAACCTCATGGTGTGTAAATTCTTTCTGAAAATAAAAATTCCAAAAATCACTAAAGAAAGGGCCGAAAGATTCCTTTATAGAAAATTTTAAAAAAAAATCTGCATGGTAACATTGAACAACAACAGAGTGCAAAGAAAAATCACAAAATGGGGGGAAATTATAACTCATAGGGGAAAAAAGATGAGACAGCTTCCCATGTATTAATAAAGTATGTCTACAAGTTAAAAATAGAAAGATTAAAATTAAGGATAATATGAGTATAGGATATGAACATGTAGTTCTCAGTAACAGAAATGTAAATATCTCTTAAACATGAAAATGCCTTTCAAACATGAATTCAAGCTCAATGCCAATAAAACAACTAAGAAAAGGCATATCTCAGGTATCAGATTAATAATATTGCAAATGTCTGATGATACATTTTACTATTTAGACTGCAGTTTACTAGACTCTTAACATACATTGCAAATGGAACTACAAATGTCTGCAATCCTTAAAGAATGGAATTTAACAGAATTTTTACAACAGATTCATGTAACTTTGACCCAGAAAGTCTACATGAACATTAATTTATATATTTAGTTATTTATTTAAAAATTGCTAGTAGTCACATGATAGTGTTAGTTGCTCAGTCATGTCCAACACTTTGTGACCCCATGGACTATAGCCTGCCAGGCTCCTCTGCCTATGGAATTCTCCAGGCAAGAATACTGGAGTGGGTATCCATTCTCTTCTGCAGAGGATCTTCCCAACCTAGGGATGGAATCTGTGTCTCTCACATTACAGGCAAATTCTTTACCATCTGAGCCACCAGGAAAGCCCAATAACATGATATAAATAATCTAAATATATATTATTAGAAGGCTAAAAAATAAAGCGAAAATATTAATAAAATGGACTGCTTTGCGTCTATGTACTGACAAGATCACAAGTTTAGTATTTTATAATAACTAAAGATAAGAAGCCAAGTTAAAGAAGTGACACTTGTATATCAATATTGTGTATTGTATATTTTATATCAGTACTGTATATGTAAATAGTGATAATGCTTATCACCAATTGTGATAAAAAATGAGAACAAATAAGTTAATCTCTTTAATAGGTATTAAAATATCTCTATGTTAGTTCCAAATAGCATCAACAAACATATTATATTAACAGTAAGTGATGGGAATTAGGTGAATGAGGGTCATAAGAGTTTTCATAGTATATATTTGTATTGTTCAAGGTCATATTGGGAGGGTCAATCCAATAGTTGGTTAAACTGAAGGTATTTTCAATCCAGAGGTTTTTACTAAGTATTAGGCAAGGTTAAAGAAATTAACAAGAAAGGTTGAAGCACCTAGAAATTAACAACTGTAAGAAGCCATTATCATACATGGTACCCACAGAGAAGGGGAGGAAATAGATTTGCAGGAATTCAGTAAGAAAAGACCACCTGATCAGATCTGTAGCTAGAGTGGGACTCAGTAACTGGCAGAATCCCTGTGCCAAAGCAGAGGAAAGGGGGAAGAAATATTTATATTTCCCTTCCTTCCACCTCTCTCACATTCTCTCTGTGCCTTTCATTAGACAACCTCAATCAGAAGTCAGATAGCAAGGAATCCCAACAAGGTAGTCCATAAGGGTGAGACTCTAGGAACACAGAGCATGAGAAAGAAGAATAGGAATATATGCTTACATGCAAATTAATATCAGAATTAGTGAGCGACTTCACTTTCACTTTTCACTTTCAGGCATTGGAGAAGGAAATGGCAACCCACTCCATCCAGTGTTCTTGCCTGGAGAATCCCAGGGACGGGGGAGCCTGGTGGCCTGCCGTCTATGGGGTCGCACAGAGTCGGACACAACTGAAGCGACTTAGCAGCAGCAGCAGCATAAAGATTGAAAAACCTAAGTTTGACAACTCTGTGTTAGTAAAACTTTGGCTCACAAGCAATTCTTGTACATAACCAATGGATATGTGAATTGTTGGCCCCTTCAGAAAACAATTCAACAATATATCTAATTAAAGTTGAAGATGTACATTCTCATGAACCGGGAATTCCATCCTAAAATAAATCATTCAGAGAATTGCACCTGGAGACATGTACCAGAATGTTCACCACAGTTTCTCTGTAATAGTATCCATGAGAGTGTGCTAAGTCGCTTTAGTCATATCCTACTCTTTGTGACCCCATGGACTGTCTTTCTCTGTCATAGTTTGTGTGCATACATGCTAAGCCACTTCAATTGTGTCCTACTCTTTGCGACTCCATGAACTATAGCCCATCAGGCTCCTCTGCCATGGGATTCTCCAGGCAATACTGGAGTGGGTTGCCATTCCTCCTTCAGGGGATCTTCCTGACCTAGGGATCGAAACTGCGTCTCCTGTGGCTCCTGCATTGGCAGGGATGGTAAAGAATTTGCCTGCAGGAGCCCTGGGTTTGATTCCAGGGTTGGGAAGATCCCCAGAGTAGGAAATGGCAACCCGCTCCAATATTCCTCCCTGGAAAATTCCATGGACAGAGGAGCGTGGCGGGCTACACCCATGAGGTCTCAGTGAGTTGGACCTGACTGAGGGACTAAACAATAAAATATCGTAGGAGTGGTGCCCTAATCCAGGAAAACTAGTGTCCTTATGAGAACAGAAAGTACACGAAAGTGGTGGTAAAAGTTCACACAAAGGACATAAAGATGTCTCAGAAAGAAGGCAGGCTTCTTAAAATTAAGGAGAGAAAAGTCGGGAGAAAATAAACCAGTCAACATTTTGAGCTTGGACTTACAGCCTCCAGAACTATAAGAAATCTGTTGTTTTTAGCCACCCAAACTGTGGTATGTTATTATAACAGTCCTAGCAGACTAATAGAGCATACAATTTATTATTTGGTATCCACAGACAAAACTCTGAAATTCAGGTATTTCTTGGCCTTGCAATTGAATTTTCTTTCATAATGCTCATAGGTATAACTTCCTAATAGTAAAATTATATATATATGAATGTATACACACTTCAGTGTAACACTGAAGAAACGACTGCTGCTACCCCTCCTTTATATTCTTTTTTGTTTGTGTTCATCATGTTGAGTTTTGCTGATTCTCCTCCAAAATCTTTAATCTGTTATTTACTTCCACATTTGTTCTCAATCTGCTGAAATATAACTTCCCCCAAGTCTAGATCTTGCCTCTATTGTCTCTTCACTTTCCTCCATGGAATATCATTCAACTAAGTTATTTTCATTATCACACTCAAGTAAATAATTCCCAAAGTCATATTTGAAAGACTTCTCTCTCTCATATTTCCCCAGGACAGAAACTAACTTCTGTTGTCTACTGCTGGGTAGTAGTCATTTTATTATGCACTGACATATATTGTCACTTAGAATCTACAATTACTCTAGAAATATCACACTCTTAGTCTCTGCTGTTACAGTAGCAAAGACTGATTCAATGTTGTGAGTAATGCAGTTTAATGGAAAGGAGAAATAAACCCAACTAATAATGAGAAGACGAGTGCAGAAAGGATCTTAGAGCTAACTACATGTAGAGATGTGTTTCAGCCCTTTTTAATGCAGATTTTGCTATGGACTCTCAATCCTTCCCTGTAATTACCAGCTCCACATTCCATTAATACCTCTAAAAACATATTTCTAAAACCAAATTCATAATTTTATCTTCATGTTCGTTTTTTCCATTGTCTTTACCACCTTTGTTTCCATGGCCATCTTCTGAGTCACCTAAGCATAAAAACTTTGTATTGTTTCTAATTCCTTTCCTCTTTCTTGCTTTCCACATGGAGTAAGTTACTTCCCTAAGCTTTACCCTTTTATTCACTTCCATCTTTTGCTTCCTATTGGTATAATTTCTCATAAGGCTTTTGAAATCATATTTTAACTGATCTTTTCATTCCAGTCCCCATCCTCTCGTAGCTTAATTACTAATTTTTTTTTTTAACCACACTGCATGGCATATGGAATCTTAATTCTCTGACCAGGGACGGAAACTATACCCCCTGCACTGGAAAATTGGAGTCTTAAACACTGGACTAGTAGCAACATCCTCAGAGTAATCTTCTTGAAACCTAAGTATGATCCTACCAAGCCCCTGATGTAGAATTTCTGTGTCAGGTCTAATACATTCCAGTGCTGCGGGGAAAATTGCTTTTAAGGCTTGACTGCCTCACCAACCCACTGTCATCTTATGCATTCACTTTCTTACCACTTCCTACTCTGCTTTCCATTGGCTTTGAAGTTCCTTTTGTGAATGCCATTTATTCCTGGTTAAAGCATGTCCTTGATTTATGATTTATTATAAAACAGAGCTTAATTCTGATCAAGTCCTGTGTATGAAAATATTTTTGGCTTGGTATCAATCATATCTTTGTAACATTTCTTCAGCACTGAAGGATTTTTCAAGCATATTTTAAAGAAAAGGTTATACCTATTCTGTAATGGAGGAAATACAATGTTTAGGAATTATCCATTTATGAAAGGGAGAATGTATCTTTACTTCATTGTTTCCAGGTGGCCTTTTCTGGTGGACTGAAGTTTTAAATTCTCTTTGTAGCTGACAAAACTAGAAGCAGTGGCGCTGTTCTGTGTTTAGTCACTCAGTCCAGTCCAACTCTTTGCGACCCCATGGACTGTAAACTGCCAGGCTTCTCTCTGTCCATGGAGATTCTCCAGGCAAGAATACTGGAGTGGGTTGCCGTGCTCTCCATCAGGGGATCTTCCTAACCCAGGGATCAAACCCAGGACTCCCACATCACAAGCAGTTTCTTTACCATCTGAGCCACCAGGGAAGCCCAAGAATACTGTAGTGGGTGGCCTATCCCTTCTTCAGGGGTAACCATGTCTATTTAACTAGCTTTATCTAATGGCTGTTCAAAGCCATGCATGAAATACACAAGGATACAGAATAGGACAGGATGCCTTCCCTATCATAGTACATATGATTTCCCTTCTTTCACATTTGTGATCTCTATTTTTGAAAATTGGTAGGCACATCCATCTGTGCGTGTGCCAGCACTAGGGCTCTAGTTGTGAAAATCTGGTTCACTATCTAGACAATATATGTGCATTATCACATACAACTTCAAATCTCAGTACTATTAGTGGCAGCAAAACATTGAATTTTAAGATTACTCCCCCCCCCACCCCGCCCCCAAGGGCTTGCTAGAGTTGCTACACTGAGATTTCCAGACTGGGAGGACTGCTTTCTGCCTCATGCATGGGAACCTGCCAAAGAGGGAGAGGCTGTAGTTTAAATTAATCTTCAAGTGGGGGTAGGGAAGACCTCGAAAGTCCCCTGGAGGATTTGAAAAACATATTCACACCTCCTGCTTTGCCAACAGAGACAGCAAAACAAATCATTGCTCTGTGCAGGCAGCATGAGGGAAGCATATTTAACTGAGGGGAAGTTAAAAACAATTGCTCAGATTACCTCAGAACAAGGCATTTCAAGAAGGCACTCTGTTTTTGTTTTTGTTTTTTTTTCCTCTTCCTTATTTTTTTTTTTCAGAGAGAACAGAATATTCTCCATCTTATTGCCACCCCTCCCCCATCCAATCGAAATGATACTCTGATCTCAGAGAGGGTTCTTTCCTAAGCCCCTTTCCCTAACCTTTCCAAATATGTGAAAAATCCAGAGCTTACAATTCCAAAGCAAATATATCATTGACATTGTAATTGTGTCATTGATATTGTAATTGTCAAAGGGGTAAAGAGTTGAATCTGGCTTCCTTAAGTGTTTGGCTCTTAATCCAAGGTTAACAGAGGCAGTACTGAATTTGTGGAGATGTGATTGGGAAGAGTTATAATGACCCGTTCCTCTTAAAATTCCTTGTTTTTCTTCATTCTGTTTCTTGCTGTGGGATGGTAAAGAATGTGTTAAGATTTCAGGAAAATGTTTCATTCATTTTATCTTATCTTTTCCCTGCTTATCTCCATTTAAATATATATTTAACTCATGTTGTATTTCATGTTGCCAATTTGTCTGCCTGTTCTCTGAAATTTTCAGAAAGTCAATCCATAAGACAGTTCTGTGCATTTCAACAGTCTTGTAGACATCTGTGATATTACTACACTTGTGAACACAATATAACACCCAATTTTGTGGAAGTGAAACTTACATTCCATTATGCAGAGTCTCCTTTTGAGAATAGAAGAACCCTTAGTGACCTCACTTTTCTGTGGGTTTTTTTTTTTCTTTTTTTTGAGATAAGGGATTTAGCTCTTCTAAATTGGCCAAAGCCTCTTCCTGTTTTCTGGCAGACAATATAGTTCAACTTTCCTGACTTCTAATCAACTGCTTTTCCTACATTAGCCTTGATCTGGAACACATTTAATATTTCTCAGATGTCCCTAGTTATAATTTATCACTTTTGATAAACTTAGTTGATAAAATAGCAGCAGTGTAGTTCCACCCTGGGTATAATGCTATCAAGCAGAATTGTATGGTACAGAGAAACGTTTCATGAAACGAAGAGTCAACAGACATAGCCAACTTCATTGCTGTCCTTTCTTAAGAAATTGTCACAGTCACCACAATCTTCAATAATCATTATGTTGTTGTTCAGTTACCCAGTTGTATCTGACTCTCTGCGAACACATGGACTGCAGCATGCCAGGCCTTTCTGTCCCTAACCATCTTTCAAAGTTTGCTCAAGTTCATGTTCATGGCATTGATGATGCCATACAGCCATCTCATCCTCTGATGCCCTCTTCTTCTGCTTTCAATCTTTCCCAGCTTCAGGGACTTTTCCAATGAGTTGGTTGTTTGCATCAAATGACCAAAATACTTGAGTCTGAGCTTCAGCATCAGTCCTTCAAATGAGTTTTCAGGACTGCTTTCCCTTAAGATTGACTAGTTTGATGGCCTTGCTGTCCAAAGGACTCTCAGGAGTCTTCTCCAGCAACACAGTTCAAGAACATCTATTCTTTGGCACACTGCCTTCTTTACGGTCCAGCTCTCACAACCCTACGTGACCACTGGGAAAACAATAGCCTTGACTATACGGACCTTTGTTGGCAGACTTATGTCTCTGCTTTTCCCCACACTGTCTAGGTTTGTCATAGCTTTCCTGTCAAGAAGCAATCACCTTCCGATTTCATGGCTGCAATGTATTCACCATCAGCAGTGATTTTAGAACCCCAGAAGAGGAGACCTGTCACTACTTCCACCTTTTCCCCTTCTATTTGATATGAAGTAATGGGGCAGAATGCCATGATGTTAGTTTTTTAATACTTACTTTTAAGCTGTCTCTTTTACTCTACTTCTTCAGTTCAGTTCAGTTGCTCAGTCATGTCTGACTCTTTGTTACCCCATGGTCTGCAGCATGCCAGACCTCCCTGTCCATCACCAACACCCGGAGCTTACTCAAACTCATGTCCATTGAGTCAGTGATGTCATTCAACCATCTCATCCTCTGTCATCCCCTTCTTCTCCTGCCTTCAACCTTTCCCAGCATGATTGTCTTTTTAAATGTGTCAGTTTTAGCCATCAGGTGGCCAAAGTATTGGAGTTTCAGCTTCAACATCAGTCCTTCCAATGAACATTCAGGACTGATTTCTTTTAAGATGGACTGGTTGGATCTCCTTGCAGTCCAAGGGACTCTCAAGAATATTCTCCAAAAACACAGTTTAAAAGTATCAATTCTTCGGCACTCAGCTTTCTTTATAGTTCAACTCTCACATCCATACATGACTGCTGGAAAAACCAAAGCCTTGACTAGATGGACCTTTGTTGACAAAATACTGTCTCTGCTTTTTAATATGCTGCCTAGGTTGGTCATAACTTTTCTTCCAAGCAGCAAGCATCTTTTAATTTTATGGCTGCAGTCACAATCTGCAGTGATTTTGGAGACCAAAAAAATGAAGTCTATCACTGTTTTCATTGCTTCCTCATCTATTTGCCATGAATTGATTGGACCAGATGCCAGGATCTCGGTCTTCTGAATGGTGAGTTTTAAGCCAACATTTTTTACTCTCCTCTTTCACTTTCATCAAGAGTCTCTTTAGTTCCTCTTCACCTTCTGCCATTAGAATGATATCATATGCATATCTGAGGTTGTTGATGTTTCTCCTGCCTATATTGATTCCAGGTAGTAACTCATCCAGCCCAGCATTTCTCATGATGTGCTCAGCCTATAGGTTAAATAAACAGGGTGAAAGCAGACAGCCCTGTCATCCTCCTTTCTCAATCTTGAACCAGTCAGTTGTTCTATACAGAGTTCTAACTGTTGCTTCTTGACCTGCATACAGGTTTCTCAGGAGACAGGTAAGAGGTCTGATATTCTCATTTCTGTAAGAGTTGTCCACAGTTTGTTATGCTCCACATAGTCAAAAGCATTAGCATAGTCGATTAAACAGAGGTAGATGTTTTTCTGGAATTCCCTTGCTTTCTCTATAATCCAGCAAATTTTGGCTATTTAATCCTTGGTTTATCTTCCTTTTCTAAACCCAGCTTAGAAATCTGGAAGTTCTTGGTTCACATAATGCTGAAGCCTAGCATGCAAGATTTAAAGCATGACGTTACTAGCATGGAAGATTGGTGCAACTGTCCAATGGTTAGCACATTCTGTAGTACTACTCTTCTTGGCAATTGGGATGAAGCTCGACCATTTCCAGTCCTGTGGCCACTGCTGGGCCTTCCAGATTTGCTGACGAATTGAATGAAACACCTTGATGGCATGATCCTTTAGGGTTTTGAATAGTTCTACTGGAATTCCATTACATCCACTAGCTTTATTAACAGCAGTGCTTCCTAAGGCCCACTTGACTTCACACTCCAGAGTGTCAGGCTCTGCGTGACTGACCACACCATTATAGTAATACAGTTCATTTTTTGTGTGTGTGCCTTTCTTCCATATATTCTTTCCATTTCTTCTTGATCTCTTAAGCATCTACTAGGTGTCTAGTGTTTCTGTCCTTTATTATGCTCATCTTTGGGCAAAATGTTCCCTTGATATCTCTAATCTTCCTGAAGAGATCTCTAGTCTTCCCTGTTCTGTTGTTTTCTTCTAGTTTTATGCACTGTTCATTGAAGAAGGCCTTCTTAACTCTCCATGCTTTTCTTTGGAACACTGCATTTGGTTGGATTTACCTTTCCCTTTTGCTTTTCCTTTTTGCATCTTTTCTTTCTCCAGCTATTTGTAAGTCCTCCTCAGATAATCACTTTCTTTTTCTTTGTGATGGTTTTGTTTCCTGCCTTTTGTACAATATTACAGATATACAATATTACAGACCTCTGCCTATAGTTCTTCGGGCATACTGTTCAGTTCAGTTCAGTTCAGTTGCTCAGTCGTGTCCAACTCTCATATCCATACATGACCACAGGAAAAACCATAGCCTTGACTAGACGGACCTTGTTGGCAAAGTAAGGTCTCTGCTTTTAATATGCCATCTAGGTTGGTTATAACTTTCCTTTCAAGGAGTAGTTCAGTTCAGTTCAGTTCAGTCACTCAGTCGTGTCCGACTCTCTGCGACCCTATGAATCACAGCACGCCAGGCCTCCCTGTTCATTACCCTCTCTTGGAGTTCACCCAGACTCACGTCCATTGAGTCCGTGATGCCATCCAGCCATCTCATCCTCGGTCGTCCCCTTCTCCTCCTGCCCCCAATCCCTCCCAGGATCAGAGTTTTTTCCAATGAGTCAACTCTTCGCATGAGGTGGCCAAAGTACTGGAGTTTCAGCTTTAGCATCATTCCTTCCAAAGAAATTCTAGGGTTGATTTCCTTCAGAATGGATTGGTTCAATCTCCTTGCAGTCCAAGGGACTCTCAAGAGTCTTCTCCAACACCACAGTTCAGAAGCATCAATTCTTTGGTGGTCAGCCTTCTTCACAGTCCAACTCTCACATCCATACATGATCACAGGAAAAACCATAGCCTTGACTAGATGGACCTTAGTCAGCAAAATAATGTCTCTGCTTTTGAATATGCTATCTAGGTTGGTCATAACTTTCCTTCCAAGGAGTAAGCGTCTTTTAATTTCATGGCTGCAATCACCATCTGCAGTGATTCTGGAGCCCAAAAAAATAAAGTCTGACATTGTTTCCACTGTTCCCCCATCTATTTCCCATGAAGTGATGGGATCGGATGCCATGATCTTCGTTTTCTGAATGTTGAACTTTAGGCCAACTTTTTCACTCTCCTCTTTCACTTTCATCAAGAGGCTTTTTAGTTCCTCTTCACTTTCTTCCATAAGGGTGGTGTCATCTGCATATATGTGGTTATTGATATTTCTGCCGGCAATCTTGATTCCAGCTTGTGTTTCCTCTAGTCCAGCGTTTCTCATGATGTACTCTGCATAGAAGTTAAATAAGCAGGGTGACAATATACAGCCTTGATGTACTCCTTTTCCTATTTGGAACCAGTCTGTTGTTCCATGTCCGGTTCTAACTGTTGCTTCCTGACCTGCATACAGATTTCTCAAGAGGCAGGTCAGGTGGTCTGGTATTCCCATCTCTTTCAGAATTTTCCATAGTTTCTTGTGATCCACACAGTCAAAGGCTTTGGCATAGTCAATAAAGCAGAAATAGAAGTTTTTCTGGAACTCTCTTGCTTTTTCCATGATCCAGCAGATGTTGGCAATTTGATCTCTGGTCCCTCTTCTTTTTCTAAAACCAGCTTGAACATCTGGAAGTTCACGGTTCCCATATTACTGAAGCCTGGCTTGGAGAATTTTGAGCATTACCTTACTCGCATATGAGATGAGTGTAATTGTGGGATAGTTTGAGCATTCTTTGTCATTGCTTTTCTTTGGGAGTGGAATGAAAACTGACCTTTTCCAGTCTTGCGGCCACTGTTGAGTTTTCCAAATTTGCTGGCATATTGAGTGCAGCATTTTCACAGCATCATCTTTCAGGATTTGAAATAGCTCAACTGGAATTTCATCACCTCCACTGGTTTTGTTCATAGTGATGCTTTCTAAGGCCCACTTGACTTCACATTCCAGGAAGTCTGGCTCTAAGTGAGTGATTACACCACCGTGATTATCTTGGTCATCAAGATCTGTTTTGTACAGTTCTTCTGTGAATTCTTGCCACCTCTTCTTCATAACTTCTGCTTCTGTTAGGTCCATACCATTTCTGTCCTTTCTTGTGCTGATCATTGCATGAAATGTTCCCTTGGTATCTCTAATTTGTTGAATAGATCTCTAGTCTTTCCCATTCTGTTGTTTTCCTCTATTTCTTTGCATTGATTGCTGAGGAAGGCTTTCTTATCTCTCCTTGCTATTCTTTGTAACTCTGCATTCAGATGGGTATATCTTTCCTTTTCTGCTTTGCTTTTCATTTCTCTTCTTTTCACAGCTATTTGTAAGGCCTCCTCAGACAGCCATTTTGATTTTTTGCATTTCTTTTCCTTGGGGATGGTCTTGTTCCCTGTCTCCTGTACAATGTCACAAATGAAAACTGACCTTTTCCAGTCCTGTGGCCACTGTTGAGTTTTCCAAATTTGCTGGCATATTGAGTGCAGCACTGTCATACGACCCAGATAATCATGATGATGATGTGATCACTAATCTAGAGCCAGACATCTTGGAAAGTGAAGTCAAGTGGGCCTTAGAAAGCATCACTATGAACAAAGCTAGTGGAGGTGATGGAATTCCAGTTGAGCTGTTTCAAATCCTGAAAGATGTGAAGAGGTACCACTTCACACCAGTCAGAATGGCTGCGATCCAAAAATCTGCAAGCAATAAATGCTGGAAAGGGTGTGGAGAAAAGGGAACCCTCCTACACTGTTGGTGGGAATGAAAACTAGTACAGCCACTATGGAGAACAGTGTGGAGATTCCTTAAAAAATTGCAAATAGAACTACCTTATGATCCAGCAATCCCACTTCTGGGCATACACACTGAGGAAACCAGAATTGAAAGAGACACATGTACCCCAATGTTCATCGCAGCACTGTTTATAATAGCCAGGACATGGAAACAACCTAGATGTCCATCAGCAGATGAATGGATAAGAAAGCTGTGGTACATATACACAATGGAGTATTACTCAGCAGTTAAAAAGAATTCATTTGAATCAGTTCTGATGAGATGGATGAAACTGGAGCCAATTATACAGAGTGAAGTAAGCCAGAAAGAAAAACACCAATACAGTATACTAACACATATATATGGGATTTAGGAAGATGGCAATGACGACCCTGTATGCAAGACAGGAAACAAGACACAGATGTGTATAATGGACTTTTGGACTCAGAGGGAGTGGGAGAGGGTGGGATGATTTGGGAGAATGGGAATTCTAACATGTATACTATCACCTAAGAATTGAATCGCCAGTACATGTCTGACGCAGGATGCAGCATGCTTGGGGCTGGTGCATGGGGATGACCCAGAGAGATGTTGTGGGGAGGGAGGTGGGAGGGGGGGTCATGTTTGGGAACGCATGTAAGAATTAAAGATTTTAAAATTAAAAAAATAAATAAATTTTAAAAAAACAAACAAACAAACAAAAAAACAAATCCTGAAAGATGAACTGAACTGAACTGAATACTATTTACATGAAAAGAAAGTGAAAATGAAAGTTGCTCATTCATGTCCAACTCTTTGTCATCCCATGGGCTATACAGTCATTGGATTTCTCTGAGGAGAATACTGGAGTGGGTAGTTATTCCTTTTTCCAGGGGATCTTTGCAACCTAAGGATCAAACCCAGGTATCCTGCTTTGCAGATGGATTCTTTACCAGCTGAGCCACCAGGGAAGCCCAAGAATACTGGTGTGGGTAGCCTATCCCTTCTCCATGGGATATTCCTGACCCAGGAATCAAACTGGGGTCTCTTGCATTACAGGTAGATTTTTTACCAGCTGAGCTACCAGGGAAATCCCATTATTTACATACATGTGTATACATATATATAATAAATTTACATAGAATATATTTTATATATATATAATAAATTTTAAAAGATGAAAGTGGTTACCTCTTCAGAAAAATTGAAGTGGGGATTAATTGTTGATTTTTGTTATAAGTCATACAGTATTACTTGAGTCTTTAAACTATATGTAACTACTAGTTAGAAGTAAAAATAAAATCAAAAGAAATGGCATAAAATTTCCATAAATTTTATATTCCCCCAGAAGAGTACTTGAAGTGTTAACAGTCTATGTTGCATTTTTATTATAATCTTGTATCCTTAATAATAAAATGAGCTAAACGTATATTTTGCCCTTATTTGAACTTTCTTAGTTTCACCACCTATAAAATAAATATAGTTGTATGCAGTCTTGTATTACTTCCTTGAATATTCTGAGGATACTTGACATACCAGAAGATAGAATTATAATCTGTTTAGATCAACTGTAGGTAATTTAAATGTTATATATTATTTGATCAATGTTGAGAGGAGAAATACATGAGACCATCAGAGGTTAATAACTTGCATGAGAAATTTCTATTGGCAAATTGTCATGATAACAGGAAAATTCTTTAGTACTGTTATGTGCTTAACAGAAGCATACAATTATAACATTTTTTTTCTCTTGTTCACACCAAAAAAAAAAAAAAAAAGAGAGAGAGAGAGGCTATACTTAAGTTTTAATTCAGATTGCTTTCTCAAAAAATTGAAGCAGCTTCTCTATAGGAATATCCTGGAGAATTTCATAAATATATCATACTGCATGATAATTCCATTAATTTGAAAGTATCAGCATGAAAAATCTTTGATTCATAAAGAATTTAAAAAGTATATTTCTGATGTATTTTTTTGTTTTGTTTTGTTTTGACATGTCATAGTTATATTAGTCTGCCAGCTCATAACAAGATGACTGCTGTTGGCCAACTAGCCAAGGGTCAACCTTGATCCTCCTATATCCCTGCTATACAGCAGTTTCCTTATCATCAGTCCAGAAAGATGCTATTTATCAAGGCTCCTCAGGCAGAAACTCCCTAGGGTAAGGTGAGTTCCAGAGTCTACTTTGGTAGTACAGAAGAAATATAGTTGAAATACATACTAAGGAGAAATTCAAACAAAGAAATAAATCACAAAAGGGCTGATGTACAAAAATAGGGGAATATAAGGTATCTAAGTGTTCTTTTGTATACCACACATCTTTTTACCCCCTACTTATTGCAGAGGGAAATTCAAATATTAATGTATCTAAACCCTGTAGTCGCTCCAAGATATATCAATTATTGGTAAGAATGTTTATTTTTATTTGGAAGCACACAATTTCTTCTTGACAAAATTAGGTTGCTGTAAATCTTCAGTATTTCTATCAGATGATTCAGTCAAGGTTTCTTGTTTTTGTTTTTTTTTTTTAATAGGAAATATTCAGTAGATGGTACTTATTATTAGACATAAAGGTTAGCTTAGATTAAGGTCTTAAATTTTTTCTATAAAGGATCAGTTAGTAAATATTTTCAGTTTTGCAGGCCATCCAGTCTCTGACAACTACTCAACACTGCCATTGTAGTATAAGAGCAGCCAGAAATTATACACAAATGAATAGGTGTGGCTATGTTCCAAAAAACCTTTCTCCACAAAACAGGGAGCCAATGGAATGTGGCTTATGGGCAGGAATTTGCTGACACCCTGGATTAGAAGATTTTATAAATAAGTAATCAGAGGTGACTGAATCTTATATCTACTACTTCCTAAGTAGTCCCCAAGAAGAATACACACATTACCAGTAGTCATATGGGAAATTAAATACCAATTTAGGAGGGTTGAAATCAAGCAAATTCCAAAGCTATGGATCTACCTGGCTGAATCACATGAACAAGCATATGGGCCAAAATGGGGGTTTCTTTTCTGTCTACATCAAAAGAGAATCTGACTATTTGGATATTATTGATCTCTTTCTGGTCATATCCCACAAAAAAGAGTAACAGTGACAATCAGGTAGAGGTGAAGAGTGTTGGTGTGGCTCCTGAAGGCAGTTGAGCACCCACTAAGCAAGCACCCATGCTGGGTATAGTAGGAATGGATGGAATGAAGCAGTTCCAGCTCCAGAACTGGCCACAGTTTAATTTACTGAGATAGCTAGATACCCAGAGAAAGTATAAAAGATGTCATCCATGAATAAGTATGAATTTGCTTTTCAGAGAATGGTGATCATAATTAGTAGTGACTATAGACTAATCAATCATTAGGTATTAATCATTCAGATGATTAATTCTCCATCCCTGTATGGGGAGCCAAGGAGTAGAATAAAAGACTGAAACTCTTTCCAGAGAGAGAGAAAGAAGAGGGGAAAGAAACTTTAAATTAAAGATATGAATTTTTTTTTCAAAACTGTTCCCAATGCTTGATAATGCCTCAATAAATGTTGCTTATAATTCTCCCTGAGATCTAGCCTTGGCCCTTCCACAGATTAGCTGCATATATGGACAATTTAGGAGAAGGCAATGGCACCCCACTCCAGTACTCTTGCCTGGGAAATCCCATGGACGGAGGAGCCTGGAAGGCTGCAGTCCATGGGGTCGCTGAGGGTCGGACACGACGCGACTGAGCGACTTCACTTTCACTTTTCACTTTCATGCATTGGAGAAGGAAATGGCAACCCACTCCAGCGTTCTTGCCTGGAGAATCCCAGGGACGGTGGAGCCTGGTGGGCTGCCCTCTAAGGGGTTGCACAGAGTCAGACACGACTGAAGCAACTTAGCAGCAGCAGCAGCATGGAAAATTTATAAACATTCCTAGGTTCTAGCTTTGTTAACTGAAATCTGATTATATTAAATCAATCTAACCCAAAGCCTCCTCCTGACCTCAGCTCGGTCAAGAAAGCCCGATGTAATCTCCTCCTGACTTAACGGAAATCAGCGTAATACACCTTTCATTGTGCCATCTACCACATATCATGTATCTTTTCTTTACTATCACACAGTAATCGCCATGTTGTTTAATATTCATTTATGTAGTTATTTGATTAACCTCTCTCTCTTCTCTATACCATAGGTCTACTGGGGCAGATACCTTATTCACTTCCTAGCACAGATTTTGGAACTCTATTCTGTTAGTAATTCCAAGGAATATGCACCCAGATACGAAACTATGATTCTGTGATTCTCGAGAATCTTACAATATTACTCATTTGTGTGTTTATTCATACTTCTATTGATTCATCACGGAGCTACTCCCATTCTGTGACTGAGCATTGCACTAGGTCCTGGTGAGACAGGCACGGAATGGTAGAGAAAGTCACTCCCTCACGGAGTCAAGAGTAGAAAACTTACATGTCAACACACAAATACTTATTCAAGCATAGTTTTAAAAAAGGTGTTAAAAGACAAGTGTAGCATTGTGAGCATATATAATTAATGGATTCGACCCACTTTGGGAGTCATGGGGGTAGATTTTAAAGAGGAAGTGACATTTAAACTTGTGTTGTACCTGAAAGATGCATGGGTAAGCAAAACATTAAATATACAGATAAATTAAATACACATATACAGATGCACACACACAGTCTACAAGGCAGTGTGTGATAAATGCACATACCGTAATATAATAGCTGTAGATTTTAATAAGAGAAAACAGAATATCTAGGAGTAGTCTAAGCTTATATTTCAGCCATTGTTTGTTTCAGATCAAGACAGAAAGTTATGGTCAGAATATTACACAGGTAATGAATTTAAAGGCAAACCAGAATAGCATGCAGTCTTTCTCTCCCTGCTCTGTCCATGCACACGTGCGGACACGCACCCCCACCCCCACCCCCGCAACCCCAACATTTACCATAACTCAGCATGGAAAGTCTAAAGTACTAGAACTAACAAAAATAAAATTTCTTAGATAATTCGAGATTTTACTGATATAAAATATGTTATTCATATTCAGATAGAGCCTAATTTTTTCAATTCCCTATTTTACAATCTTTATTTATGAGAACTGATCATCCACATTGTCTTCTTTCTGAATTTTAATAAGGGATAATTTAAGGCATGAGTATTCTCCTTTCCCATCTTAGATTTTTTTCAAGGTAATTAAAGTAAATGGGGCATAATAAAGAAAGAATAGAGCTGCCAACCAAGAGTTTCTAAAATGAAAAGAAAAAAAAAAAACAAACCCAAACTGAGTATTTTGGACTAATTTAGAGCCAGTCTAAATTGCAAGCCATTTAAAAGATGTATATTTTACTTTTTTAACTACATTAGGTAAGTAAAATTGAATGTCAGGACTATGTGTTGGAAATTGCTTTAAGGAACAGATGAATGATTTATAAGTAAACACATGATAAGATAAAAATTACTTCAGAATACTAGAGAGTACTTAAAAACAGTTTTTCAAATAACAGATGATTTGGATCTAATAGTCTGCAGGTTTTTAAAATTTTTTTCCTACCGTCATAAATACATAGGGGGTATTTTCTTCATAATTAGTGAAAAGATCAGTGTCAACTCAGGCATTTGTCATCTGAAATCATAAAGTAGTGAGGTTTCTTCTTTATAGTTTTATCTTTATGCTGTCAACCCATGGTATTACTCTAGGCATATCACCATCTCTAATATGTTAAAAAACAAACATGAACAATTTCAATGCTAGCACAACTCTTTCACCAAATCTGATAACAAAACTTCAAAACGTTTAGCAGTTTTCTTGTTACTGTTTAACCCTGCTCAAACATAGAGGTTATTTGACTGCAAAACAGATGATTTTTTTGTTTTGTTTTGTTTAAACAAGTGAATGAGTCATAGAAAGGGAAATAAAATTTTACCCTTATTTTAAGGGAGCCCTTTGTGGGTTTTAAAAACAAACCTTGGGGAAAGCAAGAGACCCTTGGGTGCTGAGCTGTCAATCCAAAGATGATAATAACACATGTTTTTGGAATACTGCTGGCTCAAAGATGTTATAATGTGTCAGAAGCAAACAGCCCCACTCATTCTGGTAGCTTTATTGCTTCTGGCATGTTATGAGTAGAGATGTGTGTGGTTTTAAAACTACAAAGATTAAATTGCCTAACACTATGTATTGGAAGGCCTGGACCAAGTGGCAGCTTAATCAGCATTTTTCTTCCTCTGTATGTAAATGGTATAATGCATGTCCTGCAAATGATACTGTTTATCATATACTGACAGAAGATGCTGCTGAAATCAGATGCATTTCCATTTGTTTCCTTACTTGAGTTTGATTTGTAAAATCAGATTTAAACAGTGAATAAAATTGAGTCTAAATTTCAAGGACAGACAACTTAATGGCATTTATCATAACTGGAACCAAGTCTAGAAATGGTTATATGAAGTCCAACTTCTACAATTTGAAGGAACAATGTGTCTTTATTTTTACCTTTAAAATAATTAGTCTAAATATAATAAATTGTATGGAAATTACAGGCATTAAATTACTGGAAACCTAATATCAGTCAAATGTTCATGTGTGCACTGCATTTTGTATACTGAGCTGCAGTGTTCACTCTAGTTTAGTAGCTCAGTTGTGTACAACTCTTTGTGACCCCATGGATCACAGCATGCCACACCTCCCTGTCCATCACCAACTCCCGGAGTTTACTCAAACTCACATCCATTGAGTTGGAGATGCCATCCAACCATCTCATCCTTTGTCATCCCCTTCGCCTCCATCCTTAAATCTTTCCCAGCATCAGGGTCTTTTCCAATGAGTCAGCTCTTCGCTTCAAGTGGCCAAAGTATTAGAGTTTCAGCTTCAGCATCAGTCCTTCCAATGAATATTCAGGACTGATTTCCTTAGGATGGACTGGTTGGATCTCCTTGCAGTCCAAGGGACTCTCAAGAGTCTTCTCCAATACCACAGTTCAAAAGTGTGAGTTCTTCAGCACTCAGCTTTCTCTATAATTCAACTCTCACATCCATACATGACTACTGGAAAAAACCAGAGCTTTGAATAGATGGACTTTTGTTGGTAAAATAATGTCTCTGCTTTTTAATATGCTGTGTAGGGTTGGTCATAACTTTTCTTCCAAGCAGCAAGCATCTTTTAATTTCATGGCTGCCGTCACTATCTGGAGAGATTTTGGAGGCCCCAGAAATAAAGTCTGTCACTATTTCCACTGTTTCCCCATCTATTTACCATGAAGTGATGGGACCAGATACCATGATCTTTGTTTTCTGAATGTTGAGTTTTAAGCCAACTTTTTCACTCTCCTCTTTAACTTTCATCAAGAGGCTCTTTAGTTCTTGTTTGCTTTCTGCCATAAGGGTGGTGTCATTTGCATATCTGAGGTTATTGATATTTCTCCTGGCAATAGGATTCCAACTTGTGCTTAATCCAGCCCAGCGTTTCTCATGATGTACTCTGCATATAAGTTAAAGAAGACTCTTGAGAGTCCCTTGGACTTCAAGGAGATCCAACCAGTCCATTCTGAAGGAGATCAATCCTGGGATGTCTTTGGAAGGAATGATGCTAAAGCTGAAACTCCAGTACTTTGGCCACCTCATGAGAAGAGTTGACTCATTGGAAAAGACTCTGATGCTGGGAGGGATTGGGGGCAGGAAGAGAAGGGGACGACCGAGGATGAGATGGCTGGATGGCATCACTGACCCAATGGACGTGAGTCTGAGTGAACTCCGGGAGATGGTGATGAACAGGGAGGCCTGGCGTGCTGTGATTCATGGGGTCGCAAAGAGTCGGACACGACTGAGTGACTGAACTGAACTGAACTGAACATATTCCTTTCCTAATTTGGAACCAGTCTGTTGTTCCATGTCCAGTTCTAACTGTTGCTTCCTGAACTGCTTACAGATTTCTCAGGAGGCAGGTCAAGTGATCTGGTATTTCCTTCTCTTGAAGAATTTTGCACAGTTTGTTGTGATCCACACAATCATAAGCTTTGGCATAGTCAATAAAGCAGAAGTAGATGTTTTTCTGGAACTCTCTTGCTTTTTTGATGATCCCATGGATGTTGGCAATTTGATCTTTGGTTTCTCTGCCTTTTCTAAATTCAGCTTGAACATCTGGGAATTCATGGTTCACGTACTATTGAATCCTGGCTTGGAGAATTTTGAGCATTACTTTACTAGCGTGTGAGGTGAGTGCAATTGTGTGGTAGTTTGAGCACTCTTTGGCATTGCCTTTCTTTGGGATTGGAATGAAAACTGACTGAACTGCTAGAGAGCTTTTTTTTTTCTAACATATTTACAGTACCACAAACAATTTTAAAATGTGACAGAGACATTGCTTTGATTTATGAGTATTTTATAATTATAGTTATTCTTACATGAATTCTTTACTAGCTTGGAAAACATAGGGCAGTCTGTAAATACAAATCTCTTTGGCAGATAATTATATACTTAAGAAGGTTAGAAAATCTTGATACACCTTATCCATCTTCTCAGCAGACTATACACAGTGTAAAATCAATGTGAACCCTCCCCCGCTAGACATGCCAAAAGCCTGAGATCTTTTAAGACATTATTCTGAATACTGTTATAACAAATGTATATCAAGATTGCAAATTTTAGAAATCAAGGCAGTGCCATTCTTAGCTACAAGCATCAATAGCTCTTTACAGATCCTCTGCAAGTCACTAACACTGAAATATGTCATTTTTCCCTATTATGCCCAATGGAAAATATTTTAATGTTTGCTAACAAATTCCAATTGTGTTAAAAAGTCACTTGAACCAAACTGCTGTCCACAGGCAAGAGGATAAGGGATTGTACATTTTTAAGTGTTCACTTGCAAGTGAAGGGAAAGGAGAGTATTCAAGCTTATGCCCTGGGAAACACATGAAAAGGTGGTGATTTTGTTAAAAGTTCACTGTCCAAAGATGCCCAAATGCCCAAAGATGCCTAGATGTTTTCTAGGTTTGTGCTACTTCTTTTTGGCTGAGGTAGTTTAGAGAAGCCCTTAAAACTGCCCTTGAAATTCTGAATTGGGGAAGTAGGGCAGGTGGAGGGGCCCTAGTTCAACCTGGCTAGTTGGGAAGCTTGGCCAACTTCACTAACATCTGGACTGGGGCTAGGTACAGTCACTGTCCAGCAATGCTGGGCTCAGTTTCACTTTATACAATGCCCTACCCCGCCCTGCTCCATGAAATCTCTAGCCTTGGGGAAAAACAGATCCTTTGGATTGGAATGGAATTCATGCTGAATGGGCTCTGAGCCCTTGGTAGGAATGCCAGCTGAGTCATAAGTATACCTGGATTTACACATTAAATATTTGGAGTATGTATCTTGATTTGTACTCTGGCCGCAGATCTCAGAATATTAGGTGTGGGCCTGAAACAGGGGACTTTCTTGGCATCATAATAAGACAGCTTTGGATAACCTAAAAAAAAAAAAAATCACTGACTCCTCATGTTGGCACTGACATGAGGAAACATCACTTTGATTAAGATTCTTTGTTCATACATACATATTTAGAGCCTCCAAGCCTTAACATACTATGATAAATTTTACTTTATTCTGAATGTGTCTCTGTGTGAAAGTCTCAGTCCTGTCTGACTCTTTGTGACCCCATGGACTGTAGCCTGCCAGGCTCCTCTGTCCGTGGAATTCTCCAGACCAGAATACTGGAGTGGGTAGCTGTTCCCTTCTCCAGGGGATCTTCCCAACCCAGCGATAAAATCCAGGTCTCCTGCATTGCAGCCAGATTCTTTACCAGCTGAGCTACAAGGGAAGCCCTTATTCTGAATACTGACTCATGAAATAATGATAATATACATTTATCATTCATAGAATCCTACATTGCTGAACTGTACAGTATAGACATCTTTAGGGCTTTGAGGAATAATAGTACTTTAAGTTTAGTACCACTTGCTTAGAAAAAAATAATGCAATCAATTATTAAAACATAATTTGCTAATTAAAACTTCAGCATGATATATACTTAAAACTGGGAAAACATAAAATATTACCTTTTTTTCCCCAGTACTTCTTTATTTCATAAAGTCTACTTTTTCTACATTTTTGACACTTTTAGAAACCAAGGACTATGCTAAAGATATTTCCATGATTTCTTTGTCTAAGCCAATAACAACATGGTTTATATCATGCACTTTAAAAGCATATGTAAGACATGGGACTTCCCTGGCAGTCTAGTGGTTAAGACTTGCCAGGGCGTGCAGGTTTGGGCCTGATTGGGGAGCTAAGATCCCACATGTCTCACAGCCAAATAACCAAAAGTATTCCAATCCCAAAGAAAGGCAATGCCAAAGAATGCTCAAACTACCGCCCAATTGCACTCATCTCACACGCTAGTAAAGTAATGCTCAAAATTCTCAAAGACAGGCTTCAGCAATACGTGAACCATGAACTTCCAGAGGTTCAAGCTGGTTTTAGAAAAGGCAGAGGAACCAGAGATCAAATTGCCAACATCCGCAGGATCATCGAAAAAGCAAGAGAATTCCAGAAAAATTTCTATTTCTGTTTTATTGACTATGCCAAAGCCTTTGACTGTGTGGATCACAGTCAAGAAACTGTGGAAAATTCTGAAAGAGATGGGAATACCAGACCACCTGACCAGCCTCTCAGTTCAGTTCAGTCGCTCAGTTGTGTCCGACTCTCTGCAACCCCATGAATCGCAGCACACCAGGCCTCCCTGCTCATCACCATCTCCCAGAGTTCACTCAGACTCACGTCCCTCAAGTCCGTGATGCCATCCAGCCATCTCATTCTCGGTCGTCCCCTTCTCCTCCTGCCCCCAATCCCTCCCAGCATCAGAGTCTTTTCCAATGAGTCAACTCTTCTCATGAGGTGGCCAAATTACTGGAGTTTCAGCTTTAGCATCATTCCTTCCAAAGAAATCCCAGGATTGATCTCCTTCAGAATGGACTGGTTGGATCTCCTTGCAGTCCAAGGGACTCTCAACAGTCTTCTCCAACACCACAGTTCAAAAGCATCAGTTCTTCGGCACTCTGCCTTCTTCACAGTCCAACTCTCACATCCATACATGACCACAGGAAAAACCATAGCCTTGACTAGATGGACCTTAGTCGGCAAAGTAATGTCTCTGCTTTTGAATATGCTATCTAGGTTGGTCATAACCTTTCTTCCAAAGAGTAAGCGTCTTTTAATCTCATGGCTGAAATCACCATCTGCAGTGATTTGGGAGCCCCCCAAAATAAAGTCTGACATTGTTTCCACTGTTTCCCCATCTATTTCCCATGAAGTGATGGGACTGGATGCCATGATCTTTATTTTCTGAATGTTGAGCTTTAAGCCAACTTTTTTACTCTCCTCTTTCACTTTCATCAAGAGGCTTTTTAGTTCCTCCTCACTTTCTGCCATAAAGGTGGTGTCATCTGCATATTTGAGGTTATTGCTATTTCTCCCAGCAATCTTGATTCCAGCTTGTATTTCTTCCAATCCAGCGTTTCTCATAATGTACTCAGCTTAGAAGTTAAATAAGCAGGGTGACAATATACAGCCTTGACACACTCCTTTTCCTATTTGGAACCAGTCTGTTGTTCCATGTCCAGTTCCAACTGTTGCTTCCTGACCTGCATACAGATTTCTCAAGAGGCAGGTCAGGTGGTCTGGTATTCCCATCTCTTTCCGAATTTTCCACAGTTTATTGTGATCCACACAGTCAAATGCTTTGGTATAGTCAATAAAACAGAAATAGATGTTTTTCTGGAACTGTCTTGCTTTTTCCATGATCCAGCGGATGTTGGCAATTTGTTCTCTGGTTCCTCTGGGGAAATGTATATGCAGTTGAGGAAGCAACAGTTAGAACTGGATATGGAACAAGAGACTGGTTCCAAATAGGGAAAGGAGTACGTCAAAGCTGTATATTGTCACCCTGCTTATTTAACTTCTATGCAGAGTATGTCATGAGAAACGCTGGGCTAGAAGAAGCACAAGCTGGAATCAAGATTGCCAGAAGAAATATCAATAACCTCAGATATGCAAATGACACCACCCTTATGACAGAAAGTGAAGAGGAACTAAAAGGCCTCTTGATGAAAATGAAGGAGAGTGAAACAGTTGGCTTAAAGCTCAACCTTCAGAAAATGAAGATCATGACATCTAGTCCCATCACTTCATGAGAAATAGATGGGGAAACAGTGGAAACAGTGTCAGACTTTATTTTTTTGGGCTCCCGAATCACTGCAGATGGTGACTGCAGCCATGAAATTAAAAGACGCTTACTCCTTGGAAGGAAAGTTATGACCAACCTAGAGAGCATATTCAAAAGCAGAGACATTACTTTGCTGACTAAGGTCCGTCTAGTCAAGAATATGGTGTTTCCAGTAGTCATGTATGTATGGATGTGAAAGTTGGACTGTGAAGAAGGCTGAGCACTGAAGAATTGATGCTTTTGAACTGTGGTGTTGGAGAAGACTGTTGAGAGTCCCTTGGATTGCAAGGAGATCCAACCAGTCCATTCTGAAGGAGATCGACCCTGGGATTTCTTTGGAAGGAATGATGCTGAAGCTGAAACTCTGGTTCTTTGGCAACCTCATGCAAAGAGTTGACTCATTGGAAAAGACTCTGATGCTGGGAGGGATTGGGGGCAGGAGGAAAATGGGACGACAGAGGATTAGATGGCTGGATGGTATCACCGACTCGATGGACCTGAGTTTGAGTGAACTCTGGGAGATGGCGATGAGCAGGGAAGCCTGGTGTACTGCGATTCATGGGATCGCAAAGTCAGACACGACTGAGTGACTGAACTGAACTGAAACAGAAGTAATATTGTAACAAATTCAGTAAAGATTTTTAAAGTGGTTGATATCAAAAAAATCTTTAAAAATATCATATGAAAGTCTTGATAACTAGTTAAAACATAGTGAAGAAAATGTTTAATGTACCCTATCATAAGCTCTTAGAATTTGGGAATTAGGGAGAACGCCTCACCTACTGGAGAACATGCATAAATATTAATGTATATATATATATGTGTGTGTGTGTGTGTGTGTGTGTGTTAAGAGCAATCTTGACAGAGAACAGAGCATTGACTATGGTGGGTTGGAGCAAAGAGAACAGTGTGAACATTTATGGTGATGTATAGAGAAGTGGCTCTGAAGTCCTGAGTATAAGCAGTGACAATGTGTTTGGTGAGAAAACGTAATATTTCATTCATTTACTCAACTACTGACAGTGAGTCTAATATGAGTTATTTACTATACTGGGCAATAGGATAGAATTTTGAATATAATACATGAGTTTTTCACTCTGAGATAGTTTGAAGATAGATATTTTAGGTCCTAGTAACAGAGAAAGAGAATGTGGGTATGGCTTGGGGGGAAGAATTAGAAAAAGAAAACAGGAAATAATTTACAATTAAATAATATAGTATGCCAATGCATATATATGGAATTTAGAAAGATGGTAACGATTACCCTGTATGTGAGACAGCAAAAGAGACACAGACGTATAGAACAGTCTTTTAGACTCTGTGCGAGAGGGAGAGGGTGGGATGATTTGGGAGAATGGCATTGAAACATGTATAATATCATATATGAAATGAATCGCCAGTCCAGGTTCGATGTATGATACAGGATGCTTGGGGCTGGTGCACTGGGACGACCCAGAGGGATGATACAGGGAGGAGGGAGGGAGGGGGATTCAGGATGGGGAACATGGGTATACCTGTGGCGGATACATGTTGATATACGACAAAACCAATACAATATTGTAAAGTAATTAACCTCCAAATAAAACAAATAAATTTATATTAAAAAATAAATAAATCATAGTTTTTAACAATGCACTAATGACAGAAAAAGACTTCCCAGGTGGCGCTAGCGGCAAAGAACGCACCTGCAAATGCAGGAGACAGAAGAGATGCAGGCTGGATCCCTGGGTCAGGAAGATTTCCTGGAGAAGGGTTCTTGCTGGGAGAATCCCATGGACAGAGGAGTCTACCAAGCTACGGTCCACAGGGTCGCAAAGAGTCAGACACGACTGAAGCAACTTATCACAGATGCACACAATGACAGAAAAATGGGCCTTTAGAGAAAGATGAAACAGCTGACTTAGGTATATGTTTAATCTATTTGTGTGCCACGTGGAGAGATGTCATTTCTAGGATACTAAAAACTGTCAGTTTTAGTATGACAGTTTTTAGTCCAACAAAATGAGTGGAGATAGCTTACATTTGGGAGATGATGTACTGAATTATGGGAATGGAAGGAAATCACCTTGGGGAAAATATAGGAAGAGAAAAAAACCTGAGGGCTATAAGCAGATTCCCAAGAAAAGGCCATCATTGAGGGGGGTATGCTATAGAGGGAGAGGGGGGAAAAATAGTTAAAATGGTACAAAGTAGCCAAAAATGAGTGTTATGATAGATGTCTAGGAAAGAGTTGGAAAAACATGAAATATTCACAGGGACCAATGTTAGAGTGAGAAATATTACAGTAAAGAAAAAAGGTGAGATTAGTTCTAAACATGTTTAGAATAAAGCAAGAGTGGAAGAACTCAGAATTTAATTTGTAGAGGAGTCAGTGAGCATTTAGACAGTTGAATGAGAAAGGAATAAATAAATATGATAGTAGACTGAGAATCAAAGGGGTGTTTTGTGTGCTTGTTTTGTTTTTGTTTTCATAGGAGAATCTAGCCTTTTAATTTATTTCTTTTATTTTTTTAGCTAGGGAAGCCAGAGGAGATTGCAGCTATCAGAAAGAGGGGATATAATTAACCAGGCAAGATCTCAGAGGGAAGACTGAAAAACATAAAGCCCAATGGATCAGGAGTAGAAAGAAGAAAATCACCCTTTATTTGACAAAAGGAAGCATTTCAGGTAGATCATTCTAGTGCCATTTTAATCTAAAATTTATAGAAACCTTATTGAGAGAAAAAAAATATTACCTTCTTTTAAAATGTTCATAGGCTGCTGACATCCCATTTCAGTTATATAATTAAATCACATTTATAACAATGGACATAGGCTGTGTCTATGCTGAGCCCTTATATAAACTCTCCCAAATATAGGGAAAATTTTTAATATTAATACATATAGACTAGAACTCCATACAAGAAGAGTTTTCATTAGCTGCTAATGAAAATTTATGTCCACTCCTCTCACATACTACTTTTAAATATATGATCATCTTAGTACTAATAGGACAGTGGGAAAATATACAATATACAATATTGTATATAATACACATGTATACATGTATATGAGAAATATACAATATGTTGATGCTATCTTATAAAATCTAGTGTAGCAACAACAGAGCTAGGAACTTTGACGCTTGAGTATTTAATGAAAGTCTTTTGATTTCAAGAAAATTTGGGGAAATCTCCCTCAAATATTAATTTAACTTTTTCAAGTGATTACACTGAAAAGTGGTAAGATGTGGCTGTAAGAACACACATCTCACCACGTGACAACAACACTAAATTCTCACAAGTCTCAGAATTTTCATATTACAGCATGTGCAGACCTTAGCCACATTAATAATGGTTTCTGTATAGATCCGCTGTCTCTATTTCTCCTTATTTTGCTTTTCTTCCTTTATTTTCTTTCATTGCATGCATTTTGTTGCTTAAGCTAACTTTTGAAACCAGTGAAATATATAAATAAAAAAAAATAACATGTCCATATCAGTTTTGCATTCACTTGATAAATGTGGAATAGTTCCTTCAAGGATGCATAGGGAATCAGAGCAACAGCCCCCTCAGAAAGCAAAAATACCAGTGAAGCAGATGAAAGCTCTGGGCATCTCCCAAGCAGGGCGACCATTTGAGTTAAATGTGTCCATGATTCTGGAAGATATGGGTTGGGCGCTATGGCAGAGACCACAGAAGGGGAGAGAACCCTTTGAATTCTGGCCCCAGCTCTGGAAGGGGGCAGAAACCTGGTATATTCCTGTGGAGCAACTGTTCCTCTCAACTTACATAGCACCCTTCCAGGTAGAACCTCTCATGAAGGAACAGCATATCATGGTAAGAACATCCTTTCTTAACAAACGGTGGATGGAGAATGGGTCCCCTCAACCCACTTCTGCCAAGGCTCAACTTCTCACTTTGACTAAGCAGTGTGCCTATTTGCATCAGAGGAGTACCCTGTCTGCCAGACCACTCTCTCTAGAACTACAGGTTCTACTAGGCTCTTCCAGTGCCCCCACCTGTATTCCTGTGGCAGCCTCTGTGGTCTGTAGAGAGGGAAGAGGGGACATTGCCACTGAGTGGGACATTCCACAAATGAGTCTAGTCAGGGCAACCCATGCATGTGAACTGCAGTCACTATTCAGCCCAACACTGACACCATCTGGGTGGAAAGAGGAATGAAGTGAAGCAGCCAGTGGATTGAACCCTGAGGTTTGGCTGGTGATCACTCAGGAGCCACGGCCATTAGACTCTTGCGCTGACAGTTGGGTTGTCTGCAGAACACATGTGAACAATGTGAGTGGCCTGACTCCCAGTCTAGAGGACTTAATAAATCAGTGGTTCAGATCCAGGGTGGAAAGAATTATTACTTATTTTGGGAATTATTATCTAATCTTGTTTTTTCTCTTGCATGTGCCTGCAGGACAACCAAATAGCAAGTGAGTCACCTCCATGGAAGTAAAGCCTGCTGACTGCTCAGGGCACCATGTGGAAGGTGAGACATGTAAGCTTGTAAGAGCTTGTCACTAGGGGTGGCATGATGGAGAAGATCATCAAAAAGACATGGCCCACAGCCGGTTGATCCTGTAGTAGGAGCCGGGCAACAGTCGGAAGCTCCTTACCCGCTCCTGTGTCCTTAAGATGTATGCTCTGCACTAGGAACTACTTCAGGGAGGCAGCCTTGAGAGAGTACTGTGTTACTGAGATCTTCTGTCCATAGAGGAGACAACACTCTTAAGGCCTCCATATAAACTCTCAAGATTCTGTTGGGCACTTGTAGTGATTTACTCCTCTTGCGGCCACCCAAAACAAGCCTCATGTTGTAAGTTCCCTCGTTTATTAAAACTGCCTACGAATCTGGAGTGTCCCCCCTTCTTTCTCTTGTGTCTCCTTGCCTTTCACATACATGGATCAGTTGTGAATTTCACCTGGAAAATCTCAGAGTTGCTAACCCTACGAGATCAAAGCTGTACAGGGCTCCCTTTCCTTCGGCACCCCGAGGATACTGTAAACACCGTATAAACGGAAGCACCTTGAATAGAGGATTGTAAACAGCATTGCAACAATGGCCCCTAAGGTCATGGCCTTCGTATTGGAAAGCTTCTACATCTTTAGTCTTGCTTCTATAATCTTTGTCAGCATTAACAGTCTCCAAGAAAACCTCTGCCTTCAAGGAATGTTTTGTTTGTTGATTTGTAACATTTGGGGCTGCTCCAGGTGTGAATTGAGAACCCACTCAGTCGGTATCAGGAGCAACAATTGAAAATCTTCCCCAGCCATTGCCAATATAGTAATTCCATTGCAAACGTGGGCTGAGGAGCGTAGTTGCTCAGAGCATGCGCGGCTGAGATTCCACGGAGGCGCCCAGAGCTGTGGCGAGGGAGGGCGGTATGGGCCAGGCTACCCTTCCTGGCTTCTGCTGTCTGGTTAGACTCCAGCCGGAGCCATTTCTAACTGCTTTCGGGTTATGGTCTTCTCTGGAGAATCTGAATTGCCTCAGATGACAGTTCTCCAAGTTTCCACTTGGTATTCTCCAAACTATCTGTTCACCAGGATTTAGAGGTAAGTGATGCATGTATATTCAGAATTTGTTGATATTTCGGTGGCATATTTTTATTTACGAAAAGCCTCTCCTGTGAAAGTTAGTTCCAGCACGCCTGGAATGTTTTGGTGAAATGAGACGGACCAAGACAGTGTTGACTCCTAGTCAAGGCTAAATTGTAGTGATTTAATAGCGTTGCTTTTCGACCGAGGGGCCACAGTGAGTTTCTGGTGCTTTATTGGGGCTTGTGAAGCGTCGTTTATGGATAGCGGTGAGGATGGTTTACACCTGGTGTTAAGTGAGACCCTCGAAAGGTTCTGCCCCTGGGGTTGGTTACTTAAGAATATGCTTAGACTCAGCAGCAGCAGGGCCCTGGGTTTTTAGTTGCTCTCTGCCTACTGGGTGGTTTGGGGTTTGAGAAAGTGCGTTCAGGGCAGTCCCACAGGTGGAGGAAGGTCGGAAGGAGTACCGATCTTCTGACCTGTGTTGTGAGGCAGCCTTTCGTCGAGATGCGTTTCCTGACCTCAGTGCCGCTGCTGTTTTGTATTTTTTCCTGGCTGTAACTTGCAGATTCTGAAGCGTTTCAATGCGAGTCCTGAGAGAGCTTTTAAGCAACTGAAACTTGTCTGATGGCCACCATTAGTAAAGCCTCCAACAACAAAAACGAAGAACAAAAATGAATAAGCTAAAAAAGTCAGAACCTGAGGGAATGCGGAGGCAAAAATATCTCTAACTCATATCCTCAAGAAGAAACGGTGTTTGCTTATTGTGTACAAAACAATAGATTTAAAGGTTACTTAAATGTAGAAAGTTCGGAAGAGAGAAGAAACCTAAAAAGCAGAAAAAAATGCAAAGCAATGGAAAATAGTAGAGAAATATGCTTAAATATTGTCTAATGGAAGTTTTAGAATATCACAGAAAATGAGGTGGGGGAAATTGACGAAGAAATAATTCATGAAGTCCCTAGAACAGGAAAAATAAATGGCTCCATATTATAAGTCATTCACTGAGTACCAGCCCCATGAATTAAAATGGTCCCAACCAAAATACACCATTATCATGCAATTTTGTAATATCAGAAATAGGGAGAAAAGTTTTCACAGGGAAAAAAGAAAAGACACCAAAACATCAGATTGTGTGATTGTAGAATTCAAGCATTACAGGAAAAAAAATCTAAAATATTTCTGATGAAATTTTTAAAAGTTCTTTACAAAGACTTAAAAATTTAGAAAATTACAAATTTTCAGAACATCTGTATTTGTAAGTCTTGGACATAGGCATATGCCTCCCTATGTATATCAAGATTCTTTTTCATGATATGAAGCAAGGTGTTATATAGTTGTTTTAGCGAGTATGTGTGTGTATGGAATGCTTCATGAATTTGCATGTCATCTTTTTGTGGGGCATGCTAATCTCTGTATCATTCCAATTTTAGTATATGTACTGCTGAAGCAAGTACACATTTAGGATTTTGATTAATATAAATACTAGTAACTAAAATAATCAGAAATAGTTGCAAATAGTGATCACATATTACTTCAGTAGGAGAGTCAACAAATCTTTCTAAATCGCTAAGTACCTTGTGTTTGACCTAAGGATGCTAGAAAGTAAAATGTTGATGTATTGACCATTATTTAAGCATTAGATGTTTAGAAAATATTAAGCATTTTAATTTTTAAAAAGGTAAATTGTGGAAATTTACTATTTTGATCACTGCAGCAAATGATAATGACTGGGTATCATCCCTGATAATCATTAGTTTTTACATAACAATGAAATATAGTTACCAAAGAACAGCTGTTATAAAAAGCAAAACTTGAATAAAGGTATTTAGCATTTTATCCCTTGATTCATTCCTATGTTAGGCAATCTTAGTACCAGTGTGCCAGAAAATTTAGCCTCTACATTTCCAAAAAAACATTTTGATAGGCACTGTGGATATTCTGGTTTGTGTTCCTTCTCAAAGAAAGTCATCTCTCCCCTTTCCTTCTATTTTACATTGCATGGTAGGCTCCTTGGTAGCAGGGAATGAAGGGGAGAAATATGTTTTTTTGCTATTTATATAGAAGAGGCTTTCATAAACACTGTTTCTATGGCCATAGTGCCTGTGCTTGTGCTGGTGATGTGTGTTAACCTCATCAACCTTTAATCCTTAACTGTACTATAGGAGGTTATTGAGATTTCTTTTTATAACCTCATGAAAGAGATTTTTGAAGAAGGAATAATTTTTATTTACTGCATGCAGCACAGCCCAGTAAATAAACTGTACTTAGATATAGTTTATTGTATAAAGAAGAACTCTATCCAGAGCAAAGATAACTACATTTGTATGCTCAGCACTAATCCCTCATGCTTTTTGTATTTGTGCCAAAGTACTTTTGGTAATATTAATTGAAAGGGAACCACATGGTATTTTAAATAGAGTCATGGGAGTTTGTCCCATTATACAGCTGAGTAACTATACAAAACATCCATCAGTACTGACCACAACATTGAATATTGTATCATGGCATCAAACCAAGACATTACGTTTATCTAATCATTGACTTCACATTTATCTCAATCTATTTCAAGACCAGAAATGAAATGCTTGCTGCAAAATTACATTTCCAGCAATTTCTGATAAAGGAAGGAGCTGAATTTTGAATGGAGCAGTTGTTTTCTAAATGGATTTTTAAGACATGGTATATTGGGTCTTGAGTTCATTGATTTGTACTGGACCAAAAGGCACAGGTTGAAAGGGGACATCTCTCCAGTAGAAGAGAGAGTTGGAAGATTGCTTGTTCCCTGAATCAGAGGCCTCAAGGCAAATTTAAAAACCTACTCACACAGCAAATTTCTTTTGATTCTTTAAAATAAAATCGCAAAACTCTATAAGCAGAGTGACATCTTATATCTTTTGGGACATTTTAAAGAGAAAAATACATTACTTCAGTAGATAGGTTAAAGAACTGGAAATAGGATATAGGACCTTTCACCCTTGTATTACCATTTGATGACTGACACCCAGGTTTAAAGTGATCATAATTCTTTTCATTCTGTTTCACTGTGGTCATTTAAGGAGTAGTCATAAGATTTTCATTGAGATAGAAACCCTTGGATTCCTGGATAGGAGTCTATCTTAGGTCATTTAATATAATTTCCAAACCTGTAAGGCTATGCTAGTTGTTAGAATATATTGACTTATCACAAACCAGAATAAAAGGCAACATTCTCCCCAGCTTAGCATTTCAATTTTATTACTGAAGCATGCAAATGTAAAGCCTTAAATTGTTTTATCCCCAGCTAAAATAACTACAGATTCTCTTTCCATTAACTAAATCAAATCCATTTTTAATGCCATTGAACTATTTGCTTCAGTATTATCCTGTGGAAATAAATTGCATTAATAAAAACAAAGCTTAATTCTTATCTCTAAATCCACTGTCTTCCTCATCCTTTTAGCAGACAAAAGTAAGAAGGCAAATAAGAATATAGAGATAGCATTTTCTCTTCCATTTTCATAATTTGGGTAGTTATATTTCTCCACTATTACGGCCAATAAGGTTTTTGGTTTTGGTTAAGTGCTTCCTTTTGGAATTTAATTTTAAAACATCTATCAACATAAAGCATCCATACAAATCAGTGGCATGGAAATTCCAAGATATTTTGAAGAGAACCTGAGAGGTTCTTGTGTGGTCAATAACCAGTCATCCCTGTCTTGCTTTCAGATTATTGAATTCAGGGAATGGTTGTATTACAGAAATATCTTATCAAGGCAGCTTGGTTTTAAGAGCCTCAGATGGGACTGTCCAGTGATCAGTTCTTTTATTCAGTGAATACCTTTTATTCAAAGAATCAGGCTATGAACTCCTCTGGTACAGAGAATTGTTTTATTTTTCTTGAGGAAGGCTATTCAGTTCAGTTCAGTTGCTCAGTCGTGTCCAACGCTTTGCGACCCTATGAATTGCAGCATGCCAGGCCTCCCTGTCCATCACCAACTCCCAGAGCTTGCTCAAACTCATGTCCATCAAGTCAGGGATGCCATCTAACCATCTCATCCTCTGTCATCCCCTTCTCCTCCTGCCCTCAATCTTTCCCAGCATCAGGTTCTTTTCAAATGAGTCAGCTCTTCTCATCAAGTAGCCAAAGTATTTGAAGTTTCAGCTTCAACATCAGTCCTTCCAATGAACACCCAGGACTGATCTCCTTTAGGATGGACTGGTTGGATCTTGAAGGCTATTAGAAAAGTGCTAAAACAAACAAAACTAAAATCTTGCTGTGTTCTCCCTGTGAATAAATCCAGGGTTATTTATTTGATTTTGAATTCAAGATGCCATGGTTCAAAAAGTGTGTTGTTTTTTTTTTCCTTCTATTTCTCTCTCCAAATTATAGAGAAACTTGCTGGCTTTAAAATGGAAAATGAATTATTATTGGCCATTTCAGATTTGTAAATAATCCACTCAAAGGCTTACAGACCGATGTCATGCAAATTCCAAGCTATTTTGAAGAGAACCTGAGAGGTGTTATTTTAATAATTTATAATGGAAACTAATGGGATGATATATTCAAAATGAGCCTAAGCCTCTCATTTCTTCAGTCTCCAGTATTCGGACCTTCTCTCCCTCCTTACCTTCCTTATTCTCTTTCTTCTCTCTCTCTCCCTCATTCTCTTTCATGTCTAAAAGGCAATCAGCATATTATACTTTTAACTTTTCCATTTTTGCTTCAGTTTTGGAAAGAGACTATATGATAGATATCCTACAGAATGTGAAAGTAGAATTTAAATATATGGCATTACAAGCAGGTTGATGTCAATAAATTATATAGCTGAAGAGCCTAAGCTCATAACAAATTAGATTACTGTGATGATTTGAATTTCATATTTAATGGTAGAGTTTGAAACTAGTAAAATTTGTAAAGATCATACTTTAATTGATGTAATGATTTCAGTGTGTAATTCATTATTTTACATTCTTTCATCAAATCTGCATCTCAAAAGACAGTCTATATCTATGGAAAATATTATTAATGTTAAATATAAAATCAGATTATCAGAGACTACATTGTATAATATGAAGCCACCTAAATGATAACTAGTAATGTACTCTATGCACTCTTCTTCAGTTTTGACTGAGATTTTATAGGATTGTAAAAATATTAATGTCACCTGCAGATAAATATATGGAAACTTATTTTTAGTATGTTCCAGATGTGGAGTTACTTTTGTGGTGTTCTTTGTTTTAGAATTTTGTTCTTATTTAAATGAGTTTAGCTCTTAGCTGTTTTCACTCTGCCTTAAATTATCCATGATATTGGCTCATCCATATTTTATGTTGTACAAAACAAATCAATGACAATTTACACCCACTCACCTGTGCCTCAAAATTAGGATAGTTACTTTTGTGGCTTATACATCACCATACATTGTCTCTGTTTAAAGCTTTTTCCTCAACACGTTAATTTCATGGATGAGCTCAGTATCATATCCTTGCTTCCCATTACACACACACTTGGATATGAACTGTCCAGTCATAAAATTACACAATCTCACGAGGTATTTGTGTGTGCTGCATAATTTACTGAACAACTTAGGGAATGGTAACGACATCCCTCACATTGTCTGTTTCTTACTAAATAATAGCTTTTCGGGGCAGTCCTAAGATGGCGGAGGAATAGGAGGGGGAGACCACTTTCTCCCTCACAAATTCCTCAAAAGAACATTTCAACGCTGAGCAAACTCCACAAAACAACTTCTGAATGCTGGCAGAGGACATCAGGCACCCAGAAAAGCAGATCATTCCCTTCAAAAACAGGTAGGAAAAAATATAAAAGATGAAAAAAGAGACAAAGGAGGTGGGGAGGGAGCTCCATCCCAGGAAGGGAATCCCGTCCCGGGAAGGGAATTTTAAGAAGAGAGGTTTCCAAACACCTCGGCAGGGAAACACTCTCCCTGCCGAATCTGTGGCAAGCCTTGGAAGCACAGAGGGCAGCATAACAGGAAGGAAAAATAAATAATTAAAACCAACAGATTACAAGCCCAACAGTAACTCCCCCAGCGGAAAAGCAGCACAGACGCCTGCATCCGCCACTAACAAGTGGGGGCAGGGCAGGGAGGTACGGGAGACGCAGGCTGCATTGCTTTGTAAGACTCGGGCAGGAATGCCCCACGCGTAACCAGAACTTGGGCTAGCAAACCAGACTGGAATAGCTACCATGCAAAAAGCTCGAACATAAGACACCTCCAGGACCGTGCACAGAACAAAGGACGGAACGGAAATAGCTGGCTGCAGACCATCCCCTGCCGGATATAGGCAGCCAGAGCCATAAGGGCTGGAAAGGGGCAATCGCAGCCCTGAAGAGACTTAACCTACCAAACTGCAAGCAGGCTTCTTTGCTAAGATTTCTGGGGGTGCTGGACAGTCACCCTCTACCTCACAAGGGGTGCCAGTGGTACACCCAGAAAACTGAGCAGCAGCAATAGGAAAGGCGACAAGTCGCAGTGACCGCGTTTGCCAAACACCTGAGATACTTGGACCTGGGCACAAAACGCAGTCCCAACTGAATCTGCGCCTCTGAGGGCTACCTGAGCACCGAACCTGAGCAGCTTAGACCGGGGAGGTGCTCGCAGCCTAGGGCCGGCCTCAGATGGTTCCTGGCTGAGCAATGTAGAGCCGGAGCGGTTTGTGCGCTGCAAGCAGGGACAGGCCCAGCAGGGCTGAGACACTGCGTGCACACGACAGTGTTATTTGTTTGCAGCATCCCTCCTTCCCCACAGCGCGACTGAACAAGTGAGCCTAAAAAAAAAAAAAAATGGGTCCACCACTGACCCCCTGTGTCAGGACGGAAATCAGACACTGAAGAGACCAGCAAACAGAAGAAGTTAAACAGAACGAACCACCTTGGAAGTGACCCCACACTGCCCACAACACCAGAGAAAGGGCCAGATATATCTTTACTATTTTTACAATCATTCCTTTTTGTTTTTTTCTTTTTTCTTGTTTTTTATTTTTTGTTGATGCTGTTGTGGGGTTGTTTTTTCTTCTTTTCTTTTTGTTCTTCTTTTTTTTTCCTAACTTTTTAAAATTGTTAAGTCCTCTATTTCTCCTCTAATTTTTATTTCTATAACCTACTACTACTTTTCAAAAAAAAAAAAGACTCTATTTTTTTAAAGCAAACACCATATATAGTCTTTGTGTGGTTGTTGTTGGTGTTTTTTAATAGTTCTTGTGGCTTTGTGGGTTTTTTTTGTTTTCTTTTTTTTTTTTTCTTCTTCTTCTTTTCTTTAATATGGTATTTTTGAAAATCCAACCTCTACTATAGATTTTTAATCTTTGCTTTTTGGTTTTTGTTGTCAATTTTGTACATTTAAAAACCCAAACTTCACTACCCAGTGTTACCTGAGAGCGAGACTACTGGCTTGACCACTCTCTCCTCCTTTGGACTCTCCTTTTTCTCCACCAGGTGGCCTCTGTCTCTTCCCTCCCCCTTCTCTTCTCTGTCCAACTCTGTGAATCTCTGTGTGTTCCAGACGGTGGAGAACACCTAAGGAACTGGTTACTGGCTGGATTTGTCTCTCTCCTTTCCATTTCCCTCTTTTATCCTCCTGGCCACCTCTGTCTATGTCCTCCCTCTCCTCTTCCCTGTATAACTCCATGAATACCTCTGAGCGGTCCAGACTGTGGAGCACACATAAGGAAGTGATTACTGGCTAGCTTGCTCTCTCCTCTTTTGATCCCACCGCATCTCATTCCAGTCACCTCTAACTACCCCCTCCTTCTCTTCTCCATGTAACTCAGTGAACCTCTCTGGGTGTCCCTCAATGTGGAGAAACTTTTCATCTTTAACCTAGATGTTTTATCATCAGTGCTGTATAGATGGAGAAGTCTAGAGGCTACTGTAAAAATAAAACTGAAAACCAGAAGCAGGAGGCTTAAATCCAAAGCCTGAGAACATGAGAACTCCTGAATTCAGGGAACATTAAGCAATAGGAGCTCATCAAACACCTCCATACCTACACTAAAACCAAGCTCCACCCAAGGGCCAACAAGTTCCAGAGCAAGACATACCATGCAAATTCTCCAGCAACACAGGAACACATCCCTGAGCTTCAATATGCAGGCAGCTCAAAGTTACTCCAAAACCACTGACGTCTCATAACCCATTACTGGTCACTCCATTGCACTCCAGAGAGAAGAAACCCAGCTCCAACCACCAGAACTCTAACACAAGCCTGCCTAACCAGGAAACCTTGACAAGCCACTGATACAACCCCACTCACAGTGAGGAAGCTCCACAATAAACAGAACTCCACAAATTCCCAGAATATAGAAAGGCCACCCCAAACACAGCAATATAACCAAGATGAAGAGACAGAGGAATACTCAGCAGGTAAAGGAACAGGAGAAATGTCCACCAAACCAAACAAAAGAGGAAGAGATAGGGAATCTACCTGAGAAAGAATTCCAAATATTGATAGTGAAAATGATCCAAAATCTTGAAACCAAAATGGAATCACAGATAAACAGCCTAGAGACAAGGATTGAGGATGCAAGAAAGGTTTAACAAGGACCTAGAAGAAATAAAAAAGAGTCACTATATAATGAATAACGCATAAATGAGAACAGAAACACTCTGGAGGCAACAAATAGTAGAATAACGGAGGTAGAAGATAGGATTAGTGAAATAGAAGATAGAATGGTAGAAATAAATGAATCAGAGAGGAAAAAAGAAAAACAAATTAAAAGAAATGAGGACAATCTCAGAGGCCTCCAGGACAATATGAAATACTCCAACATTCGAATTATAGGAGTCCCAGAAGAAGAAGACAAAAAGAAAGACCATGAGAAAATCCTTGAGGAGATAATAGTTGAAAACTTCCCTAAAATGGGGAAGGAAATAATCACCCAAGTCCAGGAAACCCAGAGAGTTCCAAACAGGATAAATCCAAGGCGAAACACCCCAAGACACATATTAATCAAATTAACAAAGGTCAAACACAAAGAACAAATATTAAAAGCAGCAAGGCAAAACCAACAAATAACACACAAGGGGAATCCCATAAGGATAACAGCTGATCTTTCAATAGAAACTCTTCAGGCCAGGAGGGAATGGCAAGACATACTTAAAGTGATGAAAGAAAATAACCTGCAGCCCAGATTACTGTACCCAGCAAGGTTCTCATTCAAATACGAAGGAGAAATCAAAAGCTTTACAGACCAGCAAAAGCTGAGAGAATTCAGCACCACCAAACCAGCTCTCCAACAAATTCTAAAGGATATTCTCTAGACAGGAAACACAAAAAGGGTGTATAAACCCAAACCCAAAACAATAAAGTAAATGGAAATGGGATCATACTTATCAATAATTACCTTAAATGTAAATGGGTTGAATGTCCCAACCAAAAGGCAAAGACTGGCTGAACGGATACAAAAACAAGACCCCTCTATATGCTGCTTACAAGAGACCCACCTCAAAACAAGGGAGACTGAAAGTGAAGGGCTGGAAAAAGATATTCCATGCAAATAGAGACCAAAAGAAAGCAGGAGTGGCAACACTCATACCTGATAAAATAGACTTTAAAACAAAGGCTGTGAAAAGAGACAAAGACGGCCACTACATAATGATCAAAGGATCAATCCAAGAAGAAGATATAACAATTATAAATATATATGCACCCAACATAGGAGCACCGCAATATGTAAGACAAATGCTAACAATTATGAAAGGGGAAATTAACAATAACACAATAATAGTGGGAGACTTTAATACCCCACTCAAACCTATGGACAGATCAACTAAACAGAAAATTAACAAAGAAATGCAAACTTTAAATGGTACAATAGACCAGTTAGACCTAATTGATATCTATAGGACATTTCACCCCAAAACAATGAATTTCACCTTTTTCTCAAGTGCTCACAGAACCTTCTCCAGGATAGATCACATCCTGGGCCATAAGTCTAACCTTGATAAATTTAAAAAAATCAAAATCATTCCAAGCATCTTTTCTGACCATAATGCATTAAGATTAGGTCTCAATTACAGGAGAAAACCTATTAAAAATTCCAACATATGGAGGCTGAACAACACACTTCTGAATAACCAACAAATCACAGAAGAAATCAAAATATGCATATAAACTAATGAAAATGAAAACGCAACAACCCAAAACCTGTGGGACACTGTAAAAGCAGTACTAAGAGGAAAGTTCATAGCAATACGGGCATACCTCAAGAAACAAGAAAAAAGTCAAATAAATAACCTAACTCTACACCTAAAGCAACTAGAAAAGGAAGAGTTGGAGAACCCCAGAGTTAGTAGAAGGAAAGAAATCTTAAAAATTAGGGCAGAAATAAATGCAAAAGAAACAAAAGAGACCATAGCAAAAATCAACAAAGCCAAAAGCTGGTTCTTTGAAAGGATAAATAAAATTGACAAACCGTTAGCCAGACTCATTAAGAAACAAAGAGAGAAAAATCAAATCAATAAAATTAGAAATGAAAATGGAGAGATCACAGACAACACAGAAATAGAAAGGATCATAAGAGACTACTATCAGCAATTATATGCCAATAAAATGGACAACGTGGAAGAAATGGGCAAATTCTTAGAAAAGTACAACTTTCCAAAACTGAACCAGGAAGAAATAGAAAATCTTAACAGACCCATCAGAAGCATGGAAATTGAAACTGTAATCAGAAATCTTCCAGCAAACAAAAGCCCAGGTCCAGATGGCTTCACAGCTGAATTCTACCAAAAATTTCAAGAATAGCTAACACCTATCCTACTCAAACTCTTCCAGAAAATTGCAGAGGAAGGTAAACTTCCAAACTCATTCTATGAGGCCACCATCACCCTAATACCAAAACCTGAGAAAGATGCTACCAAAAAAGAAAACTACAGGCCAATATCACTGATGAACATAGATGCAAAAGTCCTCAACAAAATTCTAGCAATCAGAATCCAACAACACACTAAAAAGGTCACACATCACGACCAAGTGGGCTTTATCCCAGGGATGCAAGGATTCTTCAGTATCCACAAATCAATCAATGTAATTCATCACGTTAACAAATTGAAAAATAAAAGCCATATGATTATCTCAATAGATGCAGAGAAGGCCTTTGACAAAATTCAACATCCTTTTATGATAAAAACTCTCCAGAAAGCAGGAATAGAAGGATCATACCTCAGCATAAGAAAAGCTATATATGACAAACCCACAGCAAACATTATCCTCAATGGTGAAAAATTGAAAGCATTTCCCCTAAAGTCAGGAACAAGACAAGGGTGCCCACTTTCACCACTACTATTCAACATAGTTCTGGAAGTTTTGGCCACAGCAGTCAGAGCAGAAAAAGAAATAAAAGGAATCCAAATTGGAAAAGAAGAAGTAAAACTCTCACTGTTTGCAGATGACATGATCCTCTACATAGTAAACCCTAAAGACTCCACCAGAAAATTACTAGAGCTAATCAATGAATATAGTAAAGTTGCAGGATATAAAAACAACACACAGAAATCCCTTGCATTCCTATACATGAATAATGAGAAAGTAGAAAAAGAAATTAAGGAAACAATTCCATTCACCATTGCAACGAAAAGAATAAAATACTTAGGTGTATATCTACCTAAAGAAACTAAAGACCTATATATAGAAAACTATAAAACACTAATGAAAGAAATCAAAGAGGACACTAATATATGGAGAAATATACCATGTTCATGGATTGGAAGAATCAATATGGTGAAAATGAGTATAATACCCAAAGCAATCTACAAATGCAATGCAATTCCTATCAAGCTACCAGCGGTATTTTTCACAGAACTAGAACAAATAATTTCAAGATTTGTATGGAAATACAAAAAAACCTCAAATAGCCAAAGCAATCTTGAGAAAGAAGAATGGAACTGGAGGAATCAACTTGCCTGACTTCAGGCTCTACTACAAAGCCACAGTCATCAAGACAGTATGGTACTGGCACAAAGCCAGAAATATAGATCAATGGAACAAAATAGAAAGCCCAGAGATAAATCCATGCACATATGGACACCTTATCTTTGACAAAGGAGGCAAGAATATACAATGGAGTAAAGACAATCTCTTTAACAAGTGGTGCTGGGAAAACTGGTCAACAACTTGTAAAAGAATGAAACTAGATCACTTTTTAACACCGCACACAAAAATAAACTCAAAATGGATTAAAGATCTAAATGTAAGACCAGAAACTGTAAAACTCCTAGAGGAGAACATAGGCAAAACACTCTCTGACATAAATCACAGCAGGCTCCTCTATGATCCACTCCCCAGAATTCTGGAAATAAAAGCAAAAACAAACAAATGGGATGTAATTAAAATTAAAAGATTATGCACAACAAAGGAAACTATAAGCAAGGTGAAAAGACAGCCTTCAGAATGGGAGAAAATAATAGCAAATGAAGCAACTGACAAACAACTAATCTCAAAAATATACAAGCAACTCCTGCAGCTCAATTCCAGAAAAATAAATGACCCAATCAAAAAATGGGCCAAAGAACTAAATAGACATTTCTCCAAAGAAGACATACGGATGGCTAACAAACACATGAAAAGATGCTCAACATCACTCATTATTAGAGAATTGCAAATCAAAACCACAGTGAGGTACCACTTCACACCAGTCAGAATGGCTGTGATCCAAAAGTCTACAAGCAATAAATGCTGGAGAGGGTGTGGAGAGAAGGGAACCCTCTGACACTGTTGGTGGGAATGCAAACTAGTACAGCCACTATGGAGAATAGTGTGGAGATTCCTTAAAAAACTGGAAACAGAACTGCCTTATGACCCAGCAATCCCACCGCTGGGCATACACACCGAGGAAACCAGAATTGAAAGAGACACGTGTACCCCAATGTTCATCGCAGCACTGGTTATAATAGCCAGGACATGGAAACAACCTAGATGTCCATCAGCAGATGAATGGATAAGAAAGCAGTGGTACATATACACAATGGAATATTACACAGCCATCAAAAAGAATACATTTGAATCAGTTCTAATGAGCTGGATGAAACTGGAGCCGAATATACAGAGTGAAGTAAGCCAGAAAGAAAAACACCAATACAGTATACTAACACATATATATGGAATTTAGAAAGCTGGCAATGATAACCCTGTATGTGAGACAGCAAAAGAGACACCGATGTATAGAATGGACTTTTGGACTCTGAGGGAGAGGGAGAGGGTGGGATGATTTGGGAGAATGGCATTGAAACATGTATACTATCATGTAAGAAACGAATCGCCAGTCTATGTCCGATGCAAGATACAGGATGCTTGGGGCTGGTGCACAGGGATGATCCAGAGAGATGATATGGGGTGGGAGGTGGGAGGGGGTTCAGAATTGGGAACTCATGTATACCCATGGTGGATTCATGTCAATGTGTGGCGAAACCAATATAGTATTGTAAAGCAAAATAAAATAAAAATAAAAATAAATAAAAAATAAAAAATGCTATATACTGAAAAAAAATTCAGGATAGAAAAGTACAGTAACAGTGAGTTGAACATTAAAGTTTTAAGAAATTGGAGGTAATAAGTTTGTCAAAGTAGGTTAAATATAAGGGTGGAGATAAAAGTTGGGTTTAAGGGGCTGAGATGTAATTGAGAAGGGAGGAACAATTATAGTCCATACTCAAAAGGTTGAGCATGATAGTGGAGAGAAATTAGATAAAAGAAGGGCCCATAGTTGGGACTGGGAGCTCTTTTGCTTTGTAGGATGGACAAATAACAGATGGAACATTTATAACTTAGAAAGAAGGTAAAATTATATCAAAATCCAAGAAAATGTCAAATAAGGTAGTAATGAGGTAAAACATGAGTAGTAGTATTTCTCCTGAAGTGGAAAAGTGGTATAGGTTACAAAGATGGGGAGAAAGAAGGAAAGAATGGCTGCATATGTAAATAAGTGCCTACATCAAGATTAATGTGTATATAAGATGGATGCAAAGGAGTCTGAAAAAGAAGGGTGTGCTGTATGAGTAGGAGACTTGAGGGAAGGAGTTCTGGAATAGCAATTACAATAATAAAAGTTGCTCATCATGGATAGCTAAAAAGATTAATAAATTATTTGAGAGGTCTAAGTTTGGAAACTTAGAATTTATAATGGCAATCAAGTACCTATTTCTATAATTTTTATCAGAAGCTCTTAGAATGTGAATTGGTGTCAGTTAGGGAAAACCATAAGAGAAGGCAGTGGCACCCCATTCCAGTACTCTTGCCTGGAAAATCCCACGGATGGAGGAGCGTGGTAGGCTGCAGTCCATGGGGTCACTAGGAGTTGGACACGATTGAGCGACTTCACTTTCACTTTTCATTTTCATGCATTGGAGAAGGAAACGGCAACCCACTCCAGTGTTCTTGCCTGAAGAATCCCAGGGATGGGGGAACCTGGTGGGCTGCCATCACTGGGGTCACACAGAGTCGGACACGACTGAAGTGACTTAGCAGCAGCAGCAGCAGGGAAAACCATATTTAAGGATGGAGATCTTTTTGAGGACTTTTTGCATGTGAGGCAGAAAGTCAAGGAGAAAAGAATGCTGGTGAAAGATACTTGGCCAGTGGGGCTCAATTTGGGTATGTGAGTCAGCTCTCCCTGTGACAACCAACAACCCTAAAATCTTAGTGGATAATGGCAAAAAGCTTTTAAGTTTTGATGACAGATCTTCAAGTCAGCCTGGGTTTGGCTCCATTCTACTCTTTGTCTTCTTAAAAGAATCTTTTCTAATATTGCACTTGTGGCCACTAACATCTCATTGACCAAAGCAAGCCATTTCACATGGTCAAGCCTGATCATGGGATATGTTAATATATGCATCCTATAGGGAGGCCTGGAAGATTAAGAAATATAAAACTATTCAGAGAAGGGGGTGGATACTTGGAAGAATAATAAAATGTCTCACATTGAACTAGAAAAAATGTATGGCTTAGTGGTAATTTATGGGTTAAAATGAAATGAAAAGGGATTGAAGATTAAAACAGTAACAAGTTTAAAGAGAAGAAAGGACTGAGGCAGCTCAGATTTATAATGCATGGTTGCTAAAGTTTCTGAGGTAGGTAGGCCACATTCTAGACCTTTGCACTGATGCTAAGTGGTCTACTGTAGAAACTTCAGCTACCTTCCGACAGAAGGTCTAGATTGAGGTCTTGATAAATGTTGCTTAAATAGTAGGATGGTGATGGATTTTATTATAGCTTGGAGGGTATTTGTGTGAACAGAATTTAGGATTGTCACCATATTAATGTTGAAAATATCTAATTTAATAATGAGAGCAGTGGGGGGAGAATAAGTCTGTGAAATTCCCGAACTTCCAAAAAAGTGAAGGAGTAGCCTGGAGGGTAAATACACATCTAAATGTAGAGCAGGTTTTGAGGACTTTAGTTTTCATTTTCTGAAAATTAGCTTGAAAGTCTCCACTCTGTTCTAACAAATAAAAAGCTAAACAGACTGGAAAATTAGTAACTGTTCTTGGATCCTTAAGAGAGGGGAGGACACAGGGCAAGCTACTGCCCTGAGAATGGACAGATAGACTGGCAAATACACCAAGTCTCACCTTACCAGAGCAGAGACTCATGAGCAGAAACTGCGGTGGGAATGAGCACCGGCAACCAGTACCTGCATGAGAAAGTCAGAACTGTAATGGATCAATTGCTGGAAGCTAGGTGTGGACAAATCTGAGAGTTTAAATAATCCATGGGGACCCACTGCTAGATGTCCCCCTGCAGTCTTGTGTGGTTTATGTCTAGCTCAATGAAATTCCCACAATAAATATCAGAGAAAAATTGCTGCAAACTGTGCTGGAGGAGAGAAAGAGGAAACTTTTTTTTTTTTATGGCTTGCTTGGGGGGCAGGTTGGGGAGTTGGAGGTGGGTATGGGGAGGGCAGGGGGTGGGGAGGGCAGAGAGTAAGAAGCCAGGGCACTTGGCTCTTCTCAACAAGGCCTGTCCTCAGGTGAAACCAAAGCTTGAATGGCTGGAATATTATCAGAGACTGCCTTACCCGGGGAAGGAGAATATCCAACTCTAGCCCATTCTAGTCATCCTCTTCCACCTAAGGGGTAGAAAAAAAATTAAACACTTGTGAAGTTCAAAGTCCAGAAGCATAGGCTCACTAAGAGACTAAGACCCAATCATAGGACTATAGAACCCTTCCTCTCCTACCACACATCACCGCCATATTACTAAAGATCTATTTATAGCTGTTCCTTTTACCCAGTACATCTTGTCTTACTATCAAGAAAACTACAAAACATACAGAAAGGCAGAAAAACACAGTGGACAAATACACAAGGGTAACACAGGAGCTTAATACAGATGGTCATCAAAGAGCCAGTCCAAACAGAGTTTCTCCACTGGAAAAAATCTGCCTCAGAGAGATGTTATTGTTTGAAGTTACTCATAGCAACTTTGAATGTACTCAGGAAATCAAGGCATGTCTTAGACTTTTTCCTCTACATTTTTACTGACCTTCTAAGGTTATTTTATAAGAAAATGAGTTTCAACTCTGTGTTCTTTTATAAGTGAAGCAAACATTGTTATCTGCATCTTACAAAACTTTGAAAACCGTTGTCCAAGCCTACAGCTATATAGGCAGGTTGTAAGCTTTTAACATTGCAAATTGCATGCCCTTTTTCGTTTTAGAAAAAAAGATCTTAGTAGTATTACAACTCATGGGTACTGGCTTGATTCCATTAAATTTTTGCAAAACTTCAAATATTTACTTGTCACATACTCATTAAAAAAAAAGAAAAAATCAATTCCATACAAGCTTCCAAATGTAAAATACACAACAGATGTCTTTTGCTGCTTAACAAATCACACCAAAAATTAATGACTTAAAAACAACTTACCTGTTGTATCTTAGTTTCTATGGCTCAAGCATCCAGGTGTGGCTTGCCAAAATTCTCCGTTTAGCCTATCACCAAGTTTCAACCAAGGCCAAAGTCTGTGGTTTCATCTGATAGCTCAACTAGAAAAGGATCTAATTTCAAGTTCAGAAAGTAGTTGTTTACAGCCCTTGGTTCCTAAGTGTTGTTGGACTGAGGACCGTAGCTTCTCATTGACTGTTGGTCAGAGGCCCTGTAGTCCATTGCCTTGTTGGCCTTAACTGCCTGACAGTTTCCTACATCAACCATGTAAACCAAAAAACCAATAGTGAAACCTGCTAGCAGTAAAGAAGTTACAGTATTTTATAATACAATCACAGAAATGAGATCCATCTCCATGTCGCATTCTACTGGTGGAAAACAAATCATGTGTTCCGCCAAAACCCAGAGTATGCAAGACATGAGTACTGAGAGATAGAAAGCATTGGGGACCATTTTAGATGTCAACCTATCACATTTCCTTAGTTTTGTCTTTCTTTCTGTTTTCTATTTTTAACTTTTTTTCAGATTTATTTAGATATAATTGACATATATGTGCAAGTTTAAAGTACGCAATATTATTATTTGATATGTGTGTGATGTTATGAAGTGTTATCATGATAAAGTTAGTTTATACATCCATCACCTCACATAGTTACATACATATTTTTTCTGCAGTGAGGATTTTTTGAAGATTTACTCTTAGTAACTTTCATATGTGCAGGTGGATTCTTTACCAGCTGAGCCACAAGGGAAGTCCAAGAATACTGGAGTGGGTAGCCTATCCCCCTCCAGGGGATCTTCCTGACCCAGGAATTGAACTGGGGTCTCCTGCATTGCAGGTGGATTCTTTACCAACTGAGCTATTGGGGAAGCCTTTCAGATGTGTAATACAGTATTATCAACTCTTCATACTGCACATGATATCTACATCTTATTTATCCCATAGCCAGAAGTTTATACCCTTTCACAGCCTACACCCATTTATTACCACCCACCCGCATACACAAACACACACCACCCTGGCATTTACCAATCTGTTCTCCGTTTCTATAAGTTTAAGATTTTTTTTAATTTCATATAAAAATTAGATCATAAAATATTTGTCTTTCTCTGACTTATTTCACTTAGCATAGTGTCCTCAAGGTCATCCATTTTGTGGCAAATGGCAAGACTTCCTTGGTCTTGTGGTTGAATAATATTCTCCTGTTATATATACCACATTTTCTTCATCCACTTATTTGTATGACACTTTGGTTGTTTCCATGGCTTGGCTATTGTAAATAATGCTGCAATAACAAGGGAGTACAGATACCTCTTTGAGATAATGGTTTTGTTTCCTTGAATGTATACCCAGAAGTGGAATTGCAAGTGCATATGGTAGTTCTTTATTTCATTTTTTAAAGAATCTCTATACTATTTTTCCCAATAATGGCTATACCAATTTATATTCACACCAACTGAACAAGAGTTTCCTTTTCCCTGCATTTTCAGCAGCAGTAGTTAACTCTTGACTTTTTGATAACAGCTAATGTGTGGGATAATGTCTCACTATGGTTTTGATTTTAATTTGCTATCGTATACATAAAATCCTTGCTAAGACCAGTGTCAAAGAGGTTCTCCCCTCTGTTTTCTTCTGGGAGTTATATAGTTTCAAGTCTTACGTTTCAGTCTTGAATCCATTTTATGTTTATTTTTCTGAGTGGTCTAAATTAGGGGTTTAGTTTCATTCTTTTGCTTGTGAACATCCATTTTTCCCAATACCATTGTTGAAGAGACTATCCTTTTCCCATTGTTTACTCTTGGCACTCTTGCTGAAAACCAGTTGATTTTAAATACATGGGTTTATTTCTGGGCTTTATAATTAATTCATTAATATGTATGTTTTTATGCCAGTACCTAACTAGTTTGAATACTGTAACTTGTATTTTGAAATCAGGAAGTGTGATGCTTATAGGCTTAGGTAACTGCACATAGGTTTATCACCATGATTTTTGTTCAACATAGGATGTTATTTAATATTGGATATTAATAGATCCAGTTTACTACATTGAAAGCAGTCTGTCTCTGGATTATGTCTCCTGTAGTCCAAAAACTAACATGTTTCAATAATGATCACTTAGTGAATTGCTTCTTTTACAACTTGACCTATTAGACTTAGGCTGTCATTGTGAACAGTTTTGCAAAATTCAGTTTTATTTTTTTATTTTTGGGAGTATAGTTGATATACAGTGTATGCAGTTTATTTAAATATACGTATATTCTCCTATGGGGCTTCCCAGGTGGCTCTGGTGGTACAGAACCCACCTGCTAATGAAGGAGATATAAAAGATGAGAGTTCAATCCCTGGGTCAAGAAGATCCCCTGGAGGAGGGCATGGCGACCCACAGCAATCCCATGGCAATCCATGGATTCATGCCTGGAGAATCCCATGGACAGAGGAGCTTGGTGAGCTACAGTGCATAGGATTGCAGAGTCAGTCATGACTGAAGCAGCTTAACACACACATTCTGGCTTCCCTGTCCTTCACTATCCTGCAGTTTTCTCAGACTCATGTCCTTTTGAGTCAGTGGTACCATCCAACCATCTCATTCTTTGTCATATACATATATATGTGTGTGTGTGTGTGTGTGTGTGTGTGTGTGTGTGTGTGTATCTCACAGTTTCTTTTTCCATTCATTTTTTAATGGAATGTAGGTTTTGTTCCATGTGCTGGCTATTGTAAATAGTGCCAATATGAATACAGAGGTGCATGTATCTTTTTAAATTATAATTTTGCCAAGGTATACATCCAGGAGTGGGATTTCTGGATCAAATGGCAACTCTATTTTTAGATTTTTGAGGAACTTCCATACTGTTCTCCATAGTGGCTGTACCAATTTACATTCCTACCAACAGTGTAGGAGAGTTCCCTTTTTCCCACACTTTAGTCAGCATTTGTTAGTTGTAGACATTTTAATGTTGGTCATTCTTACTGGTGTGAGGTGGTACTTCATTGTAATTTTGGTGGGCATTTCTCTAATAATTAGCCATGTTGGCCATCTTTTCATGTGCCTGTTGACTATCTGTATGTCTTCATGGAGAAATGTCTATTTAGGTCTTCTGCCTATTTTTAGCTGGATTGTTTGTTTTTCTTTTATTGACTTGTGTGAGCTATCTGCATATTTTGGAAATTAAGCCCTTGTTGGTCACCCAGTCACTGGTTTGCCTTTTGTTTTGTTTATGATTTCCTTTGTTCTGTAAAAGTTTATGTTTGATTAGGTCCCATTTGTTTATTTTTGCTTTTATTTCTGTTGCCTTGGTAAACTGATCTAGGAAAACAATGGTACAATTTATGTCAGCAAATGTTTCCCTTCTGTTCTCTGGTAGGAGTTTTATGGTGCCCTGTCTTTATTTAAGCCTTTAAACCAGTTTGAGTTTATTTTTGTGTATGGTGTTGAAGGTTTGTTCTAACTTCATTGATTTAAATGAGGCTGTCCAACTTTATCAACACCACTTGCTGAAAAAACTGTCTTTTCCCCATTGTATGTTCTTGTCTCTTTTGTTGAAGTTCAATTGACTATAGGTATGTGGGTTTATTTCTAGATTCTCCATTCTGTTGAAGTTCAATTTTAAAATTTATATGATTTGGCAACAGGTTGCACAAAAATATACAAACAAGCAACCAATTATCATCCAAGAATTTGATCTCAATTTATTCTGAAAATGAAAGTGAAGCCACTCAGTTGTGTCCAACTCTTTGTGATGCCATGGACTGTAGCCCACCAGGCTTCTCCATCCATGGAATTTTCCAGGCAAGAGTACTGGAGTGAGTTGCCATTTCCTTCTCTGGGGCATCTTCCTGACCCAGGGATCAAACCCGGGTCTCCCACATTGCAGGCAGACACTTTTACCATCTGAGCCACCAGGGAAGCCCAATTTATTCTGAGAGTCTATCAAATACCAACATTCCAACTTTAATTGGTATCCCTGTTGTTCCAGATGCACCTCGAAATTTCATTGACAGAACTTTTAAATTAATTTCTACTATAAATATTTTGATTATAGAAATAACAAAAACATGTATTTACTAGGGTCTTTCCCAGAACCAGTAACTTTATACATATATCATCTAGCCTAATTCATTAAACTAATCTACAATACAAATTATATAAGGTGACTATTTTAATTGAGAAAAAAAATTACCTAGGGGTCAAGATTGGAATAGATGACTTTGAAAAAACTTTTGTATAATGGAAAGTTACTGTCCTTTCTAATTCAAAATCCTTTAGATATGGCATTAAAGGTAAATGCAGAGAATAATTACAATGAAGTACATTTGTAAAGCACCATTCGTATGAATAGCTCAAAGCACTTTTTATTGCATTACCTCATTAATCTTTGTGGTATCCTACTGAGTGAGGGTGGCAGGAATTTTATTTCTCTTTTATGGATTTTTCTTAGTGAAATAAAAACTTTTAACTTCCAGGTGTTTTCTCTGTGGCATATTCATGACTGCTTGAAATAAGAAGTGGTAGGCTTAGATTTCCTATTCTAAAATACTTCATTAGTTTATTAAATCAGACTTTCAGCTAGTAGTTATTGAGTGCAAATGTACATTATATAATTATTAAAATGAAGGCCCTGAAAGCTACAATCTAACAGAGAAAAGTCTTCAATATTAGGCTCTTTTGTTAATGGATATATTACATAGTGGGGGCCCTGGAAGGGCTTAAATTGGAGGTGAAATAATAAAAGCTCCCACCTAACATTTGAAAATTTCTTTTTTATCAAGTATATAGGGAAGCAATCTCTGAGCTTTGTGAAAAAGCACTCCCTAGAACTTTGTCTTAACAACTTCTGTCCAAGATTTGTATCTAAGCAAGGCTTAAGGAGATTTAATCTGTTGTCTTAATTCAAGACATATCGAGGAAGCACCTGTTGTAGCCAAGGTGCTGAAGGTAGAAGTAAGTGAGAATACCTGTTCCTAGAAAATATTCAGTCCCGTAGGGAGGATGAAACAAATACTTAAAAATCTCTAGTATGTGGCAGATGATAAACATCAGTAGAGAGGTGAAACAAGGTGCAGTTGATATAAAAAAAGAGGAAGAAAATGCAAGCAAATCAAGAGAGATTTCAGAAAGTAACTCCTCCAGTATAACACATACACCTGTGAATGAAGCCATTTGTCTGTATTGTACCCATGGTGGTTTGAAGAAATAGAATTGCAGTGTGCTCATATGACATGAATGTGAGAGGACATTTCCCCAAAGGAAAACCTTTTTCCAAAGGCAAGAATAAGCATTTATTGTGCAACAATTACTACTCATGAAATTTACCTTGAGAGCAATTATATAGAAAGAATCTATCACCATCAGGAAAGATGACTTTGAAAGGTTTTTAATACCAAATTTACTTTATTTATGGTATGATGTTGTATATGTGGTTCATCACAAAGCAAAGTAATTTATAACTAATAATATGTTATTTTATTTTTTGTAATGATTTTTTCATAGTTTCTAATTGCTTTATTTTAAATTGTATTTTAGCCTTTACTGCCCTGATGATCTTCTAACACCTTGCCTTTACCATCTGGACACTGTTTTCTCCTGCTTTCAGTTGTAATGTTTACGCTGGACTCTTGGTGTATAGCTATTAATGTCATTGTGCACGTCCCTTCAATATCTCCTGCCTATTTGCTTTTCCCTGGGTATTCCGTCTTCTTTCTCATTTTGATTTACTTTTTTAGTTTGCTTCTGTACATCTGCAGGTAACTTCCTAGATGGAGATGGATAGGAGATAAATTTTCTTATGTTTAATTCTGTATTCATACTTTAAAACTTTAATTTAATGGACATATAACTCATAGAGAAAATTGCTTCCATCTAAAGCTTTGGAGTAATTTTCCATTTTCTGTTATCTTCCATTATGTAATTTTTTCTGATGCAAACTCCATTCTAACTTTTGTTCAGTTTTTGTTTTAGATTTTGGTATTTGTTTGGGTGGTGGTTGTTTTTCCTTTGCTTTCTGTAACCTATTCTTCATCCTTGGCATAAGGGAAAAATGGTGAGATGTTTATCTGAAGTCATTTGTAGCCATGTGTGTATATACTTAATCCCTTTCCATGTTTTTGAGGTCCTACCAATTTTAAGGCTCCTGTCACTTTTTATTACTGTAAAATTTTCTGTTACTAGTTTTGTTTTACAATCTATATTTTCTCTCTTCAGGAATTCTATTATTGTTTGTCTATTTGTCAATATAGAGTATACCTTTATGTCGCTCACATTTTCAGTTTGTTTTGCTCTAAGTTCTACAAGATTTTCTCAGTTCTATCATTTTCTCAGTGTTCCTAATTTTGAGGGGGAATTTTGCATTCCATCTTTTCTTCTCCTGATATTTCATAGAATGTCTTTTTTTTTTTTTAGTGAATAAAACCTTAAGGATTTTTCTAAGGATATCAGTTAGATATAGGTTTTTTCTTTTCTCCCTCCAATGTTTGAAGTAGATTCTTTCATCTGGGACTGGAGGTTAGCTTTCTTATTTGTATTGAAAGTTTCTTTCACATATTTGGTTATACTTGAATATCCACTTTCTCGTAGTGGATGGGATTTTCAGGCTGGCAGACTTCAGCTAAGAATGTGCTGGCAGGAATTTAGCTATTTAGATTTACCGAAACCCATAACATCAAACAAGCATGGAGACTCATCACTGTGACAGATATCTCATCACTCTTTTTTCTAAGACTGTTTGTTCAGACTCTTTAGAGATGACTTATTTTGGATCTGTGTGCTATTTTCTGTAACTGGACTAGAAAAAGTGGGTCAAGAGTGAAGGAAAAGTGGTATTTACATGTACTCAGTGCCTCCAGTTCCCATCACTTCTCATCTCTACCTCTGCTGTCATTATGTTACTGGAACCCAGTCATCCTCGGTATTCTTCAGGGCCAGCATACTGTATCTTCTGCTACTGTTAACATCTTTTAAAACCCTTGTTTTTATTTTATCTATCCACTCACCTCTATTTTTCATCTTCCAGAGAAGTTCTAGAATTTCTTACCCACATTCTACATTACATAAAGTTAACTGGTGTATATACTTTTCTATTTTCATTCTTGTTTTAGTATATTCTTAAGTGGGAGAGATTATAAACATTTAATAATAATTTAATACTGAGCTTTGTCTGAGGCCTCTGATCTCCTCAGGAGTTCTCACTTGAAGGAAATCTTGGCCTGCATCAGACACCTGGGGCATGGAAGGCAGCTAGCCAAGCAAGACTTCATTGCTGAAGACTCTGCTAGAGCAAGGTGGGGCACTAAGTATGGTAGGGGTGGCAGAGGCAGGCAGTTCTGAACTGTTGTTCAGGTTGTAAGGCTTTCCATAGGCTGACCAACACAGCATTGGGTTGTTGGTTTATCTTTTTAGGTTGAGTTCCAGTAGGAATGAGGTCAAACCACATTTGACTTCCTCAGTATTTTTACTGGACCCTTTACAGTGAATTTGCATAGACTTTTGGCTTCTCAAGCTGTCTCTGTCTTGGGTCTTTCGCATAGCCACCTGTACCCATCCCCAGGGTTCATCCATTTCCCCCAGATCAGCAATGAATTGCTGTCATAAATATCTTGTCCCACAGCTGGGCTCAGCATGGGATATCAGTACCCCATACCAGGTGCAGGGATGAGCTGGAGTATTTTAGCTTTCATCCCTGCAGTGAATGTAGCACAAAAAGGCTTTCAAAGACAGGGAAATAGGTAGTCTGTCTTAGTCCCAACTCCCTTAGAGTTTGTTGTACCTCATCTATAGATTTCAAGGGCCACATATCCCTGATCACTGGCCTGAGCTGCCTTGCAGGTTAGAATAATCCAGTCAATAAGGGAGAGAGTCCCTTGAACCCCCTAAGTGCCACACAGGTGCTGGAGGGTAGAGTGTGTGGTGATATTGCTCCTCCTCTGTCTCCTGCCTGAGAAATGCCATGGCTTCCTGTATCCCACAGCAGGACTCGCCATGCCTGGTACTCATGCCTTTTGCTGGAACTTGGAAGCAATATCAGTAGCTCAGCAGATGTACTTTTTCTCCCCATGACTGCTCCCTGAATCTGAGGCTGCCCTGCTGTCTGGGCTTGTTGCTGCTGGTCTTTTCTTCCCTTTATTTTAGGGATCAGATGGCAGGGATTGCCCCATTTGTTTCACTGTCAGTCACCACATCTTTCTCCTGTTCGCCTGACTTTCCCAGAGACTCCACCTCTTAGCATCCCAATCAGGCTTTGTAAAAAGTGCTCAGACCTTAAACTAAGGGAGTGCATACCATCCTAGTTTTGTAAAATGACACATTTATTATCCTGCTCTCCCACTTTGTCTGCCAGCCTTAAAGCTGACAGAGTAGTAGAAAATTTGAAGTCCTTCAACTTCAGCTCTTCCAACTTTCTAACTTGAGCTTTTAGCCTCTCATTGGGCATTGGGTGTCCAGTGAACTGCCAGCCCACTGTGGCAGCCATTGGTTTCCCTTCTTTGCTATAGTGTGCTGTATGTAGTTCTTCAAACAAATATATTAAACCAGCTGGCATTTGGGGGGCATCCCTGAATTCACGTGGTGATTCATGAGCATCTTACATTCAGGCAACCTCTCCTCATGTGGAGGTCAAAGCCAACCTAGGATTTCACCCCCTTGGATGTTTTTCACAAGACCAATTTCTTCTGTCTCCTGGTTGGTTTACCAGTTGCTGGTTTACAACCTCAAGAATTCCCTGGGGGAAATTCAACAATGGCCTGCATACAAAAAGAGACCAAGGAAAGAGGCAGACCATTCCAGGTTGATTTTGTTGTTGTCAGTAACTAAGCCATGTCTGACTCTTTGCAACGCTATGGACTGCAGCACCTTAGGCTTCCTTGTCTTTCGCTTTCTCCCTGAGTTTGCCCAAACCCATGTCCATTGAGCCAATGAAGCATCTAACCATTTCCTCCTCTGTCGCCCCCTTCTTCTCCTGCCCTCAATTTTTCCCAGCCTCAGGGTCTTTTCCAGTGACCCACTTCTTTGCATCAGTTGGCCAAAGTATTGAAGCTTCAGCTTCAGTGCTTCTGATGCATATTAAGAACTGATTTTCAGATGGATATGGTGCAGTTTTAATAAGCAAGCGATCAGGGACTGCGAGATGAATTGATCTCTGCACCCACTTGCCATAGTCTTAAGTTTTATACAGAGACCTTAATGGGGTTGAGTCACATACATAGTCAAGATGATTTCAGGAACACAGTACTCTCTCAAAGGCATGTCCTTGAAGCATCTCCTAGTGCAGAAATGGTGTGCAGGCTATACATTCCAAAGACAGGGGAGGAGGCAAGTCACCTATGTTTTCCTAAGACCAGCTAGAAGGTCATCTGACACTCATATCCTCTTGATGATCTCAATGATCTCCTCCAACAAGATCTTAGCAGAGAGTTTCTTTCAAATCTGGAGGCTCAGCAAATACCATGGTATCACCCCTGCTTGGTGATACCTGCCAGGTGGGTTTTAAGAACATGCAGAATGTGGAGCATATCCCAATGTCTTTAGAGCCATGTGGCTTTTCATTTCTACAACCGAGAGAGAGACATGTACACTGGGGACTCCCTTGGGATCTGCACTGTGATCATAGAGAGCATCAGGAAGGAGACTGTTCCCCTGAGGAAAGATTGATTTGTGTGATTCCCTGGTGGCTCAGATAATAAAGACTCTGTCTGCAATGTGGGAGACCTGAGTTTGATCCCTGGGTTGGGAAGATCCCCTGGAGGAGGGCATGGCAACCCACTCCAGTATTCTTGCCTGGAAACTTCCCATGGACACAGGAGCATGGTAGGCTACAGTCCATGGGGTTGCAAAGACTCAGACACGGTTGAGTGACTAAGCACAAATCACACAGTTCAAAACTGGTTAAGGAATAATTTGTTTTATTAAAAAATAAAATGTGGAGTACTCATTTTGTCACAAACAGAAAATTACATATATATATATATATATATTTGTATCAGTGGTTAAGAATCCACCTGCCAATGCAAGAGAAGTGGGTTGATCCCTGGGTTGGGAAGATCCCCTGGAGGAGGAAATGGCAACCCATTCCAGTGTTCTTGCCTGAGAAATCCTACGGAGAAGAGGGAGTCTGGTGGGCTATAGTCCATGGAGTTACAAAGAGTTGGACATGACTTAGCTACTGAAGAACAAAAATATACATAACACAGGCACACAAGTACACACATCCCTACCTAGGAATATTAGCTTGGATTGGTGTTTTCAGCAGGGAAGAGGGAGAGGAATTTGGAAACTCACTGTATAGTGTGTAGAACTGCACTTTTTGCTGTGCTGTGCTTAGTTGCTCAGTCGTATCCAACTCTTTGCAACCCCATGTACTGCAGCCCTCCAGGCTCTTCTGTCCTTGGGAATTCTCCAGGCAAGAATACTGGAGTGGGTTGCCATGCCCTCCTCTAGGGGATCTTTCCAACCCAGGAATTGAATCCAGGTCTCCCACATAGCAGGCAGATTCTTGACCATCTGAGCCACCAGGGAAACCCAGAATTGCACCTTATGTCCTTATATTCAGTGTCCCTTTGTTGCTTTCATCCCTCTTTTAGGTAGATCTGAGTTTGGGTCCCTCTAGTTCATTTATTTAGACTGAAAGTTGACATACTTTTTCCTTAAAGAGTCAGATAGTATGTATTATTGACCTTGTGGAACACATGGTCTCTTTTACAACTGCAGTTGACCCTTGAACAACACATGTTTGAACTGCAGCTGTCCACTGAACGGGCATTTTTCTTTTTTTTCAATAGAAATAATACAATACTACATAATGCATAGTTTGATTGATGTGGAACTGTGGATATGGAGGAACTATGATTACAGGGGGCCAGCTATATGTTTTATGTGAATTTTTGATGGCAGAGAATGTCAGCACCCCAACCCTTGCACTGTTCAGTGGTAAACTGTATTCACCTGCACACACAAGCAGTGATAGAAAATATGTAAAGGAACAGACATAGCTGTGTTTCACTAGTTATTTACAAAATCAGTGGCAGGATAGATATGACCAGCAGGTTGCAGTTCTCTGACTTATGATCTGCAGTATAAAAGTCAGATTTTCTGCCTGATGAGAGAGAGAGAGAGAGTATAGAATTGTAGATGGAAGGTTAACTTCTTTTCCACATCCTAATCAAAATCTAAATTTTAACCTCAAACTACCACTTTCCTGCACTTCCTGGCCTCTCTGGAGTTCTACAAGTAAATTTGTTTACTTTCTATCAGTTTATGCCTATGTAGGAATTGAAGTATTCTCAAAAGTTCTTGGAATTTATTTGCTCTGAAAAGTCAGTAATTTCTCATACACCTGTTTCAGTCTTTGCAAAAGGCAAAGGATAAAAACCAGACCACTTTTATTGACACTTTTTATTTTATGTTTTGCCTTTACCCTTTTGAGCTTGCACTTTATACCTGAGCTGTATTTTATTAGAGTAATCAGAAAGAAGTAGAAGGAAAGGCATGTCTTTAGCTGCTTGGCTTCTGCCAGAAGCTGACCTCCTACTCGAATCCAGTTTTCTCCTGGTTAGCGTCTCTAAATTTTGCAAGTTTTAATTTTGGTATAGTAATGATTATTTAATGATAATTTAATTCCTTTATGAAGCACTCTTTTTTTCCCAGTGAAATTGTATTGAGTGTATGGTGAGCATGACAGTTTGCAACTATATATTTGTTGTAACTGAATCATGCACATTGACATTGCCTCTTATCCAGAAGTTTGTCTTAATCTTTTCTTCTTTTAGAATGTAATTAATATACATAACAAGAATAATAACTAGAGCTTGAGGCCTGTGTATTTGTTTCTACTTAGTTTAAAAAATAAGTTATTATAGCTATAGTAGATTTTACAAAGGCATGTGTGTTAATAAACCAGTTTCATTCTATTTAATAAGTACTATTGTAATCAAAATGGACTGTTCGAATATAATTAATTCTTTTGGTATCAGTTATACTATGTTTTTTCCAATTAATTTTTAAAATAAAATATTTCAGATAGTTGACCTTCATCTGGATATAGTCTAAGTTTATATAGTGAAGGTTGTATATTATTAATTTTGTATAACAATCAGTTGCTCAATCTTTCAGTATCTTTACATTTATCATTTTGCCAATAGGCCTCCTACCTCCAAAGAATATTAAAGAGAAACTGAGACTGGTTTCTCTATTTTTTTTTTACTTCCCTTTAGTAAGAACAGTGGGATGATATTTTAGGATATGAACCAGTGCCAAAATTTAACTCTCCACAGTTATTTGTTTCATCTTCAAGTTTTCATTTTATAGCAAAAAGATCAATTGTATAAATTAAGCTTAATCCAATCCATTTCGCATCTTGACTGCTGTAAACTAGGGTGGCATAGTGTGTCTGCTGCTGTTGCTGCTAAGTCGCTTTAGTCGTAGTGTGTCTAGTTATATTCTATCCATTTTATTCAGCTATATGGGGAGAAAACCTTACATTAAGGTATATTTATGATCTAAAAGGAACTTTTCCATCTCAGCAAGCTGTAGGGGCTGATAAGTCCTTCAGCTACTCACCCATAAACCACTGTGCAGTGACAAGTTTTCTCTCACTGAGATATTCTGTAGCATTCTGCACAGAAGCCAGTACACTGTGTTAAGAACTGAGAAATGGTAAGCTCAGTGATGAGACCAATTCCTCTCAAGGTAAGAATCTGAATAGAAAGCCTAAGTCTAGAATCATTGAATTTTTATCTTGGCAGCACACACATACATTGATGGATGATTTATAAACCTGCAATACAAACTAGACATTATACTGTATTCTTATATTTCTTATGAAGAGCCTGGGGCCCAGTAAATCTCCTGAGTTATTATACACATTTGTAAGAAATATGTTCTTTGTTTTCTGTTAAACTAAGCCTAGGGTGTAGGCAGAAGATAAGTGTATCCTATACAATATACTCCCAACCAAAGAGGTAATCATAGAGAAAAATATTATGGTAATTGGTTCACTCTCTAAGTTTCAGAGATTTTACCACTGTGCACATATCCTATCAAGCAGAAATGGTTGACCTTATAGAAAGGTGGATTGGCCTACTAAAGGCTCTATTAATATGCTTACTGATGGTGGAGGGATGGTGTATAAACTTCAGTATATGCTTTGAGCCAGCAGCCAGTAAATAGGTTTCTTTCTCCTCTAAGTGTAAAGTGTGAGTTCAGGAACTAAGCGTGAATGTGGGATTGGCTCTCTGTTGATTCTATTAATCATCAGTGTGTTCTTTATTGTGCCCAGCTGTGCATGGAATGTCCCCTTGGTATCTCTAATTTTCCTGAAGATATCTCTAGTCTTTCCCATTCTATTGTTTTCCTTTATTTCTTTGAACTGATCACGGAGGCTTTCTTCTCTCTCCTTGCTATTCCTTGGAACTCTGCATTCAGATGGATATACCTTTCCTTTTCTCCTTTACCTTTCACTTCTCTTCTTTCCTCAGCTATTTGTAAGGCCTCCTCAGACAACCATTTTGCCTTTTTTCAATTCTTTTTGTTGAGGATGGCTTTGATCACTACCTTCTATACAATATTATGAACCTCCGTCCATAGATCTGGCACTCTATCAGATCTAATCCCTTGAATCTATTTGTCACTTCCACCGTAATCATAAGGGATTTGATTTAGGTAATTCCTGAATGGCCTAGTGGTTTTCCCTACTTTCTTCCATTTAAGTCTGAATTTGGCAGTAAGAAGTTCATAGTCTGAGACATAGTCAGCTCCAGGTCTTGTTTTTGCTAATAGAAGCAGAAGGTATTAAGATGAGGTAGCAGGAATACACAGAAGACCTATACAAAACAGATTGTAATGACCTGGACAACTGTGATGGTGTGATCACTCACCTAGAGTCACACATCCTGGAATGTGAAGTCAAGTGGGCCTTAGGAAGCACTACTACTGACAAAGCTAGTGGAGGTGATAGAATTCAGCTGAGCTATTTCAAATCCTAAAAGAGAATGCTATGAAAGTGCTGCATTCAATACTTCAGCAAATATGGAAAACTCAGCAGTGGCCACAGGACTGGAAAAGGTCAGTTTTCATTCCAATCCCAAAGAAAGGCAATGCCAGAGAATGTTCAAACCACTGCAAAATTGTAGTCATTTCACATATTAGCAGAGTAATGCTCAAGTTTGAAGGATTAACAGAAAATCCTTCAAACTTGGTTTCAATAGTATGTGAACTGAGAACTTCCAAATGTTCAAGCTGGATTTAGAAAAGGCACAGGAACCAGAGATCAAACTGCCAACATCTGCTGGATTGTAGAAGAAGGAAGGAGATTCCAGAAAAACATCTACTTTTCTTTCATTGACCACACTAAAGCCTCTGACTGTTTGGATCACAACAAACTGTGGAAAATTTACCAGCCTCCTGAGAAACCTGTATTCAGGTCAAGAAGCAACAGTTAGAACCAGATATTCAACAGACAGGTTCAAAATTGAGAAAGGAGTGTGTCAGGCTGTATATTTTCACCCTGCTTATTTAATTTATATGCAGAGGACATCATGTAAAATGCTCGACTGAGGAAGCTCAAGCTGGAATAAAGCTTCCTGGGAAAAAATTCAGTAACCTCAGATATTCAGGTGATAACCACGGTAATGGCAGAAAGTGAAATGGAACTAAAGAGCCTTTTGATGAAGTTGAAAGATGAAAGTGAAAAAGCTGACTTAAAACTCAGCATTCAAAAAAGGATCATGGCATCTGGTCCCATCACTTCATGGCATAGAGATGAGGTTAAAGGAAACAATGACAGACTTCATTTTGGGGGCTCTAAGATCACTCTTGTAGGTGACTGTAGCCTTGAAATTAAAAGACGCTTGCTCCTTTGAAGAAAAGCTATGACAAACCTAGATACCGTATTAAAATGGAGAGACATCATTTTGCCAACCATGATCCGTATAGTCAAAGCTATGGATTTCCAGTAGTCATGTATGGATGTGAGAGCTGGAACTTAAGGAAGGCTGAGTGCCAAAGAATGGATGCTTTCAAACTGTAGTGCTGGAGAAGACTCTTAAGAGTCCCTTGGAAAGCAGGGAGATCAAACCAGTCAATCCTAAAGGGAATCAACCTTGAATATTCACTGGATGGATTGATGCTGAAGCTCCAATACATTGGACACCTGATGTGAAGTGCTGACTCATTGGAAAAACTCTGAAGCCGGGAAAGATTGAGTGCAGGAGGAGAAGGGGAAGACAAAGCATGAGGTGGTTGGATGACATTGCTGATTCAACGGATATGAGTTTGAGCAATCTCCGGGAGATGGTGAAGGACAGGGAAGCCTGGCATGTTACAGTCGGTGGGGTCACAAAGAGTTGGACATATTGAGCAACTAAACAACGACAGTCATCAATGTTACTTTCCAACTTTACAGGGTTAAATACTATCAGTCTAAAATTTTTAGTTTACAAAGAATAATACATTCACTAATATGAACAATGTTTCACCAGACTCAATGCTGAGACTACCAACTGATTCCTTATATACTGAACTAATACAGAGGTACGCTGTATTCTAGTACTCCTGTCAGTGATTAGCCTTCTGCTACTTAGGTTAGTTTATTTTAAAGTGTGTCATCAGGGCTTCCCTGGTGGCTCAGTAAAGATTCAGTAAAGAATCTGCCTGCAATGCAGGAGATGTGGGTTCAGCCCCTGAATTGGGAAGGTCTCCTGGAGAAGAAAATGGCAACCCACTCCAGTATTCTTGTCTGGAAAATCCCATGTGTAGAGGAGCCTGGTGGTCTACAATCCATGGACTATAGTCAGACAGTTTCAAGAGCTGGACATGTATGGTAACTAAACTACCACCACCAAAGTTTATCTTCATTTACTCCCCTTCCTGGTCTCTTTAATATCCCCATTCTTCACTCTTTTCTGAAATGCTGAATGGTATAAACCACATCAAGTCTCTGATTTCAGTTTGGTTTAAGCCTACACTGGAGCAACTGTGAGGAGATACCCTACATCCAAGGGCAGAGAAGCCCAGCAAGATGGTAGGAGGGGCAAAATCACGTTTAGAATCAAACCCCATACCCGCCAGAGATGCTCGGAGGGCTCAAATATATCTGTGCGCACCAGGACCCAGAGACCCCACAGGAACTGAGACAGAACTGTGTCTGGGTGTCTCCTGAGGAGGGAGCAGGGGTTCTGGGTGCAGCAGACCTGGGTATGGCATAAGCCCTCTTGGAGGAGGTCACCATTAACCCCACCACAGAGCTGTCAGAACTTACACAGGACTGGGGAAACAGCCTCTGGGTGGGCACAAACGGAACGTTGTGCACACCAGGACCAAGGAGAAAGGAGCAGTGACCCCACAGGAGACTGACCCAGACTTGCCTATGAGTGTCCAGGAGTCCTTGGTAGAGACATCGGTGGGTGGTGCCCTCTGCAAGGTTGGGGGCATTGAGTGTAGCAGTGTATGCATGGGACTTTTTGAAGGAGGTCAGTCATTATCTTCATTACCTCCACCATAGCCTCAGGTCAGATAACAGGGAGGGAACATAGCCCACCAACAGAAAATTGGATTAAAGATTTACTGAGCATGGCCCTGCCCATCAGAACAAGACCCAGTTTCCCCCACAGTCAGTCTCATCAGGAAGCTTCCATAAGCACCTTATCCTATTCCATCAGAGGGCAGACAGTCTGAAAAATCACAAAAAACTAACCAATCTGAACACATGGACCACAGCCTTGTCAGACTCAATGAAACTATGAGCTATGCCATATAGGGCCACCCAAGATGGATGGGTCGTGTTGGAGAGTTCTGACAAAACATGGTCCACTGGAGAAGGGAATGGCAAATCACTTTAGTATTCTTGCCTTGAGAACCCTATGAACAGTAAGAAAGGCAAAAAATAGGACACTGAGAAATGAACTCCCCAGGTCGATAGGTGCCCAGTATGCTACTGGAGATCAATGGAGAAATAACTCCAGAAAGAATGAAGAGACAGAGCCAAAGCAAAAACAACACCCAGTTGTGGATGTGACTGGTGACAGAAGCAAAGTCCAGTGCTATAAAGAGCAATATTGCATAGGAACCTGGAATGTTAGGTACATGAATCACAGAAAACTTAAAGTGGTCAAACAGGAGATGACAATAGTGAACATTGACATTTTAGGAATCAGCAAACTAAAATGGACTGGAATGGGTGAATTTAACTCAAATGAGCATTCTATCTACTACTGTGGGCAAGAATCCCTTATAAGAAATGGAGTAGCCATCATAGTCAACAAAAGAGTCCAAAATGCAGTACTTGGATGCAATCTCAAAAACTACAGAATGGTCTCTGTTTGTTTCCAAGGCAAACCATTCAATATCACAGTAATCCAAGTCTATGCCCTGACCAATAATGCTTAAGCTGAAATTGAATGGGTCTATGAAGACCTACAAGACCTTCTACAACTAATACCCAAAAAAGATGTACTTTTCATTATAGGGGACTGGAATGCAAAAGTAGGAAGTCAAGAAACACCTGGAGTAACGGCAAATTTGGCCTTGGAGTACAGAATGAAGCAGGGCAAAGGCTAATAGAGTTCTGCCAAGAGAACACACTGGTCATAGGAAACACCCTCTTCCAACAACACAAGAGAAGACTCTACATGTGGGCATCACCAGATGGTCAATACTGAAATCAAAATGATTATATTCTTTGCAATCAAAGATGGAGAAGCTCCATACAGTCAGCAAAAACAAGACTGGGAGCTGACTATGGCTCAGATCATGAACTCCTTATTGCCAAATCAGACTTAAAGAAAGTGTGGAAAATCATTCAGATAAGACCTAAATCAAACCCTTACGATTATACAATGGAAATGAGAAATAGATTCAAGGGATTAGATCTGATAGATAGTGCCTGAGAACTATGGACAGAAGTTCATGACACTGTACAGGAGGCAGGGATCAAGACCATTGCCAAGGAAAAGAAATACAAAAAGGCAAAATGGTTGTCTGAGGAGGCCTTACAAACAGCTATCAAAAGAAGAGAAGTGAAAGGCAGAGCAGAAAAGGAAAGATATACCCATTTGAATGCAGAATTCCAAAGAATAGCAAGGAGAGATAAAAAGCCTTCCACAGAGATCAATGCAAAGAAATAGAAGAAAATAATACAATGGAAAAGGCCAGAGATCTCTTTAAGAAAATTAGAGATACCAAGGGATCTTTTCATGCAAAGATGGGCACAATAAAGGACAGAGATGGTTTGGATATAAGAGAAGCAGAAGATATTAAGAAGAGATGGAAAGAATACACAGAAAAAAATGTACAAAAAGGATATTCATGACCCAGTTAATTATGATGGTGTGATCACTTACCTAGAGCCGGACATCCTGGAATGGAAAGTACAATGGGCCCTAGCAAGCTAAGGATTACTGTATAACTAAGAATTAATTGAACAAGAATTTAAATAAAGCCTCAGTAGAGGAAGACTATGAGAAGTGTGTCATTGAAGGAAGAAGCACCTCATATATGAGAATGGCGTGGATTTTGATGTTACAGGAATGTTTTAGAGTAGTAAGAGAGGATGCTGGGCTAAGGTCATGTAGACCTGTGTTGCCACTTTAAAGCTCTTAGACTTTGTCCTGTATATGATGTGAAACTAAAGCTGGAAGTTTTCCAGTTGGAATGGAATAGATGGATTCAAGGCTCATGAATTAAAAACATCATCACAGGTTTGTGTTACAAGTGTGTCAGCAAATTGTATCTTGCTATTGGTATATATTTGTTTTATAAAAAAAATCACTATTCACAGGACACGTTGATTGTCCCTTAAACTAGTGCAGGTTAATTTATCTATGAGTAAAAGTCTCCTTCCCTATCCATGCTATAAATTAGGAATTGACTGTAGTCATGAAATATGATGGCAGCACTTAGACTTTTCATTGGCTAATTAAATTTAAGTTCTATTTTTGAGCCTTTGCTCTAGTTGGCCATTCATCACAATTACAGAAAAACATTCAGAAAGAAAACAATTCTAACTTGAAAGGTCTCACAGGATACTCAGTTATACTTCTAGACATTCAATCTAATTTGGTACATGAAGTCATTGTGAAGACTTTCTTAATCACTTAAATATTTATATGTCACAAACATTATTCTTTGATTTTTCTCCTTTTCACTCACGGATACAAAAACATTCTATTTTCCACAGAATATCTAAGGGGTAAAGTAAAATCTCCTTAAGACTTTATTATTATTATTATTATTATTATTGGCAAAAATTTGTACATGAGTGAGTAGACACACATCATTGACTTTTCTATTAATTTTTTAAAGTTGAATAAACCCATAGGTTTTTAAGGAAGAATATTTAAAATATTGATTTTACCGCCCCCCCCAAATAATGCTTATTTAAAAGTCACAGCTATTCTTATTATCTGAAAAATGATCTATGAATGTTTCATAAATAATATTTAGTTTAGTTTTACTACTTAGTTGTGTTCATAAAATTTCATTTCCATAGGAAATACGTAATTTAGTATTTATGCAGATTCATACTGATCCATTTTATTAGTTGGAGATGTTAAAATTAAATTTTACTTAGTTTTCTATAATAACTATATATAGCTCATTAAGTCTGTTTATTTGGATAGCCAATTCAGGTTGTTAGCAGAAAGCATATGGGAGGTATTTGACACCTAATATCATGTATGAGAGGCTGTTAATTAACTCGTGTCAAAAATCCAAATGTGGTTATAATATTTCAAGAATCTAGTGTTATATTCTCCTTGGAATCAATATATGCATTAACTTAGTAGAAAATAATTGCATTCTGTAGATTGAAAGGTTGAAACAAAAATAACCCATATGAGAATATTTTCAGGGTAAGCATTGTAATTCTTCTGTTTGACAACTTAAAGATTAGGCCAAAATTTGGCCCCTAATTTGCTATTATTTCTCACTATAATTTACAGCTCTGTCTAGGCCAGTGAGTTGAATAGGTAGATGTCAATCTGTCTAATGAAACAGAGTCATCATTAAGAATACTGTTACGTTAGGAACACTATTTTCAGAATTAAATTTGCTAAACTCTTGGCATGCATTACTTTTCTTGGAAGCAGGCAAAAAGTGGTTACATATTAACATGAAAGTGGAAGGCAGAAATGAAGAGAACAATCAATAGCACTGAGGTAGCTGAATGAAAATCAAGTGTTTAAGCTGTCAATTCATCAGTAGATTTCCCTTGGTAGTCATGGAGTTTAAAGTTTGACCTTCAGTGGAAGTAGATGTTCTTACAAATTGTTCCAAATTGAGAGTCAAAATCTGAGATCACATTAGAAAAAAGTTCATTATACTGTTTCTGTGTATATTAGAAACATACACATTAACTAGCAATATCTAAAATAACCTAGTTACATGAGCAACTGACTAAAATATTATGTAATTTTGTTTTATGAGTAAAATAAAGGACCAAAATTGATATAAGGAGAAACACAAATCAAACTTTTTTTTTTTTTTCTAGTGTGTTTCCTTTTCTTTCATTTTGGTTTTTTTTTTCTTTTTTTTTTTGTTTATTATTTTTTAAATTTTAAAATCTTTAATTCTTACATGCATTCCCAAACATGAACCCCCCTCCCACCTCCCTCCCCATAACATCTTTCTGGGTCATCCCCATGCACCAGCCCCAAGCATGCTGTATCCTGCGTCAGACATAGACTGGCGATTCAATTCACATGATAGTATACATGTTAGAATGTCATTCTCCCAAATCATCCCACCCTCTCCCTCTCCCTCTGAGTCCAAAAGTCCGTTATACACATCTGTGTCTCTTTCCCTGTCTTGCATACAGGGTCGTCATTGCCATCTTCCTAAATTCCATATATATGTGTTAGTATACTGTATTGGTGTTTTTCTTTCTGGCTTACTTCACTCTGTATAATCGGCTCCAGTTTCATCCATCTCATCAGAACTGATTCAAATGAATTCTTTTTAACGGCTGAGTAATACTCCATTGTGTATATGTACCACTGCTTTCTTATCCATTCATCTGCTGATGGACATCTAGGTTGTTTCCATGTCCTGGCTATTATAAACAGTGCTGCGATGAACATTGGGGTACATGTGTCTCTTTCAATTCTGGTTTCCTCGGTGTGTATGCCCAGAAGTGGGATTGCTGGGTCATAAGGTAGTTCTATTTGCAATTTTTTAAGGAATCTCCACACTGTTCTCCATAGTGGCTGTACTAGTTTGCATTCCCACCAACAGTGTAGGAGGGTTCCCTTTTCTCCACACCCTCTCCAGCATTTATTGCTTGCAGATTTTTGGATCGCAGCCATTCTGACTGGTGTGAAGTGGTACCTCATTGTAGTTTTGATTTGCATTTCTCTAATAATGAGTGATGTTGAGCATCTTTTCATGTGTTTGTTAGCCATCTGTATGTCTTCTTTGGAGAAATGTCTATTTAGTCCTTTGGCCCATTTTTTGATTGGGTCGTTTGTTTTTCTGGAGTTGAGCTGCATAAGTTGCTTGTATATTTTTGATTTTAGTTGTTTGTCAGTTGCTTCATTTGCTATTATTTTCTCCCATTCAGAAGGCTGTCTTTTCACCTTGCTTATATTTTCCTTTGTTGTGCAGAAGCTTTTAATTTTAATTAGATCCCATTTGTTTATTTTTGCTTTTATTTCCAGCATTCTGGGAGGTGGATCATAGAGGATCCTGCTGTGATTTATGTCTGAGAGTGTTTTGCCTATGTTCTCCTCTAGGAGTTTTATAGTATCTGGTCTTATGTTTAGATCTTTAATCCATTTTGAGTTTATTTTTGTGTGCGGTGTTAGAAAGTGATCTAGTTTCATTCTTTTACAAGTGGTTGACCAGTTTTCCCAGCACCACTTGTTAAAGAGATTGTCTTTACTCCATTGTATATTCTTGCCTCCTTTGTCAAAGATAAGGTGTCCATATGTGCATGGATTTATCTCTGGGCTTTCTATTTTGTTCCATTGATCTATATGTCTGTCTTGGGATTCTAGTTCCCTTTCCCGGGTAGCACCTGTGCCCTCTACATTGAAGCACAGAGACTTCATCATTGGATCCCCAAGGAGGCTCCCTCAAACTTTAGATTTGTTTTTATATGGAGTAATACTATGACTTCCTTTGCCTTCCAATCACAGTTCAGTATCATCTTTAACTTTATAAGGAAAATGTTTGAGTTTCTACAAATACTTTCTATAACTGAGTCAAACTACCTCTTCAGTTTATTTGTTTATGTCTTATCCTAGTGAATTTCATGTCACTTAGAGATCATCCTCAGAAGACTGTCTCTAAATCTTATTGAAATAACTCCATTTGGGGGGATAGGCTCTTCCTCTTCCTGAAAGTGCTATATATTCAAATATTTATCAGTATGAATATTTATATTCAAAACTATCTAATGTGCCTCTAATCAGTAGAGTGAAATATTAGATGCTATTTCTTCCATACAAATGTATCTTTGATCTATCATAGTCAGATATGTGTGTGTGTGTGCTCAGTTGTTCAATCATGTCTGACTCTTTGTGACCCCATGGACTATAGCCCGCCATGATCCTCTGTCCAATAGTCAGATATAGGCCTTACAACTGAGCCTATCAGTTAAAGTTTCTAGTTTCTGTTTTATTTACATAAAGAGAGTCAAAGCCTAAGTTTTGTTTTGTTTTGTTAATTTTGTAAAGCAATTGTCAAAGCAGGAGTCTCATTTTCTTTGAAAGCAATTAGGGTAGATAAACAGGTTAAAATTATGGGGTTCAATTCTAAATATGTTGACTGAAATGGAGGGCTCTGTTTATAGAAGAATATGAAGGGGTTTTTTTAATACCATAATTATACCATTTAATGTCTATTATTAAAGGAATAAAGAATAGATGTACTTTTAAGAACACTAACAAATGCATATGGGATTTCTAGTAAATGGCCAATCCAACCTATGTGCTAGCACTCTTTGCTCAGGTAGAAGCATCGCCTTATGATGCTCTCTTTCTTGATGCCTAACCCTATTTATCAGGAAATACATGTAGATAAAATAAGACTCTGTCATAAAATTGGGACATTATGGAGATCAGGGTTCTATCAATGGGTAGGAAAATTTTGCCCTGGAAAAGGGAATGGCTACCCTCTTCCAGTATCTTGCCTGGAGAATTCCATGGACAGAGGAGCCTTGTTGGCTATGGTCCATGCGGTCACAAAGAGTCAAATTATGTATTTTATTATAATTAATACTCATTAATTTTGAGAGCTAAATGTGATCTGATGACTCAAAGCACAAGGGTATACTTTTGAAGACAGAGATAAAAACACAAATTAGTCAGCAGAAAACTTTTAAAAAGTAACATTTCTGGAGATGATAATATTTACTGTGGTAGAGGCTTTCACATGATACACCTGATGATTATAAAGAAACTTCTGTAAAACAAAGAAATGTGGTTGTAAATCACAGTTTTAAAATTCAAATGCAGTTTTTTTTTTTTTTTTTTGATTACTTATTTGTGGCTGTGCTTGGTCTTCGCTGCTTCCTAGGCTTTTCTCAAGCAGGGATTGCTCTCTAGTTGCAGCATGAGGGCTTTTCACTGTGGGAGCTTCTATTGTTGGGGAGCATGGGCTTTCGGGCATGTGAGCTTTCGTGCCTGTGGCGCATGGACTCAGTAGTTGACGCTTCCAGGCTCTAGAGCACAGGCTCAGTAGTTGTGCCTCATGGGCTTATTACTCTGTGACATGTGGCTTCCTGGAATAGGGATCATAGCTGTGTCTCCTGCACTGGCAGGCAGATTCTTTATCACTGAACCATCAGGGAAGCCCTTCAGATTCAACCTTTTAAACTCAAAATTTTAAGCTCAAGCTATAATAATAATAGATATGTTTCTATATATTTGACATACCACAATTATGTTTACAAACTAAAAATGATAGATTCTGATATGGATTTTTAGTTTTCTGTCATTTTACATAAATCATTTAAAACACTAACATAAGAGCAAGGAAATGGTATTTATTCAGTTTGGATCTTCTGTGTTCTGTTCATTAACTTCTGAGAGTCCTGAGCAGTGTGTCCATTCTTCGTACCTCTCTGGTTCACTGTTTAATCACCAGGACTTGATAGAAAACCTGGAATATAGACTGCTCTTAGTAAATATGGTTGGGTGACAAATTCAAATTTGGAAGTGGGTATTACTTTTTATACTGAAAGTAGCATGGTCTCAGTTATTTTATCCATAATTATTCAAAATGTATTAAATAACTTGGTTTTTATATCTGATATTTCTAAGGAATTTTAGTTAATCTCTGCAAAATACTTCTCACTTCATACTCAGTATATGAGTTAGGATTGTATTTTCTATCTTTTTGCAAGAAATTAAGTAAATGAGTTTAAATATGTAATTTTCTTTGGCTAGATTTTGGCACTTGTTTTGATTTTTGCTTTTTACTAACTGCCTTTGAACTGATCATGCTGAGCTCTATGTTTGTGCACAGTGATGAAGGAGTAGAGACTTGCTTTATTTACTTTGGTAAGAAAGAGGAAGTTCCTTGAATAGGCTCTAAGCAGAAAATGGATTGACTGTTGGGTAGAAACGTGGATTTTTTGAAACTTTTATTTTGCTTACTGAAGTTAGTATTTTTGTTTTGCTTTTGATTTTCAGTATAAAAATGGTAACTTTGTATTGAGCAAGTGATGTGTTAAATCACACCAGCGATGGGCATTTTGTGTAGAATGAAGACTTACTCCCCAGGAAAGGGTTTTTATACTAACCAGTTTTTCACGTCATGGCATCAGTTACCGATTCACTCTCTAACAGTCTTATCATGCAGTACTCAGTGTCGCTGCTCATATTATAATCTTTTGGTTACTCTGAAATACTTCTATCTGCTTCAGATAAATTAGCCTGGATTCTATTTGGAGAAAAAAATATTGGACTTCATAGAATCTCCAGCTCATTCCCATCTTGAAATTCTATGATCAATCATGTTGGTTACAAAGCCAATTGTCCTCTGGGGACAAATATAAAATTACTCTACAAATATATTTATGCCACGCATCACTTTTTTTCCAGTGAATGTTTGCTTTTTAAACTCAGTCTCAATATAGGTGTCTTTCAGAGATGCAAAGTAACATATATGCATTTGTTAGTGTTCTTAAAAGTACATCTATTCTTTATTCCTTTAATAATAGACATTAAATGGTATAATTAAGGTATTAAAAAAACCCTTCATATTCTTCTATAAACAGAGCCCTCCATTTCAGTCAATATATTTAGAATTGAACCCCATAATTTTAACCTGTTTCTTTTATCTACCCTAATTGCTTTCAAAGAAAATGAGACTCCTGCTGACAATTGCTTTACAAAATTAACAAAACAAAACAAAACTTAGGCTTTGATTCTCTTTATGTAAATAAAAACAGAAACTAGAAACTTTAACTGATATGGCTCAGTTGTAAGGCATGGCTAATATGCTCTAAAATTACCATAGTTGGAGTTAAAGATAAATAATTCTATATAATTCTAAAAAGGAAATTATCTTATGATTTTCTAATATCTTTGTAGACAATGTTTTGGTCTGTGAATGACAGAAATTTATATTCCCACTGTAGTTTCAATATACTAGCTGTGTGACTACAAAAAGAATAATTTTTATAATACTCTATATTGCCTGGCATACATTTTTTATATTTTACTCACATAACTGTAGCTATTGCTATTGTTGCCAATTACTGAAGCCATTCTCTTCCACTGTAGTCACAATGATACAACAAGAAAGTGCTGAGATGCTGTATATTTTCTATTTTTGCAGTGGTGCAACTGTCACTAAGAGTAATGCCTATGAAATACAAAGTACAGTCAATGCTCTCAGTAAATCTATAATCTAGTCATGACACAAGTAAATATCTGTATGTCAAGTGACACGGGAAAAACCAACAAAGAGATTAAGAGAAGAGAGTAGATCACTGCAAACCTGAAGAGTAAGGTAATAATAATAGCTAACATTAAGGACTCTCTGTATATTTTCATCAGCTTCCCCTGGTGGCTCAACAGTAAAGAATCCACCTGCCAATGCAGGAGACGCAAGTTCAGTCCCTGAGATGGGAAGACACCCTGAAGAAGGAAATGGCAACCCCATCCAGTATTCTTGCCTGAGAAATCCTATGGACAGAGGAGCCCAGCAGGCTACAGTCCATGGGATCACAAAGAGTCAGACACGACTGAGTGACTAAACAACAACCACATATATTATCACACTGAAAGACTCAAAGGAATAAAGTTCTTAATTTATAAAATATGAAATATGAGTTTTTAATTTACAAAAATGGAAATGGCAGCTTAGTTAGTTCAGTCGCTCAGCTGTGTCTGACTCTTTGTGACCCCATGAATCGCAGCACACCAGGCCTCCCTGTCCATCACCAACTCCTGGAGTTCACTCAGACTCACACCCATCGAGTCAGTGATGCCATCCAGCCATCTCATCCTCTGTCGTCCCCTTCTCCTCCTGCCCCCAATCCCTCCCAGCATCAGAGTCTTTTCCAATGAGTCAACTCTTCACATGAGGTGGCCAAAGTACTGGAGTTTCAGCTTTAGCATCATTCCTTCCAAAGAAATCCCAAGACTGATCACCTTCAGAATGGACTGGTTGGATCTCCTTGCAGTCCAGGGGACACTCAAGAGTCATCTCCAACACCACAGTTCAAAACTTAGGAAGGCTAATTGTCTTGTCCAGAGTCACTCAGTTACTGAGTAAGATTTGAAAGACAGGGAGTCTAAAATAAGAGCTAATGTTCTTAATAATCACAAAATATACCTTTTTTTTTTTTTTTGCTTATATAACCAAAGGAGGTTATATAACCAGAGGAGGCTTCGGTTAATTTATATATGGCAAATAGCCAGAGCAAAGTAATAGTATGATTGAGCATGTGGTATTGTGGGAGCAGTGAAGTCTCAGCCTGTGACAGGGGAGAGTTTAGATTGGGTTACTTATGATGGGACTGGTAGAAATAGCCCGAAGACCCTTTTTCGAATTCAGGCTACAGAAGAATTAGTTCCAGCTTCAAGCAAATATATGCACATGAGTATATACAATGTCAGAAATTCCAGTTGAAAGTATACTGAATTACTTTGATTATCCTGTACTTTGATATCATTTTTCTCGTACTCAAAATTGGCTGGAAATATCCATTATTCTCTGTTACTTCAATATGGCCACCATAGTGCCAGGTCTCCTGCATTGCAGGCAGACTCTTTACCATCTGAGTCAACAGGGGAGCCCAAGAATACTGGAGTGGGTAGCCTATCCCTTCTCCAGGGGATCTTCCTGACTTAGGAATTGAACAGGGGTCTCCTGCATTGCAGGAAAGTTCTTTACCAGCTGAGCTATGAGGGGAGCCCTTTATTTATATAGGACCTATATTTAGTGAAAACTGACCTACTGTATTGATAACTGATAATCATAATGATTGCTCTGAGGCAGAGAAATATCATAAAGTTCTACTTAAACTTGTGGGAAAGATTTTATAACTTAGCAAAGGGCTATTTTTAAAAACCTGATATCCATTGGTAGCATATTGCATATGACTGGTAAAAACACCATGTAAAATTGATATTCTAAACATGCTATTTACAGATGTGTTAATGATAGTTTTTCTTGTTGTTGGGATGATAAGTTTGAGATGAGAAGGAAGGTCCTTCCTAATACTATTATTTTCTTGATATCATGCACTATAGTAGGCAGTGCTAATGTAAATAATGTAGTTGTGGAAAGTTCAGACAGGGGTTTTCATAGAAATAGTAATGAGTTACACTCTGGGTGCCCTCAAGATTTAATATAACCATATGTAATTTGAAAAATATTAGCTGTATATTTTAAGTGTATAGTGATTTCATTTTCATGAACTATTGTTGTCTTGCCTTTATTGTATACCAGCCATGATTTTGGTTAGATTTAATCAACAATACACTCAGATAGTCTATTGTGCACACAAGAGGAATAAGGAGAGAGGGTAAGGAAAGAGGCAAATGGAAGGGATAGAGGTGGGAGGAGTGACTCCATAGGATACACGTTTGTTTATTTATTTATTTATTTAATTTTATATTGGAGTATAGCCAATTAACAATGTTGTGATAGTTTCAGGTAGAGATCAAAGGGAGTCAGTCTTACATGCGACCATTCTCCTCCAAACTTCCCTCCTATCCCAGCTGGCACTGAGCAGAGTTCCCTGTAGGTCCTTGTTGGTTATCCATTTCCCCAAATCCCTACCTATCCTTTCTCCACATCCTGTTAACCATGAGTTCACCATAGGATTCAGTTTTATCCAGGTAAGTTGTTCTTTCACTTTGGAATTATCAAGCTTCTTAGCATTTGCTAATGCCTATAGTTTTAACCTATCATGTACTCTTGGATTTTAAATGATTAATCTATAAAAATGAATAAAACTTCCTTAGAGTCCTTCTGTGCCACACCTGTTATTTTTGATACTTGTGTGAGTTTTATATTTTCTGTAAATTTTCAAGCCAAATTACATAAACACATCTGTTCATCTAAGATATTTCATAAACAGTAAAGATGGTTATAATAGAATGGCTAATTTCCCAACAGTAATTGCAGAATAGTCTCTGATTTTAGAGCACAAGAGCAAGATTATACTTTCCAGTAGGAAATAATTTGAAAGTATTTGCAGAACAGCTCTACTCTTTGTTTCAGTCTTTTAACAGCAATATACTAGATTGTAACTGACTGATTCTTAATGCAAAGGCAAAATATGAAAATCTAATTTACATGTCAAAGCAAAGACAAGATGGGAAGAGAGGTTGAGAGGCTAAATTAATCATTTTATATTTATAATTAGAATGTGTCTGTACCTATAATCATGACAATATGCATACTTTTATATGAAAATAGTGATTATATCAAATCATGAGTTTGCTTTTCTTCTAGTGAAGGAGCTTCCCTTCATTGGTTTCATGTTATTTTCACTAATAAAGGAAGACATTATTGATGTCTTTCAGAGAAACTTTCTTCAAAACCAACTCCTTGAAATTTGAAACTTATCTAATCAAAATATCCCACTTTAGAAGCAATACCCACTCATTTTATTACTATAAGCTTAATGGTTCTAGAGGAACTGCATTTAATATTCCCTTTGAATCTGATTTTTCAAAATCAATTAATTCTTAATTCTAATTTCAGTTCTTCTGGGCCATTGATTCTTTTCCTCATTAGGCTCTTTAATCACTCGACTTCCTCAAGAAGCAGCAGTTGAAGTTTCTTGGAGAAAAGTTTCCTGTGGAAAAAAAATTAAATGAATATAAATGTATCAACATAAATATGCCTTCACGACTAATGCTCTTTCTCTGCACTTGTAATGCAAAGTGTATACCAGACAAACAAAATGAGTAACATCTCCATTTCCTTCAGTACATGTCTTTTTTACCTTCACTAGCACTCTTGGAGCCACTTGGCACTTCATAAGAATATTCAGTGCAGTACTGATTTTGTACTATGTCCTACAAAGGGTATAGTGATTTTTTCAGTACATGGAAACAGACTAGAAAAACTTTTTTCATACACTGTCAAATACGTAAATAACTTTTCTTAAATGTTTGTAGTTTTTTACTTAATTTGGATGGAATATGTGTGTGTGTTTGTAAATTTAACTGCCTTTTTGGAACTTACACTTACCCTGTTATTTGTACTATATTTCTCAAAAATTTTTCTATCTTTACCATGTTCCTATTTTCAGAACATTATTTTACAAAGTTGTTTCTAGAGTCATTGTTCTGGAGTCTGTCAAATTCAATTCACTAATCCATAAATTCACAAAACTGCCTGAGAATTGGGGGCAAATAATTATTGGCCAGGCTTAGGGAGACTGACAAAGTCAATGCTAGGTGACTCAGGACACTCATTTACTCGTTGAATCATTCTTTGAAAAGTTTGAACATATACTCTGAATGGAGCCACTGGCTTAGATCTTTGCATGATCTTGTGAAGTCAGTTACCTGCGTTAATATTAATGTTAATGACATTCAGAATGTGGAGAAGCCAAAACAATATTTCTCTTCCATCCTCCTCTCTTACCCACTCTTCTCCCCATAAATACTTTGTTTTCTTATGTTGTAGAGTCATAAAAATGGAAATTTATTTCTTGGGAATTTATTCCTTTAAGTGATGAATGTCATTATCAGTTTTTCTTTCTTCCCATAGTACAATGCTGATACCTCTATTAAAGTATTGGTTCATATTTCCTCTATTCTCATCATATTTTTGTAGCTAATTAGTTTTATATTGACACCCTCCCAACAATTATAGCAAAAGTTCTCTGAAGGCGGGGTATTTTTCAAATCCAATTTAGTTTTGGTACTTGGCACTACACAAGGGTCTCAGATGAAATGGAGACTTGCCCAAAGAAGAGTCAAGGACATAAGGAAAATGAATAATACCAAAAATGTTCAAATTGCCTCAAAAACACTTTAATTGGAGGCCAAATTTATCTAAATGTAATTAAAAAAATAAATATAAAGTTTCCCTATTTTTAGGTTATTTCTCTCCTGCAGTACCATTTCAGTCTCTGTTTCTGGGAGGCTGGTGACCACATACTTTCCTTAATGCTTTTTCTCTTAAGGTCTGTTTCTGAGGTAGAATCCTGCAGAGAACATGGAGGCACTGTTGGAAGGGAATACACTCTTGATAAGGATAATGTGTTATCATTCTAAAGTAGATGTGAAACTCAAGCAGGGGGTATATCCTTAACTATAAAAATAGGCCTCCAATTTTGTAAGTTTCAGCAAACGTGTGAAATGAATTCTTGAGTCATGATAACAATTTGGCACCCATATTATAACATATTGAAAAGCAGAGACATTACTTTGCCAACAAAGGTCTGTCTAGTCAAGGCTATGGTTTTTCCAGTGATCATGTATGGATGTGAGAGTTGGACTGTGAAGAAGGCTGAGCGCTGAAGAATTGATGCTTTCCAACTGTGATGTTGGAGAAGACTCTTGAGAGTCCCTTGGACTGCAAGGAGATCCAACCAGTCCATCCTAAAGGAGATCAGCCCTGGGTGTTCTTTGGAAGGAATGATGCTAAAGCTGAAACTCCAGTACTTTGGCCACCTCATGCGAAGAGTTGCCTCATTGGAAAAGACTCTGATGCTGGGAGGGATTGGGGCAGGAGGAGAAGGGGATGACAGAGGATGAGATGGCTGGATGGCATCACGGACTCGATGGACATGAGTCTGAGTGAACTCCGGGTGTTGGTGATGGACAGGGAGGCCTGGCGTGCTGTGATTCATGGGGTCGCAAAGAGTCGGACACGACTGAGTGACTGAACTGAACTGAATTTTGTATAAAATTATCTAGTTTTGTTGAGCAGCTTTAAGATAGTGTGATTGTTGCTTTACACAAATTATTTCATGAAATCCTAGAGCAATACTATAAGAAAGGTATTGTCACAAGTTTCTAGAAGAAACTGACATCAAAGAGATTAAAAAGTTTGCCTGAGATCACACAGTTAAAAAAAAGTGAAGGAGTCATATTAGACCATAGTTCCTTTTTTTTTTCCCCACCAAATCTAACGTTCTTTCTACTGCTCTGCTTGCTTTCTGGATTCAGACAATTTTTTCTAAAAATTAGATGTTATACTAGAAATAAAGAAGAATTGTTGGTCTTTATACTTATTAATTACATTATTATTGTTATTATCATTTATTATATAATAATGCATATGTAATATTTAATTTATGTTAATTTTATATTTCATATTTAATTACCAGAATTGAGAACCACTACATATGTAATACATATATGCACACAATATAATATGGAAAGGAAATTTTATAAAGATTCTTCATATGGTCTGTTTTCAGAGTAGATTTTCCAGTGTTCACTATTATCTGTAAGCACCATACACATATGAACAGCATTTGTTGATTCTTCCCTATGGCCTGAAAGCTCAAAACCTAACTACATCAGAGTAGGCTAGGCTATTCTGCAGCAACAGCCTCAACCTCTAAGCAGCTGAAGGCAGTGGTTTGTTTCTCACAGGTGCAAAATCCACTGTGATTCCCAATACCTTTCCAAGTTTTTATATAATGACAAAATGATTCTCATCACTTATTGTTGCCTTTTTTAGTCCTTGTGATGAGGGAAGGAATCACAGGGAGAGAGAGAGCTCTGCTCTTTGTGAGAATGGATGTGTATTCATCATAGGCCATTTGTTAGAACTATTCACAAGTCCTCACATAATTTCAGGGAGTCTGGGTAATGTAGTGAAGCACATGGACTGTGTGGTTGACTGTACTGTCTCTGCCACAATAACTGAACTAAAGGGACAGGTTCATTTGGTTTTAATTAGAGAGAGTATGCAGGAGGGGAGCTAGGTAGATGTTCAGGTGTGGGAAGGCTGTAGATAGTAGTACTGGCAGTAGAATTTAAATGTCTTATATGCTTCTCTCTCCCCAAAATACAGGTTTTCAGGCAATGTTTTTTTTAACTTTCCCCTTGAGTGGGCTGCTATTTATGTTCCTGTTTTGTTTCTTGAAAAATTCTCTGTCGAAAATGTTGAATTGTATCTATCTATGTTAGAGTGAAGTGAAGCAAGAAGTTTCCTCCTTGCATTGGCAGTATAGCCCAACAAACACATGAGTCAGATGGCAAAAATGGTACATGTCACACACATGGGGATGAAAGTCAGTTTTCTTGACAATAATCCAATGTGACTGCCTGTGATGATGGAGATGAGTGAATTTGGATCTCCTATTTAGTACCCCTCGGAAGAACTGTACAAAACACATCTTCACGACCCAGATAATCATGATGATGTGATCACTAATCTAGAGCCAGACATATCGGAATGTGAAGTCAAGCGGGCCTTAGAAAGCATCACTACGAACAAAGCTAGTGGAGGTGATGGAATTCCAGTTGAGCTACTTCAAATCTTGAAAGATGATGCTGTGAAAGTGCTGCACTCAATATGCCAGCAAGTTTGGAAAACGCAGCAGTGGCCGCAAGACTGGAAAAGGTCAGTTTTCATTCCAATCCCAAAGAAAGGCAATGCAAAAGAATGCTCAAACTACTGCACAGTTGCACTCATCTCACATGCTAGTAAAGTAATGCTCAAAATTCTCCAAGCCAGACTTCAGCAATACGTGAACTGTGAACTCCCTGATGTTCAAGCTGGTTTTAGAAAAGGCAGAGGAACGAGAGATCAAATTGCCAACATCTGCTGTATCATCGAAAAAGCAAGAGAGTTCCAGAAAAACATCTATTTCTGCTTTATTGACTATGCCAAAGCCTTTGACTGTGTGGATCACAAGAAACTGTGGAAAATTCTGAAAGAGATGGGAATACCAGACCACCTGACCTGCCTCTTGAGGAATCTGTATGCAGGTCAGGAAGCAACAGTTAGAACTGGACATGGAACAACAGACTGGTTCCAAACAGGAAAAGGAGTACGTCAAGGCTGTATATTGTCACCCTGCTTATTTAACTTATATGCAGAGTACATCATGAGACATGCTGGGCTGGAAGAAGCACAAGCTGGAATCAAGATTGCCGGGAGAAATATCAATAACCTCAGATATGCAGATGACACCACCCTTATGGCAGAAAGTGAAGAGGAACTAAAAGGCCTCTTGATGAAAGTGAAAGAGGAGAGTGAAAAAGTTGGCTTAAAGCTCAACATTCAGCAAACGAAGATCATGGAATCTAGTCCCATCACTTCATGGGAAATAGATGGGGAAACAGTAGAAACAGTGTCAGACTTTATTTTTGGGGGCTCCAAAATCACTGCAGATGGTGACTGCAGCCATGAAATTAAAAGACGCTTACTCCTTGGGAGAAAAGTTATGACCAACCTAGACAGTATATTCAAAAGCAGAGACATTACTGACTGAGGTCCATCTAGTCAAGGCTATGGTTTTTCCTGTGGTCATGTATGGATGTGAGAGTTGGACTGTGAAGAAGGCTGAGCGCTGAAGAATTGATGCTTTTGAACTGTGGTGTTGGAGAAGACTCTTGAGGGTCCCTTGGACTGCAAGGAGATCCAACCAGTCCATTCTGAAGGAGATCAACCCTGGGATTTCTTTGGAAGGAATGATGCTAAAGCTGAGGCTCCAGTACTTTGGACACCTCATGAGAAGAGTTGACTCACTGGAAAAGACTCTGATGCTGGAAGAGATTGGGGGCAGGAGGAGAAGAGGACAACCCAGGATGAGATGGCTGGATGGCATCACGGACTCGATGGACATGAGTCTGAGTGAACTCCGGGAGTTGGTGATGGACAGGGAGGCCTGGCGTGCTGCGATTCATGGGGTTGCAAAGAGTTGGACACGACTGAACTGAACTGAACTGAGATGAAAGTAATGTTACAATTGAAAGTTCTGAACACATGGAATGTTTGTTTTTCCTATCCTGGTTACTTTGGCTCATACCTGTGAAAATATATACAGAAGCAGATGATTCATCCAAGTAATTTATTGTTAAGAGCAGCACCTCTAGGTAGTTTTCTCTATATAATGGTTAACGACAGTTTGTAACTTACTGAGAGTCACATATGGAGAATCTTTGGCTAGTCTAATGAGGAGCATCATTTTGAGCAACAGGAGGAAGCATATGTTTTTTTTTCAGTGTCAGATACTCAAAATCTATTGTTTTATCTGTTAGCAGTTAGTTTTCTCTGCTGTTAGTTGTGTTTTATGGGATAGTCTAGTCTCAGGGTTGTTCTTTTTATAAAATCTTGCCTTATATGCATTCCTTATTTTGCTTTTCTCTTGGTTCTCTATCCAAATTCTATTGTCCTTCCAAACTGGTCAACCTAATTCTTAAATAATCATTCAATTCAGATGGCTGTTGAGTTATACAGAGCTTAACCAGAGAGATGTCTTCACCTTGATGGTTGATAATCGATTGATGAAGAAAGCCAGTATGATTAGTGTGAAGTAAGATTGTAAATATCATGTATAGTAACATGGAGGCTGAGAAAACATTTAATAGGAACTATTAAGTGATCGTGGAGAAGGCAATGGCACCCCACTCCAGTACTCTTGCCTGGAAAATCCCAGGGACGGGGGAGCCTGGTGGGCTGCTGACTATGAGGTTGCATAGAGTCAGCAACAACTGAAGTGACCTAGCAGCAGCAGAAGCAGCAGCAGCAACATTAAGTGATCGAAAGGCATAGTGGAACATAAGCTGAACTGTAAAGGATGGTGAGATTTTTCACAAGCAGAGTTGGGAGCAAGGACAATTACTTAGAGCAATAATCAGGGAAAGGTGTAGATATGGGGGCATGTTTAGAGTTGGGAAGATTGTGATCAAATACAGTGGACAAAGTCTCATGCAGGTCAATTAAGTCTACTTGAGAAGGCAAATTTTCTGTAAAGTATATGTTACAGCCTGTTCAGGAAGGACCTACAATTTTCATTCTAAAGGGTAAGCTCATCCTGGAAGCAGTCAATGATTCTTGGGCTGTGGGTGCTGTGATCATGCCAGGCTCTGTGCAAACTAATTAAGTATGGAAAAGAAATTTAGTAAGGAAAACATTTAAGATGTTGTTGAAATTTTCTTATGAGAAGTGATGAGCAGTAAAATCAAATCAGTAACATAAAAGAAAGGGGATGAATGTCAAAGACATTTGTGAGTAGATGCACTTATCTGTTTACCATAGAAGGGTATGAAAAATTAAAAGAATTGTCAATTGAATAAATGATCTGGTGTTTCTGGTGGCTTTGTCAAAGATAAAGGTAAAAGCACTACATTTTGTGGATAGAATGTCATGAATTTAACTTCATATATTTCAGAATATGGGTTTGGAAAAGAGAATCACTTTGGTTCAGCAAGTAGACTGGACTTTGCTTTACCTGATTAGCCATAGTCAGTACATCTTATTCTAGCAGGAAATGGTAAAAATTCTATACAGTTGTAAGGTCAGATTTTTCTTGAACTGAAAGTCCTCTAATATCTTGTGTGCTATATCTGATTCTCTTATCAAAACCTTGTCTGACTGAACAAATTGATCTCCGTTTTAGGCATACTTCTTGATAACCTGAATGTTGGATGGTTTTTGAGCCGTATCTCCTTCTTGATGTCTGCTGTTTCAAACTCCCTAATCTGTTACCACCCTACTGATTTGCCATTTGCTGCCATCTCATCACTGTATCTGTCTCAGTTATTCTGGTTCTGAATTTCATCCTTTTATCCTTCACCTACCATTGTCTCTGACCCACAAATAGGGCTTATCCCTCAGTCTTAGATAACTATGATATATAAATAAAGAAGCATGAAAGTAAAATTAAGATAGAAATAGTCATTCTGGATTAGTTGCTAAGGTCATTTCACTTCTTGGTAACATTTTTGTGTAAATGGAAGCTATTAGTGAACATTTGGGGAGGAAATTGTCTAAGTCAGGGGCTCATTTAGTGCTTGGTGTATAGATCAGAGATAAGAGTGAACCTCAGGGGAAAACTTATGTGAAAGTGAAAACTGGTCTAGTTCTCTTCAGTGCCCTCCTACTAATACAACTAGTATTAGTAGCTAAGGGACTAACATAAAAGCATAGTTTGATACAGTTATTGGAAATTTGTGTCTACCAGGATACCTCTACTCATGACATATTGAAGTTGGTACTCGTGTATGATCTTATTCTGTAATTTACTTGAGGATAGGTTGGCTACTTTTACTTTTTCAGTTCTGCTGTATTATGTCCTATGGCTGTGTGTACAGTGAACAGTAAGGGATGAAGCCAAAAGTGTGAATTGTATTAATTAAATAAATATATTATTTCAGCCCTAATATCAGACCTTTCCCCCATACTTATTTTATGATGAATTTAAAACGAACTGAACATTTGCGAGATGGTGTTTCTCTCTCCACATAGCACATACAATCCTCAGAGGATGGTATTTATGTTTCTTTGAATGGCAGTCAACACTAGAAATTTAGTTAGAAAAATTGTAGGTCAAAGATCTTGGATGTGAATGACATTGGCAGCATAAAGAAATGATCAGGGAATAAGTTTTCTTGAACTTTGCCAGTCAATTTTTAAAAGTCAGAAATCTTATAAAGAATCTGAAGAAAGGTTTGTCAAATGAAGTTATGTTCTAGAAAAATGGAAACAATATGAAATAAGACAAAACAAAAGACAAGCTGACTTCAGGTCACAATTAGTGGTAAAAAGGAACTTGTTTTATGTTTTTGGTTTTTTACTTTCCATTTTGAAATAATTTTAGATTTACTGAAAGTGAAAAAAAAAAAAGTCTGACTCTTGTGACCCCATGGGCTATAGTCCCCAGGCTCCTCTGTCCATGGAATTCTTCAGGCAAGAGTACTGGAACGGGAATTGCCATGCCCTTCTACAGAGAATCTTCCCAACCTGGGGATGGAACCTGTGTCTCCTGCATTGCAAGTGAATTCTTTACCATCTGAGCCACCGGGAAAGCCCTCAGATTTACTGAAAGGTTGCCAAACTAGTACAGAGAGGTCCCATATGCTCTCCATACAGTCATCACTTATGTCAACAGCCCTTATATCTGGTACTTCTCAAAACTGCCATTAACACTGATGCAATGCTGTTAGCTAACTACAAACTTGTATTTCACAAATGTTTTCAGTAATACTCTTTTTCTGACCCAGGATTCAATGTAGGATACCATGATTCACTTGACCAACTTTCTTAGTCTTCTTCAATCTGTGCTTTTTTGTCAGTCTTTCCTTGTTTTATTATTTATGTGTTTATTTTACCTTGTAACTTTAAAGCATACTATATGACAGAATGTCTCTTGGCGTGGATTTGTCTGCTGTGTCTCATAATTAGACTTGGGGTTTTGAGGAAGGATACCACAGAGCTTAGTGACTGTCTTATATCATAATGTCTACATGAATGTTTACTGTTGATTTCAGCCTTTATCACTTGGTTAAGATGGTATTTCCAGGCTTATCCATAATAGGTTTTACATTCGTGGTATTACTTTTGAAATCTTTCAAAAGAAAAATGATCTTGCTGAAATACATCTGGTGATGCTTTGCAGATATCTGGTCTAGAACTGCATTTTACCATACAACAGGGACTAGACTAACTGATTATAGTGTTTTATTCTTTTTAATGCCAAAATTTATGTTTCAGTGATTTGTTTCACTGATTGAAATAATAATGGTTACCATTCATTAGTCACCTAAATAACTTTAATCTGCCAAGCAATCCCCAAAAGTATACATTACCATCATTTTATTATGAGATATGACCATCAGAACTGTTTAAAATTAATGACTTAAAGTACCACGGGTAAATCTAAGTTTAACATCTGCAACTTCCATAATTTCTCCTTTCCTCATGAAGCACTATTCATTAATTAATTTAAACATGTAAACAATTTATTGAAATTCAGTTGATTTACAATGTTTTGTTAATTTATTCTTTTTAGCAGAGTTATTTATGTGAGACAAAATTTCTGATAAGTATTGTTAGAGAGAAGAGGGAATTAGAGTCCAAGATGAAGTTCAAATCCACCTGGAGTAACTATAGTACTCAGGTCTCTGTGTTCTAAAATTTAACTTGTCCCTGATACTGTTTGTCAACATTATTCCCAAAGTCTGCAGTATAGCTCACCAAATATACAATTTTAAACTACATGCTTTGAATTTTTACAGTAGTGTTTTTTATCAGTTCTATTTTATGAGATCCTTACAGCAAAAATTCATAGACAGTCACCTGACAGAGTGTAGAGGAACTCTCCACCCTGACTTTGCATGATTGCCAGAAGTTTCCTTGTTGAGTAACATTTATCTGTGTTCCCTGAACATACAGATTTTAGTATCTAATTTGAAGATCTGTGCGAGTGCTAAATGTGATAATAAATGAGGTTTATAGTAGGTGTGCAATCTCAATTTAAGTAAAATTTAAGTCACTGCCTATCCCAATAAAAATGAGTATCTACTTTTTAACACTGAAAAAAATATGTGAAACTTACACATTACATAGTTGCCTTCCTGAAACCTATACTAAAATTAGTTCTAATATATAGTGTAATGAATTATTTGGTAAGACATCAGCAAGGTCATATTCAGGCAAGGATGGGTTAAAAAGTTATGCAATATTCCCTCATTTCTTCTATTTTTTTTTCTGGTTTGTTCTTTATGAGGGTTTTCTATATTTTATATTTGCTTTATAGGCTTTATCTTGTAAAAATAACGGAAGAAAATAAAAAATAAATGGGTGAACTTTTTAAATTAAATTATCAATTTTTGAAGTTAGTGTATGACATTTTCCATAGTATCAAAACTTTTTTTTTGTATATGTCTACATGTTGGTTTATGCATTTCATGTAGGTCAAATTCATGGAGTTTTTTATATTTCTGTTATTTATTTTATTGTGCCTATTTTATTTGAATTTAGAACCCAGAATGTTCATTTCCAAATTGAGACAATTTTTAAAGATATTTGCAGAAACCAAAAGTGTTATTTAGTTTTTTTCTTTTCTTTTTTCCCTCTTATTTCTGCTTTTGGATCACTTGCATTACTAAACTAGTCAGGTTAAAATAGGAATACTGGGTTCAGTTGGCTTTTCTATAAAAAATTGCTGCAATGTACCAATAACTGTCCTAATTATACAAAGCTGGTTTTATCAAAGTTCTTCATCTAATCCTGATATAATACTTGAGAAAAATCTTTATTTCCATGATAAAGATAATACTTATAATTTATAAACTCACGGCAGTTGATTCAATAAATTATCTGTGGAGTGTTTGCCATATACAGAGTTGTTCATTTGGTGGTGTTCATTTGTTCATGCAGCAATGAACAAAACAAACCTGGTCCCTGCCTTTGTGGAATTTGCTTTCTATCTATTCTAGTGAGAAAGCCAGATGTTTAGCAAGTAATTACTCAAGTACTCATTAAACTACAATTGTGACTTTATTTTATTTTATTTTTATTATTTTGTATTGGTTTTGCCATACATTGACATGAATCCACCACAGGTGTACATGAGTTCCCAACCCTGAACGCCCCTCCCACGACCCTCCCCATATCATCTCTCTGGATCATCCCAGTGCACCAGCCCCAAGCATCCTGTATCCTGTACTGAACCTAGACTAGCAATTCGTTTCTTACACGATAGTATACATAGCCTCATATCATGTCAAAGATCTGACCTATCAAGTAAATGATATTTGTGTTGATCTCTGGAAGATAACTTGATGAATACTGTGGATGGGTTGTCCACATTACACACTTCTTCTACAGTGTTGTTGTTTTTAATATTTATTTATTTGTTTATTTATTGGAAGAAAAGTTATGACCAACCTAGACAGCATATTAAAAAGGCAGAGACATTACTTTGCCAACAAAGGTCCATCTAGTCAAAGCTATGGTTTTTCCAGTAGTCCATCCATGTATGGATGTGCGAGTTGGACTATAAAGAAAGCTGGGAGCTGAAGAATTGATGCTTTTGAACTGTGGTGTTGGAGAAGACTCTTGAGAGTCCCTTGGACTGCAAGGAGATCCAACCAGTCCATCCTAAAGGAAATCAGTCCTGGATATTCATTGGAAGGACTGATGCTAAAGCTGAAACTCCAATCCTTTGGCCACCTGATGCGAAGAACTGACTCACTGGAAAAGACCCTGATGCTGGGAAAGATTGAAGGCAGGAGGAGAAGGGGATGGCAGAGGATGAGATGGCTGGATGGCATCGCCAACTCAATGGACATGAGTTTGAGTAAACTCCGGCAGTTGGTAATGGACAGGGAAGCCTGGTGTGCTGCAGTCCATGGGTCGCAAAGAGTTGGACACGACTGAACGATTGAACTGAACTGATTGTTTATTTGGCTGCCTCGGGTCTTAGTTGCAGCACACAAGATCTTCAGTCTTCGTTGTCATATGCCAACTCTTGGTTGCAGCATGTGGGATCTAGTTCCCTGACCAGGGGTGGAACCTGGGTCCCCTGCATTGAGAGCTTAGAATCAGGCACCAGAGAGGTCCCAGATGTGACTCTTTACTAAGTAAGAAAACAGAGAGTGGGTGCTAATTCCATGGACTTTATTGGGTTTAAATGCAAATTGGTTCCCCCCTTTAAATGGAGTCATAGAAGCTTTGGTAAGTTTATTGAGAGTCAAGAGTCATTCACAGTAGAGGCAATAATTGCATTGGCTTGATTGAGGATTCTTGACACCTTAATTAGTTTAACAATGTGCTTAGTTGCTCAGCTGGGTCTGACTCTTTGTGGATTCATGGACTGTAGCCTGCTAGGCTTCTCTGTCCATCGAATTCTCCAGCAAAGAATACTGGAGTGAGTTGCCATTTCCTACTTAAGGGGATCTTCCTGATCCAGGGATCAAACCCATGTCTCTTGAATCTCCTCCATTGGCAAGTGTATTCTTTACCACTGTGCCACCTGGGAAGACCTAATTAATTTAAGAACTAAACTAATTCTTCTTTTTATTTTTTAATATAAATTTATTATTTTAATTGGAGGTTAATTACATTATAATATTGTATTGGTTGTGGCATACATCAACATGAATCTGTCACGGGTATACATGTGTTCCCCATCCTGAACCCCCCTCCCACCTTCCTGCCCATACCATCCCTCTGGGTCCTCCCAGTGCACCAGTCCCAAGCATCCTGTATCATGCATGGAACCTGGACTGGCAATTCGTTTCATATATGATATTATACATGTTTCAATGCCATTCTCCCAAATCATCCCACCCTCTCCCTCTCCCATAGAGTCTAAAAGACTGTTCTATACATCTTTGTCTCTTTTGCTGTCTCGCATACAGGGTTATCATTACCATCTTTCTAAATTCCATATATCTGCATTAGTATACTGTATTGGTGTTTTCTTTCTGGCTTACTTCACTCTGTATAATAGGCTGCAGTTTCATCCACCTCATTAGAACTGATTCAAATGTATTCTTTTTAATGGCTGAGTAATACTCCATTGTGTATATGTACCACTGCTTTCTTATCCATTCATCTGCTGATGGACATCTAGGTTGCTTCCATGTCCTGACTATTATAAATAGTGCTGCAATGAACATTGGGGTACACGAGTCTCTTTCAATTCTGGTTTCCTCGGTGTGTATGCCCAGTAGTGGGATCGCTGGGTCATAAGGCAATTCTATTTCCAGTTTTTTAAGGAATCTCCACACTGTTCTCCATAGTGGTTGTACTAGTTTGCATTCCCACCAACAGTGTAGGAGGGTTCCCTTTTCTCCACACCCTCTCCAGCATTTATTGCTTGTAGACTTTTGGATCGCAGCCATTCTGACTGGCGTGAAATGGTACCTCATTGTGGTTTTGATTTGCATTTCTCTGATAATGAGTGATGTTGAGCATCTTTTCCTGTATTTGTTAGCCATCTGTATGTCTTCTTTGGAGAAATGTCTGTTTAGTTCTTTGGCCCATTTTTTGATTGGGTCATTTATTTTTCTGGAATTGAGCTGCATAAGTTGCTTGTATATTTTTGAGATTAGTTTTTTGTCAGTTGCTTCATTTGCTATTATTTTCTCCCATTCTGAAGGCTGTCTTTTCACCTTGCTTATAGTTTCCTTTGTTGTGCATAATCTTTTAATTTTAATTACATCCCATTTGTTTGTTTTTGCTTTTATTTCCAGAATTCTGGGGAGTGGATCATAGAGGAGCCTGCTGTGATTTATGTCAGAGAGTGTTTTGCCTATGTTCTCCTCTAGGAGTTTTACAGTTTCTGGTCTTACATTTAGATCTTTAATCCATTTTGAGTTTATTTTTGTGTATGTTGTTAGAAAGTGTTCTAGTTTCATTCTTTTACAAGTGGTTGATCAGTTTTTCCAGCACCACTTGTTAAAGAGATTGTCTTTTCTCCCTTGTATATTCTTGCCTCCTTTGTCAAAGATAAGGTATCCATAGGTGCATGGATTTATCTCTGGGCTTTCTATTTTGTTCCATTGATCTATATTTCTGTCTTTGTGCCAGTACCATACTGTCTTGATGACTGTGGCTTTGTAGTAGAGCCTGAAGTGAGGCAGGTTGATTCCTCCAGTTCCATTCTTCTTTCTCAAGATTGCTTTGGCTACTTGAGATTTTTTGTATTTTCATACAAACTGTGAAATTATTTGTTCTTACTCTGTGAAAAATACCTTTGGTATCTTGATAGGGATGGCATTGAATCTATAGATTGCTTTGGGTAATATACTCATTTTCACTATATTGATTCTTCCTATCCATGAACATGGTATATTTCTCCATCTATTAGTGTCCCCTTTGATTTCTTTCATCAGTGTTTTATAGTTTTCTATATACAGGTCTTTAGTTTCTTTAGGTAGATATATTCCTAAGTATTTTATTCTTTTCATTGCAATGGTGAATGGAATTGTTTCCTTAATTTCTCTTTCTTGTTTCTCATTATTAGTGTATAGGAATGCAAGGGATTTCTGTGTGTTGATTTTATATCCTGCAACTTTACTATATTCATTGATTAATTGTAGTAATTTCTGGTGGAGTCTTTAGGGTTTTCTATGTAGAGGATCATGTCATCTGATTGTCCAGGGTTGTATTTTGATCCTTATGTTGGGGGCACTGTCAGACATAAAACTTGGTAAGCCTGGGAATACTATGTGTGTGAAGATCATTCTAGCACTTGTGTAAAAAATGAATTTTCCATTTTTAGTATAGTGCTGGGACTTAGATGGAGTTTATTTGCAAATAATCACTGATGAAATAATGGCACATGGACTAGCATGTTTGCAATAAAGGTTGAAAAAAATGTAGATTAAAGCGATACTTACAGATTTGAAGTTTCTAGGACTATAAGTTGAATAGCCATGGAGATTAAAGGGAAATGGGATTGAAACATGATTTCAAGTTTCTAGTTGATAAAATGGATTGAAAGCTAATGACTTTAATGGGGACATGAATCATTCAAGCCCAAGGAGGATTAAAAACTCATATTTGAACATGTGGAATTTGACTTACCTGTGGGAAATTTAAAAAAGAGGCTGAATTTTAAAACATTACTACATTTACAGTGCAAAACAATGAGATAAATGATGAAAAACATAAATATAAATGTTATCTTAATTAGGTTATCAAATATTAATAAAGAGTGAGATCAAATACAAATCTTAAATTTCTAAATTCTATAATTTTAGGTAAAAATCTAGTAATAAACCAAAATTTAAAAACTATGATTTAGACTGTCTGATTTTTAATATCTTCCATAAAATAATGTTTCTCAGAAAATAGTGAAGATTTACCCATCAGTTTTAGCCTAGAATGTTTATGTCCTTAAAAAGGAAAAACATGGACAGAGTGTCTAAAGATTAAACAGAACAATATATAATGTTTTTAGGATTATAATTAAATAATAAAGGATACAATTTCATTTGGATTAATAGCTAACTAAATAGAAAATGAAAAAAAGGCCATTTTTCATTCTAATCCCAAAGAAAGGCAATGCCAAAGAATGTTCAAACTACTAAACAATTGCATTCATCTCACACTCCAGCAAAGTAATGCTCAAAATTCTCCAAGCTGAGCCTCTACAGTAAATGAACTGAGAACTTCCAGATGTTCAAGATGTATTTAGAAAAGGCAGAGGAACCAGAGATCAAATTGCCAACATCCGCTGGATCATCGAAAAAACAAGAGAGTTCCAGAAAAACATCTACCTCTGCTTTATTGACTACACCAAAGCCTTTTACTGTGTGGATCACAACAAACTGTGGAACATTCTTAAAGAGATGGAAATACCAGACCACCTTCCCTGCCTCCTGAGAAATCTGTATGCAGATCAAGAAGCAACAGTTAGAACCGAACATGAAACAATGAACTGGTTCCAAATTGGGAAAGGAGTGTGACAAGGCTGTATACTGTCACACTGTTTATTTAACTTACATGCAGAGTACATCATATGAAATGCCAGGCTAGATGAAGCATAAGCTGGAATCAATATTTCTGGGAGAAATATCAATAACCTTGGATATGCAGATAACACCACCCTTATGGCAGGAAGTGAAAAAGAACTAAAGAGCCTCTTGGTGAAAGAGGAAAGTGAAAAAACTCGCTTAAAACTCAACATTGAAAAAAACAAAGAACATGGCATCCAGTCCCATCACTTCATGGCAAATAGATGGGGAAACTATGGAAACCCTGAGAGGCTTTATTTTTTGAGGCTCCAAAATCACTGCAGATGGTGACTACAGCCATGAAATTAAAAGATGCTTGCTCCCTGAAGAAAAGCTATGACCTACCTAGACAGCATATTAAAAACTTTCCAACAAAGTTCTGTCTAGTCAAATCTATGGTTTTTCCAGTATTCATGTATAGATGTGATAGTTGGACCATAAAGAAAGCTGAGCATGGAAGAATTGATGCTTTGAGCTGTGCTGTTGGAGAAGACTCTTTGAGACTCCCTTGGACTGCAAGGCAATCAAGACATTCTATCCTAAAGGAAATCAGTCCTAAATACTCATTGGAAGGGCTGATGCTGAAGCTGAAACTCCAATACTTTGGCCACCTGATGTGAAGAGCTGATTCCTTAGAAAAGACCCTGATGCTGGGAAAGATTGAAGGAGGGAAGAGAGGGGGATGACAGAGGATGAGATGGTTGGATGGCATCACCAACTCGATGGACATGAATTTGAGTAAGCTCCAGGAGTTGGTGATGGACAGTTAAGCCTGGCGTGCTGCAGTTCATGAGGTCACAAAGAGTTGGACATGACTCTGCAACTGAACTGAACTGAGATAGATATTCGGCTATTTGATTATAAATTGAAGTAATTGTCTATCATAAGAGCTAAAACTGAATCTTAGTGCAAAAACATCTGATTAAGGTAAAAATTGAAGACTGTTAATAGGAATGAAACTAAAAATAAATTAATTCTTAAAAGGACACAAAGATAAGTTCTTTTATTACTTGGCTCATATTTGGCCTTTTTATGTCTCGTATTCTCTTGGCAGCATAATAAAATGCCTTGACATGCTCTGGTCTTAATAAGATGTATACATCAAAACCCACATTGCCAGTAATATTTTCCTCTTTCAGAATGTAATGTTTTAATCATAAAGGAATAATACAATAAAGGGAAATATGATCTTATATAGGATGTGATGACTCACTAATCCACACATCAATAATTTGTATAAATCAAGGTGAATGGATATAAACTACATAAAATTACAGGTTTAAGAAGATTTTCAGGAACTCACTTGGTTTCTAATGAATTTTTAATACATGAGAATTTTAATAGAAGGAACATAGCAAAGGCATTCAAAATTTACGTTGAGATACACTCAATTTAAATTAATTCATTGCACCATTGGAGCAGAAAACAGTTGCCTTTATGAATATTAGGAATATTGTCTGGTTGGGCAGTATCATATATGTTACATTTGAGTTCTACATTGTGTAGCAGAATGGAAATAAAATTATTTCTGATCCTACATAAAATGATTAATTGTACATACAATGGCTGTTTTGATATAACTTTAAAGTGAAGCACTGTGTTTTGTTTGATGATATCTTGTGTCATTTTGCCTTATGCTAAAGTTCACTTGAAAGTAAAGAAATAATTGGGTATCTTAACATATAAACATGAATTTAAAGTTGAGAAAGGCATTTTTTCCTTAATAAATACTCATGGAAAATTATAATTTGCAGAAATATTAGAGCCTTTCTCCAATACTCAATGCCCTCACTTTGCAGATGTGGAAACTTACATCCTCAGAGGTAGATGGACTTTTAAATAGTGAGTTAGAAGTTTACTTTATCTAACCATCCATGTAAAGGATGAAACCTTAAACTCAAGGTGAGTTTACTGATGGTACCTGATATCTGTCAGTGACAAAAGATTTCATCACCTTTCAGAATGATCCCATGTCACAAGGGCAGTGGTGGGGCCACACCTTCTCAGATGCAGTTCATGTTTGCATCCCTTTGAGTCACCGTGCATTTTACTGTTATTAATCAATTGGAGATGGTTTCTGACTTCATTTGCAAAATGAGAAAATAATTTCTTTCAAAGCCCACGGTAGATGTGTATGGTACCTTTACTCCAAGTAATAAAAAAAGAGAAAGAAAAAATATCCTAAAAGCAGAGGTTTAACGGATAGTACGTTTAAGTACATTAATCCTTCTTAACATCAGGAGCTTCTGTGGTAATGGCTTTACTCTATTAAACAACTCAGTCATGCTTTACTTAATAACCTGTATCCCAGTTAATGAATCCATTTTACCTTCTTAAACATATTTTCCCTCTGTGTAAGGGAATGTCATATTTATTTTAAATCCTTGATTTATGTGTAACACTATTGCTTTTAAAAAGTCAAGTTTCAGTAAGATATGTAGTAAATATGCATTAGATGACACAGAACAACAAATTTAATCTTAAAAGGGAAATATGTAGAAATTTTTAAAATGTATACATACACATAATACAGTATAATATGCAATTATTATGCATAATAACTTATGAGTATATAGATTTATCCTCATGAGATATTATAAATTATTAGAAGAAATTATCAGCACTCATTTAATTAGATACTTTTATAAACAATAAAATATTTCAGTAAGTCTGAAAGGAGTAGAATACTACTTCCATGTTCTAGGAATATAGGGTGACCATGATGTATTAGGGTGTTATAGGAGGCCCAAAATGCATGGTGAATGTTCACATATATACATGAGAGTGTATAGATCTGACTATATCATAATCGTGAAATCACAGATGTTTGGAGCTGGAAAGAAATTTAGAAACCAACTAGTAGAAAGGTAAAAGAGACCTCTGAAATTCTGTGAAGCAAGAGTATATGGGTTTCTGCATTTATAAGGAGAATTTTCTTCAGATATTCAAGTGATGTGTATACAAGAGGTTCAGAGGATCAGAGAATAGTTAAATATCTTGTTTTATGCAGAGCAGATTTGAGGCTGAAAATAGTGAGTGCTCATGTTAGTGTGTATAAGTATGTCTGTATGCATAAACAAATGGATGTTATTCATCTTTTGTCCGGAAGTCTTTTTGCATTTATTTATTAATTATAATCTACTTAAAGTTTTCTACATGTACAAAATTGCTGCCTATGAAAGATGGTAGTTTTTTCCCCTAATTTCTACTTTTTTTTTTTTCTTTTTCCTATATCATAACTCTGTTTTTAGTATTTCCCAAGACAGTGTTCATGGAGCTTCTGGACATTTTCATATTACTTATGGAAAATTTTTCCAAATTTTACCAACCAAATATAAAACTTGATATATGTATTTTTATAGTTATTCTTTTCAGTTAAAGCACCTTTTTAACTATAGTTGACTAAAAGTTTTTATAATATTAATATGTTGAATTTTACAATATGCCTTTTCTATATCTGCTAAAATCATGTTTTTTTAATCCTAAATGAAATTAATGTGCCAAACTGTTTGATTTATTGAATGTTAAATTAATCTTGTCCATGGGGAAAATATGTACCAAGTCATACTATATTATCTTCTTCATATGCAACTGGAATTAATTTTTTCATAATTTGTTTTATCATTTTCTTGCATATTCACCATAGTGATTAAACTGTGGTTTTTCTTTATTGTAATGACCTTGTGAATTTTGTTTGTCATTGTTATCCTCACTTCATAAAGTGACTAGCAAATAGTCCACATTTTTTGATATTATAGGAGAATTTGTATGTGATTTTTCTGATCTCTTTAATACTTTCATAAAATAATTATAAAAGACATCTGTGGTTAAAAAGACTTTGGTAGAGACATTTGTGGCTAAGATAGACTCTGTAGGAATATTTTAAATTATTTACAAATATAATTTTACACTAAGTTCAGTTCAGTCACAGTTGTGTCTTACTCTTTGCGACTCCATGGACTGCAGTGCACCAGGCTTCCCTGTCCATTACCCACTCCTGGAGCTTGCTTAAACTCGTGTCCATCAAATCGGTGATACCATGCAACCGTCTCATCCTCTGTCGTCCCCTTCTCCTCCTGCCTTCAACCTTTCCCAGCATCAGTCTTTTCCATTGAGTCAGTTCTTCGCATCAGGTGACCAAAGTATTGGAGTTTCAGTTTCAGCATCAGTCCATCCAATGAATATTCAGGACTGATTACCTTTAAGAAATTTTATACTAAATACAGAATTATTCAAATTGCATCTTTAAGCAATTTTAGATTTTCCTAGTACACTTTCCAATTTTATGAAAATGTTAGTATCATATTAACTTTAATATCCTGGTGCACACAAACAAAACCCTCTGAGCATCTCTGATGGGTATGAAGTTTGATTCTAAACACAATTTGAGCAGAGTAATACTCACAATTCTCCATGCTCGGCTTCAACAGTATTTAAACCAAGAAGTTCCAGATGTTCAAGCTGGATTTAGAAAAGGCAGAGGAACCAGAAATCAAATTACCAACATCTGTTGGATCACAGAAAAAGCAAGAGAATTCCAGAAAAACACCTACTTCAGCTTCATTGACAATGCTAAAGCCTTTGACTGTGTGGATCACAAAAAACTGTGGAAAATTCTCAAAGAGATGGGAATACCAGACCACCTTCCCTGCCTCCTGAAAAACCTGTATGCAGATCAAGAAGCAACAGTTAGAACTGCACATGGAATGTCAGATTGGTTCCAAGTTAGGAAAGGAGTATGTCACTGTATATTGTCACTGCTTATTTAACTTATATGTAGAGTACATCATACAAAATGCTAGGATGGATGAAGCCCAAGCCAAATCAAGATTTCCAGATAACCTCAGATATGCAGATGACACCACTCTTATGGCAGAAAGCAAAGAGGAAATAAAGAGCCTCTTGATGAAGATGAAAGAGGAGAGTGAAAAAGCTGGCTTATACACAATGCAATATTAGTCAGCCATAAGAAAGAACACATTTGAGTCAGTCTTCATGAAGTGGATGAAACTGGAGCCTATTATACAGAGTGAAGTAAGTCAGAAACAATTAACACATATATATGGAATTTAGAAAGATGGTAATGATGACCCTATATGCAAGACAAGAAAAGAGACACTGATGTAAAGAACAGACTTTTCGACTCTTGGAGAAGGCGAGCTTGGGATGATTTGAGAGAATAGCATTGAAACATGTATATTACCATATGTAAAATAGATGACCAGTGTAAGTTCGATGCAAGACTTAGCAGGGCAATCAAAGCTGGTGCTCTGGGATAACCCAGAGTGATGGGGTGAGGAGGGAGGTGGAAGGGGGTTCAGGATGGCGGGGGAGTAACTTGTACACCTCAGGCTGATTCATGTCTGCATATGGCAAAACCACCACAGTATTGTAATTAGCCTCCACTTAAAATTAATTTTTAAAAATTCAAAAAACAAAGGTCATGGCATCCCGTACCATCTCTTCATAGCAAATAGATGGGGAAACAATGACAAACTATTTTCTTGGGGTCCAATATTACTGCAAATGGTGACTGCAGCCATGAAATTAAAAGATGCTTGCTCCTTGGAAGTAAAGCTATGACAAACCTAGACAGCATAAAAATAGAGTTATTACTTTGCCAACAAATGTCTAGTTAGCGCTATGATTTTTCCAGTATCATGTATGGATATTAGAGCTGGACCATAAAGAAGGCTGAGTCCTGAAAAATCAATCCCTTTGAACTGTGGTATTGGAGAAGACTCTTGAGAGTCCCTTGGATGGCAGGGAGATCAAACCAGTCAGTCCTAAAGGAAATCAATCCTGAATATTCATTCGAAGGACTGAAGCTGAAGCTTTAATAGTTTGGCCACCAATGTGAAGAGCCAATTCGTTAGAAAAGACCTTGATGCTGGGAAAGATTGAAGGTGGGAGGAGAAAGGGATGACAGAGGATGAGATGGTTGGATGGCATCACTGACTCAATGGACATGAGTTCTAGCAAACTTTTGGAGATCGTAATGGACAAGGAAGCCTGGTGTGCTGCAGTCCATGCCATCGCAAAAAGTTAGATACCACTGAGCAATAACTTTATATAGGCTATATTATGTTTCTTTTTTATTCCTGATATTAGAAAATTGTGCCTCCTCTTCCTCTCACCCTTTTAAAAAATCAGACTTCTAAAGAGTTTATTTGTTGTATTAATATTTTCATCAAACAAAATTTTGGTTTGATGTTGTTTACAGTAAATTTTTTCCTTTACTAACTCCAAATTTGTGTTAACTTCTTTCTATGTTTTGACTTTAATATGTCATCCTATTCTAATTTCCTGAAGTATCATTTAGTTCATCTTTCATTTTTTGCTGTTGTGTGCTTTTAAGGCTATAAATTATTACTATAATAACTTTGATATAATCAGTAAGTTTTAATATATACTTTTTTATTATTCTTTACATAATGTCTTATAACTACCATGAAACATTTTTTTAATCCAAGGATTATTTTAAAATATATTGCTAACATCCTTTCTTTTGGAGATTATATAGGTTTCTTCTTGGTAATTTCAGTTTCTACTGCAGCTTTTAGAGATCTAATTTGTGGCTTCTATACAGTCAGTTTTTCATGTACATTTTGAAACAATGAGCATTGTCTTTTCTTGATTATGCAGATTTAAGTATATTGAATAGGTCAAGCTTGATAATTGCATTGTTCAGTTTTTCTTTATATTTTCATATTTTTGTTTGCATGTACTAAGTTATTTAAATTTAATTATTTAAATTTTAGTTATTTAAATTTAATTATTTAAAATTTAAAATTTCTTACTGTAATTCAGATTTGGGTTTTTAAAAAATATTTTACAGTTTTAAATTCTTATAATTTGAATATATATTATTTCTAAATTCCTATTTTCTAATGGTCATAAATTCCTCTTAATTTCTAATTTTAACCTATTTATCAAATAAAATAACCTTTTTAAAATTACCTTCTTTAGTTTACTGTACTTACAATGTACATTTTATCCTTTTATTTTTATCATTTCTTACACTAAAAGTGTGATTTTTAGTAAGCACTATAGAAATTGATGTTTCCTTTGTTTTCTTTCAAGTATAGTTGATTTACAATACTAGTTTTAGAACTATAGCATGGTGATTCAATAGGCTTCCCTGAGAGCACAGTTGGTAAATAATCTGCCTGCAATGCCACAGACCTCCGTTCGATTCCTGGGTTGCGAAGATCTTCTGGAGAAGGGATAGGTGACTCATTCTAGTATTCTTGGGCTTCCCCTGTGGCTCAGCTGCTAAAGAATCTGCCTGCAATGTGGGAGACCTGGGTTTGATAACTAGGTTGGAAAGATACCGTGGAGAAGGGAAAGGCTACCCACTCCAGTATTATGGCCTAGAGAATTCCATGGACTGTATATATAGTCCATGGAGTCGCAAGAGGAGGACACAACTGAACAACTTTCACTTCACTTCTCATAGTGATTCAGCACATTTATAGTTTCAGTTCACTTCAGTTCAGTCACTCAGTCATGTCCAAATGTTTGTGCCCACATGGACTGCAATATGCCAGACCTCCTTGTCCATCAACTCCCAGAGTATACTCAAACTCATGTCCATTGAGTTTGTGATGCTATCCAACCATCTCATCCTTTTTCATCCCCTTCTCCTCCCACCTTCAATCTTTCCCACCATCAGGGTCTTTCCAAATGAGTCAGTTATTCGCATCACGTGGCCAAAATATTGGAGTTTCTGCTTCATCATCAGTCCTTCCAATAAATATTTAGGACTGATTTCCTTTAGCATGGATTGTTCGGATCTTCTTGCAGTCCAAGGGACTCTCTAGAGTCTTCTCCTGCTGGGGGCCAGCATGAGGAACTCCTCCCATGGCAAAGGTCGTGAGGAAGGAGGCTTGGCATATGCAAAGGCATGATCAAGCTTCAGGAAACCCCCTGTTCCCGAGCATCTACCCCCCAGACAAGAGTCTATCTACTTTACTGTTTCAATGCTCTCGCCTACACCTCTGACTTTATGGGGGACTGTTCCCCACTGGTTCTCTCGGAGAAGGAGTAAACGTGCAGCTCCAAGTCAATAAAAATTCCTAGGCGTGACAAGAGTGTTTCAACTTATGAACTCCTCTGAAGGTTATCTAGCCCACCTGTATAGGTTCACCCGGCCACATGTGATTGTTTACAGTCTCCCAACCTGAGAGGTATGAGATGTTTTAGACTTACTGAAGGCAAATTCTTTGTGAAGTTAGAAATTATTAGAATTATTAGTATAGTGGGTTGGTTAGGAATTATATTGGTGAAGCGTTTTTCATTTGTTGTGCCAATAATTGCTGCTAATTCCCTGCCCTGGGTGGGACAAGGGTGTCTCAGGTCAAACCTCTCTGCTGGCAAACTAGCTTATGTGAAAGGATTATCAATACTCCTGCCACTATGCACATGATTGTTTACTAACTCTCAACCATAAACAGCACAGAGAGTTTTGGAGTATTTTGAGAGTCTTAATTAACATAGGGCTTTTCTCATTATTGAGTCAATGATTGCCACCAGGCCTCCATATCCTTAGGCACCTGGGAATGTATTAATCAATGTATTTGGAATATAGAAAAGGAAATATAGTAGTTTTAAGGTTAGCAATACTAGACTTTTTGAGTTAATGAATTTTCTCTTTTGTAATAGATCACTGTACTTTGTTATAAATCACTGTGTTCTTGCTATGTAAAAATTAACTTTATCACTATCTTAAGACTAAATAGATCTTAAGGGGAACATTGCTGAAAGGATTTTCATTTGTTGGGCTGATGTTTGCTGCTAAATCTCCATATTTCCTGCCCTTATAATGACTATAACTAACATATAGGAGAAATAAGTATTAACCTTTAAGATTAATCATGTTAACCTTGGGTTAAATAAATTCCTTTCTTGATTGTAACTCACTACACCCTCACCCTATAGGAATGCAACTTTATTTGGAGGGTGGTGCCTGGTTTAAGAAAAGACACTCTTGGAAAAAATAAGTTTTTTGGTTATCAGAAAGAAAGTGTCATAAAATGTCAGCAGGCTTCATGGCCAGAAGATGATGTAAAACCCCTAAGATCTTTTTTTTTTTTTTTTTAATGTAAAGCACCTGATTTTGATAAAGGTCAGGACTGCTGACCCCTGCATGACTCTGTATTCATCCCTATGTGTAACAAAAAGTATATAAGCAAACTTAAAAATAAAGAAATGGGATCAGTTTCCAGAAAGACTGATTCCTCCATGTTGTTCTTTCTGCTCCTCGTTTTTCTGGCTGAATTCCCATCTGGAGCGTGGGTGCTCATCATGTCTACTTACTTGTCCCGGCTTTCAAGCCCACGCAAGAAGGAGCCCAAGGAGGGGCACCTTCCGATATTCAAGTGGCACCAGTGGCCCAATGTAGATGGTGCAAATTCCTTGTCTTGGAATTTTATTGGTATCCCACGTAAACAGAGTTATTCAGCCTCTTTTTCTCTCCTACTATTTTCTGGCCGAATTCCCATCTGGTGCATGGGTACCCACCAAGCCTGCTAATTTTGCCTGGGCTTCTAAGATCAGACCGAGGGGGCCTCAGTGCCTCCTCTCCTTCAGGAGAATGGGAAGACGCCTGTGGCCTAGTTAGGTGGTGATTGGTATTCCATTTAAACCAAGTTATTGAGCCTCTTTTTCTCTGCTAATTTTCTAATCCCTCTCTATCTGTAATTAAATAAGTTATTTCCAAGGACACCAACTCCATCCCCACCTTCGAATCACCCTGGATCCACCGGGGCTGGACCTTGGCATTCTTCAACACCACAGTTCAAAAGCATCAATTCTTCAGCGCTCAGCTTTCTTTATAGTCCAACTCTCACATCCATACATGACCACTGGAAAAAGCATAGCTTTGACTGGACAAACCTTTGCTGTCAAAGTAGTATCTCTGCTTTTTAATAAGCTGTCTTCCAAGAAACAAGCATCCTTTAATTTCATGGCTGCAGTCACCACCTGCAGTGATTTTGGAGCCTCCCAAAATAAAGTCTGTCATGTTGCCACTATTTCCCCATCTATTTGCCATGAAGTGATGAGACTGGATGCTATGATCTTAATTTTCAGAATGTTGAGTTTAAGTCAATCTTTTCACTCTTCTCTTTGACATTTATCAAGAAGCTCCTTAGTTCTTCTCTGCTTTCTGCCATAAGGGTGGTATCATCTGCGTATCTGAGGTTATTGATATTTCCCCCGGGAATCTTGATTCCAGCTTGTACTTCATCCAGCCCAGAGTTTCTCATTATGTACTCTGCATATAAGTTAAATAAACAGGGTGACGATATACAGCCTTGACGTACTCCTTTCCTGATTTGGAACCAGTCTGTTGTACCATGTCCAGTTCTAACTGTTGTTTCTTGACCTGCATACAGACTTCTCAGTAGGCAGGTCAAGCGGTTTGGTATTCCCATCTCTTGAAGAATTCTCCACAGTGTGCTGTGATCCACACAGTCAAAGGCTTTAGCATAATCATGAAGCAGAAGTAGATGTTTTTCTGGAACTCTCTTGCTTTTTCGATGATCCAGCAGATGTTGGCAATTTGGTCTCTTGTTCCTGTGCCTTTTCTAAATCCACCTTGAACATCTGGAAGTTCATGGTTCACGTACTGTTGAAGCCTGGCTTGGAGAATTTTGAGCATTACCTTGATAGCATGTGAGATGAGGGCAATTATGCAGTAGTTTGAGGATTCATTGGCATTGCCTTTCTTTGGGATTGGAATGAACACCAAACTTTGCTGAGTTTTCCATATTTGCAGACATTTTGAGTGCAGCACTTTCACAGCATCATCTTTCAGGATTTGAAATAGCTTAACTGGAATTCCATCACCTCCACTAGCTTTGCTAGTAGTGATGCTTCCTAAGGCCCACTTGACTTCATATTCCAGGATGTCTGACTCTAAGTGAGTGATCACGCCTTCATGATTATCTAGGTTGTGAAGATCTTTTTATTGTTCTTCTGTGTATTCTTGCCACCTATTCTTAATTTCTGCTTCTCTTATGTCCATACCATTTCTTCCTTTTATTGTGCCCATCTTTACATGAAAATTGCCCTTGGTATCTTTAATTTTCTTGAAGAGATCTCTTGTCTTTCCATTCTATTGTTTTCCTCTATTTCTTTGCACTGATCACTGAGGAAGACTTTCTTATCTCTCCTTGCTATTCTTTGGAACTCTGTATTCAAATGGGTATGTCTTTTCTTTTATCCTTTGCCTTTCACTTCTCTTATTTTCACAGCTATTGTAAGGCCTCTTCTGCTGCTGCTGCTGCTGCTGCTAAGTCACTTCAGTCGTGTCCGACTCTGTGCGACCCCATAGAAGGCAGCCCACCAGGCTCCCTTGTCCCTGGGATTCTCCAGGCAAGAACACTGGAGTGGGTTGCCATTGCCTTCTCCAATGCATGAAAGTGAAAAGTGAAAGTGAAGTCGCTCAGTCGTGTTTGACTCTTCGCGACCCCATGGACTGCAGCCCACCAGGCTTCTCCGTCCATGGAATTTTCCAGGCAAGAGTACTGGAGTGGGGTGCCATCACCTTCTCCGAATGGAAGCTTGCTGCTGCTGCTAAGTCGCTTCAGTTGTGTCCGACTCTATGCAACTCCATAGACGAGAGCCCACCAGGCTCCCCCGTCCTTGGGATACTCCAGGCAAGAACACTGGAATGGGTTGCCATTTCCTTCTCCAATGCATGAAAGTGAAAAGTGAAAGCGAAGTCGCTCAGTTGTGTGTGACTCTTAGCGACCCGATGGACTGCAGCCTACCAGGCTCCTCCATCCATGGGATTTTCCAGGCAAGAGTACTGGAATGGGGTGCCATTGCCTTCTCCAGATAGCCATTTTGCCTTTTTGCATTTCTTTTTCTTGGAAATGGTCTTGATCACTGCCTGCTATACATTGTCACAAACTTACGTCCATAGTTCTTCAGGCGCTCTGTCTATCAGATCTAATCCCTTGAATCCATTTGTCATTTCCACTTTATAATACTAAGGGATTTAATTTGGGCCATACCTGAATGGTTTAGTGGTTTTCCCTTCTTTCTTCAATTTAAGTCTGAATTTGGCAATTAGGAGTTCATGATCTGAGCCACAGTCAGCTCCCATTCTTGTTTTTGCTGACTGTATAAAGCTTCTACATCTTTGGCTGCAAAGAATATAATCAATCTGAGTTTTGTGTTGGCCATCTAGTGATGTCCATGTGTAGGCTCTTCTCTTGTATTGTCAGAAGAGAGTGTTTGCTATGACCAGTGCATTCTCTTGTCAAAAGTCTGTTAGCCTTTGACCTGCTTCATTCTGTACCCCAAGGACTCATTTTCCTGTTACTCCAGGTATTTCTTGGCTTTCCACTTTTGCATTCCAGTTCCCTATAATGAAAAGGACGTATTTTCTGGGTGTTAGTTCCAGAAGGTCTTGTAAGTCTTCATAGGACCATTCAAATTCAGCTTCTTCAGCATTACTGGTCAGGGCATAGACTTGGATTGCTGTGACACTGGATGGTTTCCCATGGAAACAAACAGAGATCATTCTGTCATTTTTGAGATTTTTTGAGGTTTATAGTTTATATTCTATTAAATGTTATTACAAAATAATTGCTATTATTCCCTGTGCTATACAGTGTACCCTTGTTGGTTATCAACTTTATTCCTAGGAGGTTCTACCTCTTAATCCTGTCTATCTAACATATACCTTCCACTTCCTTCTTACCACTGGTTACCACTGGATTATTTTGTATATCTGTATGTTTCTGTTTTGCTATATGCCTTTGTTTGTATTATTATTTATGTTCCTTCTATAAGCAATATTATTCAGTATCTGCCTTTCTGAGACTGATTTCACTAAGTATAATAATCACTAAGTATATCCATATAGCTGCAAATGGCAGAATTTCATCTTTTTATGGGTGAGTAGTATTCCATTGTATATATATATACCACTTCTTCTATATCCATTTCTGTTTATGTAGGTTGCTTCTTTCTTTTGGCTCTTTTAAATAGTTTACAGTTCAGAGAATTTAGGAGGACATCAGAAATTGTGCAGTGAACAATGCAAATAAATAGAGGAAAATAATAGGATGGAAAAGACTAGAGATATCTTCAAGAATGTTACAGATATCAGGAGAATATTGCATGCAAAGATGGGCAAAATAAAGGATAGAAACAGCAAATACCTACAAGAAGCAGAAGATTAAGGAGAAGCAGCAGGAATACACAGAAGAACTATACACAAAAAAGGTCTTAATGACCTGGATAACCACCATGGTTTGGTCACTCATCTAGAGCCAGACATCCTGGAGTGTGAAGTCAAATGGGTCTTAGGAAGCATTGCTATGAAGCTGGTGGAGGTGATAGAATTCCAGCTGAGGATTTCAAATCCTAAAAGATGATGCTGTCAAAATGCTGCATTCTATATGTCAGCAAATTTGGAAATCTCAGCAATGACCGCAGGACTAGAAAAGATCAGTTTTCATTCCAATCCCAAAGAAACCAATGCAAAGAGAGTTGAAACGGCCACACAGTTGTGGTAATTTCACATGCTAGCAAGGTAATGCTCAAAATCCTTCAAGCTAGGCTTCAGCAGTATGTGAACTAAGAACTTCCAGATGTGCAGGCTGAATTTAAAACAGAAGAGGGACCAGAGATCAAGTTGCTAACACATGTTGGATCATAGGGAAAGCAAGGGGGTTTCAGAAAAAATAAAAAATAAAAAACCATCTGTTTCTGCTTCATTGACTACACTAAAGCCTTTGACTGTGTGGATCACAAAAAATGTGGAAAATTCTTAAAGAAATGGGAATACCGGACCCCCTTCCCTGCCTCCTAAGAAACCTGTATGGAGATCAAGAAGCAATAGTTAGAACCAGACATAGAATAATGGGCTGGTTCAATATCAGGAAAGGACTATGTCAAGACTGTATATTGTCACTTTGCTTGTTAAACTTTTGTGCAGAGTACATCATGTGAAATGCCAGGCTGGATGAATCCCAAGCTGAAATCAAGCTTGCTGGAAGAAATATCAACAACCTCAGATATGCAAATGACACCACTCTAAGGGCAGAAAGCAAAGAAGAACTAAAGAGTCTCTTGATAAGGATGAAAGAGGAGAATGAAAAAGCTGGCTTAAAACTCAACATTTAAAAAGCTAAGATTATGGCATTCCATCACTAAGGTCCCATCACATCACAGCAAATAAATGGGGAAAAAAATGGAAACAGTAACAGATTTTATTTTGTGGGGCTCTAAAATCTCTGTGGACAGTGACTATAGCCACAAAATTAAAAGACGCTTGCTCCTTGGAATGAAAGCTATGAAAAACCTAGACAGCCTATTAAAAAACAGAGACATCACTTTGTTTTGAGTGAATTACAGGAAATGGTGAAGCACAGGGAATTCTGGCGTGCTGCAGTCCATGGGATCACAAAGAGTTGGACACTGTGTATTTTGTCATTGGTGTTTTGATAGGGATTGCATTAAATCTGTAGGTGTGTGAGTAGTATGGTCATTTTAACACTAATATTGAGAACACAAGATATCTTTCCATTTTTGTATCATCTTCAGTTTCCTTTGTGAATGTTTTATAGATTTCACAGCATAGGTGTTTTGTCTCAAGTTTATTGCTAGATATTTTATTCTTTTAGATATTATTTTAAATGTTTTTTTTTAACTTTGTCTTTTTGGTAATTCATTATTAGTATATAGAAATACAACAGATTTCTGTATATTAATCTTGTATCCTGCAACTTTGTTGAATTCATTTGTTAGTTATAAAGAGCTTTGGGGTAGACTTCAAGGATTTTTATATGAAGTATCATGTCATCTGGAAATATGACAGGTTTACTTCTTCCTTTCCAATTTGGAGGCTTTTTATTTAATTTTCTTGTCTGACTGATGTGTGTATTATTTCCAGTACTATATTAAATAGAAGTGACAAAAGTGGGCATCCTTGTCTTTTTCCTAAATTTAGAGTACATGCTTTTAGCTTTTCACCATTGAGTATGATGTTAACTATGAGTTTATTGTAAATAGTCCTTATTATATTGTGATATGTCCCCTCTGTACACATGTTAAGAGGTTTGGTTTTTGTTTTTATCATGAACAGGTATTGAATTTTGTCAGTGGTTTTCCTGCATCTGTTCAGATGATCTTGTGATTTTTATCCTTCATTTTGTTCATGTGGTGTATCACACTGATTTGTGAGTGTTGAGTAATCTTTGTGTCCCTGAAATAAACCCCACTTGATGATTGTGTGTGGTCCTTTTTCTATATTGTTGGATTGAATTAATTTGAGTGTGTTCCATCCTCTCCTGGTTTTTGGAGTATTTTGAAAAGGATAGGTATTTGTACTTATTTTATATCTTCTGTAGACTTCCTCTGTGAAGGCATCTGATCCTGGACTTATTTTTGTTGGGAAGTTATTTTTGTTTAATTTATTACAAATTTAATTTCACTGATAGTAGTCATTCTGTTCAAATTGTCTGTTTCTTCTTGATTCAGTATTGTCGGGTTGTATGTTTCTAGAAATTTGTTCATTGCTTCTAGATTGTCTGATTTGTTAGGATATAACTTCATAGTATTCACTTATTTCTTGTATCTCTGTAGTATCAATTGCTATTTCTTCTCTTTCATTCTTTATTTTATTTGGATCCTTTTTTATTGGTAAGCCTAACTAAAGGTTTATCAATTTTATTTATGTTTTGAAAAATCTAGCTCTTAGTTTCACTGATCTTTCCTTTTTTGTTTTATCTCTATTTCCCCTCTGATCTTTGTTCCTTTCATCTGCTGATGTTAGGATATGTTTGTTCTTCTTTTCCTAATTCCTCTAGGACATAATTTCGGTTCAGTCCAGTCACTCAGTCGCATCTGACTCTTTACGACCCCATGGACTGCAGCATGCCAGGCCTAACTGTCCATCACCAACTCCCAGAGTTTACTCAAACTCATGTCCATTGAGTTGGTGATGCCATCCAACCATCTCATCCTCTGCTATTCCCTTCTCCTCCCACCTTCAATCTTTCTCAGCATCAGGGTCTTTTCAAATGAGTCATCTCTTCACATCAGGTGGCCAAAGAACTGGAGTTTCAGCTTCAGCATCAGTCCTTCCAATGAATATTCAGGGCTGATTTCCTTTAGGATGGACTGGTTGGATCTCCTTGCTGTCCAAGGAACTCTCAAGAGTCTTGTCCAACACTCCAGTTCAAAAGCATCAATTCTTCTGTGCTCAGCTTTCTTTATAGTCCAGCTCTCACATCCATACATGACTACTGGAAAAACCATAGCCTTGACTAGACAGACCTTTGTTGGCAAAGTAGAGTCTCTGCTCCTCAACATGCTGTCTAGGTTGGTCATAGCATTTCTTCCAAGGAGCAAGCATCTTTTAATTTCATGGCTGCAGTCACCATCTGCAATGATTTTGGAGCCCCCCAAAATAAAGTCAGCCAATGTTTCCACTGTTTCCCTATCTATTTGCCACGAAGTGGTGAGACCAGATGCCACAATCTTCATTTTCTGAATGTTGAGCTTTAAGCCAAGTTTTTCACTCTCCTCTTTCACTTTCATCAAGAGGCTCTTTAGTACTTCTTCACTTTCTGCCATAAGGGTGGTATCATCTGCATACCTGAGGCTATTGACATTTCCCCCAGCAATCTTGATTCCAGCTTGTGCTTCATCCATCCCAGAGTTTCTCATGAAGTACTCTGCATATAAGTTAAATAAGCAGGGTGACAATATACAACCTTGATGTACCCCTTTTCCTATTTGCAAAATAGTAATGTCCAACTGGTCTGTTGAATCATTTAAAACTGCTTTTACCTTATTGATTTTCTGTCTGGATGATCTGTCCATTAATGTAAGTGGGCTGTTAAAACTCCCTACTACTATTGTCAACTTCTCCCTTTCTGTTTGTTAATATTCACTTTATATATTTAGGTGTTCCTATATTGGGTACACCCACCATAGTATGCATGTATATTAACAATATAATATCCTCCTCATATATTGGGCTCTCTATCATTGTATAATGCCCTTCTTTTTCTTTACCCTGAAGTCTATTTTGTCTTTTATGACTGTTAACCCCTACTTTCATGTTTCCCTTTGTGTGGATTGTCTTTTTCCCTCCTTTCACTTTCAGTCTTTGTGTGTCGTTAGCACTGAAGGGAGTCTCTTATAAGAAGCATATAGAAGATTTTTTTTCACTCTGTATAATCAGCTCCAGTTTCATCCATCTCATCAGAACTGATTCAAATGTATTCTTTTTAACGGCTGAATAATACTCCATTGTGTATATGTACCACAGCTTTTGAAAGATGGCAATGATGACCCTGTATGCAAGACAGCAAAAAGACACAGATGTGTATAGCGGACTTTTGGACTCAGAGGGAGAGGGAGAGGGTGGGAGGATTTGGGAGAATGGCACTGAAACATGTATACCATCATGTAAGAATCGAATCGCCAGTCTACGTCCGATGCAGGATACAGCATGCTTGGGGCTGGTGCACGGGGATGACCCAGAGGGATGTTGTGGGGAGGGAGGTGAGAGGGGGGTTCATGTTTGGGAACACATGTATACCCGTGGTGGATTCATGTCAATGTATGGCAAAACCAATACAGTATTGTAAAGTAAAATAAAGTAAAAACAAAAATTTTAAAAATAAAAAAAAATAAAATTAAATAAAATTTTTTTAAAAAAAAGAAGATTTTTTTTTTTTTTAAATCCAAACTCCCACCCTTCCGTGCTCTTTGGTCAGAACATTTTGTCCGTTGACATTTAATAATTGATAATTATTTACTTATTACCACTTCATTACTTGTTTTCTAGTTGTTTATGTATGTGTTTCCTGTTCGTTCCTTCTTTTTTGTTTCTTCTGTGGTTTGATTCTGTAAAAGTATGCTTGTGAGCCTTTTTTCTTTCTTAGTTTTTGTGAATCTATTAAAGGTCTTTGATTAGTAGGTACTTTGGGGTTCATGTACGTTCACCATAATATATCTACTTTTTAAAAACTTGTCATTTAAGTTCAAATACATTCTAAAATATTATATATATATTTTTTATTTTCTTCCCTCAGATTCTGTTTTTGATGTAATGTTTTACATCTTCATGGTTATCCTTTTACTGTTTATTTTAGTTAGTAGTTGCTTTTACAGTTTTCTTTAAGTCTTTATGCTGGCTTATTTCAATGACTTTCAATCTCTAATATAGCCTTTCCTATTGGAATTTTCCATTTCCTATACATTCTTGATTCTTTTCCATTTAGCAAAGTACCTTCAATATTTCTTTCAGAGTAGGTGTATTGTTGCTGAGTTCTTCTAGTTTTTGCTTGTCGGATGAACTGTTTATGTCTCTTCTTACTCTAATTGACAATTTTGCTGAGTATTGTAGGTTGCATATTTTTTCCTTGCAGGACTTTAAATAGATACGTCCACTCCCTTCTGATCTGTAAAGTTTCTGCAGAGAAATCAGTTGGTAACATTATAATGTGCATGCGTGCTCAATTGCTTCAGTTGTGTCTTACTCTTTGGCCCTGTGGACTGTAGCCCACTGGGTTCATCTGTCCATGAACTGGAATTTTCTGGCAAGAATATTGTAGTGGATTGCCATGCTCTCCTTCAGGAGATCTTCCTGACCCAGAGATTGAACCCATGTCTCCTGAGTCTCCTACACTGCAGATGAATTCTTTACCACTAAGCCACCAGGCTAGCCCAGCCTTATAGAGGTCCTCTTGTATATGACTTTTTGTTTATCTCTTGCTGCCTGTAAAATTCTCTGTCTTTAACCTTTGTCATTTTAACTATATGTCTTGGTGTGCGTTTCTTTGTGTTAATCTTGTTTCATACTCTGTGCTTGTGTATCTGGATAGCCATTTCTTCCTTCAGGTTTTGGAAGTTCAGCCATAGTTTCCTCATGTTTTCAATTCCCTTCTCTCTCTCTCTTCTTGTTCTAGGACTCCTATACATGGACGTTATTCATGCTTACTCTTATTATCTGAGAGATGTCTTAGACTGTTGTCTTTTTTTTTTTTAACTTGCTTTTATTTTTGAAAAGAAAAAATGTTTTGATGGGACATTTCCATTATTCTATCTTTCAGTCACTTACTACATTCTCCTATTTCACTTAATGTGCTTTTCATTCCTTGTATTATGCTTTTTATTTCCACTGGTGAATTATCAACTTCTGACTGGTTCTTTTAAAATACTTTTTCTATTTGCTTATTGATGTGTTCATTGTGTGCATCAGTTTTTTTTCCCAATTCAGTAATTTTTTTTAACCAATACTTTGAATTCTTTATCTGGTAACCTGTTTATTTCTGTTTCATTAATTTTTAGGGATTTTCTCTTGCTTTCAATTGAAAGTCATTCCTCTGCCTTTTCATTTTGCTTTACTTTCTCTGCTTTTATGAATTTGGGTGAAACATTGACCTCTTGTGATCTCAAAAGGGTGATCTTATGTGGGAGTGTCCTTATATAGGCTTCGTGTCCCTAAAGCCTTTGAAGGAAAAACTAGATTTGACGTGGGTACAATTTACTTCTTTCCTGAGAGTGTGCTGGCAGCTCTCACCTTGGTAGGGGATAGAACTGGAGATGGAAGTGCTAGAGCTGATGTTTGGTGTGAGGCTGGACTGCTCAGTGGCCATCACTGCCCTTTGGGAAGTGGGGTCTGACCCCAAGTTGCTCGAACAGAAACCTGGAGGATCAACCCAAGCTGGCTCTGTTCCTTTGAGTGTGTGTTTTCTTTTTTTCCCCACATAAGGATCTTTGCTAGAAAGAAGGGGATTGCTGATACAAGTGAGGCTTGTGTGGGCTCTTGTCTTGTGTCCCCTACAGACAGTTCTAATGAACTGAATGTGCAGGCATCCATACCTCTGCACAGATGCAACCTCTGTTGTAAGTCCCTTTTGTTCCTCACAGAACTACCTCCAGCCTCTGCTGCCCCTGTCCTGGTGTGAGATCTCTGTAGTACAGGTGGTGGTGCCCACATGGCCTCTTGAAATGTGTCTGTGAGTTGTGGTGGAGTGGCCAGTATCACAAATCTGAGCTGCTTCTGAGGAGCTGTTACTTGAAAACTGCATTTGTTTCTTGTTGATTGTCAAGCCAAGAGACACAACCAAGCCAAAGACTGGGAGAAGAAAGAATTTATTACTTGCAGTAAATAAGGAGAACACTGAGGATCTTTCCCAAGGCAGTTTCTCTCCAAACAACACAATCTGGGAAATTTTAATCTAAGACTGTATTCATGAAGTTGCTTGGGTGGTTGACAGTCTAAGCTTTAGTTGACTGAAGTCACAAGGGTCAGAAAAGGTCAACATCATCCCTTAGGTTCTCATTGATCTGGTGATTGAGTACTTCAGGCTAATCTTTACCACTGGAAGAGATCTGGGAGTTTTACAAGTGATTTTTATCTTTGCTATTGTTATTTCTCTTTCCTGAAAATGGTAATCTCTCTCTCTCTCTCTCTCTCTCTCTCTCTCTTTTTTTTTTTTTTGTTCCCTTAAAATCATGCATGATTGAGACCTATTCAAAGGCAAGCTCTCTTGTCAGGCTTAGATCACAAAATGGCATAGGCCCAAAATGGCTTCTCTTAAGAAAGTTATGCATGATTTTCTTTCTACAGGGACCTCCTACCCTATTGGCTGACAGCTGCTTACATAAGGGCCAATGATGGCTGCTGATTCACCCACCAGATCTGCCTTGGAACTGGATCTTCTCTGTGTCTCGCAATCAGGTGTTTTTTCCAGTCTTGACTGACCCACATCCACAGCTGCACTGTGAAACACAGTGAGTATGTCTAGAGCATTTCTTGGCTTGGACTGGGGCACAGATTGGGAGGCAGTCATAGAAAACCTGGCAACCACTAGAGGAGATCTCTGTCCACCTTGCCTTGGGGGGCAAGTCTGTGTGTATACTCCTCATGAGGAGAGTCTAGGCTTCTCCTTCTATTAGTCCCAGTGATCCTCCAACCAGTCAAGGGGACTCCTGTGTCTCCCCTATGTAGAACCCAATGATTGCAATGTGCACTCTTTGGACTGAATTGCTCACTTCCCAGGGAGGTGATCATCCCTGTAATCTCCCTTTTCCTCTGAGTTCCCCCTCAGGGGACTGTCCCTGATGTCTTTCTTCCTTTACCAAGATGGGTGTGCATCTTATAGCCTTGGTTGTGCAGGGGTCCTTCTGCAAGTTTGCGTTCAATGAGAATTGTTCCACATAGAGATGTATTTTTGATGTGTTCAGGCAGGGAGGTGAGATCTGTGTCCTTACTTTGCCAGCTTGATCCATGACCTACAGGTATTGGTATTTTCTAACTCACTCTACAAGTTTGATCTAAACATTTAGCTTACATTTTGTAAAAATTCCCACTGAAGAGACACTACTGATGCTACCCCATTGGTATCCTTAAGCTTCTGTCATCTCTCATCCTTTGAAGCTAAGTCTGAGATAGGATACTCTGTTCACACAAAGATCTTGCTAATGGTATTCATGCATACAGTGGTAGTGAACCCATATATTATAATATGCATCCTTAACTTATAATAATGTAATGATACCATTTATCAGATGGCCTTGGAACATTTTAGGACTTCCTTGGTGGTTCAGTGGTAAAGAATCCTCCTGCCAATGCAGGAGACGTAGGTTCAGATAACCTGGAGAAGGAAATGGCAACCCACTCCAATGTTCTTGCCTGGGAAATCCCATGCACAAAGGAGCCTGGTGGGCTACAGTCCATGGGATTGCAGAGTCAGACACAGCTTAATGACTAAACAACAACATGCATATATTTTAAGCATATATGGGTTAAATTATCCATATATTTTAAACATTACTATATTTGTTATTTATAGTATTATTTTCTTCGCTCTATTCACTGGCTGCATTTCTGTACTTTGGGACCATTGCTCTTTTGTGTGAAGATGTTGATTTAGTATTTGTGTAATATCAGGTTTCTGGTAGTGAAATCATCTTGGTTTTTAATCATCTACAAGTATTTTTGTTTAGTTTTCACTTTTGAAGAATATTTTTACTGGCTATAGAAGTCTATACTTGCAATTATCTCATTTCAGCATTATAAAGCTGTTACTCCATTGTTCGCTAGATTGGGTTATTACTCTTAAAGGTCAACTATAAGTCTGTTTTTGCAAGATCATTGGTACATCTGGTTTTCTGCATACATGCTAAATGTGCATTTTAGCCTATTGCTTTGTACAAAGAATTATACTATGCAAAGGGGAAGGATAGTGAGCAGAGTATCAGTTAACCTGTTTGTGGTTGCATTCTCTCTTTGGTTTTGATCTCTCATTCCTTATTTCCTATCAGATATTTTCTTTTGTTTCATTAGGTTTTACATTTTCTAGCTGATAATGTTGGTCTGAAGCAAAATATTTCTTTACTAACCATACTTGAAAGCCAAAATCTGTACTCAATCATATGTAACTTTTAAGCAAAGTCTGTCCTCATTATTTTGTTTTGTTTTGTTTTTTCTTTTACTTTGCCACATAAGTTTATGGTTGGCTGAAAAAAGGAATCATTTGCATATTCTTTGCCTTGCTGCAGCTGCTATTTCAAATGGGGTTTTGTGCTAAATCATTTGTATTAGGTCATTTGTAGCTCTGAACTACCAAATTTATATTTTGGGTCTATTATTTATTAGTTCTAGAACCTTGATCAACTTGCTAACTGTCTCTGTGTCACAGTTTATCCAGATTTTGATTAGGGATGATAGTAGTTTTTTATATCTTATTTTATGATAAATTAATCAATCTATATCATTAACTATTTTGATGATGATGATGATATTATAACTAAGATATTAACTGATATTGATATTATATACAAAAAAATAAAGTTAATATTATCCTGTAGGAGATCAGTGCAGTTCAGTTCATTCAGTCAGTCGTGTCCAACTCTTTGCGACTCCGTGAATTGCAGCACGCCAGGCCTCCCTGTCCATCACCAACTCCCAGAGTTCACTCAGACTCACATCCATCGAGTCAGTGATGCTATCCAGTCATCTCATCCTCTGTCATCCCCTTCTCCTCCTGCCCCCAATCCCTCCCAGCATCAGTCTTTTCCAATGAGTCAACTCTTCGCATGAGGTGGCCAAAGTACTGGAGTTTCAGCTTTAGCATCATTCCTTCCAAAGAAATCCCAGGGCTGATCTCCTTCAGAATGGACTGGTTGGATCTCCTTGCAGTAAAGGGAGTCTTAGGAGATAGCTGTGTATTATTGTATATTAATAGTTATATATCCCTAACTATACTTCCCTGGTGGCTCAGAAGGTAAGGAGATGCAGGTTCAGTCCCTGTGTCAGGAAGATCCCCTGGAGAAGGAAATGGCAATCCACTCCAGTATTCTTGCCTGGGAAATCCCATGGACAGAGGAGCCTCGTGAGCTATGGCTCATGGGGTTGCAAAGAATTGGATACAACTTAGCGACTAAACACCAACAACATACTAAGTACAAGTGTTAGTACTAGAACCAGTGTTATGGCAGCTAATTTCTGTAGATAATTTTTTAATACTTTCATAGATGGTTCAGTTCAGTTCAGTCACTCAGTCGTGTCCGACTCTTTGCGACCCCATGAATTGCAGCACGCCAGGCCTCCCTGTCCATCACCAACTCCCAGAGTTCACTCAGACTCACATCCATCGAGTCAGTGATGCCATCCAGCCATCTCATCCTCTGTCATCCCTTCTCCTCCTGCCCCCACTTTCACCCTAACCAAAATTTTGTGTTAGCATTTCCATTTGTCATTTAATAGTTTATGTCTGTTTTTGATCTGGTATAGGGCTGCTTTTTAATATATTACTGTTGGTTTGGTTATTAATTATATTTACCTAGGAGGAGAAATCTTATGTACTTGAAATTTTTATCATAAATTAAAGGCACCTAGTTTTTCATTCTTTGTATACATTCACTCATGACATTTCTTTCATCTTGATCAGCTGCTTTTTCATTTAGCACTAGTTGTTTAGAAGTACTAAGCTATGAATTACATTCTTTGATATCTTTGTGAAGTTCTATGGTATAAGAATATCAATTCACTGCAGTAGTTATGCAGTTTCTATGCATTGAGCATGAAGTAGCAGCTTTCATTAGCAGATTTTCACAGTCAAAACTGTTATTTCTCTACCAACATCTCTAATTGAAAATGCAAGCTGCTTGTTTGCAAACAGAGAAATTGGAACTTGCCAATTATGTTAATCATCAGTTATAAAAATCTCTTGAATGTCTCATATACTACAGAACAATTGAAACTTCACTTTTTTATGTGTATAACTCTTTGCCACATTTGCTGTCATTCTGATTAAATTATGAAGGCTTTTTCTTTTAAGCCTTTTTTTTATCAGTCAGTTGTATTATTAATTTTAAGAGCTTTAAGCTGAGTTTTGAACCCCTACATCATATTACTTTGATTGCTATAGATGAATAGAAATTGTGGATTATTGTACGGAAGCTTAGATTACTCTTTGTCATCCTCTATCTGTAATGTCTGGCTCAGAAATTTGGGTGTCATAACGTAAACCTTTGAGATTTTTAAGTCACAAATTTAGTGCAATATTGTGAAAGTTTTATTAATTATTCTCTTCCTTTGTTTTTTCATTATACCAAGTTAGTTTTATAGCTCAGTCTTATTGTCTATCTTTTAAAAAAAGATAGTCAGTATTCTTAGACTTGGTCTTATTGGCTATCTTTGACAAAGCAAGGTATGTGTATGCAATACAACGTGACATTTTGTTGCCACAACACCAGTATTAATTCTTTAAATCGAAGTAAATTATTAAAAGTATGAATGCTCTAGGCAGTCATCTTTTTTTTAATTTAACTTAATTTTTTTATTTTTTCCTTTACTGCTTTCCTAAAGAAAATATACATAGAAAAATAATACAAGTTTGAATTGAAACATTTTACATATTTTTTCCTATTTCTTCGTATGAACATTTTTTCTACTTTAAAAATTTCTGTAATCATTGGATTATTCTGATCTTAAAATGCTAGTATAAGTAAAATAAGTGTACTGTATAGGACTTAAAATCATATATTCTTTATACCATTTTTAGGGAAGTTCCAAAAGCTTCTCGTGTCAACCATGTTTCAGATGGTAAAGAATAGTCTGCCTGCAATGCAGGAGACCCAGGTTCAATCCCTGAGTTGGGAAGATCCCCTAGAGAAGGGAATGACTGTTCACTCCAGTATTCTTGCCTGAAGAAATCCATGGACAGAGGGGCCTGGTACAGTACATGGGGTTTCAAAGAGTAGGACATTTCTGAGTGACTAACACTTTCACTTTTCCAAAAGTTAGAGTATCATTCAGTGTATACTGTGAGAGGATACTAATATTACAATAGTAATAATTCCATGCCATGTTAACATAAATGAAACAATGTATGCTGGTTTCAATGTGTTTTATATTTGCTACAATAGGGATAAGACTAGTACATTTAGAATTCTGGTTTATAGGCCCTTGGAAAATAACATTTTCTTCTTCTTGATTTTATAATAATCAGCCTTGTGCCTCATCACTTGTGAAAAACTCAGAAAGGGGTTTAGAAACTGGTGCAGATTTTAGAGAAGAGATGTGTGGTTCTACAGTCCTTTTATCCGGAGATCCCAGAGAGTTTGAGTTCAGTTTTGCAGTTTCTGTACATCTAGACTGGTATCCCTCAAAAAGGCTTTAACGTCAGTGCAAACATGTGAGTGTCAATAAGTAAAGTCACAGATTGACTGTTATTTGTAGAGCTTATGGCAAGAAAAACAAACAAGGATTGTAGGTTAGTTAAAATTCCAGAGAAATAGCGGGTGTAGGAGGATAATGCATGATAATTCTTTATTATCTATTAAGGCATTTTCACAATATCTCTATAGGCTGAAATTAGATAAAGGTTGAAAATAAAAGTTAAATATGCCATTATATAAATTAGAGAATATACTACTACAACTCAATTATTTTATTTTCATCTAGAAGTTTTAGATATTATATTTAAGTCTATGATCTGTTTTGAGTTAATTTTTGTATGGGATAAAAAAAATAACATATACAATACCTCAAAAATATGGCTCAAAATTAACTTCTTTTGGCATATGCAGTTTATAACTCTATTTTAACTATAACCTTGGAGTAACACAAATAAATATGTTACTGTTGAACTATTGGCAAATTGTCAACCCTAGAAAGTTCTTCAGTTCTGTGTCTTAGTTTCTCCATTTGTAAAATGTCAGTGTCTCCTATAACTATAAAACACTTATACCCACTGTGTGACAAAATTTGTAGTAAACATAGAAATGTAGCTATATAGTAAAGAAAAATCAGATCTTAAGTGAGAAAAAAAATGGATCTCTTGAGGGGTACTGTGTTCGTGTATTTAGTAAAGGTCAGGAAGAAATAACTTGTATGTAATAAGTATAACTTTTTAAAATATTCAGTGTTACATGGTAGTTTCCTATAGATATAAAGGAATGTTTTTCTCAACAATAAATGTTTTAGGATTGAATATCCTCATCTTGCTTTTGGAACAGAAGTGAGGAAAAGGGGAAATTTTTCCTGCTTTTCCCTGCGTTTAGCTTAGAACTAACCACCTGGGATAAGAAAGCATGATATCAAATGCTCACAATACATATTTTTATACACAGAATTATAGATGTAGGGTGGTAGTAAGGTGTTAGGCAGACCGTCAGTATAGTTAATGTAAGAATTAAATTATAATCATGCAACAAATGATAATCTTTAGGAGGCTAAATTGTGCCATGATCAGATAAGGAAAGAGTTCGATCCAATCTTAAAGTGTTGACACATGTAAAGAAAGAATATGTACATGATGGCTGTGGGGGTTGATTCAGGAGGAGGGCAGCACAATGGTGTAGAAGTTTAGACAAAAAGTGTCCTTAGGAGTGCCTTTCTTCTGTGCCCCAAGAGTCAGTTGTGTCTAATATGAGAAACACATTCCAGGGACCTCCTTGATGGTTCAGTGGTTAAAACTCTGCAGGGGGCTTGAGTTCCATCCCTAGTTAGGGAACTAAGATCCCGCATGCCATGTGGGATACAGAAAAAAAAAAATGATGTGCACAAGTCTGGTGTGCTAAAATACCAGTTCCTTCTACTCTGGCTCTTACTCATCAAAAGACTGACTTTATAATTCTGTTCTCCCAGTGCCTTATCTAAACTGAATGTTAGTGCCCTTCAGAAGGTAGATTTTAAAGTACAAATTATCATTGCTATACATTCTAGCTTCTGTTTACTAGCAACATGAGTCGAATTTCCAAGAATAGTGAAGTCTGGAGCTTGTGAGCATTAAGTCGAAGGGTCAGTTCAAAACATTAATAATCAATTCATGCAAAAAATAAACATTGGCTGCCTAATGTGTGTGTGGTATTAGAGATAAAAAATGAGAGGAGTTATCCAAGAGAAGTTGATATTTTGTGTCTTTCTATTCCTGCTTCATGTTCAGAATCCTTCCAAAAATTAGAATCTCTTGAAACTTTAAACTATATTCTTAGCTCTTAATAACACCATGGATTCATATCTTTATTTGCATTGTGAATTGTAGTCAGTGAATACTGTTATAGCCAGTAAGAATTTCTGCAAGGAAGGATCATAAGACAAGCCACAGTGAGTGTAGATAGAGTAACATTATGTTCCAAGTCATCAGCCTTTTAATTCTCTAGGACAGTTTTACAATTCACAAGTCATAGTGAATCCTTAGATCATCAATAAAGATTTATAGAAAATCACTACTTAAGCACAAGTACTTCAGTGTAAAAAGAAAAAAAAATCATTCTACTTTACCACAAATCAGACCCACTGATGTCTGCCTTTGTATTTATTTTGCTTTTTTTCTTTTTGGAGTTCTTCACTGACTTTATCTGGTTCAGAAAGGAAATCTAAATATCTCAGCACTTTCATAGCAAGGAACAGTCTCTAGAAGCTCTCCAGAGGACTTGACAAGTGAATATCAGTGGGTTTCCATTCTGGGCATACACACCGAGGAAACCAGAATTGAAAGAGACACATGTACCCCAATGTTCATCGCAGCACTGTTTATAATAGCCAGGACATGGAAACAACCTAGATGTCCATCAGCAGATGAATGGATAAGAAAGCTGTGGTACATATACACAATGGAGTATTACTCAGCGGTTAAAAAGAATTCATTTGAATCAGTTCTGATGAGATGGATGAAACTGGAGCCGATTATACAGAGTGAAGTAAGCCAGAAAGAAAAACACCAATACAGTATACTAACACATATATATGGAATTTAGGAAGATGGCAATGACGACCCTGTATGCAAGACAGGGAAAGAGACACAGATGTGTATAACGGACTTTTGGACTCAGAGGGAGAGGGAGAGGGTGGGATGATTTGGGAGAATGACATTCTAACATGTATACTATCATGTGAATTGAATCGCCAGTCTATGTCTGACGCAGGATGCAGCATGCTTGGGGCTGGTGCATGGGGATGACCCAGAAAGATGTTCTGGGGAGGGAGGTGGGAGGGGGGTTCATGTTTGGGAATGCATGTAAGAATTAAAGATTTTAAAATGTAAAAAATAAAAAACTAAAAATAAAAAAAAACAAAAGCAGAGACATAAAAAAAAAAAAAAGAAAATATTCTGTGTCTGAGAACTTTATTGAAATATAACCACTTATCATGTTTTCCCATGTTTGCATTAGTTTATATATAATACAATTTTACAGACATGGTTCTATCCTTGAAAATTATACATGTCCTCAATTTTATATTATCAAAGAAAAAGGGATTTTAATTCCAAAGTAAGAAAGGAAAATGGACAATATCAGTTCAGTTCAGTTGCTCAGTCGAGTCTGACTCTTTGTGACTCCATGAACCACAGCACCCCAGGCCTCCTGTCCATCACCAACTCCCAGAGTCCACCCAAACTCATGTCCGTTGAGTCGGTGATGCCAGCCAATCATCTCAACCTCTGTCATCCCCTTCTCCTCCTGCCCTCAATCTTTCCCATCATCAGGGTCTTTTCAAATGAGTCAGCTCTTCACATCAGGTGGCTAAAGTATTGGAGTTTCAGCTTTAGCATCAGTCCTTCCAATTAACACCCAGGACTGATTTCCTTTAGGATGGACTGGTTGGATCTCCTTGCAGTCCAAGGGACTCTCAAGAGTCTTCTCCAACACTGCAGTTCAAAAGCATCAATTCTTTTGCGCTCAGCTTTCTTTATATCACGATTCAAATTATTTTTTGAATTCTGATTTTGATTTTGCATGTTGGAATGATGAATAGTAAATCATCCTAGTCATAATTTATAGTAAATGCCCCTTCAGAAATGTTTTCATATAAGGTAGGTAGTACAGAGGGTAACTGACAAGGTCTTTGTGCAGACACACAGTTAACCACATTATGATTGATCTTCTGTTTTTAGTGAAAATGACAGTTGGGTATGCCTTAAAACTGAAATCATCAACAGAAGATAACTAACACTTTGACATTACTTGCCAATCCAGCAAGTACATGACATGATAGATAGGACTCAGCCAAAGCCCACTCCTTAAATATATGGCTACTTTGGGGCTAATTAATCCCATTATAGAGGCTGGTCCTTCCTGGTGATCAGTAGCTCCAAGGGACAAATAACTAAACATATAGCGGGCTCCACTGTAGTTCAAGCCATCATAAGCAACTTTAGGATTTATCCAGGGTGTGAGTCAGACTAGAGGCAAATCGTGGTCCTGTCAAATAAGGAACAACTCAGTGGACAGTGCCCAGGATTCTGAGTGGTGTTTTGTAAAAAGCAGGAACAGATGCAGGTGTGTGCGATGCTGGAACCACCAAAGGCAAAGAAACCAGGCAAGATCTACCTAGTTTGCCAGGGTCTAACCAAGTTTGCAGTGCTGAGGGTTTGAGTGCTATTAGAGTGGAGGACTGTGATATTAGCCTAGGAAATTAAGATAATTACAGTCAGAATTAACTGCTGAGGTAAAGGATGAAAGCAGTAGGAGAAATGTTTTGCCTCAAATCTATACCAGAGCCCAAGACTACCACCTGGGCAATGGATCCTAGGTTTTCTCTAAAAATAAAAATGATTTGGCTAAGGAAAATGTAAACATTTTAGGTTATTGACAAGACAGGTAATACCAAAACCCATCAATTTGCAGAGGCATTGTGCTTTTTTTTTTCCCCTTTGTAATTTTCTAAAGTATAGACCCAAAAAACAAAAAAGATCGATCCAAGGTATGATATGCTTGGGCCAGTAAATTTAACAAGAGATGAAATTATTAATGGAATGTCTCACTTCCCATTCACCATGACACAAAAGTTCTTGGTGACATGAAAGTCCTTAGTAATTGACAAAAGACTTCTACTATAAAGCATCTAGCTATATGCTTAAAATGCATTAAAAATCACTTGGTGACAGATTGCAATGTAGTCAGTCTAACTAACAGTTTAGTTACTGCACCCTCACCCTTTATTGAACTTTTAAATTCTATGAGTACTGTATACTCACTACTGCATGGCTCCATGTTGGTTAAAACAACATGGATGGCTTGGGGAGAAGGGGGGGAATACAGTGAAAAAGTCCAGATACCATTATTTTCTCTATTTTTATTTGCAAGCCATTAATACCACAGGGTTAAAATCTGTTCTTATAAAGGTTTAACCCAACTTTAGCAATGTGTTTTGAACAATACTTTGGGGAGGGCAGTTGCAAATGATGGATAGTTTCTGCAAAGAATAAAAATTAAAATTATTAAGTGTATCCTTGGGAATAATTTCTGTATTCAATAGTTTATAAATATTGTTGTAAATCACTGGAGGAAAATAAAGCTTTCCCAAACTAAGACATGATAAAAATTAACTGTATTTTTAAATGTTTCTGATGTGCAGTGTTTCTCTTTCAAGGAGTAAATATCATTTAATTTACAAAAAATAATAATAATTTAAAGGTCACAGACTCTTTTATTTTCTCTTTGACACCTTTGTGCATTCATCTCATTGTTTGACTGTTTACTTCATGCATTCAGTAATATAAATTCCTTGGCATTTAGCTGGATCTTTTTTCCCCTTGTGGTTTGAAGTTCTTTCCCCTTTTTAATTAGATTGACCTTTTGGTTCACTTGAATGCCCTCAACCTGACAAAGAATAACTGTTCTCTTCTAAGGCAACCCAAAATGAACAGAGAAAGAGTGAAAACACTGACAAAAAATGAAAAATTTTGATGCAGTGATCTGGGTGCTATAACTGTATAATTGTTACTTTGTATAGTCACTAACATAGAGAAATACCAGCTCTGCCCAATTCTTAGGGCTTTAATGTTATAAGCTGCTGCTTATCTTCCCAAGAGGACACTTTCATAATGTTCCTTAAAACTAATGTCATTTAAGCGTTTTTTAAATGTCTTGTAACAGCTGCCCTGCCATACTTTTCTAAAATCCAATGAGCAGTCTTGAAGAAATGAAAAATGTGACTGGTTTTCATTGTTATTCTGTGTATGTGCATATGATAAACATATACATGTCTATAAATATATACATATATAAACTTATTTTAAAGAGTAAATTTTAAAGAACATTTTGAGCTATAGCTATCTGTTGAGGTTGAATCCATCCTGCATAATTATTCAGCAAACTAAGATTCAAATATTTATTGTATATATTTCTACACATGACCTATGATGTGTAACTCAGGAAATCAGGAGACTAGGTAATAACCAATTCATTATGACTGGTGCCTAAGTGTCTAAGCTTGAGACATAGAGGAGGTAAGAATTTAGTCTGAAAACTTGTGTTGAATACAACAGAGCAGTAGTAATACTAACACAAGTTACTTCTAATAGTCTAACATGTTACTTTTCAGTCCCCCCCCCAAAAAAAAGATCACTTTAAAAATGTATAAGATAGGTATGAACTAACTGATGCACACTCCATTATTTCTGAGTTATAAGTATAATTTAGGTAGTAGTTTGTTCAACTTGGTCTGAACACAAGAAAATATGATAATTGAATTTTAAGATAGGTAAAGCAATTATAATACAACAGCAACGTAAAGGCATTCTGTTCAAATTTCTAGGCTTTATGAAATTATAACTAGGATATGGACTTGAAGACTGAAGAGATATCGGAGCATAATCTATTTTAAAAGAGTGGCATGTAGGCACTGATGCCAGAGAAATACTCTATAATAGAAAATTAATAAGATTATATTGCAAGCTGCATATTATAGAACACTGTGAAGCTAGAAAAAAACATGTCTATGAATACCAGTGACATGTAAATACATTCATACTTTATTTTTGAGTGAAATAATATCAGGATACACAGCAGTATATCCTGTTGGGTATCCAGTATATAGCAGTAAGGTCCGTGTGTCTGTGTATATATAGGCATATATTTAATTTGGGCATTTATTTCACCATTATTTATAATTTGAATGTATAACATTAAAATACTTAGGGAATAGTGTTTGTGTCAGATGAATACCTTTTGATTATAAAATAGTTATGAATCAAAGATTATTCCAACTCTGGAAAAGATTGTGTAGGTGATTTAGGTGTTCAGATGACTTTGTGCTTTTTATTTATTTAATTTAATTTAATTTAATTATTTCTTTATTTTTTACTTTACAATATTGTATTGGTTTTGCCATACATCAACATGAATCCGCAGTGGGCATACATGTATTCCCCATCCTGAACCCCTTTTCCACATCCCTCCCCACACCATCCCTCTGGGTCATCCCAGTATACCAGCCCCAAGCATCCTGTATCCTGCATCAAACCTAGACTGGCAATTCATTTCTTATATGATATTATACATGTTTCAGTGCCATTCTCCTAAATCATCCCACCTTCTCCCTCTCCCACAGAGTCCAAAAGACTGTTCTGTACATCTGTGTCTCTTTTGCTGTCTCACATACAGGGTTATCGTTACCATCTTTCTAAATTCCATATATATGGCTCTGTGCTTTTTAAATAGAAACAACTGGTAACAATGAGTCTGGATAAGGTCCCTGTGCTAACATAATGTAGGATTCTACATTCTAACAAAAGTTGGGTGTAATAATAATAAGAGTAATTCTAATAACAATGTCAATTACCACAACAAATATGTGCCTGATTACTTTAAAGGTGGTTAAAGATGCTTACCAGTGATGCCAAGACAATTCTATGGAAATGTCATGGCTATTCAGTGGAGAAAGGATTGTCTTTTTAAGAAATTATGCTGAGACATTCAGATAACCACATGTAGAATAATGAATTCAGCATATACAAAGATTAACTAAGATGGATGATAGAACTAAATGTAAGAGCTAAAGCTATAAAATTCTCGGAAGAAAATGCAGCAATAATTTTTGTGAACTTGAAGTGAGCAAATGTTTCTTAATCCCAATAGCAAAACTATAATCCATAAATTAAAAAAATAATAGGACTTCATGAGAATTAAAAACTTTTGCACTTTGAGAGATACCAGTGAGCCATTGAAAAGACAAACCAGAGACTTTGAGAAAATAATTACAAATCACATCTCTTAAAGTATGTGTATCTCAGAAATTTAAATAACTTTGCAATTCAGTATAACAAATAACCCAATTAAAATGTAAAGATGTAAAAATTCAAAGATTTTATTAGATATTTCACCAGCAAAGGTATTCAAATGATAGTCAAGGACATAAAAGTGACCAACACCATTATTTATTAGGGAAATGCAAACTAAAATGACAGTTAGACACCAGATTATGAAGAAACTTGAATTCTCATCCTTAGGGGAATGTCAGATGTACCAGCCACTTTGGAGCATAATTTGGTAGTTTCATGGAAAAGTAAACACAAATTTATCATACAAGACAGTAATCTATCAAGAGAAAGCATATGTTAACATACATTATTATATTAATTTTTATAGCAGTATTATTTATAATAATCAGAAACTGAAAATAATCCAAATGTATATTGATTGGTGAATGGATAAACAAACTGGGATATATTCATACACTGGAAAGTTATTCAATAATATAAAAGAAAATAGTGCTGGTACATTCCACATGGTGGATGAACTTAAAAAACATGATAACTGAAAGATATTAAATATAAAATAATGACATATAGTATGCTTTCTTAATATGCAGTCTCTAGAGAAGGCAATCTATAGAGATGGGACATGGATTAGTGATTCTCTGTGGCTGTGGGTGGGAATGGAGAGTAACTGCAAGTGGGTAGAGATCAACGGAAATGTTCTAAAGTTGGCATATGGTTTTGGATGCACAGCTCTGCAACTTTACAAAAAGTCACTTGAATGTAGTTTTTATAGTATTCAAATTATTCTAAAATAAAGGTATTTAAAAAGTGAACTACTTAAATATTCCTTGTTAATTCACATGATAAAGATAACTTCTATCACCTCTTTTATGCTACACTGTAATATTACGAGAAATTGTAAGCATTGCAATTGTGCAAGAAAAATAAAACATAAGGGCTCAAGAAGAAATAAAATATCAACTGTTTTTAAAATGGCATGATTAGAATTAGATCAGTGAAAATTATAAATTTGGGAAATCTCAAACTCCTTGCCTCTAAATAAGAATGAATAAGTTTGCAAAACTGTCAGGATAAACTATTTCAATTCTAACATTTAATCAAAAACTTAACACAAGCAAGAGAATGCTTAACAAAGAAAAAAACATGAATTTTGATGAGAGCTCTGTAATTTTAACATACTCTATTATCAGCAGTGGCCACAGGACTGGAAAAGGTCAATTTTCATTCCAATCCCAAAGAAAGGCAACACCAAAGAATGCTCAAACTACTGCACAATTGCACTCATTTCACATGCTAGCAAAGTAATGCTAAAATTCTCCAAGTTAGCTTCAACAGTACGTGAACTGAGAACTTTCATATGTTTAAGCTGGTTTTAGAAAAGGCAGAGGAACCAGAGATCAAATTGCTAACATCCTTTGGATCATCAAAAAAGCAAGAGAGTTCCAGAAAAACATCTACTTCTTCTTTGTTGATTATGCTAAAGCTTTTGACTGTGTGGATCATGACAAACTATGGAACATTCTTAAAGAGATGGGAATACCAGACCACCTTCCTCCTGAGAAATCTGTATGTAGGTCAAGAAACAACAGAACTGGACATGGTACAACGGACTGGTTCCAAATTGGAAAAAGAGTATGTCAAGGTTATGTATTGTCACCCTGCTTATTTAACTTCTGTGCAGAGTACATCATGGGAAATACTGAGCTGGATGAATCAACAAGGTGGATTCAAGATTGCCAGGGAAAATGTCAATAACCTGAGATATGCAGATGACACCACCATTATGGCAGAAAGTGAAGAGGAATTAAAGACCCTCTTGATGAAAGTAAAAGAGGAGAGTGAAAAAGTTGGCTTAAAACTCAATATTCAAAAAAAGATCATGGCATCCAGTCCCATCACTTAATGGCAAATAGATGGGGGAAACAATGGAAACACTGACACAGTTTATTTTCTCGGGCTCCAAAATCACAGCAGATGGTGACTGCAGCCATGAAATTAAAAGACGCTTACTCCTTGGAAAAAAAGCCGTGACAAGCCTAGACAGCTTATTAAAAAGCAGAGACATTACTTTGTTGACGAAGGTCTGTCTAGTCAGTTCAGTTCAGTTGCTCAGTCGTGTCCGACTCTTTGCGACCCCATGAATCGCAGCACGCCAGGCCACCCTGTCCATCACCAACTCCCGGAGTTCACTCAGAGTCACATCCATCGAGTCAGTGATGCCATCTAGCCATCTCATCCTTTGTCATCCCCTTCTCCTCCTGCCCCCAATCCCTCCCAGCATCAAAGTCTTCTCCAATGAGTCAACTGTTCGCATGAGGTGGCCAGAGTACTGGAGTTTCAGCTTTAGCATCATTCCTTCCAAAGAAATCCCAGGGTTGATCTCCTTCAGAATGGACTGGTTGGATCTCCTTGAAGTCCAAGGGACTCTCAAGAGTCTTCTCCAACACCACAGTTCAAAAGCACCAATTCTTCGGCGCTCATCCTTCTTCACAGTCCAACTCTCACATCCATACATGATCACAGGAAAAACCATAGCCTTGACTAGACAGACCTTAGTCGGCAAAGTAATGTCTCTGCTTTTGAATATGCTATCTGGGTTGCTCATGACTTTTCTTCCAAGGAGTAAGCGTCTTTTAATTTCATGGCTGCAGTCACCATCTGCAGTGATTTTGGAGCCCAAAAACATAAAGTCTGACACTGAAGCTATGGTTTTTCCAGTAGTCATGTATGGATATGAGAGTTGGACCCTAAAGAAAGCTGAACAATGAAGAATTGATGATTTTGAACTGTGGTGTTAGAGAAGACTCTTGAGAGTTGGTTGGACTTCAAGGAGATCAGATCAGTCAATCCTAAAGGAAACCAGTCCTGAATATTCATTGAAAGAATTGATGCTGAAGCTGAAGCTCCAATACTTTGGCCACCTGATGGGAAGAACTGACTTACTAGAGAAGACCCTGATGCCAGGAAAGATTGAAGGCAGGAAGAGAGGGGACAATAGAGGATGCAGTGGCTGGATAGCATCACAGACTCAATGGACATGAGTTTGAGCAAGGTCCAGGAGTTGGTAATGGACAGGAAATCCTGGCATGCTGCAGTCCATGGGGTCGCAAAGAGTTGGACATGAACACCTGAACTGAACTGATTATCCTCTCTCACTCCTCAGCTTGGAGAAACCTTGAAAACAACAGCCTGCATCCCTGATACTGGTTGCTGTTACAGAAGGAGTAACAGATCTTCTTTTCCAAAACTTGTGGTTGTATCTCATGATGTTTGTTCGTTCCCTGAAGGGTTTGCCTTTGTTTATTATTTTTTGAATTTATCTTTTATATTTAATTGGAGGATAATTACTTTATAACATTGTATTGCCATACAATGTGAATTGGTCTTGTATGTATGTGTGTGTGTTACATACATATATATATATATACACACCCTCCTTGTTGAGTTGACCCCTAAGCCACTGCAGAGCACCAGGTTGGGCTTCCTGTGTTATATTACAGCTTTCCACTAGTTACCTGTTTGACACATAGCAGTATATATATATATGTCAATGATACTCTCTCAGTTCATTGTACTCTCTCCTTTTCTTGCTCTAGGAACAAATTTGAGTCAGTTGTAGTGAAGTGGGTGAACCTGTAGCCTGTTATACAGAGTGAAGTAAATCAGAAAGAGAAAAATATATACTAACACATATGTGGAATGTAGCAAAATGGTACTAATGAACCTATTTGTACAGAAGGAATGGAGATGCACATAGAGGATGAATTTGGATTTGCCTTTGTTTCATCTGCCTTGGAGCTTCCCCAGAACTGAGATTACTTCCAGGGCAGCCTTGTTGAAAGCATTTAAAGCCAAGTGAAATTAACCATTAACACATAGGGTCTGGTAACATTTGCGGCAAACAACAAGCAGAACAAAAAGTTTGGCTAGGAAGAATCTTGGAAAGGAGATTTATGGAGACACTTCAGTTTTGAAAAGTTCCTGCATGTTGTGTGGAGTTTAGAAGGCCATGCATAAATCTGACACATCCTCAGAAAAGACCTGAGACAGCTTGCTCTTCCACATTTGTCCTGAAGAAATAGGGAATGAAGTCTTTAAAGTCCTGAGAAAGGAAAACTGTTAAATAATAGTTCTATAACTGGCAGAGCTACCCTCAAGATTCTTCTTTATAAACATATGATTTAAAAGACATGCATAATATATTAACTATAAAGTTACCTCAGAGGGCTCACAATCTATATAAAAAGTATAATCTGTGACAGTAGCCATATAACGTGGAGGGGGGTGGTAAGAAGCTACATATGAGCAACTTCTTGTATACTATTGAAACTAAATTGTTGTTAATTTTAACAAGATAATTATAATTTAGGATAATTACAATCCCCAGAGTACCCACCAAGAAAATAGGACTACACAGCAAAAGAAATAAGAAATGAATCAAGATATGTATACCAAAAAGAGAAATTTAACAAAAATCTTTAATAGAAAAATTGATTAGCAACAACAGTAAAAGACATAAATAATAGAAAACAAATGAGAGAAGTGTTTCCTTAATAATAGTTATATTAAAGATAAATACATTCTCCCCTTAAAAGAAGCTGACCAAACAAACGTAATTGAAGTATCACTATCTACAAGACATCTACTTAAGAATGAAATATGAATACTTTGGAAATAAAATATGGAGAATAATATTATATGCAGATAAAATGCATTTGTATATTTAAAGCGACACTTTTATATGACAAAGTGATAGAATGAATCCATTTTGAACATACAATAATGAAATTGTGTTGTTTAGTTGTTAAGTCACATCCGACTCTTTGCAACCCCATGGATTGTAGTAGGCAAGGCTCCGCTGTCCTTCACTATCTCCCAGAGTTTGCTCAAACTCACGTCTGTTGAGTTGGTGATGCTATCTAATCATCTCATCCTCTAACACCTACTTCTCTTTTTTGCCTTCAATCTTTTCCAGCATCAGGGTCTTTTCCAATGAGTTGGCTCTTTGCATTAGATGGCTGAAGTATTGGAGCTTCATCATCAGCATCAGTCCTTTCAATGAATATTTAGGGTTGATTTCCTTTAGGATTGACTGGTTTGATCTCTTTGCAGTACAAAGGAATCTCAAGAGTCTTCTCCAGCACCACAATTTGAAAGCATCAATTCTTTGGCGTTCAGCCTTATTCATGATCCAACTCTCACATCCATACATGACTACTGGAAAAACCATAGCTTTTACTAGACGGACCTTTGTTGGCAAACTAGTCTCTGCTTTTTAACATGCTGTCTAGTTTTGTCATAGCTTAAGAAAGCAAGCCAAGGAGCAAGCCTCTTTAACTTCATGGCTGTAGTCACCATTCACAGTGATTTCGGAGCCCAAGAAAATAAAATCTGCCACTGTTTGCACTTTTTCCCCATCTATTTGCTATGAAGTGATGGGACTAGATGCTGTGCTCTTTTTTTTTTTTTTTTTTTTTTTTGAATGTTGGATTTTAAGTCAGCTTTTTCACTCTCCTCTTTCATCCTCATCAAGAGGCTCTTTAGTTCCTTTTCAATTTCTGCCATGAGAGTGGTATCATCTGCATATCTGAGGTTGTTAAGATTCCTCCTAGCAATCTTGATTCCAGCTTGGGATTCATTCAGCCTTGTATTAGCATTATGTAATCTGCATATAAGTTAAACAAGCAGGGTAACAATATACAACCTTGTTGTACTCTTTTGCCAGTTTGGAATTAGTCTTTTGTTCCATGTCTGGTTCTAAGTATTGCTTTTTGACCCACATACAGGTTTCTCAGGAGACAGGTAAAGTGGTCTGGTATTCGCATCTCTTTAAGAATTTTCTCCACAATTTGTTGTGATCCACACAGTCAAGGCTTTAATGTAGTCAGTGAAAGAGAAGTAGATGTTTTTTTGTAATTCCCTTGCTTTCTGCATGACCCAACAAATGTTGGCAATTTGATCTCTGGTTCCTCTTACTTTTCTAAATCCAAATTGAACATCTGGAAATTCTCCATTCATGTATTACTGAAGCCTAGTTTGAAGGATTTTGAGCATACCCTTGCTAGCATGTGTAATGGGCACAATTGTACAGTAGTTTGAACATTCTTTGGCATTGCCCTTCTTTGGAATTGGAATGAAAACTGACCTTTTTCAGTCCTGTGGCCACTGCTGAGTTTTCCAAGTTTGCTGGCATATTGAGGGTAGTACTTTAACATTATCATCTTTTAGAATTTGAAATAGCTCAGCTGAATTCCATCACCTTCACTAGGCTTTATTTGTAGTAATGCTTCCTAAGGCCCATTTGACTTGATACTCCAGGATGTGTGGCTCTAGGTGAGTAACCACACCATGGTGGTTATCTGGGTCATTACGACCTTTTTTGTAGAGCTCTTCAGTGTATTTGTGTACCTCTTCTACATCTAACAACACAGTCTCCAAATATATGAAATAAAAATTGATGGAATTGAAAGGATAAATAGATTTTTTTAATAATAATAGCTGGGACTTTGGGATCCCACTTTCAGTAATGGAGATAAGAAATAGAATAGCAACTAGAATATAAAGAAATACAACTATAAACTAAGGAGACTTTTTTATACCTATATGGAACATTCTGTCAAACAACAGAAATTTACATATTCTTCTCAAGTACACATGAAACATTACCTAGGATAGATCTCATATTAAGTCAAAAAAACAAGTATTAATAAATAATAAAAGACTAAACACGCAAAGTTCCTTTGCCAACCACATTGGAAACAGCCAGAAATTGGTAACAGAAGGAAACCTGGAACATTTACAAATCTGTGGAAAATAATTTTAAAATGTAAAAATCGCTCAAACGACCAAAGCATCAAAGAAGAAATCACAAAGGAAATTAGATATGAGTGAAAACAAACATATCAAACTTTATGGAATGCAGTGAAAGCATTGCTTAGAGAAAAATTTATAGGGTATAAATGTCTATATTAATAAAGGAAGATACCAAAGCTGTAGCCTAATTTTGCAACAAAAGGAACTAGCAAGCAGAATAAAAGAAAGATGGAGATCAATGAAACAGAGAATATAAAAACTACAGAAATATCAGCACAACCAAAATTAGTTCTTTGATAAGATCAAAATATTGGTTGTTCTTACCTAGACTGACCAAGAATAAAAGAGATATAACTCAAAATATTAGAATCAGAAGTAAAATTGGGGACATTACTAATCACCTTACTTAAAGAAAAGGATTTTTAGGTAGTACTGTGAAAAACTATACCAATAAATTAGCCAACATGAAACAGGCTTGTTCCTGAACCAAAACAAATATTGAAACTGACTAAAAAATTAGAAACTGAATAAATATAACAGAAGAGTCTGAATAAATAAATAACCTCCCAACCAAGAAAAGTCCAGAGTGAGATGGCCTCACTGGTTAATTCTACCAAACATTTAAAGAAGAATTACCAATTCTGCTCAAAATCTAACAAAAAAATATGAGACAACACTTCCTAACTCATTAACGTGATAATGAAGCAATTACAAGAAGCCATTATTGAAGGCATTACAAGAAAGCAAATCTCTTTATCTTTTCAGTATCTTTATGAATATAAATGTAAAAGTCCTCAAATACTAGCAAATGAAATCCAGCAACATATTAAAAGGAGTATATACAATGACCAAGTAGAACTTATAATACTAAAGGGTAGTTCATAGTATGAAAAATAATCAGTGTAGAATGAAGGAATGAAAAAACAGGCATGGCCATCTCCACTGATGCAGAAGAGTCATTTCAACCTAACAATTTCATGATGCATAGTTGTTGTTGTTGTTGTTGTTGTTTTTTAAGTAGAAAAACAGAAAACTAGGAATAAAGAGAATTTATCAACGTGACTTAATGTTTATGAAAAATCCACTGTTACTCAGTGGTGAAAACCTGAAGGCTTTCCTCATAAAATTAAGAAGACAAGGATGAATACTTTTGAATGCTCTGATATACAGCATTACACTGGAGTTTCCATCTAAACCAGTCAGGTTAGAAAATGAAAGAAAGGCATTCCAATTGGAAAGGAAGATGTAAAACTACCTTTATTTTCAGATAACATGATCTTATATATGAAAAATACTAAGAAATCCATGAAAAACTACTAGAATTATTAAGTAAATCCAATAAGGTTACCAGATACAAGGTCAACATACATAAATCAGCTGTATTTATGTACATTAGCGATGAACAATAAATTTCTGAAAATAAAATTTAAAATCAGTTCCTTTTACAATAGCATCACAAAGAATTAAACCCTTAAGAATAAATTTAACCTAGGAGGTATAAAACTTAAACACTGAAACTGTAATTTCTAAAAGAAACTAAAGATCTAAATAAATAGAAAGATCTTGTATTAATGGATCAGAAGACTTAAATATTGTTAAGATGGCATACCCTCCCAAAGTGATCTACAGATTCACTTCAATCCCTGTCAAAATTCTAATGCACTTTGTTGAGGAATTAAAAACAAAAATCTGACTCTAAAATTCATTGGAAACTTAGGGTGATAGATGTATTCACTACCATGTTGGTGGTGATAATACACATGTGTGAAAACATAAACAGATATAATGCATTCTGCCCCAGTTGTATCTCAATAAATATGCTAGAAGTGAACATATTTATTTCTTTGTGTCCCAAAGTGTAGGAATGACCAGATAGGGAATTGAGTATCAAAACATCATTTTTTATAGGATACTCCTATGATAAAACTCCTGATTTCTTTTAATGCAGTGTTCTGGTTACTTTATCATTCTGTTAAATGCTCTGAAATTTTCAAAGGGACATACTACTCAAATAATTTGTGCTTGACTTAAGTAATATTTTTGGCATTTTAACTGTTTCAGTAATATATTCTGAATACTACACTATAATCAGTAGTTGATATTCAACTAAAGTCTTCAATCCTTTCCTCTACCAGAGTCACTTTGACCGATTTATTTGTACCGTGTTCAGCTTCATTCCTTCTATTATCCTTCAGGGGTTATGTTAATGAGGGATGAAATAATCAAAATTAAGAAGAGAGCAATAAAGATGAAGCAAAGGGGCCTGAAAAGTGCCCATAGTGGTACGTTTTCCTTGAATAATCAATGATTAACTTTGGTCAGAGCAATTGTACAACACTGTGATACTAGGATAGCAGAGGCTTGCTTATATCCAGTATCAAACTAGCAAGCTTTTTGAAATCTCTTTTGCTATGATAAAACCAGTGTTACTTAGTGTTATTTTTTCTTTATTTTTATATAATCACTAAATCTAAGGCTGTTACTGTATATGGTATTTGGAGTTCTCTGCTAAATATAATTATTTTTTTGCTGTTTTATATTGTCTATGTAATTTACTGCTATAAGACTCAGCAGTTATCAGAATGAAGTATAAGTGGTAATGATGGTGATTAACTTTCTTGCTTATATATATTGAGGTTTTAGTATCATGCTAGGATACTTTTCGGAGAAGGCAATGGCACCCCACTCCAGTTCTCTTGCCTGGAAAATCCCATGGGCGGAGGAGCCTGGTAGGCTGCAGTCCATGGGGTCGTGAAGAGTCGGATACGACTGAGCGACTTCACTTTCACTTTTCACTTTCATGCATTGGAGAAGGAAATGGCAACCCACTCCAGTGTTCTTGCCTGGAGAATCCCAGGGACGAGGGAGCCTGGTGAGCTGCCGTCTGTGGGGTTGCACAGAGTTGAACACGACTGAGGCGACTTAGCAGCAGCAGTAGCAGCAGCAGCAGGATATTTCATGATATTCTTGACTACAAGAACACATGTTAATTGAACTTATATCCAATTTCAACTAAATTCATTAGTAGAATATTAGCTCATTTAAAGACAAAGGAAAAGAAAGAAAAAATTAGAACCCTTATTATGAAATCATAAAAAAATTATAATTAAAGTCACCTCAGAAGAAAGAAATATTTTCTCATTCCATGTCACTTTTTAATGCTTTTCTTGGATATTAGAAGAAAATATAGATAATACAGATATTACCTCTATCTATATTTTTCCCAAGATAAAAGACATTCCATTGTCATAACTTTGTCCTATAATATAGACAGAACACATGGCCTCTTTTCACTTTTGTAATTTTACAGAATGACAATCACTTTGTTCACTTTTGCTGTCATTCTTCCCCCTGCTTCTTGCACAACCCTATCCATACCGCAAGCCTATAATATCTTAGATTTTAAAAGGGAAGAAAAGGGCTTACACAAATTATGAGGTGAAAATTGTGTAATGTTCTGGGGAAATTAAAAAAAAAGACAAACACCACAATGTGCTTTTTAATGTTTTCTTTAGCAAAAATATAAAATGCTAGAAGAAATTGTTTTACTTAAAAAAAAAAAATCTTATTTTCCTCAGTACCTTACAGTTTTGGTCACTAATTGTGACACTGCTTGCTACCTACCTAATTTTAATCCCCCCAAACGATTTCCTCCTTCCTAAAAGAAAACAAATTTGTTTTATCTTTCCTGGTAGTTTGTGCCTCAGGGGTGACTGGCACAGTCTTTTCCTGTAGGAGTAGGTCCTGGCTTCTCTAAGCTAATCATGGTGATCCCTTTCTTCTTGTTAGTGAATGGTTAAACTGAAGGTGTATATATCACTCCAGCTGACAAAAAAAGACAGATTCTGCTTCAAAGAGAAATAGACAAATTAAACGTCTTCTCTAATTTTTCTTTTTCATTTCTGGAAGGGGCACATAGATTTGTCAGAGTGGTCTAGTGTGAGAAAACACCTATGATTCTAAAATGAATACAGCGTGGAGCCCTCAGCGTATGTTTGAGCACTGAGTAAAAGAAGTCTAGGTTCTTCCTATGCCTGATTGTCGTAAGTTTCCTAACTGTTAAAAGTTTGAATTCTTAATCATTTTTTTCTTGCAGCAGAATGTATCCTAACTAGTAAGGCACCTACTAAGTATTTTGTTAATTATAATAGTAATGCTTACTCCACTAATACTTACTTAGAATTATCTTGTTGAAGAAAAAAATCACTCTGATGGGAAAAGAAAAATGTAAGTCTATATTCCAAATACTTCTGTAAATGTATCTGTATTATTTGAATAGATTTTTGCTAAACATTTATCAAACATCCATCTATTGGTAATGAAGTGATTATAAAACAGACACAGGTGCAGTGTTATTGGCAATTAAAACATATGGTAAGGCTGACAGCCAAAAAGAAAACAGTGAAAGACGTTGATCATAGTTGTGAAAGTCACAGTGAAGGAGCAGTTTCATGTGTTTGGGAAAGCATGTGACCAAGAGTAGGTGGGGTGAAAAGGAAAATGAGATCAGCTAGACATGCTACATTGAGTACATGTCCTCCAGGGAGTGGAATTGGACAGGTAGGATTGGATAATTTCAGATGGAGGGAATGGGATTCATGAAGGCCTTCAGATCAGAACAAACATGGCATAATCAAGAAATTTAAAAACAAGCTGGCCAGGCTTTGTTGTTGCACAGTCACTTAGTCGTGTCCAGCTCTTTGCCGCCTGATGGACTGCTGCATGCCAGGTTTCCCTGTCCTTCACTATCTCCCGGAGCTTGCTCACGCTCATGTCAGTGATGCCATCCAGCCATCTCATCCTCTGTCAAACCCTTCTCCTCCTGCCTTCAATCTTTCCCAGCATCAGGGTCTTTTCCAATGAGTCAGCACTTCGTATCAGGTAGTCTGGTGGCAGTCTAGCTGCATGAAGTGACAGGGGAATCACATCCTGTGCCTTTAAAAGCAGCCGTCTCTCAGGGGATTCAGCATGCTTTTTCATGAACCCAGGTGGTTCCAGTCATACCTCACTCTGAGAAATGAAACAATTCAATGTTTTGTTTTGTTTTGTTTTTACTCAAAGCTATCCTATGAAAGCCTCTAGGTTCTAGTGAATATAAAGCAGAAGTGGTTTGATTATAACTTATTGAAAGTCAGTGTATGTTTATCTGTGGAACTGCTGCTGAGGGGGAGAGAAACTGAAACGAAGATGAATCAGGGTGAATCTGGCAATTGATGCAACAGCTGCTCAAATAAATGCACTTTTTTTTTTTCTGTTGATGGAACATGGATTTCTTAGGGATTGGATATAAATGTGAGTAAGCCAAGCACTTCAATTACATAATTTCCAAAATTAAATAATTTCTTTATATATTCAGTATTAGACATACCACATTTATCTTTTTATTGCTAGAACAATTTTATTTATTAGAAGTGAACTTAGAATCAAATATTTGATGCCTTAATGAAAATTAGTTTAAAAAGTCATTCCATTGAAGTACTGTCTTTTGCCTGGGCTGTTCATTTCAGCTAAAATGTGATAGATACAGGTATTCTATATGTGGGTAGTTATAAATTTGTCTTAAACACATACAAAAATATTTTTAAATGCTTGTATGTATTTAGAAGGTAAAACATGTGAAATCAACTGATTTAAAAGAAAATAATTTCAGTTGTACTTGCTACAGTAGATAGTTTAATGCTTCAGAGGTAACTTGTTTCTGCTTGATTTTTTAAGAAACCTACCCATGATCAAGATAAAGCAATAGAATGTGTGAGGTCCATTGACTGGAGTATTTCAAAAGGAATTCTTTGGATCTCACATTGTGAAGCTGGGAAAAGACATTTATATATAGCCTCTTACACAGCATAGTCAGGGGCATCATTTATCAGATGTACAGAGGGGATTCAAACAAGGTAAATAGTTGAGTGAGATCTTTTAAAAGTCCTAGTAACCAAAATAATCAAGTTTGAGAATAGAAATGTGGTAATATTCTTGGTGAATTAAATTATAGGCATTTTAAACACCATTAGAAGTTATCTATTCAAAATTGTTAATTTGAGGATGAAGTGTTTTTTATAGTAAGGAGCCCAGTGGGAAGGGTGACTGTAACAATATCTGAGAAATATTTACTATGAAACATGGTATCTCAAGAATTGGTGAGAAGGATGAAATATGATTTCTGTGCTCTAGGCAGTCAGAATGAAGCCCCGAAATCTCTAAACTAAGCTTTTCTAAGGTCACATCTGAGTACTCTTCAAAAAGCACCTTTTTGTTTGACTTAAAAATCAAAACATTTATGTCCCTGTTTCACTGATGCCTGAAATACCAAGATAGTATCTGGGAAATTTTCCATTTTGTTTAAGTCAGCTAAGAATTATAAAACTCCAGTATATTTCTTAGAAGCACATTATTAAAGGGCAACTAAAATGAGGTTTTCCTTTTGAGTTCTTATTACCTTATCTTTGGAAATCAGTTTAAGTAATATGAAAAAGTTGTAAGATGGTTTTTTCAAAAAGAGTTGAAAATGATGGGAGAATATGAATTGATAAGAAGAGGTAATATAACTTTAAATTACTAAATTTTTAAATGAAAGGAGGCATTTATTCTAAAATATCCAATAGATAAAGGAGATCAAATTTACCCTTCAGCTATGAGTAGTAAATCAAACTCTGATGGAAAAATATAATGCATTCTTCTGTAAAATGATCATTTGAAATGGAGAAAGTAGCATGTCTGAAGGCATTAGTTTATTCTTAATTATGTCTGGAATGCAATCGCTCGGAAAGCTTGCAGTGGTATCAGAGCAATGATATTTTATATATTGTGACAGACTGAACAACCAGCGGGATGCTGAGCAAAACAGTGTAGAAGCAATTTTGCCACTGAACCAATGCAAAATCTGCAGAAATAATTCTTTCTTTAAAATAGTAATTTCCAGCCCAACTTTTGTTTCCTCTTTAAAGAGACATTTTAATCCTGCTCTTACCTTATCTGTTGTAATGAGAATGAAGATGCTCAGGGAGATACATCATTGCTTAGAGAGTTTAAAATTCATAGAAGAGAATGTAGCAAATAGTTGTGATTCCTTTATGAAATCTATTTGTGAAACCATCCGGCTAGAGAACTAGATGTTTTCTATATGCTTATCAGAGCCATTATAGTTAGGGTTTTAATTTGTAAATTGTAGTGATTTCATCCGGAGAAGGCAATGGCCACCCACTGCAGTACTCTTGCCTGGAAAATCCCATGGGTTGGGGAGCCTGGTAGGCTGCAGTCCATGTGGTCGCTAAGAGTCGGGCACGACTGAGCGACTTCACTTTCACTTTTCACTTTTATGCACTGGAGAAGGAAATGGCAACCCACTCCTGTATTCTTGCCTGGAGAATCCCAGGGACAGAGGAGCCTAGTGGGGTGCCATCTATGAGGTTGCACAGAGTCAGACACGGCTGAAGTGACTTAGCAGCAGCAGTGGTTTCATCAGAGATGAGTAGAATTACCCCAAACCTCAGCCTCTGTGAATGTGTGTGTGTATAAGTGTAATGGATACATTTAAATTGTTTCTTAAAAGATTCTGAAATCCTTTAAGTCATATATATCTGTGTACTAAATAGTTTAAAGATCTCAGATATTAACCAATAATAACAAAGCTAGTACATTTTTGAAATGGATTCAGCAAGGGAATAACATTTAAAATAACCTAATTTAAATGAGACAAGTCGTTTCAAGTGAAAAATATCATAATGTTAACTCTCTAAAATATGAGAACAAGAATTACAACATGAAAGGGTTTAATATTGCTTTTTAAAAATGATATCTGAATATTTGAGTAATTTTAATTATTATGCTTAAAGAAGCATCAATATTTAAAAGATTAGTATCAATGCATCATTAACAAAAGGGCATGACAGAAAAAATCAAGTCCTATACATTTTTTAAAAACATTATCAATGAAACCCAAGTTCCCTAAAATTACCTAATAATAGAGGTTTATTCCATGAATACTCATTAAAATAATTATGATAGGATTGCATTTCTTAAATTTTTATTTCATTTATGTTTTAATTTAGCCCCTAAGAGTTCTTTGCTTTAAGAACATTGTTTTATTTTGATCAATATATATATTAAAATGCCCATAAAGCTAAAGCTTAATTGGGTTTTATGTACCCTATTCACTGCATATAAACCTAGAAATGAGAACAAGAATGTGTATTAGAATTGTTTTTAAAGTGTAGAACTCTTCAAGTGTGTACAGTATTTTCACCAAGCTAACTCTAGATGAGGGGGAAAAAAAGTTGTAAACTAGTAGTTTTTCATTAAATTTATCTTAGTTTCTTTTATCACGCACCGGCCTTTGTTGTAGTGTTCTTGGCATCTTTTCTGTCATGAATAACCTTACACCATTTTCTGTCCTATTTAATTATTCTCTCTGTCTTAAAGCATAATCAGCATTAAACCAGCTGTGTGCAACCTTGAAGGAGTACCATTTCAATAATACATTGATTTTTTTTTTTTTAAGCACAAGGTGGCTATTAATTTTACGTGAAGCTCTCCCTCCTGACTATTGTCTGCACACGGTATTGGAAGCGCTGTGCCTTTGTGCTAAGCAGTACTTACACCTAGAATATGCATTATACCAATGGATTCTCTCAGAATCTGACACTATGACTGGCCAAACAATTGTGAATAGCCAGGAAAGACACCTTTTGAGGAGAAAGCACCTTTATTATGATGGACTTAATCATAGAAATCTTTTCTAGTAGCACAAGAAACACCAGTTTCTAGAAAGAAAGAGGGAACATTTTTTTCTGCAGATTCCTTCTACTAAGGTATAAATAGTCTACATACTAAGATGACCTGAGTGTGAAGCACCCAGTCCTAAGAGAAAAGTGTGATAATTCATTCAGTCAATAGCAAAGTTAGATTTCTGGCATAAAAGGCACTGAACACTCCCCAAAGAAGCACATTAATCATGAACATGTAGCATCTAAGTCTTAATCTTGGCCAGTGATAAAGCATAGGGCTTACGGTAAATGAATTACATGGGTTTTGGCATGAATTCTAAATATCAGATTTCACACTGGGTGACCCATGCAGCTTTATAGAATTATGAAGTTAAAAAAAAATGATTGTATGTCACCATTCTATCCTAGACAGAATGTCATAAAGTCATTGATTATTAATGCTGGAAAGAACCTTGATGATCCCATCCAATTCTTTAATTAACCAATGAACAAACAAACTTTGGGAGCTCAAGTGAATTACTAATATGCAGAGTCTATTTCTTTTTGTAATTTTTTTCTTGTTATTATATCATCACTACTGTTATTTTGAACTTTGGATAAAATTATATATTGTCACATATATATGATTTATTGTAATAATATGGCTCTTTATTCCAAAGTGTTAGATGCTCAGTCTAACTAACTCAGTTAGTTGCTCCAACTTTTTTGCAATCTCATGGGCTTCTCTGGTGGCTCAGAGGGTAAAGTGTCTGCCTGCAATGCACGAGACCCAGGTTTGATCCCTGGATCAGGAAGAGCCCCTGGAGAAGGAAATGGCAACCCACTCCAGTGCTCTTGCCTGGAAATCCCATAGACGGAGAGGCCTGGTAGGCTACAGTCCATGGGGTCCCAAAGAGTTGGACACAACTGAACGACTTTGCTTTCATTTTTCACTTTCTTTCATGGACTGTAGCCTGCCAGGCTCCTCTGACATGGGATTCTCCAGGCAAGAATACTGGAGTGGGCTGCCGTTCCCTTCTCCAGGGGATCTTATCCGCCCCAGGAAGTGAACCTGAGTCTCCTGCACTGTGGGTGGGTTCTTTACCACCTAAGCTGCCAGGGAAACCAATCATAAATAATATGTCTGTCTCTAAGGGGTAACTCCTAAATCTCTGTCCCTTAACACAAAACAGGTTCATTTTTTTTCCTTATAGAAAAATTCCGACTTTGATATTTCTTGTCAAGTGACAATATTCATCCCAGTCATTTAGGATCCAAAGTTTGTTTGACCTTCTAGATTCACTATGGAGCCTTGTCCTTTGCTGTATCATCTGTAACATGCAGGCTGTGTGTATGTGAGGGGTTTTGGGGGGGGCGGTGGTTAGAATGTTGAAGATCATGCAGGGGAATTTTATTAACCAGGCCTGGGAATTGGATGTATCCATTCATTGTGTCACCATACCTGACTGCAAGAGTGTCAGAGTAGCAAATATATTTTTGCTTTTGGTGCCTTGGAGAATAGTTGTTGTCCTTCAGATCCCCCATGAGGACTGAGGTGCTTATTTCTCCAGTTGCTTGAATTGCTGGTAGGGGATAGCTTTCAACTAATTCTTTCTCTAGAAGTTGCCCTCAAGTGAAGAGATCCAACAGAGTAGTTCTTGTCTGATCCTCAGAGGCTACACCTTCTGTGAGTGGTCAGTGTGGTCTGTAAAGACCTGGCCAGCTTGCCACAGGCAGGGCAACTGTGAAGGGCCCTCTCAGTTCAGCATTTCCTGTGGGATGACTGAGGCTTTTGTAGTGAATTTATAACAGTTTGACTTCTTCCTTTACAGAATCCTACCTCCTCCATTCCTGTGCACGGGTATACAAACTCATTTGTAAATATGCAACCCTGAGTCCGGTTTGGAGGAACTCAATCTCAGACAAAGGTAGCAGGGAAAGCAATCTCTGCATAGCTTGTCTGACTTTTTCATCAACAAATATATTTACTTGTCTCCCACATATTTGATGCACTAACCCTCGGAGAAAAGCCAATGTTTTGTCTTTCTGTTCCATTCATCTTAAAGCTTTTCTGATGATATTCTATCCTTTCCATCAAGTCCAGCTATATTTTTCTGGTCTAGACGTCAATGAACTGGAAAAGACAAGTTATCTGTCCCTAATACATCAAATACACAGTGAGGTAGAAGGTCCAGAATAACAAAAGAAAATATGGAAATTGGAGGACACAGCAGCACAGATACAGTTCAGTGTTTTGATATCCTGCTAGGCATGTTTGATGAAGACTCTTGCATGGTGGAAGTTGATCAGGAAGATTTCTTCATTAGACTGATTTTGATTTTGGAGACAAACATCCTTATTCTTTCTATCTGTAGTTCTCCTAGGGCCTTGGCTTCACCATGCACGTAGAGTCTTTCTTGTTATCCTCTGTGATCATGTCTTATGTGAATGAAGTATGTCCTGATTGGGGTCTACATGTGCTTGCAGTTTGCTTACTGGTGCGGGTTTTTTTTTTTTTTTTTATGGCTTGAAAAGGCACTAATATTTTTAGATTTTACTCTTAGTTTCTTTGGGTTATATAATTCATGAAAAAAACTTGCTAACCTTCTGATCTATATGAATCCAATCAGTTCCATGGGTTAATAAGATCACCCAGTTCTTTCCCAAAGGTTTTAAATACACTTTAGTTTTATATTCTTGTTCAGATTCTTCAACATTATAAGTTATGACAAGATAGTGAGTATAGTTCCCCATGCTATACAGTAGGCCCTTGTTATTTACTTAAAAAAAAATACAGTAGTGTGTATTTTGGAGAAGGCAATGGCACCCCACTCCAGTACTCTTGCCTGGAAAATCCCATGGGCGGAGGAGCCTGGTAGGCTGCAGTCCGTGGGGTCGAGAAGAGTCGAACACGACTGAGCGACTTCCCTTTCACTTTCATGCATTGGAGAAGGAAATGGCAACCCACTCCAGTGTTCTTGCCTGGAGAATCCCAGGGACAGGGGAGCCTGGTAGGCTACCGTCTATGGGGTCGCACAGAGTCGGACACGACTGAAGTGACTTAGCAGTGTGTATTTATTAATCCCAAACTCCTAATTTAGCCTATTTATTCCCCGGGCTCTAGTTATCCCCTTTGATAATAACCATAAGTTTGTTTTCTATGTCTCTGATTCTGCTTCTGTTTTGTAAATAAATTCATTTGTATCATTATTTTAAATTCCACATATAAGTGATGTATGATATTTGGCTTTTCTCTGTCTGACTTACTTCACTTAATGTGATGATCTCTATGTCATCCATGTTGCCACAAATGACATTATTTTGTGCCTTCTCATGGCTGAGTAATATTCCATTGTGTGTGTGTGTATGTATGTATATATACCACATCTTTATCCATTCGTCAGTGGACATTTAGGCTGTTACTATGTCTTGGCTGTTGTAAGTAGTGCTGCTGTGAACATTGGGGTGCATGTATCTTTTCAAATTAGAGTTTTCTCCAGATATATTCTCAACCATGGGGTTGCTGGGTCATTAAGGCAATTCTGTTTTTAGTTTTTTAAGGAACCTCCAAACTGCATTTAGTTTTGAGTTGTCTTACTATTTTTCTCTCTGTGTCATCTGTTTAGTTCTTTTACCTATTTAATTTTCACTGAACTGTTGGTGATTTTTTTTCCCCCATACTTAGCACTTACTAAAGGAGAGTCTAAAATAGTTGACTTGCCAATCCTTAATGACTTGATTTCTGGACATCCTCCAATTCTTTTGAAACTTTGGACCATATCTTTCTAACAACATTTTGGTAAACACAGCTAAAAGTAACCAATACACCTTTTTATTCTTCATCTTCCCAATCACTTTCTCTAGAACAGCTGTCTCATTATGTATAAGACTTGTCTTCCAAGTTACAGCAGATGCAAATTTTGGTATGACTCAACAGAAATCTCTAGGTTCTATTTTCTGATTGCCCATTCCTTGATAACTAAACAAATGCCACACAGTTCAGTTTTTAAGTGGCAGCACATCAATTACAGTCAAATCTTTTGGGGGGTGTAATTTAGGGTAATAATTGCTTATGGTGAAATGTGTAAATATTATAACAAATACCTCTGAATTTCAGTGGTTTAACACAAATGTGTATTTCTTACTCACACAAAGTACAATGTGGATATTTCCAGTCTTTACACAGTGTTGGACTTGGTCAAACAGGCCAGATCTGTGTGACCTTTGGCCACACCTAGGTCATATAGCCACATCTAAGTGTAAGGAAGACTAGGAAATATAGTTTGGTTTCGCAAAAAGGCAGTAGAAACATGTTTCATAAACAGAATGTCTGCTACAGAGTCTTACTGTCTCTATATTTAGAACCTGTGTTCTAAAGAGCATTGTATGAAAACTGTGGAACAAAGATCATCATGTGGGATCATTGACAGATTTCTTGAGCACCATTTTGTTCGTCAGCTGCAATATTTTTATACCTTGAAAATAAGATATGCAACATACTAAGAAAGTTATATCATGTTAAAAATTTTCTTCTGGCATCACTGTGTAACTTTATCAATTGGTTAAGGGCAAGGGACGGGCTTCCTGGATGACTCAGCCAGTAAATAATCCACCTGCAATGTAGGAGACAAAGGAAATGCAAGTTCCATCCCTGAGTTGGGAAGATCCCCTGGAGGAGGCACGGCAACCCACTCGAGTATTTTTGGCGGGCGACAGTCCAAAGTGTCACAAAGAGTCAGACACAACTGAGCAATTACACTCTGAGACAATGACAGGGACAAGCAATGTACTCATGTCCAAACAGAGTGACTTTTGCAGAATAGCTATTAATTCTTAGAGGATATAGATATGCAAAGCCAAATTCCACTTTGTTTCCATTCTCCTGACATTCACCCTGTAATTACATTTAATAGTCCCTAAGTAAATACCATGTAAACTGGAGTCTTCTAAGCAATTCCATGTTCACAGTGTAGTGATGGGGTATTTACATGGCAATTACCAAGCCATTATATTGTCTTGTCTTTAATTTAGTCAATTCCATCTCCTAAATCTTGTTCAGGCAAATAACTTTTAACTACCAAAGTGTATATTTCCTAAAACAATTGTCATTGACATTTTTGTAATTATTCTGATATTTGTTTCTCTTATTTTAATAATTTGGGAAAAGAACATTTTAGACATCTACTAAACATTTATGCAAATCTATCAAACTGATTAATTTAAAAATATTGATCATAGTAAGTATTCACATTTACTATGAAAAATTAAATATTAAATATATTTAAAAAGTGTAAGAGAAAATTCCAGAATACAAACTTGTATAAAAGTAAAAGTAAATATTAAATTGTGTTTCCCAGCAGGCTTAGTGGTAAAGAACCCACCTGCCAATGCAGGAAATGCAAGGAACACAAGTTCAATCATTGGATTGGGAAGATCCCTTGAAGTAGGAAAATGGCAACTGACTAGGACTCTTGCCTGGAAAATTCCATGGACAGAGGAGCCTGGTGGGCTATAGTCCCTGGGGTTGCAAAGAACATTATCTCCAGTCAGATGTTGCCAATATATTTAGAGTATTTTTTACACTGTATTTTATTATCTTGAAGGTTAGTGAATAAATCACCTTATGTTAAAATTGAGTTGTTTATGAAAAATAGCTTATTTTTGTTACCATTTAGTAAAACATTTTGCAAGTAGAATCTTCTCATATCTAAAATTGAAATATATTTCACATTTATAACTTAACAGATTCCATTTACTACATATAGAATCATATCACCTCTTTTTTTAAATTAATTCATGTATAATTTTTTTGTGTGCTCCTTTAGAGAATGTTTGATTTTGTTAAATAGAATCAATTATAACTTACAGCAGAAAACCAAATGTTTTATCGTGATATTTTTTATTCTGACAATCAGTGTCACAATATAGCACCAGTGCTTGGGATATAGGTACATTTTGTGTGCTTTATGGGTCTTTTGAGATAAAACATTCCTGAAGCCATCATATATGTTTTAGACGTCACAACATTTTTTCTCAAGATACATCAATATATTTATTATGTTAAGGTCTTAAATATGTATGATTTTTAAATTGGCAAATTTATAGCACATATACGTTAAAGATTAGAAAAACAGTAAGAAGAGCACATGAGATTCTAAGGACTTGATAGAAAGTATTTCTTTTGTTTGTTTTTTTTATTTTTGTTTCAATTATTTTTATTTATTTCTCATTTTATTTTCACTATTGAAAATGAGGCACAGGTGTTTTGCTCCTGTTGTTACACCTAGAAAATTAAGCTTTGCTTTTAGGCCTTGAAAATAAAGTGGGAACAAAGTAAATTTAAAAGCTGCAGGGTACCATTAGAAATAAACAGACGAATGTGAAATGTTGATTAAAGATCAAAGAATAGTAGCAGAATTAATTATGTGGAAGCTGTGAAATCACTTCTAAATTATATAAAGCCAAGACAAGGGAATTGAAAACTTATTACTAATTAATTCTTATAATACATTAATAAAACAGACAAGGCACATCTTAATATTTTGGTAGAAATTTGGCTGTAGTATCCAGATTCATTTCTGAAAGATATATGATTCAATTGATTAAACCCTAAAAAAATGACTTTGGAACATACACATCCAAATGGAAATCATGTTGCAATACAAGTATAAGTGCTACCGAATTACTAGTTCTGGCATTGTGAATGGGTTTAAATAATATGAATGTAATAATATTGTTATTATAAAGGGTGCCAATAACTCTATGGAGAAAGCAGAGTAATTGAAACCTAAACACTGATTAAAGAGTGAATGATATAGAACAAAAGGAGAAGGCACTTAAAAAAAATTTGGAGACAGTGTGATACTGTGCATTTAAAAGCTTTAAATAGATTCTTCATTCTATATTTTGAAAAATCTTAACGAGTATTTGTAAATTATGTTTTCTGTTGTGTGATTTAATTTATACAACTACAGAATTTATTTATATAGTTTCTGATTCCTGGATTTCAATCTGATGAAGAGATTATAAATGATCATATTTCATATTTATTACTTATCTTAGAAATATTTATTTCTTATTTATTTATCTTAATTTATCTTAATTCTTATTTATCTATTATTTATCTTAGAACTATTCCACACATTTCATAGACTACTGAGCTTGTCTCTTCTGGAATGGTTTTTACCTTGTGATTCAGTGGCAGCATTTTTGTTACATTGCTGGACCTCAGCAAATTTTGTAGCAGCAGATGTTTAAGACTTGCTTTTACTTAGTAAATATATTTGAATGCATATGTAAAAGTTTCTTCTGAAATTCTAAGAGCCCCAAAGCAATAATGATAAAAATTTTATTGAAAAGTATAAGTATGCAATTAATATTTTGAAACATACTCAAGCATAATAATAATGAACATCATTTAACAATAATTTAAAAGGTTCAACAAATTAGTTTCAAATTTTGTTGACTGCTAAAAGCAAGGATATCCAACCAGTCCATTCTGAAGGAGATCAGCCCTGGGATTTCTTTGGAGGGAATGATGCTGAAGCTGAAACTCCAGTACTTTGGCCACCTCATGCAAAGAGTTGACTCATTGGAAAAGACTCTGATGCTGGGAGGGATTGGGGGCAGGAGGAGAAGGGGACGACCGAGAATGAGATAGCTGGATGGCATCACCGACTCGATGGATGTGAGTTTGAGTGAACTCCGGGAGTTGGTGATGGACAGGGAGGCCTGGCTGCTGTGATTCACGAGGTCGCAAAGAGTCGGACATGACGAGCGACTGAACTGACTGAACTGAACTGAAAAACTTCAATAGATCAGAAGTTTTCACTTACGGAACACTTTATGGATTGAGTCTACTGGAAGACTCATAGAATCAAGCCATATCTAGACACCAAGCATTAAAGCTGATTTGGGGGAGATATTGAGGTGGTGGCCTGAAAAGCAGTTTCCTCTCCTTTCAGCTTGTGACATCTAGAAAGTGAATACTATGCAGTTACCTGCCAGCACATATATTAGAGCAAAATGGAGGTGGTTATTTGGGAGCTAGCTGTGGAGGAGGGAGACAATTCAAGAGAACACAGAGACAAAACATTTAGGTGTGTATGAAAAGATGGGTATGTCTGCCTGTATGAATGCAGGGATGGCAGGCACAGAGACTAAGATGTTTCAGTATGGAAAAAGAGATTTATGCAGGAATTTATATACTGTGATTTTCAAGTGAAGTAAGAACTCTCTGAGTAAAAGCCTTCTAAACCTGGGTTCCAGACTTAATAGCAACAATACCACTTCTCCCCCAAGACTACCAGCAGTCTCAATTTCATGTTTATCCTAAAACTCTGACTAGTCCAAGCATGGACTAAAACAAGTCATCTGTTTTCATCTTTAGTATTTTAACGTTGCTTGACATTGCTAGCAAAAAATGTACAACCTTGAGATGAAGCTGTAAATCTATCCTTACCAGACATACCTGGGATCTAAGCCCTGTCATGAGGGCCTTTGTAGTGCTGTGCATGTGTGCTAAGTTGCTTCAGTCGTGTCTTTGTAAAACCTGTTGACACCATTTTTAAGTCTCTGGAAACTCTGCTTCCCTTCTGTAAAGGCAATATTCATACTTCATATTTTAGAGATTAAAAATAATGTCAGGAAAAAAAAAAACAACTTCCATCTCCTTTAGTTCCTAAGCATACCTATTCTACTTTTTCATTGTCATAGAGACTGTATGTACTCTTTCTCATTTTCCAAAACTCACATTTCCTTAACTTCTGTCTCCTACAAATGTTTGTCAAGAAACTTATGCCCCTAATTGTGTCCATTATTCCATTATTCATTCATCTTTATTCATTCATTCTCTTCCCCATTCTGATACTCCCTCCCTCTCTCTTTCCTTTCCCTCCTTTCCCTTTGTTGCTCTCCTTTCTTTCTCTCCTTTCCTTCTCCCTTTCATCCTTGTTCTCTGTTTTCTCTTTGTTCCAATGCTTCTATATAAGCATTCTTCTTAAGGAAAATAACCAAACAAGAAAAAGCCTATAGAAATCCATTTCTTAACAAAATGCATCTTTCCTGTACCACAGCATTATCTGGAAGTAATGTTTTGTGCTTATACTCTCAGCTGTCTCAAATTACTCAGTGGTATACATTAGTGTCTAGCCATTACACAAACTATTTTACTCTATCTTTTAAATTATATTCAGTATCAACTTCTGAGTGTTGGCTTTTATAAATTTACACTTGTTTATAGAAAATGTTCACCATATTTTATCTCTACAGTTTTTGATAGTGTTATCTATACTCTGAATTTTATAATATGTTCTCCTTTGGTGTCTAAAATTCATTTCTTCTCATACTAGCTTATTCTCCTACTACATTTCTCATAATCCTTGCCTTTGCCTGTCATCCTTCTCTACCTGCACATTAAATGACAGGCTTCCTAGTCATTTTCAATTTGATTGCTTTCTTTATCTTATGTAAACTCTTACTTGAAAAATGATTAATGACATTATTAACTAGTAAATTTTATTTATCATTTCAAAGTTGGGCACTCTCAAATTAATCTCTCTTTTGCTAAAGAATACTGAATTTCAGAATGATTAATAATGAAAGTTCACACAAGTATTTCCATATAGAATTCCTATTTAGAATTATTTTAACTCAAACTATTTTATTGAATTTATGACTTATCCTCCTGAGATACTATATAAGTAAACTCTCTTGTCAACAAGTTCCATTACCACTTTTTGTCTTCTTTTTCCTTATCATAGTACACTTTTCTGATATTTTTATAGTCATTTCATCAAATCTATTTTATGAACTTGCTCTTGAATATAGAGTGCCCCGTGTACTGTACTGCCATTGTTTAAATGATCACTAATTAGAATTTACTTGGACTATTCCAAGAGAATTATCAGGTCTCTCTACCAACAATCTCTATTCAGACTGGCTTAGCATGTACTGTATTGCAAGATTTCTTCTTAAAAACAAACAACAAAAAAAACTTAGAGGTGTGTATACAAACCAGGTTTAACTTATACAATTATATGTGTCATAAAAGGTAACATTTAAATTCTTTTAAGAGTCGGACACAACTGAGCGACTGAACTGAACTGAAGAGGCCCTACATAATTGTTCTCCTAATTTATTCCCATGCATCACATACCCTACCCACTTTTATATCTTGTGATGTTCAAAAATGTTTTTGAGCTATTGAAGTGAAGTGAAGTGAAGTCGCTCAGTCGTGTCTGACTCTTTGCGACGCCATGTACTGTAGACTACCAGGCTTCTCTGTCCGTGGGATTTTCCAGGCAAGAGTACTGGAGTGGGTTGCCATTTCCTTCTCCAGAGGATCTTCCCGACCCAGGGATTGAACCTGGGTCTTCCGCATTGTAGTCAGATGCTTTACCGTCTGAGCCACAAGGGGAGCTATTAAAAGCTCTTTAATGATTCAGTGTTTATGGTCTCTCTTATTGAATGCTCTTCATGATTTCGCTTTCAACTTGGAAAAATTTTGCATGTCCTAAATTCTTGAAATGTTTTTCCCTGTTATTTCGTAAAACATATTGTTTTCTATATTCTTTACAACAATTGCATTTTACTCTTCTTGTCTTCTAAGATACCTGATTGAAAAATAAAGATATTCTTCCTGAATGATTTAGACTGGTCATGTCAGCAGAATTAATGGAATAAATATTGCAGGAATCTTACATGAACAATGGTATGTGGGCCTTGCTGCTGCTGCTGCTAAGTTGCTTCAGTCATGTCCGACTCTGTGTGACCCCGTAGATGGCAGCCCACCAGGCTCCCCCATTCCTGGGATTCTCCAGGCAAGAACACTGGAGTGGGTTGCCATTGCCTTCTCCAATGCATGAAAGTGAAAAGTAAAAGTGAAGTCAGTCGTGTCTGACTCTTCGCGACCCCGTGGACTGCAGGCTACCACGCTCTTCTGTCCATGGGATTTTCCAGGCAAGAGTATTGGAGTGGGGTGCCATCGCCTTCTCCGATGTGGGCCTTGGATCTTGTGAAATAGAGTACTACACTATATATTTTTCTAATCCTCCATTAACTTCAGACCATTACTATGAGTTAGGGATCTGTGCTGTAGAAAACAAAGATGATTTGTCTGTTTGGAACATTCTTTAGTTACATCTGTCCTTCAGTTCCATATTTTGGAAGTATGTTCCTTACTTTTTATTGCCTCCAGGTTATTTTCTAATTTCCTTTATTAAATTATCCTTAGACAAATTGTTGCTCTTAGTAAACCTTGCTATCTAAGTATTATTGATAATAAAGAAAATTAAGATAGCATAGCATGAAATGTATCCAGGGAGGGGTTAATTGATAAGATAAATATAATGAATAAAATGTAGCTAAATGGTAAAAGTAAGATGCATGGAATTTTTATATAATAGGTAAATATTATTCCCTATTATAAAATAGAGAATATGACTCCTAAGGAAATAAAGGCAATGAAAAATATTTGATAACCAAGAAGAAAGAATATATTAGGAAATAATAAATATTTTCACTTTTATGAAAGATTCCTAAAGTTTATATAAAGACAAAATAAGTGAAACAAATTAAAAGCAATAAGGACTATAAAGGATACATCTTAAAACTGAGTTAAGGAAGGAATGTCAAGTTTGAAAAATCGTGTAATTTGTAGTAGATAATGAATGAATAAAACCCAAGAAATGGTGATGTATAAAGTTAGGCAAAGATGATACAACTTCTGATACAACTTAGACATAATTGATGCTTCTGAAAATTATTGACACTATGAAAGAGAAGTATAGATATTAGATAAAAATCTGAATCTCCAGGTCAAATGGCACATGGATGCAAGAGGAACTAATAGAGTGCTGTAAATATTTACTATATCCATATTTAGTATTGAACTAATGGAATAAAATAATGTATGGACATTTTGGTGGAGGGGTCTCTGGTTTCAGTTATCACCATGATAAAGTTCTTGGGTATTCAGATGAAGACATATTACAAAAAATATAGGAAAACATTATATAATTTGTCTATGTACTCTGCACTAAAATATTCAGTGTAAGATAACTCAGTAGCAATGTTTTACAAATCTTGAGAAAATAATCATAATCCCATAAACCAATTATTTTTGTTTTGTCCTCACCAAGATCTCATTCAAATGTAAAGAAGATAGAATCTCAAACACATACAGTGCTTGGAGATGATAACATCCAAGCATTCCTGAAAAAAAGTGAAATTGCTGATATTCAGCTAACTGATGTAATATATATGAAAATAAATCAGGGATGATAAAACTATTTTATGAAAGAACCTTCAGTAAGCACTGACTACATTTAAATGTATAGCAGAATGAAATATGATACATCCTATCAATGGGAAACTAGTTAATAAAATGAAATATTATACAACCTTTACAAAAATGAAATTACTTTTTTCACACCAGTATGGGAAGATATTTAGGATGAATAGCTAAGCAAAATTTCCTCTATCTGTTACCTATGAGGATGCATGTCTGAAATTCCACCATATGTGAGTCATCTTTATAAACATATGTAAAGTGATGTAGGGCTTCCCAGATGGCTCAGTGGTAAAGAACCCATCTGCCAATGCTGGAGACGTGAGAGACGCAGGCTCAATCCCTGGTTGGGGAAGATCTCCTGGAGGAGGGCATGGAAACCCACTCTAGTATTCTTGCCTGGGAAATCCCATGGACAGAGGAGCCTGGCAGGCTACAGTCCATGGGGTTGCAATGAGTTGGCAATAGCACACAAGCACCCAAAGTGACATAATCCACTTACTGCAACATGTTGGTGCAGAATGCAGCTCATTAACCAAACAGTATATAACTTTATGGTTTTCTGTAGAACTGTCCAACACAAAGGGTTCTTTTGTACATGGTCATTAAAGGAAGCAGACTAATAGAGTCTTTACCTTCCTCAATATATGTCCTCCATGGTCAACATAAACCTTTCTACCCTAACCTGGCAAAGAAAAAATAGCACAGAGTATACCAAGTGGTTTTATGGTCTATGGCCTGAAGGTGACATACCACACTTCCATCACCATTTCTCAAAAGTAATAATTTATGAAGCTACACATACCTTCAGTGGAAACTAGGGTGTGTGCCTTATAAGTAGAGAACACAGCAGAACATGTCAGTTTCTTCCAAAGTGTTCAGTATAAATAAATGAGGAAATACCTTGATGATAAAAATATTGAGATATTGAAATCTGATCAAAATGTTTATAAACTCTTCTTTTTTAAAATTGATTAGAGGAGAAGGAATATTTAGGCCCAAGGATACATAAAGGGTACTGTTCTGGGAGATGTGATAGAACACATGAAAAGGAAAAAATGAACAGAGTTCAATTAAAATTTTACCTGTTCTGGGTTTTGTTGATGCTGTTACTGCCACCGGGAGACATACTAGCCTTAGTCATTTTCTGTGTGCTCAGTCATGTCCAACTCTTTGTGACCCAATGGACTGTGGAATTTTCCAGACAATACTGGAGCAATTTACCATTTCCTACTCTAGGGGATCTTCTCAAGGATCAAACTTAGTATCTCTTTCATCTCTTGCATTGGCAGTGAATTCTTTACCACTAGCCTTAGTCAGCCTCACCATATTTTTTCCACATCATCATCAACATTGAGCCCCTGGACAGTGTCTCCTTTGAGCTTTTTGAATACAGAGTTCCAAAAACAAGAGACAATTTTTGTGCTCTTAGCACTGGGAGCGAAGGTTTAAAGATTCCTGCTTTCACAGAATTATTCTGGGCTTTATATGCCAGGCTGAATACTTCCTATTCCATAATGACACTGGCTGCAAGTCCATATAGGGGAAAAGTTTGATGATGACAGATTCATGTTGAAGCATACTCCTGGTATGTTGTCCATGGCAAATTCTAAGCCCAACACAAACAGTTCCTACTTTTTTATTGACATTGTCAAGACTTGAGTGATTGTATAGCAGATTTGATCTTTGAGAAGGTAAAAGAATGTATAGATGATTTAGAAACCATGGGCACTTTGGGTCCAGGAATGGCAAAACCAACAGAATGACTATTTCTCACTGTGAACAACTCTGATAAGTTTGACTTAGGCTACCCTACATCCCTGCTGGAAACCCAAGACCGTCAGACTAGACTGCCCCTTTTCTCATGGTGAGATTTTCCTTTGGGGTCTTTGGTTCCTTTCCTCTTGGGGGGTTTCTTATGGAGTCGTCCTAACCCATCAGGGAGATTCTAATACATCCCTCCCAGGAGGCTCCTTGAACTTCATGCCGTTGTCCCACCTCTCACCAGAAATCAGCTCTGCATTGCATCACCCTCCAAGTCAGTGGGCACAGCATCTCACAGCATCATGGAGTGACCACTTAATGCTGCTGCTGCTGCTGCTGCTAAGTCGCTTCAGTCGTGTCCAACTCTGTGCGACCCCATAGATGGCAGCCCACCAGGCTCCCCTGTCCCTGGGATTCTCCAGGCAAGAACACTGGAGTGGGTTGCCATTTCCTTCTCCAATGCATGAAAGTGAAAAGTGAAAGTGAAGTCGCTCAGTCGTGCCCGACTCTTAGTGACCCCATGGACTGCAGCCCACCAGGCTCCTCCGTCCATGGAATTCTCCAGGCAAGAGTACTGGAGTGGGGGTGTCATTGCCTTCTCCATATTCAAATGAGAAAACACTCTTTTTATTTACATTTGATTTTCCTCTTGTGGATAGGTTTTTCAAGTGCTGTTGTCAAATACCAGGTTTAGCTGTGTGTGTGCTCAGTTGTGTATAACTCCTTGGAACCCCATGGACTGTAGGCCAGCAGGTTCCTCTGTCCATGGGATTGCCTGGGTAAGAATACTGGAGTGTGCTGCAGTTTCCTTCTCCAGGGCCTCTTCCCAACCCAGGGATCGAACCCATGTTTCCCGCATTTCCTACATTGGTAGGCGAATTCTTTTACCACTGAGACACCTGGGAACCCCAGATATCAGGTTTGATCCCTAACTAAATGGAGCTTATTTTGTCAGGACGTGATTCTTTCTCTTCAGCTCCCCTTATGGTAGTGTATTGTCATTGCAGTCAGCATACTTGATGCTTAAAAACCCCATTTCCTTTCTTACTCCCTTCTTTGTCAGTTATTTCACATACCCAAGAAACTAGCATTATTGAATAAGATGGTTTTGAGTCCTATCTTTTTAAATATAAGAAATATTTTCTGAAAAATATGCTTTAAGGTAAACCATCAACTTGAGATTTAACAAAAACGTTACTGCATTTTCCATTTTATCATGTTTTATTACTGCCTAGCACCTTATTTACAATAAAGAATAATGAGTTGTAGAGGTATCTATTAAGAGATTTCATGAGAAATGACTTTATTCTCACTATGAGACTAAATGTGGGCAGCAGCACAGTATTGTTCAGGATAAATGACTGTTTGATAGGTTGATTATACCAGGAGGAATAACCTTCTCTGTGGTACAAGAAGATTCTCAGGCTCAGAAATCCAGCCAAATACAAGTAGGAATATCCCTGAGAGGCCTTTTCTGGCAATGGATGAAAGCTTTTTCCTTCAGAATGTGCAGAGGTCAGTGCTTACAGTTTTACCAGTAACCAATGTCTATTTAAAGTGCCCCTTATTAGAGAAATGATGGTGACATAGATTCTCCTCAAAATTAATTCCAAAATATAGGAAGCACTGTCAAGAACAAGTAAAAAAATAATAATCTGATAAATGTATGTGAAAGTATAAAACTGAGCACAAGTATACCTCTAACATCTTCACAAATAGAAATGATGGTAGTCAAGCAGAAATCAGGCCATAGAGCTTAAAACCAAAAATAAGCCTGTGTGCTGAGAATCATCTCCACCCTTTCACTTCTAGAAGCGGGCATTCATGTGGCATAATTCTGAGGTATTATTTTTCATTTCTCCTTCCTTGTTCTCTTAATTCAGACTTTGGATTATTGATGTATGGAACTGGTGATAAGTAAGAGGATTCATATAGTGTAAACTTTGGAACAATAAACACTAATAATAATGATGCTGAAAAACCTTTCTGTTTCCAAGATTCACAAGTACATGTAATCCTAGATCATTTGTGGAGTTGCTTACCTTGGGGAACTCTGGGATAAACGTTTTTTCTAAAGCCTATTAGAAGTTGATCATGTGCATTTTTGGAACTGAAGATCAGGAAGAGGGCTCAGTAAGGAGTGAGGTGAATGTGGAGCTGTTTTAAAGCAGGTAGATACAGTAGTGAGTTCACCAGTAATATTGTAGAAAATTTGAACAATCTTTTCAGGAAGTGTTTTAGTTGAGGACTTCATTTTTCTTACTGCTACACAGGTAAGATTTGCATTGTTTATACATAAAATACAGAGTATAAAATAACATTCACATAAAAATTAAAATTCAGTTTAATTTTTAAGTGGATGTTAATTGGAAAATTTTTGATGGAAAAAAGTATGTGTGCATGTGTGTGGCAGGGTCTCTAAAATCATAAAGAAAATACTTTTTTTTAAATTTTAATGTCCACATCTGTTTTTGCCATACATCAACATGAATCCACCACGAGTGTACACGTGTTCCCCATCCTGATCCCCAATCCTCACCTCCTTCCCTATACCGTCCCTCTGGGTCATCCCAGTACAGCAGCCTCGAGCATCCTGTATCATGCATCAAACCTCGACTGGCGATTCGTTTCACATATGGTATTATACATATTTCAATGCCATTCTCCCAAATCATCCCACCCTCTCCTTCTCTCACAGAGTCCAAAAGTGTTCTATACATCTGTGTCTCTTTTGCTGTCTCACATACAGGGTTATCATTACCATCTTTCTAAATTCCATATGTATGCACTAATATACTGTATTGGTGTTTTTATTTCTGGCTTATTTCACTCTGTATAATAGGCTCCAGTTTCATGCACCTCATTAGAACTGATTCAAATGTATTCTTTTTAATGGCTGAGTAATACTCCATTGTGTACATGTACCACAGCTTTCTTATCCATTCGTCTGCTGATGGACATCTAGGTTGCTTCCATGTCTTGGCTATTATAAACAGTGCTGTGATGAACATTGGGGTAAATGTGTCTCTTTCAATTCTGGCCTAGATGTGTATGCCCAGCAGTGGGATTGCTGGGTCGTGTGGCAGTTTTTTTCCCAGTTTTTAAGGAATCTCCGCACTGTTCTCCATAGTGGCTGTACTAGTTTGCATTCCCACCAACAGTGTAACAGGGTTCCCTTTTCTCCACACCCTTTCCAGCACTTATTGCTTGTAGACTTTTGGATAGTAGCCATTCTGACTGGCGTGAAATGGTACCTCATTGTGGTTTTGATTTGCATTTCTCTGATAGTGAGTAATGTTGAGCATCTTTTCATGTGTTTATTAGCCATCTATATGTCTTCTTTGGAGAAATATCTGTTTAGCTCTTTGGCCCATTTTTTGATTGGGTCTTTTATTTTTCTGGAATTGAGCTGTAGGAGTTGCTTGTATAGTTTTGAGATTAATCCTTTGTCAGTTGCTTCATTTGCTATTATTTTCTCCCATTTTGAAGGCTGTCTTTTCACCTTGCTTATAGTTTCCTTTGTTGTGCATAAGCTTTTAATTTTAATTAGGTCCCATTTGTTTATTTTTGCTTTTATTTCCAATATTCTGGGAGTTAGATCATAGAGGATCCTGCTGTGATTTATGTCGGAGAGTGTTTTGCCTATGTTCTCCTCTAGGAGTTTTATAGTTTCTGGTCTTACGTTTAGTTCTTTAATCCATTTTGAGTTTATTTTTGTGTATGTTGTTAGAAAGTGTTCTAGTTTCATTCTTTTACAAGTGGTTGACCAGTTTTCCCAGCACCACTTGTTAAAGAGATTGTCAACAGAAGACATTTTGAATTGAATGCTGTTATCTGCTGTACTTGACAGATTAGCAATTTTTAAAATATTTTTAGGTGTTCCTAATTCTACTTGATTTTCTTTATGTTTTTGGACACACCATACAGCATGAAGAATCTTAGTTCCCTGACCAGGGGCTGAACCCTGGTGCCTTCTGCATTGAAAGCATAAAGTCTTAGCCACTAGACCTCCAGGGAAGGTTCAGAAGAGCAGTTTCTAAGCATCATTCCTCAAATTCATATTTCCTTTAACTCTGGAATTATTACAAATGAAACATTTTACTTTGTGTTCCTTCCACTTACTTGCTGAGGACTGAATGAGTATTTGCCAGGTAGGAGAAGGCAATGGCACCCCACTCCAGTACTCTTGCCTGGAAAATCCCATGGGTGGAGGAGCCTGGTAGGCTGCAGTCCATGGGGTCGCTAAGAGTCAGACACGACTGAGCGACTTCACTTTCACTTTTCACTTTCATGCCTTGGAGAAGGAAATGGCAACCCACTCCAGTGTTCTTGCCTGGAGAATCCTATGGATGGGGGAGCCTGGTGGGCTGCCGTCTGTGGGGTCACACAGAGTCGGACACGACTGAAGCGACTTAGCAGCAGCAGCAGCAGCATATTGGGCTTCTCTGGTAGTTCAGCTGGTGAAGAATCCACCTGCAATGCAGGAGACCTGGTTCCATTCCTGGGTCAGGAAGATGCCCTGGAGAAGGGATAGGCTACCTACTCCAGGATTATTGGGCTTCCATGGTGGCTCAGACTGTAAAGAAGCTGCCTGCAATGCAAGAGACCTGGGTTTGATCCCTGGGTTGGAAAGATCCCCTGGAGAAGGGCATGGTAACCCACTGAAATGCTTGGCCTGGAGAATCCCTATGGAAGAAGAGCTTGAGAGGCTATAGTCCATGGAATCACAAAGAGTCAAGACACGACTGAGCAACTAAGTACACAGCAGAATATCATATTTTTAGTACAAATATCCTTACATTTATCTATGATAGTACATAATCTTTTACTTGGTTTACTGGTCCCAGGTATAAAACCCATCTTCAGTTCTGCATTCTCTTTCTCTCCCATTCTCGTATTTACTCTTTACTGCATTACACTATGTTCTCCAAACCCAAGTGAATCTATTTAAAATACTTGGGCCAGGCACATTTCCAAACTGTTGACTCTCTCTATGCACTTTATGCAGAACAAGCAACTTAGGTACATTGTCCATACAAAACAGGCTTAAATAAGAATGGTTCCTTTGTAAAAAGATTTATTCATTCAATAAACAGTGATCTAGGTTGGTCAGAAGGACCCAGAAATCACACAGAATGAATAGTTCTTCAGGTAATTCCAAATTCTCTTGTACCTGAGCACTTACATGTGGTCAGGAGCACTTTGATCTTCAGTTCAGAAAAGAAATCTAGCTTAAACTTCACAGAGTTACTGAGTGATGATGATCCTTTAATAAAGATGGAGAAATTTTTAAAATTTCTACCGACTTAAGCAACACATCATTCCTTACTCCTGAAATCTAAATTCATATTTGTAAAAGGTGCACTTTTTATTGGATATTTAGACAGTTTGGAAATATTGTCACACTGCTTATTTAACTTATATTCAGAATAATATGCAAAATGTTGGGCTGGATGACTCACAAGCTGGAATCAAGAAAAATTTCAACAACCTCAGATATGCAAATATACCACTTTAATGGCAGAAAGTGAAGAGGAACTAAGGAGCCTCTTGATGAGAGTGAAAGAGGAGTGTCAAAAAGCAGGCCTAAAAAATCAGCATTCAAAAAACTAAGATCATGGCATTCAGTCCCATCATTTCATGCAAATAGAAGGAGAAACATTGGGAGTAGTGACAGATATTCTTTTCTTGGGCTACAAAATCATTGCTGATAGTGATTACAGCCATGAAATTAGAAGATGCTTGCTCCTTGGAAGGAAAGTTATAACAAATCTAGACCACATATTAAGAAGCATAGACATCACTGCTGACAAAGTTCCTATAGTCAAAGCTATGGTTTTTCCTGTAGTCATGTAAGGATGTGAGTGTTGGGAGTGAGAGTGAGTGCTGAAGAATTGATACTTATGAACTGTGGTGCTGGAGAAGTCTCTTGAAAGTCCTTTGGATGGGAAGGAGATCAAACCAGTCAATCGTAAAGGAAATCAGCCCTGAATATTCACTGTAGGACTGATGCTGAAGCTGAAGCTCCAATACTTAGACCACCTGATGCAAAGAGCCAGCTCATTAGAAAAGACCCTGATGCTGGGAAAGATTGAGTGCAAAAGGAGAAGAGGGCAGCAGAGGATGAGATGGTTAGATCTCATTATTGACTTAACAGACATGAATCTGACTAAACCCCAGGAGACAGTGAAGGACAGGGGAGCCTGGCTTTGGAGTCTTAATGAGTCAGACACAACTGAGCAGCTAAATAGCAACAACATAAAACCTCTCAAGATTTTATTTTCAAAAGTGAGCCTTCTTATTGCATATAATTTCCCCAATTCTTATAGGTTTGTTATTTTTGTAAAGTGTTATCATAGGTTTTCTATTTTGTTCTTCACAGGTTTGGAATTTGTAAAGGCAAGTGTCATTCTTTCTATTTTACAGATTTAAAAAATGAGGCATAACTTAAATAGTTTATCGTTGGTTATAGCTAGGAATTACTTATTCTGATTCCTAGTCAATGCTATTAATTATGTAGTTATTGTCTTTTCTGGGATCTTATCTATTTGGATTCACCTATGCAAAATCACTGCAGATGGTGATTGCAGCCATGAAATTAAAAGACGCTTACTACTTGGAAGGAAAGTTATGACCAACCTAGATAGCATATTCAAAAGCAAAGACATTACTTTGCTAACAAAGGTCCGTCTAGTCAAGGCTATGGTTTTTCCAGTGGTCATGTATGGATGTGAGATTTGGACTGTGAAGAAAGCTGAGCATCAAAGAATTGGTGCTTTTGAACTGTGGTGTTGGAGAAGACTCTTGTGAGTCCCTTGGACTGCAAGGAGATCCAACCAATCCATTCTAAAGGAGATCAGCCCTGGGTGTTCTTTGGAAGGACTGATGCTAAAGCTGAAACTCAATATTTTGGCCACCTCATGCAAAGAGTTTACTCATTGGAAAAGACTCTGATGCTGGGAGGGATTGGGGGCAGGAGGATAAGGGGATGACAAAGGATGAGATGGCTGGATGGCATCACCAACTCGATGGACATGAGTTTGGGTGAATTCCTGGAGTTGGTGATGGACAGGGAAGCCTGGCATGCTGCGATTCATGGGGTCGCAAAGAGTTGTACACGACTGAGTGACTGAACTGAACTGACTGATGCATATTTTTCTTTTAGACAGCTTATATAAAGATAAAATAATTTGAAAGAGTATTTAGTCAATTAAAAACATATATTTAAGTGCTTCTTCTTCTTTTTTTTTAATTTTTAGTTTTTTATTTTTTTAAATTTTAAAATCTTTAATTCTTACATGCATTCCCAAACATGAACCCCCCTCCCACCTCCCTCCCCATAACATCTTTCTGGGTCATCCCCATGCACCAGCCCCAAGCATGCTGCATCCTGCGTCAGACATAGACTGGCGATTCAATTCACATGATAGTATACATGTTAGAATGTCATTCTCCCAAATCATCCCACCCTCTCCCTCTCCCTCTGAGTCCAAAAGTCCGTTATACACATCTGTGTCTCTTTCCCTGTCTTGCATACAGGGTCGTCATTGCCATCTTCCTAAATTCCATATATATGTGTTAGTATACTGTATTGGTGTTTTTCTTTCTCGCTTACTTCACTCTGTATAATCGGCTCCAGTTTCATCCATCTCATCAGAACTGATTCAAATGAATTCTTTTTAACGGCTGAGTAATACTCCATTGTGTATATGTACCACTGCTTTCTTATCCATTCATCTGCTGATGGACATCTAGGTTGTTTCCATGTCCTGGCTATTATAAACAGTGCTGCGATGAACATTGGGGTACATGTGTCTCTTTCAATTCTGGTTTCCTCGGTGTGTATGCTGAGAAGTGGGATTGCTGGGTCATAAGGTAGTTCTATTTGCAATTTTTTAAGGAATCTCCACACTGTTCTCCATAGTGGCTGTACTAGTTTGCATTCCCACCAACAGTGTAGGAGGGTTCCCTTTTCTCCACACCCTCTCCAGCATTTATTGCTTGCAGATTTTTGGATCGCAGCCATTCTGACTGGTGTGAAGTGGTACCTCATTGTGGTTTTGATTTGCATTTCTCTAATAATGAGTGATGTTGAGCATCTTTTCATGTGTTTGTTAGCCATCCGTATGTCTTCTTTGGAGAAATGTCTATTTAGTTCTTTGGCCCATTTTTTGATTGGGTCGTTTATTTTTCTGGAGTTGAGCTGCAGAAGTTGCTTGTATATTTTTGAGATTAGTTGTTTGTCAGTTGCTTCATTTGCTATTATTTTCTCCCATTCAGATGGCTGTCTTTTCACCTTGCTTATATTTTCCTTTGTTGTGCAGAAGCTTTTAATTTTAATTAGATCCCATTTGTTTATTTTTGCTTTTATTTCCAGCATTCTGGGAGGTGGATCATAGAGGATCCTGCTGTGATTTATGTCTGAGAGTGTTTTGCCTATGTTCTCCTCTAGGAGTTTTATAGTTTCTGATCTTACATTTAGATCTTTAATCCATTTTGAGTTTATTTTTGTGTGCGGTTCTTATGAGAACCATGAAGACATAAATAAACAGAACAGAATATAGATTCATTCTGGTTAGGATATATTTCAGTTAAATACAAGACAGAGACCCTTTAGGAAAGTTTTCCCATATTGTTATCTAGCAGGATATTCCACCATTTGCAGTATGAAATATGCCTTGGTTAAGGAACTACCATAAATAGTTAGCAGAAGAGCATGCTGTGGATGCTAGTTCAGTCTCAAACTAAACTTGTTTGCTTAGAGAGGTTCTCTTGATCTGTTCTTTTGTTTGTTTTTTATGGACTCTTTGTACTAGCTTTTTATCATTTAAAATCTTGAAGGTTTAAAAATATGTGAACCCATTTTGTGCTTTTCAGCATTACTCAAGTTCTGAAGCTTTTAGTCATGTCATGTTGTCCATGAAATGTTTGATAGATGTGCTCTTTCCCTGAGCATTGTATTTGCTTCTACAAACATATCTCAAAGTATAAGGGATTTGTAATTTTCATCATAACTGACAGGCCTGGCAGACACACTTCTCTCAATTGACTGGGTGTATATTTTGTTATACATAAATTATGAAAGCAGCATTTATTCCTTTACAATTTTACATGTTCAGAGCAGCAAAACAGGTTCTAATATAGACTTTTTCAAAATTAAATGAAAATAATATTTAAATTATTTTAGAATGAAACACTTTGCCATTTATTGTTGAAAGTACTTGAAGCAAGGGGAATGATGAAGGTCAGTCGAAATGCAAAGCTGATAAACAGTGTAAGTTAAAGACAACAGTTTGTGCTAATAGTGTACATACTGGTTTCAATACACAGTGCTAAGCTGCCTTAACATCAAAGAGTATTCTGCTTTGTAGATTCAAGGTAGTAAACTGCTTTATGTTTCAAGTTTCAGCTAGGTGTAAATTGAATCAGCTGAGTTGCAAAATCAAATTTATCATAAAAGTGGTAACTGACCACTAACTACTGTGTAATGCTGTAAACATGACCCTGTCATGAAATTACAAGACAGTCTGTTCTAGAACATGACAGACAGTTAGGAAGAACAGGAAAAGTCTGTGTATTTGTCACTAGGAACAAGAAAGATAAAAGGAACATGATCCTGTCTGTTCATTGTTTACCTCACAGTTTTAAGACACGCACTGTGCTCTTAATGGCAAATGCCTAGAGGAATGGTGCCTTTGTTTTAAATTATAGCTTTGTATGTTTAAGAGATTGTATCGGCATTTTCAAGGAGTTGCTTCTCTATATTAAGTATTTTGTTTTAAGTGCAGCAAAAGGCCAAGCTCAAATCCATTCCTAATGAGCCATGTGTTAATGTCAAAGTCTCTGCTGTCCACTCAAATGCCAAAGAACACATCTGACTTTATAATGAGCCAAACAGTTGTCTCTTCATAATCTCAGATTGCCTTCTATGAGATAGCTGCATCCAAAATTTACAGAACAGAGGTGGAGGGTGTTGCTGGGATGGCTGAAATCCAATCAAAGATGTAAAGCATCTTATATTATGTCAATATCATTGCTAAGTCTTTACCATTGAATCTCCACATTGAAAAACTGACCCAGTGAATTCCAAATGGAACATTGCCTGAATTTGATCAACTCTGTACACTAACTGGGTCAAGATCAAAACCAAGTGACAGGCATCAAGGCAACCAGCCAGAGGTAGGGTGGTTGGAATGAAGGTAAAAGTTTGAAATGACATTGCCAAACTTCTCTTTTCCCTGAGGAGCAGTCTTTCCAATTAACCGACTAATTTTACATATTTCTAGGTTCTGAGTTTTGATTGGTTTCTGATTTAATGCTTGCTGACTTTCAGAAAGTTTAATGTTTATTTTGTCTGTTCTCTAGGTAATATGCTATACGTACTTCTCATGAAAATGGATACCTTCACATAGTCATGGATAATGAAAAGGATATTGAGAAATAAGAGGGTTTTAGGATGTTTTGGATAGAGTCATACATACACATTGCAACTGTGAGTTGAAATCAGATAATTCAGGGAAGTCTATAAAATTGAGAGGCATTTGTATTTTTATTTCATTTCCTAGTAAGCCAGTTGTATAGTTCCTAGACTGATTTTTTTCAAGTATTTAATCTTCAGTATAATAGGGAAATTAGAATGTTCACACATTAAGTTGAAAATATTTTACTTTAGTAGTGATAGAAATATGTAAGAATTCATCAGAAGGAAAATAAGAGATAAGTAGGAAAAAAAAAACACCTTAGAAAGAAATACAGTTAAATGTTACTGTCTATCATTGATGATATTGTAAGAATTGTTATCTACTTTTTCCAAATTATCTGTGAGACTGCATTTTTACAAGTTTTCAGTTGAAGTAAAAGAATATGCAGCTCCTGACACCACACAAATTAAGCCCAAAGTGTGTTCTGCTCAATGAAAGAAGGGGAAAGCATATTAAAAAAATGTCACTGAGTACCTTTGCTACACACTTTAGGGTCTTTCTTTCTTTTTTTTTTTTTGCTTATTTTTAATAAGCTTTATTTAAGCATCTTCTAGTAACATATTTACCAGCTAAAGTTATAGTTTAAAAAAAAAACCACCACAATTTCTTTTAATGTATTCATTGATAAACTATATCATTTAAGATGATATAAAATATATCAGTATCTAGGAATTAATAACTAACCCTGTGCAAAACCTGTACAGTGAATGTGTAGAAAGTGACAAACTAATTATAATATTGGTATGGAATTCCGAAGGAGCAAAACAGCAAAGGTGGATTTGAAAAGGGCAAAAACTGGAGGACCTACACTGTCAGATACCAAAACTAATTAAAAAACTATTGTGATCAAGACAGTGTTGGCAAAGAAGAGAACATGATTGCTGAAAAGATAGATCTGCTTCAAAGATAAAAGTAGAAATTGGCATAGTGATGCATCTCCAGATTGGAGTAGGGTGGGGAATAAGAAAGAGTAAGAGAGAGCAAAAGTAACAGAGAGCTTCACAAATCTGTCTTTGGCTCTAATTTCTTTCAAGAATTACAGATGCATGTATCCAGCTATATAGTAGGTCTTGTTACTTATGTCAAATGTAGCATGTTCAAAAAAGAGAATCACATGGACCACAGCCTTGTCTAACTCAATGAAACTAAGCCATGCCCTGTGGGGCCACAAAGTTGGGAGGGTCATTGTGGAGAGGTCTGACAGAATGTGGTTCACTGGAGAAGGGAATGGCAAACCACTTCAGTATTCTTGCCTTGAGAACCCCATGAACAGTATGAAAAGGCAAAATGATAGGATAATGAAAGAGGAACTCCCCAGGTCAGTAGGTGCCCAATATGCTACTGGAGATCAGTGGAGAAATAACTCCAGAAAGAATGAAGGGATGGAGCCAAAGTAAAAACAATACCCAGCTGTGGATGTGACTGGTGATAGAAGCAAGGTCTGATGCTGTAAAGAGCAATATTGCATAGGATTCTGAACCTGGGTCCATGAATCGAGGCAAATTGGAAGTGGTCAAACAGGAGATGGCAAGAGTGAACATCGACATTCTAGGAATCCGTGAACTAAAATGGACTGGAATGGGTGAATTTAACTCAGATGACCATTATATCTACTACTGCAGGAAGGAACCCCTTGGAAGAAATGGAGTAGCCATCATGGTCAACAAAGAGTCTTAAATGCAGTACTTGGATGCAATCTCAAAAAGGACAGAATGATTTCTGTTCATTTCCAAGGCAAACCATTCAATATCACAGTAAATCCAAGTCTATGCCCCAACCAGTAACACTGAAGAAGCTGAAGTTGAACGGTTCTATGAAGACCTACAAGACCTTTTAGAACTAACACCCAAAAAAGATGTCCTTTTCATTATAGGGGACTGGAATGCAAAAGTAGGAAGTCAAGAAACATCTGGAGTAACAGGCAAATTTGGCCTTGGAATACAGAATAAACCAGGGCAAAGGCTAATAGAGTTCTGCCAAGAGAACATACTGGTCATAACAAACACCTTCTTCCAACAACACAAGAGAAGACTCTACACATGGACATCACCAGATGGTCAACACTGAAATCAGATGGATTACATTCTTTGCAGCCAAAAATGGAGAAGCTCTATACAGTCAGCAAAAATAAGACTGGGAGCTGACTGTGGCTCAGATCATGAACTCCTTATTGCCAAATTCAGACTTAAATTGAAGAAAGTAGGGAAAACCACTAGACCATTCAGGTATGACCTAAATCAAATGCCTTATGATTATACAGTGGAAGTGAGAAATAGATTTAAGGGTCTAGATCTGATAGGTAGAGTGCCTGATGAACTATGGACTGAGGTTCGTGACATTGTACAGGACACAGGGATCAAGACCATCCCCAAGGAAAAGAAATGCAAAAAAGCAAAATGGCTGTCTGGGGAGGCCTTACAAATAGCTGTGAAAAAAAGAGAAGTGAGGAGAAAAGGAAAGATATAAGCATCTGAATGCAGAGTTCCAAAGAATAGCAAGAAGAGATAAGAAAGCCTTCCTCAGCAATCAATGCAAAGAAGTAGAGGAAAAGAACAGAATGGGAAAGACTAGAGATCTCTTCAAGAAAATTAGAGATACCAGGGAACATTTCATGCAAAGATGGGCTCAATACAGGACAGAAATGGTATGGACCTAAAAGAAGCAGAAGACAGTAGAGAGAGGTGGCAAGAATACACTAAACTATACAAAAGAGATCTTCATGACCCAGATAACCACAATGGTGTGATCACTCACCTAGAGCCACACATCCTGGAATGTGAAGTCAAGTGGGCCTTAGGAAGCATAACTATGAACAAAGCTGGTGGAGGTGATGAAATTGCAGTTGAGCTAGTTCAAATCCTGAAAGATGATGCAGTGAAAGTGCTGCACTTAATATGCCAGCAAATTTGGAAAACTCAGCAGTGGCCACAGGACTGGAAATGGTTAGTTTTCATTCCAATCTCAAAGAAAGGCAACGCCAAAGAATGCTCAAGCTACCGCACAATTGCACTCATCTCACACACTAGTAAAGTAATGCTCAAAATTTTCCAAGGCAGGCTTCAGCAATATGTGAGCCATGAACTTCCAGATGTTCAAGCTGGTTTCAGAAAAGGCAGAGGAACCAGAGATCAAATTGTCAATATCCGCTGGATCATCAAAAAAGCAAGAGAATTCCAGAAAAACATCTCTTTCTGCTTTATTGACTTTGCCAAAGCCTTTGACTGTGTGGATCACAAGAAACTGTGGAAAACTGTGAAAGAGATGGGAATACCAGACCACCTGACCTGCCCCTTGAGAAACCTATATGCAGGTCAGGAAGCAACAGTTAGAACAGACATGGACCAACAGATTGGTTCCAAATAGGAAAAAGAGTACGCCAAGGCTGTATATTGTCTCCCTGCTTATTTAATTTCTATGCAGAGTACATCATGAGAAACACTGGGCTGGAAGAAGCACAAGCTGGAATCAAGATTGCCGGGAGAAATATCAATAACTTTAGACATGCAGATGACACCACCCTTATTGCAGAAAGTGAAGAGGAACTAAAAAGCCTCTTGATGAGAGTGAAAGAGGAGAGTGAAAATGTTGGCTTAAAGCTCAACATTCTGAAAACCTATGATCATGGCATCTAGTCCCATCACTTCATGGGAAATAGATGGAGAATCAGTGGAAACAGTGTCAAACTTTATTTTTGGGGGCTCTAAAATCATTGCAGATGGTGATTGCAGCCATTAAATTAAAAGATGCTTACTCCTTGGAAGGAAAGTTATGACCCAACTTGATAGCATATTCAAAAGCAGTGGCATTACTTTGCCAACAAAGGTCCATCTAGTCAAGGCTATGATTTTTCCAGTAGTAATGTGTGGATGTGAGAGTTGAACTGTGGAGAAAGCCAAGTGCCAAAGAATTGATACTTTTGAACTATGGTGTTGGAGAATTCTCTTGCGAGTCCCTTGGACTACAAGGAGATCCAACCTGTCAATTCTAAAGGAGATTGGTCCTGGGTGTTTTTTGGAAGGAATGGTGCTAAAGCTGAAACTCCAGTACTTTGGCCACCTCATGAGAAGAGTTGACTCATTGGAAAAGACTCTGATGCTGGGAGGGGTTGGGGGCAGGAGGAGAAGCGGATGACAGAGAATGAGATGGTTGAATGGCATCAACGACCCAATGGACCTGAGTTTGTGTGATCTTCTGGGAGTTGGTGATGGACAGGGAGGCCTGGTGTGCTGCAGTTCATGGGGTTGCAAAGTGTCGGACATGACTGAGTGACTGAATTGAACTGAAAGAGAAGTATTTCTTTTACTTTTCTCACAAGCATATGTCTCTATCAATTCAGTTCAGTTCAGTCGCTCAGTCGTGTCTGACTCTTTGCCACTCCATGGACTGCAGCATACCAGTTATCCCTGTCCATCACCAACCCCCAGAACTTGTTCAAACTCATGTCCATCAAGTTGGTGATGCCATTCAACCATCTTATCCTCTGTCGTCCCCTTCTCCTCCTGCCTTGAATCTTTTCACAGCATCAGCGTCTTTTTGAATAGGTCAGTTCTTTGCATCAGGTGGCCAAAGTATTGCAGTTTCAGCTTCAGGATCAGTCCTTCCAATGAATATTCAGGACTAATTTCCTTTAGGATTGACTGGTTTGATCTTTCAGTCCAAGGTACTCTCAGGAGTCTTCTCCAACATCACAGTTCAAAAGCATCAATTCTTCAGAGTTCAGCTTTCTTTATGGTCCAACTTTTACATCCATACATGATGACTGGAAAAACTATAGCTTTGATTAGACAGATCTTTGTCAGCAAAGCAATGTCTCTGATTTTTAAGTATTCTGTCTAGGTTTTTCATAGCTTTTCTTCCTAGGAGCAAGGAAGTCTTTTAATTTCATGGCTGCAGGCAACATCTGCAGTGATTTTGGAGCCCAAAGTCTATCAATTAGTAAATGCTTTTACATTTCAGTTCAACCAAATATAGAGGCATTCGCCTTATTTCCTTTATTTTCCTAATTTTATTCTGTGTCTAGTTGTATAAACTGTATCATTATAAAAATGTCAATGTAGTCAAAATTACATTTATCTCTTGTTTTAAACAAGGCAATAATTTCCCAGTTGATTTCCTGATTCTAATTTTGTCCGCCTTTGTATATTCTATTCTCAGCATAACAGACTCACATTTAAAAAATGTAAATCATACTCTATACAAAAATATTAATAATAATAGCAATCATAAGAAAATAATTGGCAAATTTCCAATCTTTGTGCATTCATTTTCACCTCCTATAATGCTATGCCCAAATTCAGTGAGATATTTTATTTTCAATTTCCATGAATGTTTCTATCTTAAATCTTTGAACCATCTGTATCGCTTACATATAATGTCCTTTACCTTAATCTTTGGGTGTATACTTAACTGTGCTAGCCACAGTACATGCTCTTTTCTCTATCTTTCAGGCCATTTAAAGTAAAATCTTGTATATCTAAGCTATTTAATTTTCAATGCAATCATAATCGTATCATAATCTGATATTTAGGTACTTCTTTATTTATACAACACCAGTAGAATGTAAACTCCTCATAAACAGGACTCTTGTTCTTATCTGTGTCCCTGGCACCTAAAATAGTGCCTACCATGTGTTTTTTTTAAATATTTATTGTTAGAAGTTGAATGAATGATTGGTTGCAATGAAAAGGCATACTTTGACAAGACCAATGATTGGATTAGGGCTGGAATTTTGGTCCTGGGGTAAATAGGAAAAAGTCAAGCCAGATAAAATATTAGAATAGCCACACTGAGAAGAGCTAGTGAAATATAACAGGTGGAAGAGATGTGTAATAAGAATATACAAAAACAATATTCTCCCTGCTTCTTTAAAAGGAAGATTGCTTTTCCTTTTACTAATAAACAAGAGTTAGAGGGTAGACATTGTTTCCCTAGTATTTTCACATTGCAGACCTAATGTTGGTGGCAATATTTCTGTCTTCTAAACCTCTACATTTGCTAGAACATTAATAATCTAGGTCTCATTGGGAGCATTGGATGATATCATGAGTGAGGTCTGTAACTTTACTAACTATATTATCTCTAAGGGAAGTTATACAAGGCCAAAGTCTAATTAATTTTTAAACATTTAAATTGAAGAATCCAGTATTAATGAGGTCTTTATGGTTCTGTATATTAGGTAGGAAAGTAAAGAATACCAAGCATTAAGAATGAGCTTAATCTTCATACAATACACTGCTTTCAGTACACAGTGCTGAGCTGCCTTAACATCAAAGAATATTCTGCTTTGTAGATTCAAGGTACCAAACTGCTTTATTTTTCAAGTTTCAGCTTGGTGAAAATTGAATCAGTTGAGTTGCATTTTTTCTTTAAACAAAACTGATATTTAGATTGACTGTAAATTTTCAAGGAGTTTTCTTCAGTGTGTTCCCAGCACCTTAAAATAGTGCCTGGTACTTTTGTAGGCAGTCGATAATTGCTCATCAGGGGATTTATTTGCTTTTTGAATGGATCCAAACTGCTCTAAGTAAAACTACAAAATTATATTTGATAATGGACAAACTTCTCAGATGTTTATCATGTTACTTGAATCATGCCCTCTTTCAGCTTCTTTCCATGGGAGGGAAGGCACGGGGAGAGTGGCAATTATGCCAATAATGTCAAGATTCTCTTAGATGGAAGAGAGGTTTCAGGATCTGTGAAGAGTCTGGGACTTGTTACTATTTAATGGATGCCAGCAGAAAACACAAGATGCTTTAAAAGGCCCAGATCCTGTAAAAGTCTTTATGTTTTTACAGTGTGGATAGAGGACTGCCAAATTAAGAAATGCCTGCTGGGAAATTGGATTGATTATCAGTACCTCCCAAAATCACGTATGGAGCTATATTTTGATACTTTGCTCAAGTCAGTTTTAACATCTTAGTATGAAATTCTGATATATATATATATATATATATATATATACACACACACACACACACATATATGTAATTGATGAAATTATATACACTGACTTTATTTTTTTTTATTTTTTGGTCATTAATATTTTCTCTGCAAAGGCAGATGCCAAAGAGAAACTTACAGTGTTCTTCCTCTTTTATAAATTTGTTTCAGACATGAGTTGTGAATTACTATCTTTTGATTTTTTTTTTCTTTTTCTTGTTTACTTGTTGCCTAGCTGTTTTGTTTTTGTATTCTCATCCTGTTTTATTTTCCATATGGAGATAACCCATATGAATTTCCCTTCTTATATGAAAGATACAAATATTTGCTAAGAAATAATGAGTGAGATCTTACTAGCTCTTATATAATAAGTAAGTATATGGAAAAGGATTTATTTAATCACCATAAATATGCCCGTGTTTACGTGTACCTTTAAACAGGGATTCATGTGCATTTAAAAAATAGCAATATGATTTTATAATTATTTCCTCTTTAAATTAAGAACACTTAGAATAACATTATTTTCAAATATACTCTGGTACAAAAATTCACTTAGTAATTAACTGAGCAAAACAAATGACATTTAGTAAGGTTTTTGTATTTAATACTGTTAAAATTGTAATATACTATAGTTTCAGTAAATCCACTAAACCTCATATTTTAAGGTGCAACTGCCTCATGGTATAGCTCACATTTTACAAAGCAGTAAAGTTAAGTCTAACTACTTTGTGGGATGAATTAATCATTTAAGAACCATTATGTGGAATATCATCCAAATACTCTTCTTCCTTAAAATCAAAAGTAGCAGCCTTGGCAAAAGTGTTTCAGATTATATGCAGCACTTCAATGTGTGATACTTGTTTGCGACTGCCATGTATTGTTAACAATTCCTGACCTATTTAATAAGGATCTCAACCTAGATCTCAATTAATGGCATATAAAATGATAACTATAGAGAATTAGAGGAATCCACTTACCTTATGACTGGCCTGGACTTAAAAGGTGCTTGTCATTTCCTGATAAACTTATACAACAACCAAAGAAAAGAAAAATAAGCTTCTGTGTATTTCTTCCTTCTTTCCCAAGAGAGGCATCAGTTCCTTGTAGAATGAGCTTTAAAAGTTGAGACTGAATTGTCAGTATCTGAAGTCTATTTGTTTTGGAATTATCATGGATATATCCCAATCACCAATTATCTCATCTGTGCTATGTCTTTTAACTATGTCTAGTCAGTGCCCAATCTGTTCCCTGAACTACCATTGTTGAGAGCTGAAACTTTGTTATTAGACGTTGCTTGTTCAAATCTCTTATCTGCCTCTTAATAGCTGTTTGACTTTTGGTGTTTTACTTAATTTCTCTGCATCTCAGCTTTCCTGTTTATAAGAAGGAGATGACAGTGGTGTCTAGCTGCTATATTTGAATTTTTGTGTTTTCCTCAAAATTCATGTGTTGAAATCATAATTCCCAAAGATGATGGTATTAGGAGGTGGGGCCTTTAGGTGAGAAGTGTGTAAGTCATGGTGGTGGAACCTTCATGGGTGGATTCCATGCCTTAAAAACAGGCTCCAGTGGGATCTCTTGTCACTTCTACCAGGTGAGGACAGAGTGAGAAGGCAGGAAACCAGGAAGGGGACTCTCACTAGAAGGCAGATGTGCTGCTGACTCGATCTTGGGACTTTTAAGACTCCAGAACTGTGAGCAATAAATTTCTGTTGTTTATAAAATACACAGTCAGTGATATTTTGTTTTGGCAGTCCTAATGGGCTCAGACACTAACTAATAAGTTGGTTATGAACATTAAATGAAATAATATGCATAAAGAACTTAGCAAAGTGCACAGCATATAGAAGGTACTCACTAAATGGTATTATTATTCTTGACTACATTTCTAGCTGTTTGTTAAGTAATATTCTTGGTCTGTATAATTACTATCATGTAATGATACATGGTCAAGTATTATTTACTCACCTATAGAATTCTTTACTCCAAAAGATTTGGCTTGGATAGCTCTATCAAAATATGCTTATCTCTCATTAAATTGTATAAACTTTGAGGGTAGAACTCATACCTTACTTATTTTTATTGTCTCTGTTGGAAAACATGTTTTTTTTTGTTTGTTTGTTTGGTTTTTTTTGCAAAAATAAGTATAAATGAATACTCTTTGCGACCCCATGGACTGTAGCCTATCAGGCTCCTCCGTCCATGGGATGTTCCAGGCAAGAGTGCTGGAGTGCTGGAGTGGATTGCCATTTCCTTCTCCAGGGGATCTTCCTGACCCAGGAATCGAACCCGGGTCTCCTGTATTGTAGGCAGACACTTTACCATCTGAGTCACCAGGGAAGCCCATAAATGAATAGATAATTATTATGATGGACATGACTTTTAATGATCAGATTGACTTAATGGAGTGGATTTACATATCTCAGTCAAAGTTTTCTGAATTTGAGCTACCTGTAAGAAATATGTGTGTTAATCACTCAGTCGTGTCCAGCTGTTTGTGATGTCCTGGAGAAGCCCACCAGGCTTCTCCATCTATGGAATTCTCCAGGCAAGTATACTGGAGTGGGTAGCCATTACCTTCCCCAGGGATCTTCCTGAACCAGGGATTAAACCCAGGTCTCCTGCACTGCAAGCAGAGTCTTTGCCGTTTGAGCCACCATTGTAAGAAATAATAATTTTTAACTACATACTATGAAAAGTATAGAAAAATGGAGATATATAAAATATATGCACTAGTTATTAAACACTCACATATTTAATAGCTCTGTTCATTAGGAAAGACTTGAAACAATGACACCATAGTAATAATGGCATAGTTATTCCCTACATCTTAATTTCTAAACACCATTCTTCAATGAACGAAACGTTCCTTTGGAAAAATGGTTGATTCTAGTGATTGATATCTAGAGCAGAGAAAATTCTAGACAAGCCTGGAATTTCTTGTAGGGTCAAAAAGTAAAGACATGTTAAAAAAAAAAAAGATCAGCTAGAAAAAAATGTTGCTCAAACTGTATAGTGATATTGTTGAATATAAACTAGTATGTGCTATTTTATACCTACTTTGGTGGAGGCTTTGCTATTCTGAGGGTGCACTATTTAGAATGTGTGACATCTTTTGTCAGTATGGCATGCAATGTGGGAACATGATTGCTAAGAATTGAAAACTAAATTGTTTACTTCTAAAATGATATTTGCAACATTTCATTGGAAAAGACCCTGATGCTGACTGATGGCAGGAGGAGAAGGGGGCGACACAGGATAAGCTGGTTGGATGGCATCACTAACTCCATGGGAATGCGTTGGAGTAAGCTCTGAGAGATGGTCAAAGACAGGAAGCCTGGCATGCTTGCAGTCCATGGGGTTGCAAAGAGTCAGACACAACTGACCAACTGAATAACAGCAAATCGGTCATATAGAAATATCTAACAGCAAAAAAAAAAAAGATGTTTGTCCCATGATAAGAAAGTGAGAGAAATAATAAACCAGTAAACTTTTGTTTTAGGTGCAAATTACTCATGAATTAGCACTGAACATTATTCATCATAAACACCTCCTACCCTGGAGAGAGCATCATCTTGGAAATAGAGAGATCCTGGCTCCTCCCCTAATAGCTGTGACAGTGAGCAAGATATGTAATCTTTCCTAGCACTATTTACTTCTTCATTGAATAATGATTGTACTCTTTCTTTTACAGTGCTTTTACGGACATTAGTTGAATTAGTGCATACAAATATTCTGGTACAGTTTCTCATATATTTAGTAAAAAATATCTTCAGTAAATTGAAGAAGTACAATGAGTCAACACATAGTTGCACCAGGGTTAGGATCTGCTTTGCATTAAGCTCTTCAAGCAACAGTCTCTGATCTGTAAAAGGAGCCATGTGGTGCTTATATCCTTATATTTCCCTTTTCCTGTGTGTGAAGGCACACATATATGCATCAGAGGGTGAGGATAGGATATATATTGTATATATTCATGTATATACATATATACCACTGGACATAGGGCGAGACCCCAAGTGTCAATTTAAACCCCACATTCTTCCATAATATTGCTGGAAATTGAAAATCATAAAATCCACAAAGAGATGATGGTAAGGTATCTCACAAAGGATGAAGTATTAGTAATATACCTTGTTTATCCTGTAATTTTTCCTCCTGTTTCCTATTTTTGAAACTGGCAGGTATCATGAAAGTGAAATAGCTCAGTCATGTCTGACTCTTTGCAACCCCTGTGGACTGTAGCCTACCAGGCTCCTCTGTCCATGGGATTCTCCAGGAAGGGATACTGGAGTGGGTTGCCATTTCCTTCTCCAGGGGTCTTCCTGACCGAGGGATCGAACATGGGTCTCTTGCATTGCAGGCAGACAATTTACCATCTGAGCCACCAGGGAAGTCATGGGCATCTTTAAAAAACTTATCCAACCGTGGGTGTATTACATCTGGATATATTCCCATTCCCATCATATTTTTAAAATCATTGGTCACAGAGTGAAGTAAGCCAGAAAGAAAAACACCAATACAGTATACTAACACATATATATGGAATTTAGGAAGATGGCAATGACCACCCTGTATGCAAGACAGGGAAAGAGACACAGATGTGTATAACGGACTTTTGGACTCAGAGGGAGAGGGTGGGATGATTTGGGAGAATGACATTCTAACATGTATACTATCATGTGAATTGAATCGCCAGTCTATGTCTGACGCAGGATGCAGCATGCTTGGGGCTGGTGCATGGGGATGACCCAGAAAGATGTTATGGGGAGGGAGGTGGGAGGGGGGTTCATGTTTGGGAATGCATGTAAGAATTAAAGATTTTAAAATTTAAAAAATAAAAAACTAAAATTTAAAAAAAATAAAATAAAATAAAATCATTGGTCACTAAACTTTTCTAACACTCCGTCAGCTAAAAACAAAGTGGGTCTTAATTTATATTACTCTGGGACCTTAGGATCTATAGTTTGGGTGTGGTAAGGCATTAATTTTTATGTGCAAGCTATCAGCTCATTGATTTCCTGGGTATGCATTGCAATTAGAAGCTTGCATACAGAATGAATACTAATTTACAAAGTTCAAATTAATAGTGTACCTTGTGAGGCTACATGGATATAAAGAAGCAGATATGACTATTCACTATGTTATTCACTTATTTAGCAATTTGCTCTTACCACCTGTTACATGCTTGGTACTGTTAAATATATTGCAGATACATCTGGAAACAACACCAACCAAAACAAGGTCCCTGTCTTCTTGGAGGAGAGAGTTAATAAGTATATAAACAGATCATAAATAAGAGTGTTTCAGAAGGTGATGAGTACATGAAAGATGTCAGAGAGGGTGACTGGATAGGAAGAGGGGGAAAGGGGGGTTTTCTTTAATAGAGTTTAGGTCAGGTCTCTTTGAGGAGATGACATTTGAACTGCTGCTGCTGCTGCTGCTGCTAAGTCGCATCAGTTGTGTCCAACTCTGTGTGACCTCATAGACGGCAGCCCACCAGGCTCCCACATCTGTGGGATTCTCCAGGCAAGAACACTGGAGTGGGTAAATTTGAACTGAGAACTGATTCATGAGATAGGTCTGGTCATCTGAGGATCTGGGTTAAGAGTCTTCCAGGCAAAGGGAACACTTAGTGATGCCGGTGAAATAAAGATGACCTTATCTCGATCAGGAGTAGGAAGAACCTCTCTGTTCAGAACAAAATGAGGGAAGAAAATCTTAGCAGGAGAGGAAATTAAAGGGGTCGGAGACATATTTTGAGAAGTCTTCTTAGTGGTTATAAGGTGTTTGGGTTTCTTTCTAACTAGTGTTGTTGTTCAGTTCTAAGTCTTGTTTAAGTCTTTGCAACCCCATGGACAGCATCATACCAGCTTCCTTATACTTCATTATCTCCCAGAGTTTGCTCACACTCAGGTCCACTGAGTCAGCGATGCCATTCAACCATCTTATCCTCTGTTGCCCTCTTCTCCTCCTGCCCTCAGTCTTTCCCAGCACCAGGATCTTTTCCAGTGAGTAGCTTTTCGCTTCAGGTGGTCAAAGTATTGAAACTTCAGCATCAGTCCTTCCAATGAATATTCAGGGTAGATTTCTTTTAGGATTGACTCGTTTCATCTTCTTGCTGTCCAAGGCACTCCCAAGAGTCTTCTCCAGCACCACAGTTCAAAAGCATCTTCAGCTCTCAGCCTTCTTTACAGTCCAGCTTTCACATCCATACATGACTACTGGAGAAACCTTAGCTTTGACTTTACAGACCTTTGTCAGCAAAGTGATGTCTCTGCTTTTTAATGCACTGCCTAGGTTTACAATAGCTTTTCTTCCAAGGAGCAAGTATCTTTTAATTTCATGGCTGAGGTCACTGTCTACAGTGATTTTGGAGCCCCCAAAATTAAAATCTGTCACTATTTCCCCATCTGTTTGTCATGAACAATATCCATGCATCGTGCCAATAAGCTTGTTGGTGTATGCCAGTACTTATCCAAAAATGCTGGCTCCCTCCCTGCCCAAATAAGGGCATATGGTTTTCATAAAATTTACTAGTATTAGATACTGAACTACTAGGTCATTGTTTTATTCATTCCGTAAAAACTTATTATAGCTAAACATATGTGATACAAAATTCCCTTTAGAATATTACAATGTAGAAGAAAAAAATCACATGGTAAATTGCATAGTAAGGAGATATCTACAAATTCTTTGAGTGCATAGTATAAATAACTCCACTACTGAAAGAAGAATAGAAAGTCAACCTTAGGAATTCAGAAAAGTTAGATTTATTTGTATCTCTGTCCCCTGTCCCACTGAAGATGTTAGATTCCTTTACGAAACACACGAAGTATTTTTCATAGAGAACTTGCTCAATAAATATTTGAATATGTATGCAAATATATTTTTGATGTTGTGCTGAAGCCTCCTCTGGTTTGCCTGCCTTCTGTAATTCCCAATTACAGTCTTGCTGGTATTAATCAAGACTATTCATTTGATCTCTTGTTCAAATGGTAGAGTTTTATCTATAGTTTTTTGGCTGTCTGCTCAGTGTTGCCTTCTATTTAGAATCATTCATATTCTCTGTTAATGTGGGGGTCTAACTGACATGCAAATCTCTTGAGACAGGCTAGTATTTCACACTCATGACTTTTCTATGGCCAATATAGCAAGGTCTAGTGAACAGATTTTGTGATGTGTTTTCTATTTAGGTCCTAGAGGGTTTAGGGCTTAGAGATTCTGTTTGTGTTCGCCCTGCCCCAACTTCTTTTTATACTAATATTAATTAAGGGTCTAGGCAGATACCTTGGAATGAAATGTATACCTGACATGTGTACCTGAAAATGAAATTTTACTCAAACACTTGAAAACATGATTTTGATGCGTTATTTCATCAAAATTATACTATTTCTTTACAAGCCACTATTAATTACACTCCTTGTTTAAGATTTTGTTTCTTATCTGCTAGAAATTTCATTGCACTTATATAATGTATATAATTGTAGTGGAAAGAATTCTGTAATTTTTGTTTTCTCTGCCATTTAACAATAATCATTTTACTTTGGCATTCATATCTATGGCAATCCATATAATAGCACTTAAAATATTATAAATAATCTTTAATATGCCAATATTCACTCAGATTATAAAGATCTTAATGGGCATCATTCATCCATTCTAGTTGTACTGATACAGAGTGTTTTATTTTTCTGGAACATAAACTGTGGTCAGTAAACATTGGTTGAAGTTATGGATAAATGAAAAATGTATTAAAACTTCTATCAACCTCAGTAGCAAAGTATCATGGCATTGTGTTTATTTATTTTATTTTATTTTATTTTTTTGATTGCATAAATTTTATTTTTTTAAAATTTCTATCATTTTAATATATATTTTTTTTAATTTTAAAATCTTTAATTCTTTTTTTTTTTTAAATTTTAAAATCTTTAATTCTTACATGCATTCCCAAACATGGACCCCCCTCCCACCTCCCTCCCCATAACATCTCTCTGGGTCATCCCCATGCACCAGCCCCAAGCATGCTGTATCCTGCATCAGACACAGACTGACGATTCGATTCTTACATGATAGTATACATGTTAGAATGCCTTTCTCCCCAAATCATCCCACCCTCTCCCTCTCCCTCTGAGTCCAAAAGTCCGTCACATACATCTGTGTCTTTTTTGCTGTCTTGCATACAGGGTCGTCATTGCCATCTTTCTAAATTCCATATATATGTGTTAGTATACTGTATTGGTGTTTTTCTTTCTGGCTTGCTTCACTCTGTATAATCGGCTCCAGTTTCATCCATCTCATCAGAACTGATTCAAATGAATTCTTTTTAACGGCTGAGTAATACTCCATTGTGTATATGTACCACTGCTTTCTTATCCATTCATCTGCTCATGGACATCTAGGTTGTTTCCATGTCCTGGCTATTATAAACAGTGCTGCGATGAACATTGGGGTACATGTGTCTCTTTCTATTCTGGTTTCCTCAGTGTGTATGCCCAGCGGTGGGATTGCTGGGTCATAAGGTAGTTCTATTTGTAGTTTTTTAAGGAATCTCCACACTGTTCTCCATAGTGGCTGTACTAGTTTGCATTCCCACCAACAGTGTAGGAGGGTTCCCTTTTCTCCACACCCTCTCCAGCATTTATTGCTTGCCGATTTTTGGATCGCAGCTATTCTGACTGGTGTGAAGTGGTACCTCATTGTGGTTTTGATTTGCATTTCTCTAATAATGAGTGATGTTGAGCATCTTTTCATGTGTTTGTTAGCCATCCGTATGTCTTCTTTGGAGAAATGTCTATTTAGTTCTTTGGCCCATTTTTTGATTGGGTCATTTATTTTTCTGGAATTGAGCTGCAGGAGTTGCTTCTATATTTTTGAGATTAGTTGTTTGTCAGTTGCTTCATTTGCTATTATTTTCTCCCATTCCGAAGCCTGTCTTTTCACCTTGCTTATATTTTCCTTTGTTGTGGCAGAAGCTTTTAATTTTAATTAGATCCCATTTGTTTATTTTTGCTTTTATTTCCAGAATTCTGGGAGGTGGATCGTAGTGGATCCTGCTGTTATTATGTCTGAGAGTGTTTTGGCATTGTGTTTAAAAGCAGCAAATTATAGGGATTTCCCTGGTTGTCCAGTGGTTAAGACTCTGTGCTTCTTTCAGAGGGCATGGGTTCAGTCCCTAGTCAAGGAAATATGATTCTGCATGCCTCACAGTGCAGCCAATAAATAAATAGATTTTAAAAATTAGCAGTTTTTTTTTCAGAACTTGAAGGATAATAACTTTGTAAAGACTAGCAATGAATTACTTTCTTTCATAAATACTGATATTTTCAACTATTTATTACAATTAACATTTTAATTATCTTAGGATTTTCTGATAAATATCACTAAGTTCTATTTGTTTACCATAATTTTTCATCTGAATTCATAATTTACTTCTTTGAGAGTTTTGACTTGCCAATTGCATGTTCAATGTTCCTAATATACACATTTGGCATAATGATTATTTTCTGTTAATTTAAAATATAATGCATAGATATAATAGTTTTTTATAGTCTGAATTCTCACCATTTTCTTCATGTGTTAGAGTACATGTAAAACATCACATCTTAAGTTATTATTTCCCATATGTGGTGTTCTTTATGCAATATAATGTTGAAATTATTTGTGAGCACTTAATATTTCTTAATTAATTTTAAGCTTTATTTTATGGATTACTTTTTTACCCATTTCTGTTTTTTTATTTTTAAATGTCATAAACATGCATTTGTATGAGTCTTTGTGTTTTTTTAAACAATCTTTTTCCTCATATTGCTTTCTTCATCTTTCTTCAAGCTTACCCAGCCTCCATCTCTAAATCTGCCTTCTTATGCAGTCACTGTTATTTTGGCGTATATAATACTATGCATCGTGTTTAGCATACAGACATCTGTAAACATTCAGGCACACAATGTTTAGCTTATATCATATACTTATTTTCAAGCAATAATATGTTATACTCAATTAGAAATAAACACCTATTTCCATAGCAGCAGTTACAGTGAAAGTCTCTATTTTTAATTCAAAGAACACATTTTCCCAGTTGCATTCCCAATAATTCCTTGTAAACAGCCAGGAAGAATACTTATAATTTATTACTTCTGCATAAGTGAGTGCTTCTGTTAGAGAATATAAAAAATAATATATTGAAATAATAGGTATGTTGACACATTGAAGAAACTTTTAGGCCAAAACTTAAAACTCACAGAGGCAGAAAATAGAAAAATTAAAGGCTAGCCACCATGGTTACAGCATTACATGTTTTTACTTTAAAACGTTGAATTTCTGAGCAATTGCATAGGCAGTTCTTCCAAATTCAAAGTAACTATGTAAAGAAGAATATACACAAGAATAAGCATTTCTTAAAAAAAAAGAACATGATTTATGCTTTAGATTTTAAACAATGAAATCCTTATAAACTTTGTAACTATTTTAATATACATTTTAATATGGCAAGTACATGGGAAAATAATTCTATTTTCGATATCTCCTATTATTTCATTTAAGTTTTTAAGATTTCAAAAAACAACCATGCAGAATAGGGGTATCTGGTTAACATTTATTATTTTTTTTTGTTTTGTTTTGTTTTGTTTTTTAGTTTTTTATTTTTTATATTTTAAAATCTTTAATTCTTACATGCATTCCCAAACATGAACCCCCCTCCCACCTCCCTCCCCATAACATCTTTCTGGGTCATCCCCATGCACCAGCCCCAAGCATGCTGCATCCTGCGTCAACATTTAAATGTTTGGAAATGGATAAAGATTTAGAAATTATTCTGGTTATGTATATGCATACAGATTTTTTAAATAATTATATTGAAACCAAATTAATTAGAAAAATATCACCCTCTTCCTTGGAGAAGGAAATGGCAACCTGCTCCAGTGTCCTTGCTTGGAGAATCCCATGGACAGAGGAACCTGGCAAGCTACAGTCCATGGGGTCGCAAGAGTTGGACACACTTAGCAACTACACCACCACCACCACTAAATGAATACCTTCTTTAGGATAATAAAAATAGCTAGTGATAAAAAAAGAAGACATATGTTTTCCTGATTCTATAACCCTAAACTGACTAAAGAAATAACTTTGAGAATTCTTACCCAAAATAGACTTTATGCATGCTCAGTCACTCAGTGGTGTCTGACTCTCTGTAGCCCCATGGACTGTAGCCTGCCACCTTCCTTTGTCCATGGAATTTTTCAGGCAAGAATACTGGAGTGGGTTGCCATTTCCTACTCTGGGGGATCTTCCCCTGGCCCAGGGATCAAACTCGCATCTTTTGCATCTCCTGTGTTGGCAGGCAGATTCTTTACCATTAGCCCCTCCTGGGAGGCCCCAAAATAGACTTTATATTTTCATAAATCTTCAGGAAACTTCCATTTAGAAAGGAGGTATGCATGGAAATTATAAAAGCAAAATAATCTTGCTTACATAAATAGCTAAACAACTTAAGTACTCATTTAAGAAGTACTATCTGCCAAATATTGAGGAATATAAAGAGGGATATGGGGGACAGGGAAAGGAGTCTGATCTCTGAAGTTTAAACAGCCAGTCAGTGTTTGGAGATATGGATGGAAATGAACAAAGTAATTCAAGGCTTTGAAGGCCTAGTTTTGATACAGTCCTCAATATAATGCAGTGTTGTTATTAGTATCACATACCACTGGGGGATGTTATGTACATACTTCTTTGTAGACCTTTCTGAACTGTTTTTTGGCAGTCATTTTAAGGAAGAGGTCATGTTTCAAGAACATCATAAAATGGTTTCTCATGCTACAGAAATATTGTACAATATATTAAATCTATAAAAACATGTTTGACATGAATTTACCTTCATTTTTCAATTCTCCATATTCAGCATCTTTCCTACTCAATCAGTTGGTGCTTTCTCTTTTGAATAAACTAACTTTTGATAAGATATAAGAAGATGTAAGCACCAGGGACATTTTTATTTAAAAGTCAGAAAACCTTAACAGAAAAGGATTGTTCCAAACAATGAAAATTTCTGAGCAGAAGTAGTTCTGTTTCCCATTGTCCGAATTTCTCCAAGTTTCTTTATTATATAAACTTTCTCATTCAAATTTTGAAGTAAACTGAGTCATTCCCACCAAACAAGCTTAACTAATGCATAAATAAATCACTACAGGCAGATTTCAAGTTTTTGTGCATTTAAAAAAAAATTGACAATGGGATCTTTACAGAATCTTTCAGTGTCTATGAGAGACTGACGACCCTACAAACTGATAAAGTCAGTGCATCTTGTTTTCTTTTCAGAGGTGGGCATACTTACCTCACTAGTCAATCTGGTTGATAGAGCCTAACCAGAGTTTAAATTGATCAAAAAGTAGTTGAAGCAGAATGGGAAAAAAAAATAATAACAGGTCTTCATTACTGAATTGTTCATGGAATTAAGTGGTTCACATTCTTTTCCTTATTTTTATAATATTATGGTTACACTGGGACAGGTGTAGGTAAACAGAGAGGAATGGTTTAAGATCTCTCATTAACTCTGTGTGGTTTAATTAAGCAAAAGAACATATAAATCACTTTCCTTCATTACACAACATATTGCAAGGGAAAAAAATGTTATGTTGGAGTAACAAAGAGCTTGTGTCTTTGCAAGAAAGAATAATCAAATATTTACAATTCTACCTTCTAGTTTTCAATAAAAAGAAAAAGAAATGTCACAGTTATGACTGATTTCATTTTCAGATTAGCTCCAGTTTTCTGAAATTTTTAAGTTAGGCATATAATTAGCATTTTATATCAGCCATATTCTTATATAGTTCACTAGGGTAGATGCATAAAAAGAAAAAATTGATTAATACGTACATAGAGTGATTCTATTGTTCACTGAGGTTTCAACACATGCTAGCCTAGTGACAGGCACTTCACAAGATGTGTGGCATGTAGTCAGGACACAAAAATGATTAAAATGAAATTCCTACTATTGGAGAACTTCAGGTTTAGTTCCAGCAGTAGATGCCTACAAGTATGGAAGCAGTTGAAGTACAGAGGAGGCAGAGACAACATAGGATAATGCCAATCTAACAGAACTGAACAGCCACCAGGGTTCAGAGTTGGACAGTAGCTTCATAGCACGTACCAGTTACTTGTTAAAACGTAGTTTGTGTTAATAAGTTTTACATAAGCTTGAAAGGAAAGTGAAAGTCGTTCTGTCCTGTCCAACTCTTTGCGACCCTTTAGACTTTTTGGGCTATATAGTCCATGGAATTCTTCAGGCCAGAATACTGGAGTGGGTAGCTTTTCCCTTCTCCAGGGGATCTTCCCAACTCAGGGATCAAACCCAGGTCTCCCTCATTGTAGGTGGATTTTTTTACCAACTGAGCCACAAAGGAAGCCCAGGAATACTGGAGCGGGTAGCTTATCCCTTCTCCGGAGAATCTTCCTGACCAAGGAATCGAACCAGGGTCTTCTGCAGGTGGATTCTTTACCAACTGAGCTATGAGTGCGTGTGTGCTCATTCACTTCAGTGTCCAACTCCCTGATTCCCCATGGACCATGGCTCTCCAGGCTCCTCCGTCCATGGGATTCTCCAAGCAAGAATACTGGAGTGGGTTGCCATTTCCTTCTCCAGTGATAAAGTATGAAGTGAGTGAAGTGAAGTGGCTCAATCGTGTCCTGACTCTTCCTGACCCCATGGACTGCAGCCTACCAGGCTCCTCTGTCCATGGGATTTTCCAGGCAAGAATACTGGAGTGGGTTGCCACTGCCTTCTCCGAATTGACCTATAGGGCTATACAAATATTGAAGGTAATAAATAATCAGTAGTAGCAGTAGTCATAATAATAAAAACAATTCTGTGTGAAGCTTGCACTGAGATAGACTTTGTTCTAGGTAGTTGTTATATATTAACTCATTTAGTCCTACCCTATGGGATGATCACTATTATATACCCTTCCTGCAGATGAAAGGACTAAGGAACCAAAACAACAAAAAATCTGTGTAGGATTAGAATCCTGAGATTTGAGCACAGGCAGTAGAACATTAGCCACCATTCTAGACCTCTGCTTAGTTAGATGATTGAAGCAGCTACACTTAATATTCAGACACCTTGAGTAAGCACATCTAAATACACTTAAATACATTATTTTATAATTATGGTTTACACTAACAAGTTACTAATAGATCAAGTAACTGGTTTACTAGCTAGTTACTAGTAAATCAAGTTTCACAGCACATCCATTTTATGTCTATATAACTCCTAGACATGAACTTTGTTGTGTTTTAAGTTTTCATTTTATATTGGAGGATAGTTGATTAACAATGTTGTGTTAGTTTCAGATGTACAACTAAGTGATTCAGTTGTACAGGTATATGTATCTGTTCTTTTTCAGATTCTTTTCCCAATTAGACTACTACAGAATATCGAGCAGAATTCCCTGTACTATACAGTAGGCCCTTGTTGGTTAACCATTTTAAATATAGCAATGTGTAAATGTCAATCCCAAATTCCCTAAATACCCCTCCCCCACTCCATAACCGTAAGTTCATCCTCTATATCTGAGTGTGTTTCTGGTTGGTAAATAAGTTCATTTGTATCATTTTTTAATAGACACATATGAGTTTTATCATATAATATTTCTTTTTATGTATTAACTCAGTATGACAGTCTCTAAGTCTGTCCATGTTGATGCAAATGACATTATTTCATTATTTTTATGGCTGTGTTATATTCCATTGTATATATGTATCACATCTTCATTATCTATTCTTCTGCTGATCGACATTTAGGTTGCTTCCATGTCTTGGCTATTATAAACTGCACTGCAATGGACACTGAGATGCATATATCCTTTCAGACCATCTTTTTCTCCAAGTGTATGCTCAGGAGAGTGGGACTGCAAGATCACATGGTAGTTATATTTTTAGTTTCTTAAGGAACCTAAGATCATGGTATCTGGTCCTATCACTTCATGGGAAATAGGTGGGGAAACAGTGGAAACAGTGTCAGACTTTATTTTGGGGGGCTCCAAAATCACTGCAGATGGTGACTGCAGCCATGAAATTAAAAGACGCTTACTCCTTGGAAGAAAAGTTATGACCAACCTAGATAGCGACATTACTTTCCCAACAAAGGTCCGTCTAGTCAAGGCTATGGTTTTTCCAGTAATAAAGTATGGATGTGAAGTTGGACTGTGAAGAAAGCTGAGCACCGAAGAATTGATGCTTTTGAACTGTGGTGTTGGAGAAGACTCTTGAGAGTCCCTTGGACTGCAAGGAGATCCAACCAGTCCATTCTAAAGGAGATCAGTCCTGGGTGTTCTTTGGAAGGACTGATGCTAAAGCTGAAACTCCAATACTTTGGCCACCTCATGTGAAGAGCTGACTCATTGGAAAAGGCTTGGATGCTGGGAGGGATTGAGGGCAGGAGGAGAAGGGGACGACAGAGGATGAGATGGCTGGATGGCATCACCGACTCGATGGACATGAGTTTGGGTGAGCTCCAGGAGTTGGTGATGGACAGGGAGGCCTGGCGTGCTGCAATTCATGGAGTTGCAAAGAGTTGGACATGATTGAGCAACTGAACTGAACTGAAGGAACCTCCATATTATTCTCTATAATAATTTACCAATTTACATTCCCGCAGTGTAGGAGGGTTCCCTTCTCTCCACGCTCTCTCCAGTATTTGTTATTTGTGGATATTTTTTGATGATAGCCCTCTGACTGGTGTGAGGTGATACTTCATCATAATTTTCATTTGCAGTTCTCTAATAATTAGTGATGTTGAACATTTTTTCATGTACCTCTTGGCCATCTGTATGTCTTCTTTGAAGAAGTGTCTCTTTAGGTCTTTTGCCCATATTTTGATTTTTTTTTAAATGATATTATACTGGTGAGCAAGGCAGACTGTCCTTGTTCTCAATGAGTTAACAGTTCAGTACAAAGTAATAGGGAAAAACTAATTTAATTTTAAAAAACCAATTTGTCAAATGCAGTGACAGAGTATAGATAGAGGTTATCCCAGCCAGCATGATTTATTTAGTGCTTGGCTTAGTATAAAGGAATATTAGTGCTTACGTTTTTCCAAAATAGGCAGGTTTGAGCTAAGACTTGCATGCATGTGGAATTCAAGTGGGTGTGGAGTAGGTGTTGTAAGGAAAAATAGGCAGTAAGATAGGCAAGCAGGGAGAGGTCCATGAAACTTTAAAATCTTAGAAATAAGAGAGGGCATGATGTATTCAGGAACTTATGAAACTGAAAGAGTATACACTATGCCTCAAAGATATTCTTGTGGTATAAAGTAAGGAAGTCCTTGAAAAATGGAGGCCTAACACAAAGGACACAAGAGTCAACTTGAAAGGAACCCCACTGGCCAAATCGGAGACAGTTTTGACACATGTTAAACATGTTAGAACACATGTTAGTAAAGAATTGAAATTATAGAATAAAATAAGGTTCCATGACTCAGTATTGATATACATTAATGAGTAAATAAGTAGAAATGGAAAACTCTTCTGTAAAGTATACTTTCAGATAATAAATGTAGAAAGCATGATGGAATTAGAAAAATCACTATTCAGAAATTGCCATTACAGTACTTGCTTCAGTGCTTCAGGCAAGATTCATCAATAGATGTTACATTTAAGGAGCAAAAATATCCTAAACAAGATATTTACTTATTCTCAACATATATCCCCATAAGGTATTTGTTAATTCAAAGAGAAAATAGAGAAGCTGACAGCACCTCAATGAAGTGAGTAGTATGTACATCACCTGCAATGGGACAAATCAATGTCATATGCCTCTTCATATGGTGCACCTGGAGGGCTACAGCATCACTTCTGTCCTCTATCTGCCAGAAATCCATAACCTGTATCAAATCAAGGTGAAACAACAGAGAAAGCTAAAATGAGGGACATTGTACAAAGTGGTCCTATATTCTTTAAAAGTGTCAAGATCATGGGGGATACTTAAGGAACTGTTCCATATTAAAAAAGAATAAAGAGATCTGAAAACTATGTATCAAATGTGATTATGTTGCAAGGAGAAAGCCAATTCTGACTCTGTGTTGGAAACTGTTTCTTTGACTTGCTTTTTGTTGCTTTTATTATTATTATTATTATTTTTAGTTTTTTATTTTTTAAATTTTAGAATCTTTAATTCTTACATGCGTTCCCAAATATGAACCCCCCTCCCACCTCCCTCCCCATAACATCTCTCTGGGTCATCCCCATGCACCAGCCCCAAGCATGCTGTATCCTGCGTCAGACATAGACTGGCAATTCAATTCTTACATGATAGTATACATGTTAGAATGCCATTCTCCCAAATCATCCCACCCTTTCCCTCTCCCTCTGAGTCCAAAAGTCCATTATACACATCTGTGTCTTTTTTCCTGTCTTGCATACAGGGTCATCATTGCCATCTTCCTAAATTCCATATATATGTGTTAGTATGCTGTATTGGTGTTTTTCTTTCTGGCTTACTTCACTCTGTATAATCGGCTCCAGTTTCATCCATCTCATCAGAACTGATTCAAATGAATTATTTTTAATGGCTGAGTAATACTCCATGTGTATATGTACCACAGCTTTCTTATCCATTCATCTGCTCATGGACATCTAGGTTGTTTCCATGTCCTGGCTATTATAAACAGTGCTGCGATGAACATTGGGGTACATGTGTCTCTTTCTATTCTGGTTTCCTCAGTGTGTATGCCCAGCGGTGGGATTGCTGGGTCATACGGTAGTTCTATTTGCAATTTTTTAAGGCATCTCCACACTGTTCTCCATAGTGGCTGTACTAGTTTGCATTCCCACCAACAGTGTAGGAGGGTTCCCTTTTCTCCACACCCTCTCCAGCCTTTATTGCTTGCCGATTTTTGGATCGCAGACATTCTGACTGGTGTAAAGTGGTACCTCATTGTGGTTTTGATTTGCATTTCTCTAATAATGAGTGATGTTGAGCATCTTTTCATGTGTTTGTTAGCCAAAATCAAATTCAATGGCTTGCCTGGAGGACCCTGCCCGTCTGCTTGACTGTAAACTAAAGTGCCATTGTTCACCTTAGATCAGTTCAGTTTAGTCCCTCTGTCATGTTCAACTCTTGACGACCCCATGGACTGCAGTATGCCAGGCTTCCCTGCCCATCACCAACTCCTGGAGCTTACTCAATCTCATGTCCACTGAGTCAGTGATGCAGTCCAACCATCTCATCTTCTGTCATCCACTTATCCTGCCTGCAATCATTCCCAGCATCAGGATCTTTTCTAATGAGTCAGTTCTTCCCATTAGGTAGCCAAAGTATTGTAATCTCAGCTTCAGCATCAGTCCTTCCAATGAATGCTCAGGACTGATTTCCTTTAGGGTGGACTGGTTGGATCTCCCTGCTGTCCAAAGGACTCTCAACAGTCTTCTTCAACACCACAGTTCAAAAGCATCAATTCTTCAGTGCTCAGCTTTCTTTATAGTCCAACTCTCACATCCATACATGACTACTGGAAAAACCAAAGCTTTGACTAGACTGACCTTTGTTGGCAAAGTAATGTCTCTGCTTTTTAATAGGCTGTCTAGATTGGTCATAACTTTTCTTCCAAGGAGCAAACATCTTTTAATTTCATGGCTGCAGTCACTATCTGCAGTGATTTTGGACACACCCCCACCCCCCACCCCCGCCAAAAAAAAAATAGACTGTTGTTGTTTCCATTGTTTCCCCATCTATTTGCCATGAAGTGATGGGACCAGATGCCATGATCGTAGTTTTCCGAATGTTGAGTTTTAAGCCAAATTTTTCATTCTCCTTTTTCACGTTCATCAAGAGGTTCTTTAGTTCTTTTTCGCTGTCTGCCATAAGAGTGGTGTCATCTGCATTACTGAGGTTATTACTGTTTCTCCTGGCAGTGTTGATTCCAGCTTGTGTTTCATGCTGTCCATCATTTCTCATGATGTACTCTGCATATAAGTTAAATAAGCAGGGTGACAATATACAGATTTGACGTACTCCTTTCCCTATTTGGAACCAGTCTGTTGTTCCATGTCCGGTTTGAACTGTTGCTTCCTGACCTGCATACAGATTTCTCAAGAGGTAGGTCGCATATTCTGGTATTCCCATCTCTTTCAGAATTTTCCACAGTTTGTTGTGATCCATAACATCAAAGGCTTTGGCATAGTCAATAAAGCAGGAGTAGATGTTTTTCTGGAACTCTCTCACTTTTTCAGTGATCCAACAGATGTTGACAATTTGATCTCTGGTTCCTCTGCCTTTTCAAAATCCAGCTTGAACAGCTGGAAGTTCACAGTTCACATACTGTTGAAGCCTGGCTTGGAGAATTTTGAGCATTACTTTGCTAACATGTGAGATGAATGCAATTGTGCAGTGGTTTGAACATTCTTTGGCAGTGCCTTTCTTTGGGATTCAAATGAAAACTGACCTTTTCCAGTCCTGTGGCCACTGCTGAATTTTCCAATTTGCTGGCATATTGAGTGTAACTTTCACAGCATCATCATTTAGGATTTGAAATAGCTCAACTGGAATTCCATCACCTCCACTAGCTTTGTTTGTAGTGATGCTTCCTAAGGACCACTTGAGTTCACATTCCAGGATGTCTGGCTCTAGGTGAGTGATCACACTGTTGTGGTTATCTGGGTCATAAAGATCTCTTTTGTATAGTTTAGTGTATTCTTGCCACCTCTTCCTAGTATCTTCTGCTTCTGTTTGGTCCATACCATTCCTGTCCTTTTTTGTGCCCATCTTTGCATGAAGTATTCCCTTTTTCCTCCATTTTTTTGCATTGATCACCGAGGAAGCCTTTCTTATCTCTCCTTGCTATTCTTTGAAACTCTGCATTCAAATGGGTATATCTTTCCTTTTATCTTTTGCCTTTCACTTTTTTTACATCTATTTGTAAGGCCTCTTCAGACAACCATTTTGCCTTTTTTTTTTTTTTGAATGGTCTTGATCCTTGCCTCTTGTACAATGTCCACAAACTTCTGTCCATAGTTCTTTGGGACTCTGTCTATACAAGATATATTTGTGACTTCCACTGTATAATGGTAAGGGATTTGATTTAGGTCATACCTGAATGGTCTAGTGATTTTCCCTACTTTCTTCAATTTAAGTATGAATTTGGCAGTAAGGAGTCCATGATCTGAGTCACAGTCAGCTCCTGGTCTTGTTTTTGCTGACTATATAGAGCATCTCCCTCTTTGGCTGCAAAGAATATAATCAATCTAATTTTGGTATTAGCCATCTGATATTGTCCATGTGTTGCAGGAAGGCGGACCCTTTCTAGGGCCTGAAACTGGGCTCTTATCTAACACTTGGAAATGAATTGTCCAAGGAGACACATGTGCTAACAAAGCAAGAGATTTTATTGGGAAAGGGGACCCGTGTGGAGAGCAGTAGGGTAAGGGAACCCAGGAGAACTGCTCTGCTGTGTGGCTTGCAATGACAGGTTTTATGGTGATGGGATTAGTTTCTGGGTGGTCTTTGACCAATCATTCTAATTCAGAGTCTTTCTTGGTGGCACATGCATAGTTCAGCCACGATGGATGCTAGCAAGAGGGATTCTGGAAAGTGGACGGACACACGGTGTCTCCTTTAGACCTTTCCAAAACTCTTCTGGTTGGTGGTGGCTTATTAGTTCCCTATTCCTTATCAGGATCTCCTGTCATAAAACAACTCATACAAATGGTTACTATGGTACCTGGCCAGGGTGGGCAGTTTCAATCAGTGTGCTTCCCCTAACACATGTGTAGAGTCTTTTGTGTTGTTGGAAGAGTGTTTGCTGTGACCAGTGCATTCTCTTGACAAAACTCTTATTAGCCTTTGCCCTGTTTAATTCTGTACTCCAAGGCCAAATTTGCCTGTTACTCCAGGTTGACCAGTTCATAGAGAGATAATTTGTTCCAACCCACCTATGAACAGAAGAGTTTAAGACGCCCCTTCCAAAGGCTGGCCGTTCCCTTGAAGATGTCTTGCAAGACTGAAGACCCTTTCACTTTACTTTCCCGCCGCCTCTCCCTCTCTAGTCTGCCTTGTGATTGCTTCTTCCTCATTGCTTCTCTCTGATCTATAAAAGAACCTGGAATCCAGACCCTGATAAGGGGGTTACTTTGAGGCACTAGCCTGCCATTTTCTCAGTCTTCTAGCTCCCTAATTAAATTCTGTTCCTTGCCTCAATACCTTATCTTTTGAATTCATTGGTCTATCATGTGGCAAAAAGAGCAACCCTGGACTTGATTCAGTTCAGTTCAGTCGCTCAGTCTTGTCTGACTCTTTGCGACCCCATGAATTGCAGCACGCCAGGCCTCCCTGTCCATCACTCCCGGAGTTCACTCAGATTCATGTCCATCAAGTCCGTGATGCCATCCAGCCATCTCATCCTCTGTCGTCCTCTTCTCTTCCTGCCCCCAATCCCTCCCAGCATCAAAGTTTTTTCCAGTGAGTCAACTCTTCGCATGAGGTGGCCAAAGTACTGGAGTTTCAGCTTTAACATCATTCCTTCCAAAGAAATCCCAGGGCTGATCTTCTTCAGAATGGACTGATTGGATCTCCTTGCAGTCATCACATAGTTCATTAGAGACCCCCGGTTCGATTTTCTGTGATTATTTCAGGAGTGAAGTAACCTCCTTTGAAAAGTCAGTACTCATACATCACTCTTCCCCTTTAATAGAACAGGACATTAGAATAGGAATGCTAGGATTATACTAGTATTAGACTTCAGTAATGTATATTAAATGCAAGTCCAGGAAAATAAGAATTAGCGTCTTATAGATGGCTAACCTGTCTGTAGAAACAGAAGAGTCTACCAAAGAATATTTCATCTTGTATATGCCTTGGGTGCTACTTTCCCAGACCGTTTGAATGTTTTGAGGATTTAAGAATATAGCATCAATTAGAAAAAAAGGAAGAGATGTAGAATGTTTTCTAAAACACATGCACTGTTTTAAATGCCCACATTTCTCTGTGATACCACATGTAACTTGGTAACTCCTATTTTCATCTTACCTTTGGTTATATATGAAAAGTAACATTTTAAAGAAGTGAATTGAACCATTATAATTGAGTCTGTATGTATGTGTGCTCATGCATACATCATGCATGTGTGCTGAATAACTTTGCTTCAGAATACAATAAAATATTTTATAGCAGAGAATAATTTTTTGCAACTTAATGTCAATCTGCTTATATTGGATATGAGCTTGAAAGACACAATAAATCAGGCCATGCCCAAGACAAAGGTGGATAAAGAGTAGATACAGATAATGATGTATTCTTTCAAGTTCAAATAATTTATCCAAACTTCATTGGGTTTTGAAGATTTCAAATATATATATTCTACTTTATTGCATAGTCAAAAGTTACATAAAATTAAAAATAAGAAGTTACATAATGATTAATGTTTATGAAATTCTACTGAGGAAGACATTATATCCTGGCTTCTGGGAACAGAAAAACAATTATCTCTAGCTTAATTGCTTTCATTTTAGTGGAATGAAGATATACTGGACTAGCATAAGCACACAGCCCTCTCCTTTAATTGAACTATGTATGATACTGAGTACTATGGCTTCCCAGGTGGTGCAAGAGTCAAGAAATGCAGGTTTGATCCCTGGGTCAGGAAGATGCCTTGGAGTGGGAAATGGCCACTCACTCCAGTATTCAGGCCTGAAAGACTCTATTGGCAGAGGAGCCTGGTGGGCTAAAGTCCATAGAGTTGAAAAGAGTTGGACATGACTGAGCATGTGCACACGCACATGCACACACACACACATTGAGTACTGATTTACCCACCTATTGTCTAGTAAAAGTCAAAATCTGCATCTTGTTGGTGTGTGGGTTGGAAAAGAATTTCCAGACATGAGAGAATGAGAGGGAAATAATGTTTTAGAGTGGGAGATGCTGTGAAAACAGTGGGCCAGTTCAAGGGAGAGCCAGTGTTGAACAGGGGTCCTTAGTCCATTTTTATACCCAGGGTACAAGGAATGGGATAGGGGTCTTGTAGGTCATTTGCTGATTTGATGAGGCGCTTATACTGTGTGGAGGAGGAGTAAGGCAAATACCTTCTCCCTATGGGATAGGAGGGGAGACAGATTATACGGCTCAGGAGGACCTGAAATTCATTAATAATTCCAATATGGGGGGAGGGAAGGGCAATGGGGTTCTGTTGTTGTTTTTTTTTTTTTTCCGTTCCTGCATTCCAAGGCCCTCTTTGCTTTTTTTTTTTTTCCTCCCTGTTTAGTCCTTGGGATACCACAAGGTAAAGATTATATATAAGATAAGATGAGACGTGTGTGCAGGGGAAGAAAACCTATGAGGAATGTGAGAATTGCTGATATAGAAATTTCAAATTGAAAATTTCATGGAGTATCTTGGATACAACATTCAAAAAGTTCATTTACTTTGACTTAGACCTTATCTCACAATGGCCTTATCCCTATTCCACTGTTTATTAAAGGGGTTTTGGAGGCAAATCACTTAACCTCTCAACCTCAGTTTTCACGAATCAGTGAATTTGGGATAAGAATGGTTTCAGTTTCATAAAATTGTATGGAGTTAAGGAGATAATATTACACAATAATATTACACAATAATCTGTATGACACACAGTGCAGAAAATGTACTTAGGAGGACACTGGCACATAATACATTTTGTATCTTTTCTCATCTAACATATAGCGTACACCCCAGGTTGCTTTCAAAATCCTAAATTTTATAAAATAATGGTTGATAACAATTTTTATCTCTGTGAAAAATAAAGTATTTCCTGTCATATCAATAAACAAGGACGTCAGGATCGTTAGTGACTCATTGACTGCAGCCCTCCACTGTGAGCTGGCAAGGAGACCCAACCAGTCCATCCTAAAGGAGATCAGTCCTGGGTGCTCATTGGAAGGACTGATGTTGAAGCTGAAACTCCAATACTTTGATCACCTGATGCAAAGAAGTGACTCATTTGAAAAGACCCTTGTCACGCAAGTGTATGTTCTTCGGTTCTTTGTCTCGTCACAACAAAGATTTGGGATGACGGACATTAAAGCCGCCCTGGCGTGTCACAGCTCTCAGGTCTTGGCCATGTTATAGCTCTCAGGTCTCGAATGGACCATGTTATAGCTCTTAGACAAATCAGTGTTACAGCTCTATTTTATTTAGAAGATAGCAGGAAAATCCATCTTCGAAGCGTGAGGGCACGTCTATCCAAAGACGTGAGGAGAAGAGTGCGCCAGCACGTGGGGGTGGGGGGGGGAGAGAGAGAGAGCTAGCTTTGGCTCCTCTTTTTATATGTTTATCTCTCCCTGAGCCTGTCCTATGTAAATTGGGCCAGCCAGGAGTGTTGTTTGTTTTACTTGAGGTCCTCACTCCGGTCCTCGGGACCTTCTTTTGTTCTATTTTCGTGGGCTTTTCCCTTCTTTGTCTTTTAGCCACCGCCATTTTGGACTCCTTTTCCCTATTCTACCTACCTAACAACCCTGATGCTGGGAAAGATTGAAGGTGGGAGGAGAAGGGGACAACAGAGAATGAGATGGTTGGATGGCATCACCGACTCAATGGACATGAGTTTGAGTAAACTCTGGGAGTTTGTGATGGACAGGGAGGCCTGGCGTGCTGCAGTCCACGGGGTCACAAAGAGTCAGATGCGACTGAGTGACTGAACTGAACTGAACAGCCATCAGGCTGCATTCCACTCCCTCCAGTGAGCCCCAAGGGAGCTCAGGATGTGAAAAACAAACAAACCAACCAACAAACACAGAATACTGGCTCAGGATAGCTGAGATGCATATGAAAGAATGATTCCATTGAGCCCAGATTCTTAGATCTTCCCAGCACATAAAAGTGGTAAATTCCTTAACTTGGGGTACCTGGTTTTCTTTAACAATAATCCTTGGATGTTCAAGCTACCTGCCCTTTGTTGTAAGACAACTTCTGGGTAACTTGGCTCCTCCCCTCATCTCCTGGAGCAATTTTCTCAGAGTTACTTGAGGTGTTGTCTCCTGGCCTTGAAGTCCTGAATATTCCCACTGAATAAAATATAATTCAACTTTTAGGTTTTGACAATTTTTTTAAGTTGACATCTGTTAGTCCATATCACTTAAAACACATCATTTACCAGCCGTATTCATATCTCTGTAAGTAAATGGGTAGAAATAATCAGTTGAACGGAACAATTTTCCCTGATAGGGAAAGGGGAGGAGGGAAACCTTTGATTTTCTTTTAGATTTCAGACTAAAAGAAAACACTAATTATAGGATTGCAAAAAAATAAAAACATTGTGTGAGTAGGCATTATCTTAATGAATTAATTGCTTGAACAGTGAGGACAGTAACCAGCTTTGATGCATTGGCAAATGGTTTGAATAAGCACTGAAAAAAGTAAATAGAAGGCAACCTGAAAAGAATACAGGAACTGGAAGCCGCAAACACCTGTTAACTACTCTGAGCAACTTCAATGCTGATTATGTCCTTTGGTTTGGCACCCTTTGAATACATGGCATCGAAACGGTTTCCTGCCAAGCGATCTAGTTAAATGAGTGTACTGTGTTTTCTATCCCAGTTAAAAGCGAAGGGTTGGTGGTGGTTTTATATCCTTATGGAGCACTTCCTTTTTTATTTAAATAGCTAAAAGTGAATTTAGTTTTTCTCTCATCAAAAAAGCCTTAATCACAGTATCTTAGGCTAACACCTTTGCTTCCTTTTCTCCTCTGACCACCTGCCCGACCTATTTTCTTATTATTGACTATCTGTTACTCAGTTAAGGAGGATTGTTAGCTGTGCAGCCCAGCAGCCCAGGAACACTCAGTTCTATTTAAAACAAAAGCCTACTGTTGAATTCAATGTCAGAGCTGAGGTTTATAGCATTGAAGAATTGCCTTGATAAATGGCCCTGACATTACAGTTTCCACGACTCCACCTTCAATGTCATCACAACACAGCGTAAGTGTTAAAGTATGGCCATTGCTGCCTCCCCAAAACATATTAACTTGATGCTTACTCTATCTCTGGATCCCATAGGCACAATAAATGGAGAAAATAACACATTTACAAACTGATAAAACCCAGCAAAGCTAATAAAATCAGACACTTTATAGCTTGGCTAATCGTGTCCTTTGAAGGGCATCAAATAACACATCATGTACTGCTCAGGGGGAAATCAAATTAGGTGCAGCAATGTCCCTTCAGAACTAATGCATTTGAATAGACAGGAGCTATTGTAGCTAATCAACTTGTATTGTAAGCGCTGCTTTATCATTAATACAATGTTTATGTTAAGTAGGGCATTATGCAGTTTTTGTATGAAAAAGAGGAAAAGTTTTCCTTAAATTGTTTGCATTCTAAATCTTTTCTCTTTATTTTTGTTTTGATTTTATTTTGAACTAATGTGAGTATCACAGTGTGGTAAGCACCCTGCAGCTAATGTTCAAGTATCACTTAGTCCATCGAGTACTGACCAAGTTACTCAGTTTCCAGAGACATGGTGTTTTCTATTTACCCCTCTTCCCATCCCCAGAATATTTCAGTTCAGTCAGTTCAGTTGCTCAGTCATGTCCAACTCCTTGCGACCCCATGGACTGCAGCACACCAGGCTTCCTAGTCCATCACCAAATCCCGGAGCTTTACTCAAACTCCGTAAGTCCATAGCGTTGGTGATGCCATCCAAAAATCTCATCCTCTGAACACTCATCCAGAGTGTTTAGCTCTGTCTTTAAATCAAAGTCTATGAAAGCAAAAAGTCTATATTCTTAATTCTCAAAATGCCTGAATTCAAAATGAATATTCTTTTAATTGTGTGCCATTTCTCTTCCATTAAAGCTGTAAATTACTCGTTTACCAGGAAGACAGTTAAGACTCACAAGACTAGAAGTTACTTTTGGAAAGAGGTCTTTAGAACTGAGGAAAAGGATCTGGGAGTAAAGGTCTTACAGACAATAAGTCAGTATCCTAAGGTATGTGTCAGCAATCTATGGCTTCTGAACCAAATCTGTCCTACCTGTTATTGTAAATAAAGTTTTATTGGACACAGCCACAGTTAATTTGTTCTTTAACATTTTGCCTCTGGCTGCTCTCACATAGTTGTAATTAAGACTGTGTGGCCTGCAAAATGAAAACTATTTGTTATTGCAGAAAAAAAAAATTGGCGACCTCAATTTTAAGGGCATAGCTTTATGGATCTTGTTAAACGAAAAAGGATGAAAGAAAATTAAGAATAATTTCCCTAGTGATAATAAGCCTATATTTTTCAGTGAAATCAAATAAAATCTTTGTCATAAAATGTCCAGGAACCAATGAGTCCATACTGATATAATAAATAATTTGATAAGTGAGTGGGGAGAATAAACTAAACTTCTGGCAGAAGAATTCCAAATCGTTTATGTAGATCCTCTGCCATTAAGTAGGGAAGACATTTATTTTTCAGTCCTTTGATATGAGTTGCATATAGAGAGTTCCTCTCAAAGAATTAGTATAGAAAGAAGGGGGATAAAATAGTAGTAACCTTATAGTCAGAAATCTGACAATGCTACTTCATCCATGTGCTGAAAGTCAGTAACAGTGGTGCAAAGTCATCCTTATGATATGTATCCTTGGTATGATGTGATGAAAGTGACATTTTATATCTATGATTTTCCTCTCAAAAACATATAACCTCAGGATAATCATGAAGAAAGCACCGGACAAATACCAAGTGTGGGATATTCTACAAAATACCTGATCAGTACCCCTCAGAACTGTCAAGGTTATTAGAAGCAAGGAAAGTCTGAGAAACTCTGATAGTCATGAAGAATCTAAGTAGACATGACAACTAGATGTAATGTCATATCCTGGATGGGATCCTGGACCAGAGAAAAGATGAGCATATACATTAGAAAATCTGAATAAAATATGGACTTTATTAAATGTATCAATATTGGTTCATTAATTGTAACACGTAGTTCATACTCAGTGTAAGATGCTATTAAGAGAGGAAACTCAGTGTGGCATGTATGGGAGCTTCATTTACTGTCTTTGTAATTTTTCTGTATATCTGAATGTTGCTAAAAATTTAAAAAGTCTATATTTTAAATGTCTGGAAACTAGGGTAGTATTTGATCATTTTCCATCTCCAGATCTTTTCTGTGGCTTTAAACTCAGTAAATATATAAGGAAGATTATGAAGAAAGTGGGCTTCCCTGGTTGACTCAGCTAGTAAAGAATCTGCCTTTAGTGTAGGAGACTGAGTTTGATCCCTGGGTCAGGAAGATCTTCTGGAGAAGGAAATGACAATCCATGCCCGTGTTTCTTGCCTGGAGAATTCCATGGTCAGAGGAGCCAGGCGGACTACAGTCCATGGATTCACAAAGAGTTGAACATGACTGAGAGACTAACACACATATATACACACACACTCACACATACATGAAGAAAGCATCAAACAAGAAAAATCAATGTATAATGTGAAACTCCTTCATAAAATGCTTAACTATTGTAAATACTACAAACAAAAATTAACTTTATGTCGGGAACTATACACCTGGACCCCCAAATAAATTTTAGTTTCTGTAGTACTATTTTTTGATATGTTCACTATACTAAGAAGCTGCTAGCAAGTTTGAATGACTTGACCAACTCCTCATAATTATTTTCTAAGCAACAATCACACTTGAGGACCCATATCTCACCAAAGGATAGAAAGGAAAGTGATTGAGTCTCTTCATTCACTTTGTTTTCCTTACCCTCTCTTCCCTGCACTTTTGTTTAGCATGAACCCCATCTCTTATCAGCACTAGAGAGTTGTGACCCCTAGTTGATCCCTAGCTCTAGTTGGGGAAGAAATAAAGTTATACTTATATTTCATGGTATAGTTTCCTCTTTAGGAAGTCAGTAGAACATTGGAAGCATTGGAAATAGATATGCTGATATTACAACACTTATTTCTTCAAGTACATTGTCTGTTGTTTTCATTCTGAGTCATCAAAAAGAATATGGGAAGAAGTTGATTTGTTCTCTTACACTTGCATGTTGCTTTTAGCTTGCAAAATGTATTCATGTTTGTATTTCTGGCAACTTAGAACTTGCATTAAAAGTCAACAGCCAATGTAGATCAGGCTTCAGATTATACATCTACCATTTTTTTTTCAAATTATGTGATTTATTCAAAGTTACTTGAATAATTTCTTTCTGTTTTCATGCCTTCAAAATAAGTCTGAAGACCTTAATGATATCACTAACAGTATTAAGCCATTATTATATAAATGTGTATGTTTTCTGATTCCTATTAATAAATAAATGACAGCTGTAATTAATAATAAAAATAATATTATAGCTGCTATTTTCATTCCTTGGATAGCAGTTGTAACTCAAAAATATTAAATGGCTTGTTGATTGTCTTCTAACTAGTAAATGGCACTATAAAGGTTGAGCATATAATTCATATGCTTTGGCATATAGTTCATGCAATTACTTATACAAGAAATAAGCTTAGATCAAGAAAAAATAGAGGGAAAAAATTAAAGGAATGGTAAAACATGTAGAAAATAGATTTGTTGTTCAGTTGCTCAGTTATGTCTGGTTCTTTGCAACCCCGTGGACTGCAACACACTGGGCTTCCCTGTGCTTAAGCATCTCCTGGAGCATGCTCAAAGTCAGGTCCATTGAGTTGGTGGTGCCATCCACCATCTCATCCTCTGTCATCCTCCTTCTTCTGCCTTCGGTCTCCTCCAGCATCAGGGTCTTTTCCAATGAACTGGCTCTATGCATCAGATGACCAAAGTGTTGGAGCTTCAGCATCAGTCCTTCCAATGAATATTCAGGATTGATTTCTTTTAGGATTAACTGGCTTAATCTCCCTTTCAGTCCAAGGGAATCTCAAGAGTCTTATCTAACACCACAGTCCAAAAGCATCAATTCTTCAGCACTCAGCCTTTTTTATGGTCCAGTCTTCACATCCATACATGACTACTGGAGAAACCATAGCTTTGACTAGGTGGACCTTTGTTGGCAAAGAAATGTCTCTGCTTTTTAATAGGTTGTCTAGATTTGCCATAGCTTTTCTTTCAAAGAGCAAGCGCCTTTTAATGTCATGGCTACAGTCACTATCTGCAGTGATTTGGGAGCCCCCCAAAATAAAGTTTCTCACTGTTTCCATTGTTTCCCCATCTATTTGACATGAAGTGATGGGATCTGATGCTATGATCGTAGTTTTTTGAATGTTGAGTTTTAAGCCAATTTTTTCACTCTCCTATTATTTTCATCAAGAGGCTCTTTAGTTCTTCTTTGCTTCCTGCCATAATAATGGTGCCATCAGCATATCTGAAGTTATTGATATTTCTCCTGGCAATCTTTATTCTGGCTTGTGCTTCATCCAGTCCATCATTTCTCATGATGTACTCTGCATATAAGTTAAATAAGCAGAGTGAAAATATACAGCCTTGACATACTCCTTTCCCAGTTAAGAATCAGTCCATTGTTCCATCTAGTTCTAACTGTTGCTTCTTGACCTGTGAAGAGATTTTTCAGGGGGCAGGTAAGGTGGTCTGATATTCCCGTCTCTTTCAGAATTTTCCAGTTTGTTGTGATCCATACAGTCAAAGGCTTTAGTGGAGTCAATGAAGCAAAAGTAGATGTTTTTCTGGAGTTTTCTGGAAAATAGATAGTAGTTTAGAAAGTCATTTGTTTAAGTACAGTGACAAGGATGATGGGAAGTAGAGAAAGAAATATTTTGGCATCAGAGTTATGAATAAACCAAGACAGCTCAACCAAAGACACACAGAGCCAATATAAAGAATAGGGAACTTTAAAAATTAATACCTTGTATCTTTCATATTGATTTATTTTTATTTTGAACATTTCCTTACTGTAACTACCCTACTTACATGATATAGACAGAAAGCAACGTGTATGTACTTTCTGATTTCAGAGATGAAGTCGCAGGAAATGGACTGGTCATTAGAATGCATCTCTGCACTGATAGAGACAGAGTTGTATTTTTTTTCCATAGAAATTACATTTTTTATTTCAAGTAACAGACAACTTTCTTTGAATAATTTTTTTGGTGTGTGTGCTCTGAAACATTTTTATGGCATAACCTTGTCTCCTTGTTAGATGATAACATCTAGATTATTCAAAAACAAGACTTAAATATTACTATAGTATTACAAATGTAGTTGACCATTGGAAGAAAAAGAAAAGGAGAAAAATAGCGAGTGGCCCATAGATACATTTTAAAAGTATGTTTCATGTGAACAGAAGCTTGCCAATTAATTTGCAGGAACTGGTTCTTAGTAGTTTCAATAGCTCTGAAAAGATATCATATTTAGACCTGTTAGCAAGAAAAAAAATTTAAACACAAATGAAAAATTCAAATGTTATCATTCAAATAGTCAGCCATCATGGGTTATGTTAGTAGACTTTGCATCTACCAGCAACTACAATTTTGGAATGTCACTATTTTTAGCATGTGCATATGTAATCTAAACAAAATGTTGTCTAAAAAGGGAAATAATGATGTACTAATATCACAGATTTGCATTAATCTCCTGTTTCTAGAAATATTACCCCCAATTCCTTACCATAGTTTACAAGAGAAAAGTAGAAACTTGCATCTAGGGTATAGGGAAATATAGTTTCCTCAAGAGGAGATTTTTGAAATGATTATATTTCCCTCAAATAAATGAAATTTTCACCACTCCACTATAAGAGCCATTATTTTCGCTTAAGTCTACTGAGAATCAGAGAGAACCATATCCATAAAATGTAAATAATTATTAATACTAATATCTTTTTACATGTCCTGTTGAGATGAATTAGGTTTATTTTTCACACAAACATGTAAAAGCTCTTACTTCTCCCCTGTGACTAAGGTTCATTGTCATCTCATTTCTCTTCAGCAACTCAGTGGACATTACTTGAGGTGAAAATCAAGTCAATTAATCAGGAGCTTCAGCTGGTTACAGAGAATGGGAGTATTCTGCTTGCCAGAACACCTGTGCTTGTCAAATGGCCTTGGAGCTTAATTGTTTCCAGGTGTAGCAATCCTTATTCTGGGCTAACTCAGAATTGTATATTTCTGCTGCCAGAGGACACACTCTGTAAGTTGGAGTTAACTAGGTAAGAGAATTAACCCTCAGTGAGGGTTGCTGCTAATCATTAAAATGGAAACTTGCAGAATGTTCTTTGATGTCCAGTTGAGGAACAATCTTTTCTATTTAACTAACAAATCTGAACAGACCCTGTCCTTGCAAACTTGAGGTGTATTTACATATGATGGTGATAATTATATGACGTTCACTCTATAACTATTCACTGAACACCCTCTGTGTTTAAGGAACTTGAAATACAGCAGTGGGCAAAACAGAGATCCTCTGTGGAGATTATACTCTACTGCGAGACATTTATTTTCTTTATCCCGCTCTCTCCCTTTTGCCATAGTTAGGAACATCCTTTTTTTTAAAAATTTTTTATTTTATTTTTTTAAAATTTTATTTTTACTTTATTTTACTTTACAATACTGTATTGGTTTTGCCATACATTGACATGAATCCACCATGGGTGTACATGCGATCCCAAACATGAACCCCCCTCCCACCTCCCTCCCCACAACATCCCTCTGGGTCATCCCCGTGCACCAGCCCCAAGCATGCTGTATCCTTAAGTTAGGTGGACACCTCTTTCACAGTCTAGTCTCATGAAATAGTCACACTATTTTTACACTAACTTTAAAACTTGGAAATGAATGGATGATCAGTTTGGTCTTGCTCTGCACTTTAACTTATTTTCTGTTCAGGATATCAGAGAGTAAGAAACCCTACTTTGGAACCAAGAATTGATAACTTCAAACTGTGGTGCTGGGGAAGACTTCTGGGAGTCTGTTGGACAACAAGGAGATCAAACCAGTCAATCTTAAGGGAAATCAACTCTGAATACTCCTTGGAAAGACTGATGTTGAAGCTGAAGCTCCAGTATTTTGGTCCTCTAATGCAAACAGCTGACACATTGGAAAAATCCCTGATATTAGAAAAGATTGAGGGCAGGAGGAGAAGAGGGCATCGGAGGATGAGATGGCTAGATGGCATCACTGATGCAATTGACATGAATTTGGGTGAACTTCGGGAGATGGTGAGGGACAGGGAGGCCATGGGGTCGCAAAGAGTTGGACATGACTGGGCAACTCAACAACAACAGCAACAAGTTTGGGACCTGGTTTCTCTCATATTTTCTTATCTGATTTTCTAGAAATAATGCTCGAATTCTGTTTTACTAGCCATCATATATTTATTTCCCAATTGATTTGGGAAAGAAAATGTATCATTTTAAACTACTCTAGTTCTCTCTGGTTGCATTCCACTTTATTTCTGAAAATAATAGCCAAAATATGTTTACATTTTAGAGGGTTACCATTTATACCTTCTCCAGTGAAGAATGTGTGGTTCTTTGTGTGTGTGTGCGTGTACTCAGCTGTGACTGATTCTTTGTGATCCATGGACTGTAGCCCACCAGGCTCCTCTGTCCATGGGATTTCCCAGGCAAGAATACTGAAGTAGGTAGCCATTTGCTCTTCCAGGGGATATTCCAAACCCAAGAATTGAACTTGTCTCCTGTATTATCAGGAAGATTTTTTTCCTTGAAGCAGTAGGTTTACCAGCAGAAGCTTTGGAGAAGAACTTTTGAGTTCAGACTCCTTTATTTCATTTTTCCCCCTGCCAGATGGTATTGCTAGGATATATCCTCTGAGGGTGGTAAAACAAGTAAAAGGAAGTATATATCTAGACAGTCAAGAAGTCATGGGATCAATATTCATGAGGAGGATTGCTGATTAAAGATTCTGGTTCTCTGCTCATCTATTTTTCTTTTTTTCTTTTTTTGCTAGGTGAGTATGTACCTCATAGCTTGTTCACAGCTAACAAGAGATCAGAAAACTGGAAGTAAATCTTATCTCTGATTAAGCCAGAAGCAGAAACATCATAGGATCACATCTCTTTTTAAAGATCTTCATTTATGCTATAACAGTTCTTCCCTTCTAGCAAATTCTGTGTGAATTAGCATATGAGAAAGGATGACTGTGATGGCAAATTACATCTCATTGTAAGGTTAGAAATGAAGTAGTCTCTAACTACACTGATGTGAATCTGTGATTATCTCAACAACATTTTTAAATACTGCAAAAAGAAATAGTTTTTTTTTTTTATTATTGTTATCATAAGTGACATCCAATGCTTACTGGTATGAGTTTCTTTTTCAAAGGCCATGAAACTGTTTGCTTCTCAGGTAGAGAAGTTTCTGTTACTTTTTAAAATGTATTTTCTTCCTAGTATATTTTATTCTTATTTAGGTGGTCACTGCATTTTCAATTCTGAAATATGTTAATGTTTAACTTAAACTGATTGTTCCTTAGAGATTTACTCAAGTCATATATATATCTGCCTCTTTTTGTTGTTGTTGTTCAATCACTGAGTCATGTTCAGCTCTTTGCAATCCCATGAACAGGAGCACACCAGACTTCCCTGCTCTTCACCATCTCACAGAGCATGCTTGAAGTCAGGTCCAGAGATTCAGTGATGACATCCAACGATCTCCACCTCTGTCATCCCCTTCTCCTGTCTTTCTTCTTTCTCAACAACAGGGTCTTTTCCAGTGGGTTAGCTCTTCTCATCAGGTGTCAAAACATTGGAGTTTCAGCTTCAGCATCAGTCCTTCCAATGAATATTCAGGGCTGATTTTCTTTAGGATTGACTGGTTTGATCTTCTTGCAGTCCAAGGGACTCTCAAGAGTCTTCTCAGCATCACATTTGGAAAGCATAAGTTCGTCATTGCTCAGCTTTCTTTATGGTCCAGTCTCAAATTTGTACATGACTACTGGAAAAACCACACTTTGACTAATCAGACCATTTTCGGCCAAGTGATATCTCTGCATTTTAGTATACTGTTTAGGTTTGTCATAGTTTCTCTTCCAGTTCAGTTAAGTTCACTTCAGTCACTCAGTTGTGTCCGACTCTTTGCAACCCCATGAATGCACGCCAGGCCTCCCTGTCCATCACCAACACCCGAGTTCACCCAAACTCATATCCATCGAGTTGGTGATGCCATCCAACCATCTCATCCTCAGTCGTCCCCTTCTCCTCCTGCAAACAATCCCTCCCAGCATCAGGGTCTTTTCCGATGAGTCAGCTCTTCACATGAGGTGGCCAAAATACTTTAGTTTCAGCCTCAGCATCAGTCCTTCCAATGAACACCCAGGACTAGTCTCCTTTAGGATGGACTGGTTGAATCTCCTTGCAGTCCAAAAGGACTCTCAAGAATCTTCTCCCAACACCACAGTTCAAAAACATCAATTCTTTTGTGCTCAGATTTATTCACAGTCCAACTCTCACATCCATACATGACCACTGGAAAAACCATAGCCTTGACTAGACAGACCTTTGTTGGCAAAGAAAATATTCCTGCTTTTGTATATGCTATCTAGGTAGGTCGTAACTTTCCTTTCAAGGAGTAAGCGTCTTTTAATTTCATGGTTGCAGTCACCATCTGCAGTGATTTTGGAGCCCCCCAAAATAAAGTCTGACACTGTTACCACTGTTTCCCCATCTATTTTCCATGAAGTGAGGGGACCAGATGCCATTATCTTCATTTTCAGAATGTTGAGCTTTCAGCCAACTTTTCACTCTGCTCTTTCACTTTCATCAAGAGGCTCTTTAATTCCTTTTCATTTTCTGCCATAAAGGTGATGTCATCTGCATCCCTGAGGTTATTGATATTTCTCCTGGCAATCTTGATTCCAGCTTGTGTTTCTTCATGATATACCCAGCGTTTCTCAGAATGTACTCTTGGAAGTTAAATAAACAGAGTGACAATATACAACCATGACATACACCTTTTCCTGTTTGGAACCAGTCTGTTGTTCATGTCCAGTTCTAACTGTTGCTTCCTGACATGCATACAGGTTTCTCCAGAGGCAGGTCAAGTGGTCTGGTATCTCTTTCAGGATTTTCCACAGTTTATTGTGATCCACACAGTCAAAGTCTTTGGCATAGTCAATAAAACAGAAATAAATGTTTTTCTGAAACTCCCTTCCTTTTTCCATGATGGAGTGGATGCTGATGATTTGATCTGTGGTTCCTCTGCCTTTTCTAAAACCAGATGAACATCAGGAAGTTCATGGTCCATGTATTGCTAAATCCTGACTTGGAGAATTTTGAGCATTACTTTACTAGCATGTGAGATAAGTGCAATTATGTGGTAGTTGAGCATTCTTTGACATTACCTTTCTTTGGGATTGGAATGAAAACTGACCTTTTCCAGTCCTGTGGCCACTGCTGAGTTTTCTAAATTTGCTGGCATATTAAGTGCAGCACTTTCACACCATCATCTTTTAGGGTTTGAAATAGCTGAACTGGAATTCCATCACCTCCACTCGCTTTGTTCGTAATGATGCTTTCTAAGGCCCACTTGACTTCACATTCTAGGAAGTCCGGCTCTAGGTGAGTGATCACACCATTGTGGTTATCTGGGTCATGAAGATCTCTTCTGTATAGTTTAGTATATTCTTCTCACCTCTTCGTAGTATCTTCTGCTTATGTTAGGTCCAGACCATTTATGTCCTTTTTCGAGCCCATCTTTGCATAAAATGTTCCCTTCGTATCTCTAATTTTCTTGACGAGATCTCTAATGTTTCCCATTCTGTTGTTTTCCTCTTTTATTTTTATATTTTTGCATTGATCGCTAGGAAGGCTTTTTTATCTCTCCTTGCCATTCTTTGGAACTCTGCATTCAAATGGGGATATCTTCCCTTTTCTACTTTGCTTTCCGCTTCTCTTCTTTTCACAGCTATTTGTAATGCCTCCTCAGACAGCCATTTTGTTTTTTTGCATTTCTTTTCCTTGGGGATGGTCTTGATCCCTGTCTCCTGTACAATGTCACAAACCTCCGTCCACAGTTCATCAGGTACTCTGTCTATCAGATCTAGTCCCTTAAGTCTATTTCTTATTTCCACTGCATAATCATAAGGGATTTGATTCAGGTCATACTTGAATGGTCTAGCCGTTTCCCCTACTTTCTTCAATTTAAGTCTGAATTTTGCAATAAGGAATTCATGATCTGAGCCACAGTCAGCTCCCAGTCTTGTTTTTGCTGACTGTATAGACCTTCTCCATTTTTGGATGCAAAGAATATAATCAATCTGATTTCAATGTTGACCATCTGGTGATGTCCATGTGTATAGTCATCTCTTGTGTGTTGAAAGAGGGTGTTTGCTATGACCAGTGTATTCTCTTGGCAGAACTCTATTAGCCTTTGCCCTGGTTCATTCCGTATTCCAAGGCCAAATTTGCCTGTTACTCCAGGTGTTTCTTGGCTTTCTACTTTTGCATTCCAGTCCCCTATAATGAAAAGGACATTTTTGGGAGGTGTTAGTTCTAAAAGGTCTTGTAGGTCTTCATAGAACCGTTCAACTTCATCATCTTCAGTGTTACTGGTTGGAATATAGGCTTGGATCACCGTGATAGAATGGTTACCTTGGAAACGAACAGAGATCATTCTGTTGTTTTTGAGATTGCATCCAGGTCTGCATTTCAGACTCTTTTGTTGTTCATGATGACTACTCCATTTATTCTAAGGGATTCCTGCCCACAGTAGTAGATATAATGGTCATCTGAGTTAAATTCACCCATTCCAATCCATTTTAGTTCACTGATTTCGACGTTCACTCTTCCCATCTTCTGTTTGACTACTTCCAATTTGCCTTGATTCATGGACCTAACATTCCAGGTTCCTATGCAATATTGCTCTTTACAGCATCGGACCTTGCTTCTGCCACCAGTCCCATCCACAACTGGATATTGTTTTTGCTTTGGCTCCATCCCTTCATTCTTTCTCTAGTTGGTTTGTATCAGTATTTTATTATTTTTTTTTTTTTTGCAGCATTGGAGTTTACTTCCATCACCAGTCATATCTACAACTGGGTTTTGTTCATGCTTTGGCTCCCTCTCTTCAGTCTTTCTGGAATTATTTCTCCACTGATCTCCAGTAGCGTTTGTGCACCTACTGACCTGAGAGTTCATCTTTCAGTGTCCTATTTTTTTGCCTTTTCAAACTGTTCTTGTGATTCTAAAGGCAAGCATACTGAAGTAGTTTGCCATTACCTCCTCCAGTGGACCATGTTTTGTCAGAACTCTCCACTATGACCTGTCATTCTTGGGTGGTCCTACACGGCATGCCTCATAGTCTCATTGAGTTAGACAAGATAGTGGTCCATGTGATCATATTTTTTAGTTTTCTGTGATTGTGGTTTTCAGTCTGTCTCCCCTCTGATGGAGAAGGATAAGAGGCTTATGAAAATTTTCTGATGGGAGAGACTGACTGAGGGGGTAACTGGGTCTTGTTCTGATGGGTGGGGCCATGCTTATTAAATCTTTAATCCAATTTTCTGTTAATAGGGTTGTGTTCTCTCCCTATTATTTACCTGGGGTGAAACTATGGGCTTCCCTGTAGCTCAGATGGTAAAGGATCTGCCTACAATGCAGGGGACCCATGTTCAATCCCTCAGTCGGGAAGATCTCCTGGAGAAGGAAATGGCCACCCCCTCCAGTACTCTTGTCTGGAAAATCACATGGATGTTCAGTCCATGGGGTCGCAAAGAGTCAGACATGACTGAGTAACTTCACTTTCTTTCTAAACTATGGTGGAGGTAATGAAGATAATGGCAGCCTCCTTCAAGAGGTCCCATGCATGCACTGCTACATTCAGTGCCCCCAACCCTGCAGCGGGCCACTGCCAACCCACACCTCTGCAGGAGACTCCTGGACACTCAGGAGCAAGTCTGGGTTAGTCTCTTGTGGGGTCACTGCTCCTTTCTCCTGGGTCCTGGTACACAAAGGTTCTTTTTGAGCCTTCCAAGGATCTATTTTCCAGTCCTGTATAAGTTCTGGTGGCTCTATGGTGGGGTTAATGATGACCTCCTCCAAGATGGTTTATGGCATACCCAGGTCTGCTGCACCCAGAGCCCCCGCCCCTGCAGCAGTCCACTGCTGACTCGTACCTCCACAGGAGACACTCAAACACAGTTCTGTCTCAGTCTCTGTGGGGTCTCTGAGTCCTGGTGTTCACTAGGTTTGTTTGAGCCCTCTGAGCATCTCTGGCAGGTATGGGGTTTGATTCTAAATGTGATTTTGCCCCCTCCTACCCTTTTGCTGGGGCTTCTCCTTTTTCCCTGGACATGGGGTATCTCCTCAAAGTCCCTCCAGCACTGGGCAGCTCCCACTCCAGTGCCTACCTTCTTGCTGGGGCTTCTCTTCCTTTCGATATGGTGTATCTCCTCATAGTCCCTCCAGCACCTCACAGCTGCTGCTTTCTCTACTGGTACTATCCAAATTGTGTTTCATAGAACACCAGTGTCTTGTGGGATATTAATTGCTCTTACTCAAAAAGGAACTGATACTTTACC